>NC_141143.1:103002021-103618896 GCF_053477565.2 Lygodium microphyllum
TGAGGACTAGAGATGTTTGGACCTCTTCTTAGTAGACTCAGATGCCATGAAAACACTCATGAGATGTGGGAAAGTACCACAATAAGATCCACCTAGGTAGAGAGTGCACATATACTTTTTTGAAGTCGACTAGGAGTTAGCTAGTCAGGTTTCTAGGCTCCCACAACACCTTCCTCCCCCCATGCTATGAGTAGCTCATCATCTAGTAGGTCATCCTTGAGAGGAGTTTCTTGTGACAAAGCTATAACACTATGTAGGGCAAGATGACCACACCCACTAGAACCACGCCTTGACCAATAAATCATAATTGGCCACAAAAAGAGATACCTATTGCTATGTCATCATGTCCATTGACACATCACAACTGTATACTTCAACCCTATTTGTTTAGATGATTTTACATACCCTTTGATAGAGATATAGATATACATAAATTTAACACCAAGCTCTCTTTCATCTCTACTTTTCCATCTAGAGGTATATTAACAATATGATGCATCGATTTTTAGATGCTTATTTTAATTGTACACTTGGATGAGACATGGTCTTCAATTGTACTAACTTCATGTATCATGGGGTATCTTGGCCTTTTTTAGATGAGTGTTCACACATAAGTGTGCACATGCGTGCACACACACACATACACCATAACCTTTTGTAGACCAATATATCTATGTGTATGCATAAGGAAGAGAGATTTCATCCTTTATGTAGGGTTAATGACACTCAATCCCGATCCAATACTTGCTTCACATCAAATGAGGTTTTTTCAAAGGTACTTGAAGCACTTTAGCACCATCATGATGTAAGAAAGCATTAAACATGATCTAATATTTGTTGGGGATAAAGGTGCCTATGCCTATGTTGCACATGTATTATTACAGTAATAGTACCTGCACACTTGTACACTGTAGGTGGTGGGTGCCTATCACTATCACTTTATTCTTTATTCTTTTAGTGACATTTGAATAAGGGAAGGTTGGTCACACATTGTGATGATTGGAGTTCCCACATCTTGAGTCTCTCTCTTGCTCTCTTGCTCTCTTGCTCCATCAGCCATAACTCACTCCTCCATTGCTTCCCCTTGGTCATGCTCTCACTTAGGCTTCTCATATCAAAGCATCGGTTTGAAGAGCTTCCCCATTATTAACTTTATCCCGAGACAAAGCTTTAGCTTGAAGGTTTTATGGTAGTTCAACACTCTTCTTCCTAAGGTATGAATCTTGCTCCCACATCTTTCCCGCTCGTTCCCACCCATTGAGGCTTGCTCTAGAGGGTCAGAGACACACTATTTATCATTGCCTAGGGCTCAATAGTGAGCAACAATCACAATAGACACCAGTAGCCTATCAGCATTATTTGCACATGTTTATAGTCCTCTACCCTTGGCAATCTTGTAGATATTGGCTTGTGTTGATGTATGAGCTTGGACATGTCTATGGTGACATTCGATGCTATGTTTTGAGCTATATTGGATGCTTTAGCACTTTGGTTTGATGCTTCAATTCCTTTTGTCACTTATATAGTTACGAGGTTGAAGATTCTATTGGGATTTATACTCTCAGCTTATGCTTTATGTAGCTTGGATGCTCAGATGTCATGTCTATGATATATTGAGCTTGTCTTGCTTAGTTGGTATTCGTTTTTGTTCTAGTGGAGTCACTTGAGTTGGTTGGCTATTTTGCATTTGAGCAGAGCTTTGGATTTATGCAGTTGAGATTACTTTAATGAGGCTATGGGAGGTGGTTGAGTTATGTATATGCTCTCTAGATACTATTTGGATGTAGTTGTTGCATAGTGGGCTGATTTTATTCATGCTTTAAGCTAGTACCTATGTCTATTAGGTCATTGTGAGTGATGTATTCATCTTGTTTGACTATCTGTTCCGTTACCTTTGTGACCTACTATATATACATGACATCTATCTCTATTGGATCTCACTCTGGCACATTAAGTTTGACAGTTCTCAATATTGGTTGCATGCTCAATGATTGCTAGTGGTTTGTACATATTCCACTTGTTGTAGGATATCCTTGGCAGTAGATTGGATACTATCAATTAACTACTCACACTTGGCTTTGGATTTATTGTTGTCATTATTTTCAACCTACTATAATTGTAGGTCTATGCATAGTTTATGAGGGCAGATGCTTTAACATGATCATAACTCTTTGGCAGTTAGTGGGATAGCCCTACTCTTTGCAAATTTTTCTTTGTTAGGATATGATTTTGGACTATTTTGTTGTCATTTATAGTAGCATGTTTGTCTTGGACTATGCTTTCATTCCTTACATTATGGCTGGTGGGTCAAATGACAGTGCTATCTTTAACATCGACAAGTTGGATGGCACCAATCCAGCTATTAGAAAACACAAATCTGGCAGGTTCTAGTGCAAAAATTACAAATTAAGCCATTAAGACATGAGGATATTTACAAAGCTTGAACACTTTGATGTACAAGATTGGGATGAACTAGACGAGTTATGTAAATCTATGATTGTTTTGTCAATCTCTAAGCATGTTTTCTATAATGTTGTCTTTGAAGAGTAGACTACTTGGCAGTTATGGGAGAAGATTCGTGATATCTATGCTAAGCAAAGTCGTGCTTCATAAATGTATTGGCTGAAGCAACTCATGGACCTTCGTATGAAGGAGGGGACTTCCATATCCGCCCACTTAAATGAAATTCACTCTATTTTTAGCCCCTTTTCATTGCAAGGGATTGACTTTAAGAAAAATATTCCCCCCTTGTTCCTATTGGTTACATTATCCGAGCCATGATATGTTCCATATTGCTATGTGTGCAAATATGCTTGTTGATGGGCTGAAATTGTAGGATGTAAAGGGTGCATACTTGAATGAAGAGATTAATTGAAAGAATATTAATGCTTCCGGTAGTTCTCATGCTTTGATAGTCAAAGGTAATAATGGTAAGAGTGGTAATGAACACTGTGGGAGAGACTCTTAGCGATTTCGTTTCTTAGTCAACGGTGGATAGTCTTGCACTAAGTCCCATGGCCATAAGTCTGCATTGACTTGTCATTATTGTGGGAAGCAGGATCATATTCAGCCATACTGCCACAAAAGGCGTGATGATAAGCACAAGGAAAGATAAAGGGAAAAGTTCAAGAAAATAATTATGATTGCAACATTGTCCCTAGCAAGTCTAGCATCAACATTGAAGAGACTAATGTTGTGTAGATTGATTCTCATAATGATTACATACTTGCAGCTTCTTCTCTTGATGTTTTGCAGGTGACTAATGCCTCATCTACTTATGCTCAATTTTGATTGATTGATTCAAGAAATTTATTTCATGTCACCCTTCGTTGAGAGTAGTTCCACTCCTATCAGCATGACAGGATTTGTTAGATTGGGTAATGACTTGGCATTGGATATTATTGGTATTAGAGATGTCCAATTGCGATTTCCTTCAGGTAGTATATTACTTTGCATGATGTACACAATATCCTGGATTTGACTAAAAGCCTACTTTTCATTGGACAGTTGGATGATGCAAGTTATGTTGTCTCTTTTGGTGATTCCTCATGGAAGATGACATGTAGGAATCTTGTCATGGCCCGAGGGGGTGTAGATGAGATAGGCTATTGCCTATGGGATCTATAGGCTTGGAAAGTCATTTGCAATCATGATGTTATTTTCCATGAGGAGAAAATGTATAAATAGCTTAAGTAGGCCATTGATTTACAGAGGTGATATTCTAGGGGGACCTCCTGTTATTGTATAGCTAATGAGGTAGCCTACAATAGTTGATGCTCTAGTGGCCCATGCACTTGATGCTAGATAGGATGCACAAGACCTATAGCCTATTTTGAGGCAGTCTACTAGAGATAAATGTAAGCTTGATCGATTTGCACCCTCTATGGATTATGCTATGGTGATAGATGTTGGCTAGCTTCTTACCTATGATGAGGCCATGTGCAAAGGTGATAGTCACTTTGGGAGAGGACCATACAGTAAGAGTCTGATAGTGCAATGGTGGTTAGGAGCATTATTGAAAGTATTTTGATGTTGCCCCATGTTTTGTGCCAAAGGTGTGGAATCCTGTGGCTGTAGACCAATTTCTATGGCAGGACTAGGATTGTTCTTACAAGGCCTCTAAAGCCTTGTAGTAGCATCTGAAGCTACATGGCAAACAACTGGTCTGTGAACCATGGCAAAAGGTCTTGTAGGATCTGCACATATATACAGTGATGCCAACACATCATCATGAAAAAGTGAATTTTCTAGTTGTCCTTGCACAACCGTTGGTGGTCCATGATGTTGTGGAGAAGGAAAAGGAACCTGCACTGATCGTGGAATGATTGTTGATATTGACCACTAGTAGTAGGACTCATACTTTGGAATTGTAAGATTAGTCTATTAGGGGATGTGGACATTCCAAAGCCTCTCTCTAGGGTCATGGGGGGTTGAAAGGTGGAGGTCCTGCATAGAATGGAGTAGAAGGAAGTCCAAGTCCAAATGGTCAAATTGCCAAGAATGAAATGGTCCGATGTTGTGGACATGTTGGTCATTGAATGTTTCAGGAAAATGGAATAGTTCCATATATAAGAAATTATTCATGCCTTGCTAGAGTTGCAAAGATGGCATGAAACTTTCATCAAGGCCATCCAGGTCATCACTCTTGGACCAATCTTGAGAAGAGATCCTGTGTAAATATTCACATATCACCAATTTTTTTTAAAAAAGTGAATGAGAGTATATCTTAAGATATTGAAACTATTTTTAATGGCAGCTAGATGCAATCATGCACTATTTCCATATCTTCAAAAGCACTAACATTACCCCCCTCCTAGACAAGTACCAGTCCCATGGCACTCGCTGTCTGAGTTGATGAGGGTTCGGTGATTTGAAGGGTAGTCATGTGAGTCGATGATGATGGAGCCTCGTGGGGACTGGTCCTGGGGAGAAGCTCATCACATGATTAAGGTGGTGGAGGCCGAGAGTGGATGGAGTGGATGACGGGGTCTTCGAAGTTGGTGGTTTGTATTTACTGAGAAAGAAAAGAATGTGCACTACATGGGGGGTGTGTCTACCTTTCTGTGTGGTGCATTGTGCTCGTGCTTATGGAATTGGGAGTTGGGTCGAACCATAGGAAAAATCCAGGGTGTTGTCCCACACTTGAGGACCTAATTCTTACCTAAGGGTGGTGTAGTGAGTGTGGTTTAGCGAGACATGAGTAACCATAGGTGAGGGTGACCTCTCTAGGTATGTCCTAGCCTTGATGGGCCTTGATCATGATGTGGGGAATGAAAATGGGCTAAGGGGTTAGGCCCACCAAAGCCACTGGACACACTTGTGGCCTACATGTAGTGAGATGATTTGTTTGCTTGCTCCTACGATTTTCTTCTCATGATATGTCATTCTTTTCTTTTCTTTTCTCTTTTCTTTATCTTTTCTCATATTTTTTTTTTCTTCTTTCTCTTTTTCCTCCCTTTTTTTTGAATAGATGAAAATCTAATCTTCATCATTAGAGTCATGAGAGGGAGGAGTTGGGGGCTTAAGAGATTTGTTGAGGAATTTCTATCTTTGCATGCATCCTTTGAGGTTCATTCGTGCCTAGAGAGGAGTAGTGGAAAGAAATGGATGATTATAGCGAGTGAAGCAGCTATCATTCATATCTTCTAAGAGAGCTAAGTGAAAAGAGGGAATGAGAGTAACTCACATCATTAACCTAGTCATAGCGCAATTGTCTATGCCATTGGTATAAGAAAAGAGTGGCAGTAGGTAATACTCTTGCGATGTAGGCTCTTGCTTTAATAGTACCCTAGGTAATCTAAGGTAATTAGACGTAGTTAGGAAGGTTGGGTTTGGTATGAAGTGAATTCATTAAGGAAGTGCGTGATTGAGTTGTATAGGTCTTGCAACATGAAAGTGAGGGCTTCCTCAGGCTTGGTTGCATTGACATTGGAAGTCATATCGACCGTGGATGTTTGGATTGTAATCCACTCCTACCCTTCTTGGATATGGTATGAAAGTAGGGTTATTTCTTTTCAAGGGTAGGGTGTTATAAAATGACATCCAGGTGTCTGTGTTGCCTTCCTAGATGCACCTCCTCCACTTTGGTTGCCACTCATAGCCCTTCACTATTTTGGGCACTTGATAGACTTTGTTCTCCTAGTAGTTTGGAGCCTCTATTCCCCATTGGGTAGGATTCTTCTCTCTCTCAAAGGTTCACCTATCTCCCAATATTGATCACCTATTCCATCACCTTGGTTGATAATACCCTGCTCAATGCGGCGGGGAATCGGAATTCAAAGTGGAATGGTTCATAGTTATTCTCTCTCTGCTCCCAAAATATGAGTTTAGCATTATAGTTTATTGGGAAGCAGTCTTCTCTTGGCAGGATGGGTGTTGATGGCATTACTGCTCATTGAGCATTCAACCTTCTTAGTGCTTGATCTAGCATTTTCTTCCTCTTCTTTTTGAGTTCAACTTCCCTTTCAGCAAAGATGTCCACCTGCTCTTGCACTTAATGTCATGGGGAAGGAGACTGTGGGATTAGATCCTCCTCTTGTTGTCCCATTTCTAGGCTTGGCCCTATCTCTTCAGCTGGCCTTTGTATCTCCTCTCTTCTATGCTCTTGTGTTTCTGCCTCCTCGGGTCTTGCTGCATGTGCTTGGATGTGCAGTTTGTGTCTCATAGCCCTGTGGGTGATTTCTAGTTTTTCCCTTAATGATTCAATGGCCTTCTCCTCTTTAGATTGCGTGGCGTCTAAGAGAGTGTTGAGGAAGGTGTGTTGTTGGGCTTCCAAACTTATTTGTGTGGCCTCTACCCTACTTTCTGCTAATACCTTGTTGTCTTCTGCAAGGGCTAGTTGGCTCGCCAAGTCTCTCACCCTTCCTTTGCTCCTATCCACCCATTCATCCACTCTTCTCTTCATTTCCTCCAAGCTCTCATTATTCATTTGGGCTAATGCCCTTAGTCTCCTCTCCTGTTCCTCAATTTCTCTTTCTAATTGTTTTTGCTCTTCTAGCTCCAAGACTACCCTCTTTTCCAAATCTTCTATGTACTTTTGGTGCCTTCGGCCCCTCTCTTCTTCTGCTCTGTTGCTAGCTGCTCCACAACATCCTAGATCTTTTCATTCTCCTTTTGTAGGTCTTTATACAACACTACTAGCTCATCATAATGGCATTGTAGGCTCATGAGGTTTTGTGTCTTTGCAGAGCGAGCTTTGCTTGTCACCTTTCTTCTTCTCCTCCCTTGGCTTTGAGCTCCTCCTTTAGCTCGTTTATTTCTCCTTGACACACGGCCACCTTGTGGGTTTTTTCTAGTTGAAAGGTTGCCATAGTCTCCTTTTCAGCCTCTAACTCACCAATAGCTGTTTTCTTTTCTTCTTTTGCTCTCTCAAGCTATGATAGAAGTTCCTTGACATAGTCATCATAGTTTGTAGACGATGACAACGCTGTAGGAGTAGTCATTGTGGATGCTTCTATCTTTTTGCCTTTTGGGGTCCTATTTGGACTCCACATTCATAGAGTTGCCGATCTTTTTGCCCCAATCAATGGGGTCCCTCCACTTCCACCTTGAATTATTTCTTTATTGAACAGAAACTGTACCCATGCCACAAGGTTACTGGCATCCACCATGGTAAAAGTGCCTTGGGTGGGTGCAAAGACTGGGGTGGTGGGCACCAAGACAAGTGGGATGGGGTTGATTAGACCCTTGCCCTTGCCCTCTACTACTAGGGGTGGCATGCTTTTGGGTGCTTGGGAGCTTGTGCTTGGGAATTCTTCTTCATAAGGGCTCATGATAGCCAGCTCCTCCTCTCTAGAGGGCTGCTCCACTGATAGGCGGATGGCCAGGGCTATGCCTTCTTCTTCTTTCCTCCTGAGCTCATTAATTTCTTCATTTTCCTTCCTCTGCCTCTCCTTTTCAGCCCTCTTGGATTCCTCTTTTATCCTTTTTGACTCCTCCTTTTCTCTTCTCTTTCTTCTTTATTTGGCGCTTTTGGACTCACTTTGGGCTCTTTGTGGGTCTAATTTCTCTTTCTTCTTGCTCTCTTCTTCGACTTTCTCATGTGGAGATTTTTTCTTTGATTTCTTGGCCCCTCCTTGGCTAGATTGTGCTTCTCACTCTTTTTCTTCATTACTCACTGTCCTTTCACTAGATTGTTCCTGTTCTTGGTGGAGAGGGGACTTGTCTGGTGTTTTTTCAACTCCCTTGTCTTCTTGTGCTTCCCCCAATGCCTCTCTAATGATGGCTGTCAATACCCCTCCAAACCCAATGGTTGAGGCCTTCGACAATGACTTCTTCCTTGCCTTGGAGGCCAGGGATTCTCCACTTGTGGGTCTTTTTCTCGTAGCTAGTGTCTGGCTGAAGGTTTGATGGTCTTTCACATGAAGCCATTCAAGTTCACCTCATCAAAGGACTTGGCAGCGATGCTTTCTAGCATTGGCACATTGATTCTGCTCATCAATGTGTTGTACCTTTGGCTGGAGAATAAGGCATGCACCATTTTGGCATGTAGTTGGACTTTGGGGTTGGGGATATAAGCTAAGTTGATGCCATCGTTGGTGTGGATCATCACTTTGTCCATTCTCAACATGCTGTACACATCCCATTTTGGTCGTCTTTTAATCTTGTTGGCTAGGCCCAATGCCCTCTCCACCAACTCTAGGGTCAGCTCATTGGTGGAGAGCCTCTCCTTGTCATATAATCACTGCGTCACGGTTCCTATTGCAGGTAGGGAGGAACTCCACACACTTTTTGTAGTCCATGGCCTAGCCAACCTTCTCCACATACTTCTGTAGTTTGCATTGCTTCACAATTTTCTTGATGGCATGCTCTTCCATGACTATGTCTTCCAAATTCAGGATGATGTGCTTGAACTTGAATTGGTTGTAGGCCCTCCTCTCCACACTAAGAGGCCATACTTTGCATACTCTTATTTCGAGAATGACAACTTTCTAGTTTTCTCCTATCGTGTCATTGTAGGTGCCTATCATGAAGCCATAGCTTACCATCATCATTCTTCTGATAATTTTTTGTAGAAAGACGCATAGGAAATGGAAAAAATGCTTATGGAAGTTGAAATGCTTAAATATAAAAAGAGAATTTTCCTTTAAACAGGCCATGCATTCCACAAAAATTTCTCACACTTTTCCTCAATCATGAGTTGATTTTTATGCATTCTTTTCCATTTTTGAATGTTGATTAAGGTTTTAGGGTTTGTTTTTATGTTCCACACCTTTTATGTTCCATTATGTTCCACACCCTACCCCCTTAGAGATGAGAAGAATCCTTCCTAGGATTAGAGGTTGAAAGTGGAGGCTATTTGGTGTATACTCATGGTGTTTCACCTTCGCATGAGCAAAGCATAGAATTTCGGGATGTACTCCATTTGAGCATAATGGTCCATGTCAATAGGTTGGATGCTTACGTAGGTGAGGACATCTATTAGGAAGTCACTGGAGTCTATTTGATTGATGTGGCAATGTGTATCTCCTCCTATTTCAAAATGCAATCTAGATAGGGGTGATTCATGATGTGCTCTTCGAGGAGCTGATTGCGAATGGTGGTCAACACCCTATAAGAGGTTGGGGCTACGTAAGTTGGATCGTATTTTGAGGTCTCAATTGTACGCCTCTACTCAGCATTGGTCATGATTTGGTAGCCCTCTTGCTCCCATCTAAGTTAGAGAGCATACCATTGTTGCAAGAAAGAGGAGTCATTGGTAGCTAGTTGTTTTAACTTCGCAATTTCTTGGTTGGTGGCAAGGATTATACCCTTATTGTAAGATGTAATGAGGCATTGCTTGCATGCTTTTTCGAGGGAAATCTCGATGACAATGAGTTCGTCAGCTACCTAGGGAGTCTTAATGACTATAAATTTTGATTCTTCCTAGGAGAAATGTAGCGTGTGTACCTTTGTCGCTAAAGGTCCATCTAAAAGACCTAGGTCTAATCGGTCATAGATTTTAGCAAGTGTGATAAATGTGGCATCCAAACACTGAAGGCAACCAATAACCAATTCATCCTCGATATTTTTAGCCAAGTCTATGGCCAAGGTAAGAATTGATCGTCATTCGTAAGAGGGTTTAAGTCTTGCTGGAGGTTGGGGTTTGACTGGACTCGATAGCTCAGTGGTTGACATCTGCGGTTGCGGTTGCGGTTGCGGTTGCTCTTGAGTGTGCGGTTTAGCCTCTTGTGCACCAAGTGTGGTTTGAGATTCTAACAGTGTGCTGCTAGATGTTTGTGAGGCTTTAGTGGCACTAGTAGTGCTAGGTCAGGTCGGTTTGGAGTCAGTAAGCTGTGATTGTAGGCTTAACGGTGTGGGCTCTATGGGCTTCACAGCTTGAGCTTTTTGAGGCTTTAGTGCCTGATCTGTCATGTGGCTTTGTGTGGTTGAGTTTGAGGGTGGCATTTGAATAGTGCCACTAGCCCTCTTAGTTTTAGGCACCCATATCCAAGCTTTGCCCTTGTAATAGCCTGGCATTTGCAATAAGGTCTTGGGGACCCATCTCGACTTAACCGTTTGTTAGTGTCTTTAGGTTCCTTGTTGCCTCCTAGGTTTTGAGTATGAGTTCCTAGGCTTGCGAGGTTGTGGTTGCATGCTCCCAGGTAGTAGTCCTTGATGTTTAGGAACCCAATTGAACTATGGTTCAGGGGCTTTAGCTTTGATCTCAATGGTGTTTTGGCGGTGTGGTGTGGCGGGTTGTGACAAGTCTCGACCCCCCTCCTTAGACTTGGTGGTGGGTTTCTCTATTGGTGGCCTTGCAAGCTTTGATGGAGCCGCATTGCCCTTGCTGAAAGCCGTGACTATTCATACATTGCTAATAGCAAGATGAATATGCAGTGACTCGTAGTTGACATTGTAATATGTTTACTTTTCAAATGAGCATCCTAACAATGATTCCTTATCGACATCTTTTGTGTTTGGTAGCATAAAAGATTATGGGTATGCTTTCAGACTCGATAGAGGCTATGGCATTGCACTTTCCTAAAAGGGCATACAATCGGCCCCCACCATGGTGGGCTAAGTTTGGTGTTGGTGGGTTGTAGTTGTGGCTGCCAATTTGAGTCCAATGATCATGAGTTAAGATATTAAAATCAGTTCCCTCATCAATCAATGCATGGAAAGTATGTGTTTGTTGGGCAGCGACCATTATGCGCAAGTAAGCAGGTGATACTACCTCTTTATCCTCCTCATTGATTGCATTATTATGGTAATTCGGACCTTCACAGGGGGCTCTAGCATGAGAGGTTTGTGCAGTGGATGTGTGGGAGGGTAGTACTTCTTTATGTGGCTACCATTAAAGAAGCCTATGCCCTCTCCATCTAGGTTCTCAAGCTCTACATTGTCGGTTTGATTAATAGTGTAGACTTGAAAAGGCCCTAATCCCCTAAATTTCATCTTTTGCTTATGGCCTTTTATTAAGTACAATAACACTAAGTCACCATGCTCAAATTCTCACTGCTTGATGTGCTTGTCAAACCAACTCATGTATTGTGTCTTTTTGCAAATTAGCGCATGGGTGGCTAAAAGTTGAGTTTGTGATAAGTGTTCTAGCTCGATTAGGCGCTCCGTCCATGCATCCTTTCCATCCCATCTCTCTTAGATGGCTACTCTCATGCTCATCAGAATAGGGAACTCTACAAGTAGAATGGTTTCAGTCCCATAGGTTAACTTGAAGGGAGTCTGTCCTATCACTATTTTATAGGTTGTTTGATAGGCCCATAAGGCTGCCATCAGTTTATTGTCCCAATCATTGCGTGAGGCACATACTACTTTGCTCAAGACGTTCATTAAGATCTTATTAGTAGACTCAGCTTGTCCATTCACTTGAGGGTTTTTGATGGATGATCAAAAAGGTCAATGAGAGGTGAGCAATCACTTCATTAATGAAGTGTGTGCCTTGATCACTAACTAGTTCAATGGAGCAGCTGAATCATGAGATCATCTACTCCCAAAGGAACTTAGCAGTGGTTTTAGCATCGTTTTCCCTCATAGCTTGTGCTTCTGTCCACTTTGTGAGATAGTCTGTAGAGAGCAATGATGATGTACTTGGCTTGTGAATATTGTGCCACAGGGCTAATCGGCCCAATGAAGTCATTTTCCCATTTCTCAAATGGTTGTCTTGCAATGATTGGAATCAGTTTCATTTTGTCCTTGTGAACGGGTACCTTGGTCCATTGGCACTCGTCACAGTGCTTTACAAATCGTGCTGTATCTCGAAAAAGAGTAGGGCACAATAGTTGAGACTGTAGCACCTTGTAGGTCGTTGTGTCTCCGCTGAAGTACCCTTGTGAAATTCCACCATGTGCTTCTACAAGTACGTCATGCATCTCATATTCGCACACACATTTATGCAGCAAGCTATCTTGCTCTAACCTATAGAGTTGTCCTACTATCAATTGATATGGTTGTATTTTAAGGATGAGTGGCCTAAGTGGGCCTTCTCGATGGGTCTTTCAGGTAGTCCATGCTCAAGCACTTGGACTATGTCTTCTGCCTAGTATGGTGTCAAGTCAGCTCTAAAGAAGTCCCTTTCGCTAGACAAGATGCTTGTCAGGAAAGTTGTATGTGATGCCCTATCCAACAGCTTCTCTTGTGGGTATGCAAGACATATGGTCAACCATGTAATACTGCTTTCCTTTGTGTACAACCACCACAGAGAAGTCAAACTCTAGAAGCAAAAGTAACCATTGAGCAATGCATCCCATAGCATATGATTTGTTAACAAGATAAAGCAAGGCTTGATGTGGTCAACAAAGAAGATGAAAGATGTAGCCAAAAGGTAATGCCAAAATATCCTTATAGCAAACATCATGGCTAACCCTTCCCTCTCCATACTGGACTAGTTCATTTCAGCATCCATGAGTTGTCTGCTAGCAAAGCTCACTGGATAGTCTAAATTGTGTTCACCAGGCTGGCACAACACAACCCCCACAGCATACTTCGAGGCATCAATGTGAACATGAAAGGTTATGGTCCAGTTTGGGGCTCTTACAATTGGTGCTACGGTTAGAGCCTTCTTCAACTCTTTGTATGTGCATTGACATTCCTTGGTCCATTCAAATATTGCCAACAATTTGTATGTGCATTGACATTCCTTGGTCCATTCAAATATTGCCAACAATTTGTATAGTCTAGTGATTAATGCATAGTTCAACACAAATCGTGATAGTACCCTGTATGGCCTAGGAAGCATTGAACTCTCTTGTAATCGGTTGGTGGTGGGAGATCGACGATAACCCTAACTTTCGAGAAGTCTATGGCAATGCCATTCTTTGACACCACGTGCCCTAGGATGCATCCATGCTTTACCTAGAATTGGCACTTCAAGGGGTTCAACGAGAGATGATATAGTCTACATCTTTCAAAGACTCCTTGGAGCTTGTCTAAGTGTTCCTTCTAATTAGAGTGAACACATAGATCATCAATGAATACCTCTAACTCTCGCCTAAGCATGTCTTTGAAAATGGCACACATGAGTCTTTGGAATGTGGCTAGTGTGTTTATCAACCCAAAGGGTGTGACTATGTAGGCAAAGATTGTTGAGATATTGAGCTCCACTCGTGATACGCCAGGGTGACCGTTGTGCATTTATGTCACCGACGTGTCAGTTGCAGATGCGGTTGGTACACCGCCCATGAATAATAGCTACATGATAGCTATCCTTATCTACTCTAGTTCGTGGCTCAGTTAGTATGCCACCTTAGTTAGTTGAGTTTGGTTTGAGACCCATATATAGGGTTCTTCTATTTTCTTTGTACTAGAGTTCTTTTGGCTTACACAACTAAGAAGAGGAAAACTGTTTTCAGCCTCCACCCTTGTGTGTATTCCCCCATTGTGCAAGCAAGAAAGCTTCAAGTGAGACTCCTTCCTTCTCTCCCACAATCTTGACATGGTATCAGAGCCTTGTTCGTGGTAAGGAGCTCAAGAAAGCAAGCCAAGCTCGCGGTGTTCTGGTAAGAGAAGCAGTGTTACTTTCATTTTCTGTTTTGGGAGCAGATCTCTGCAGGTAGCACATCCGCAAAGTGCAGGAGTGCATTGTCTCAGGTTGAGACGCCCTTCGCGGTGAAGCAAGATAGCAGTTTATGCTGCGGGTGAGGGCTTTAGCCCTCGGCGACCTTGGTTTTTTGATTTGAGGCCATTTCGGGGCCTGTTTTGGAGGCGGAAGTTTTCTGCACGCACTCAGGAAAAGGCCCAGTTTTATGCTGTGCGACCACTGTTCTGCAGGTTGGTAAAAAGTTACTGTAGAAATTGCATTGTATGCCTATGCGCAGAGACATTGGGAGCTACGGAATTATCCCTATTGCTTGTTGATGCAAAATCGTCACTAGGAAGTGGCTGTGTGGTCAAATACCACTTTCGTCAGTTTTGCAGATTTGCCCTTGTGAGGCTGAAGTTGTGTTCTCTGCAGTGACATAATTTTTTGCAGGATTTTGTAATGGCGTCTGATTCTCTTTCACAGATTGTCACTGAAAAGCTTGACAAGAACAACTTCCAAGCATGGAAGTTTAGAATGACGAATTTCCTTATGGGAAAAGGATATTGGGAATTTGTTGCAGGAAATGAAGAAGAACCAGTTCTTCCTGATGTTCCCAATCAGCAGCAAATGTAGGCATTTAAAGCATGGCATGAGAGAGCCAGGAAAGTTATGTATTGGCTGTCTATCAGTATTTCAGACTCTATGATTGTGCATATTCAGGATGCAAGTACGCCAAAGGAGGCATGGGATACTTTGTCAAAAATGTATAGCACAAATACTCAAGCCAGGAAAATGCAGCTCAAGCAAGAGTTGCATAATGTGCAAAGAGAAAATATGAGCATCAATGACTACCACATGAAGGTGAAGAAGATTGCAGATGCACTTGCTTCCATTGGGTCGCCAGTGGAAGATGATGATTTAGCTTCTGTGACCTTGAATGGTCTAGGAAAGGATTATGCACAGTTCCGAACATCCATTTCCGTCCGTGAAAGATTTCCTGATTTTGAGGAGTTGATTGCTCTTCTAATTTCTGAGGAGCAGAGAAATGGTGGTGCATCTTCTTCAGGAGGAACTTCAAAAGAAGCTGTCTTCTACTCAAATGCTGGAAGAGGTAGAGGCAGAGGTAGAGGAGGCCGATTTGGAGGCCATGGCAGAAATCAGAATATGCAGCAAACTCAAGAAAACTAGTCCTATGGAGGAGGATGTGGTAACTCTAGAGGCAGGGGGATCCAAAGAGGTCGTGGTGGATGGCAAAGAGTCCAAAATGCAAACAGTAATGTTGAATGCTACTACTGTGGTAAAATGGGTCATATGGCTAAAGACTGCTATAAAAAACAGAATGACATCATGAATGGAAAACTGCAACAAGGGAATTATGCATCTTCTAGTAGATAGGGTGATGACAGAAATGAGCACTTGTTTATGGTGTAGCACATGAACAATTCTGTGACAAGTGCAGAAGAAAGCAATGATGTATGGTATGTTGACTCAGGTGCATCAAACCACATGACAGGTCATGCAGAATGGATGGAGGATGCAAGAAAAATGGAAAAACCAGGATTTGTGGAGACTGGTGATGATACTGCACATCCTATTGTGCAGATTGGAAAAATTCCCTTGTCTATGTAGGATGGGAAAAAGAAATACCTGTCCGATGTATTTCATGTCCTGAATATCACCAAGAATCTGGTTTCTGTTGGTCAAATGGTTGAGCAGGGCTTGCAGGTCAGATTTAATCCTCATGGATGCTTTGTTGAGGATATGAAAAATAAAGGTCGCTTGATAGAAAAAGGAAAGAAGAAGGGCAGAATGTTTACATTGGATGCAGACATGTCTGAATTGAGTGCAACAATGTTTGCACATGGGACCGGTGTAGTTGCAGATATTGATATCTGGCATAAACGCATTGGTCATGTTAATGTACAGCGACTTAAATCAATGCAGGCCCAAAATATTGTTGCAGGTTTGCCAAAATTCAAGGTTGCAGAAATGCATAAGGTATGTGAAGCCTGTCAGTTTGGAAAACAGGCAAGGAAACCATTTCCTAGACATGTTCAAGAGAGTAAGAAGCCATTGGAATTAATCCACTCTGATGTGTGGACAACTAAAGCTGCATCTCTTGGAGGCTGTCATTATTTTGTCAGTTTTATTGATGACTATAGCAGAAAAGTTTGGGTGTATTTTATGAAAAAGAAAAGTGAAGTTTTTGGGTATTTCAAAACTCTTAAAGCGATGGTTGAAAAAGAAATAGGCCTGCAGATAAAATGCCTAAGGTCAGATGGAGGGGGAGAGTACCTCTCAAATGAGTTTGCAAGGTTCCTGCAGGAGCATGGCATAAAGCAGCAATATTCATGCAGTCATACCCCACAACAAAATGGAATTGCAGAAAGAAAAAACAGGCATATTGGAGAGGTATCTCGTGCCATGCTCAATGAAAAAGACTTGCCAGATTTTTTTTGGGCTGAGACAGTTGCTACAGCAGTCTACATAATGAACAGGACTCCCACTGCAGCAATACATGGAATGACTCCAGAGGAGAGGTATACTGGTAGGAAACCAGATATTTCTCATTTGAAAATTTTTGGTTGCATTGCCTATGTACATGCGCCAGATGAGTTGAGATCCAAGTTGGATCCAAAAGCTGAGAAGTGCATCTTTATTGGTTACTCTCTGCAGCAAAAAGGGTATAGATGCTATAACCCTTCTACTCGTAAGTTTACAGTGAGCAGAGATGTTGTTTTTGATGAGATGAGTAGTTGGTATAAACCAGTAAATGTGATTGATGATGTAGATGCACAAAATGGTAATGCTGCACAGAATTCACAGCAGCAGTCACAAAATATTAGTGGACCTGGAGCGTCCTCTAGTAGTGGTTCACATTCTTCGCCATGGACAGTCAGATTGAGATCAGGAGAATCTTCTCAAAGCAATGCAGATAGTGGTATGCAGGTATCACGAAAAGGAAAAGAGAAGGTTGATCAGCCCATGTTTGATGTGAATGTAGGTCACTCTTATGTGGATGGTGAATCCAGTGGCTCAGAACAGAGCATTGATGATGAGTTGGGTATCCCCTCTACTGTTACACCTGGAGTAAGGAAGACCAGGGATGTTTTGAGAGCACCTGGAAGTGAGCCTACTTTGCGCAGGTCTACCAGAGCTAGGTATCCTGTGGGTAGGCTGAAATATGATGGATTTACAGCCATCCACTATGCATATATGGTCAAAGTGATACAGGAACCAGAACCCACTTCTTTTGAGCAAGCCATGGGAAAAGAAAAATGGGAGAAAGCCATGGATGAAGAAATGGATGCCTTGGAAGCAAATGCTACATGGGAATTGGTACCTTTGCCTAAAGGTAAAAATGCAATCGACTGTAAGTGGGTTTATAAGGTGAAGCACAATGCAGATGGTTCTGTGAACAGATACAAGGCAAGATTAGTAGTCAAGGGGTATGCACAAACATATGGCATTGACTATGAAGAAACATTCAGTCCGGTTGCAAGGATGGCAACCGTAAGAGCAGTCATTGCTATGGCTGCATCAAAGGGATGGCCTTTACATCAGATGGATGTAAAGAATGCATTCTTGCATGGTGATTTGCAAGAAGAGGTCTATATGGAGCAGCCACCAGGTTATGTGCATGCTGTTCATCCTGAGTTTGTTTACAGGTTGAAGAAAGCCTTGTATGGCTTGAAGCAAGCACCTAGAGCATGGTCTGACAAGATAGGATAGTATCTTGTCGCTATTGGCTTTCAAATTTCCAAGGCAGATTTCTCACTTTACGTGAGAAAAACAGAGAAAGGTATTATGCTACTTGTCATTTATGTTGATGATTTGATTATGACAGGTGACAGTGATGAAGATATCCTTCATGTGAAAATGCTATTGAAGCAGAAGTTTGAGATGAAGGATTTGGGAGAGCTGCGTTATTTCTTGGGCATTGAGGTGATTAGATCACCAAGTGGGATACAGCTCTTGCAGAGGCAGTATGGATTGGACATGCTGTCCAAATATGGGATGACAGGCTGTAAGCCTATTTCAGTTCCTTTGGAGCAGAATGTGAAGCTGAGCACAGATGCAGGTGAGCTTCTCGAAGACCCTACTATGTACAGACGCATAGTAGGAAGTTTGATTTATATGACTATTACCAGGCCAGATTTGAGCTATGCTGTTGGATTGGTAAGTAAGTTTATGTAGGCTCCAAGGAAACCGCATTTGGATGCGGCTAGACGCATACTCAGGTATGTGAAGTCCACATTGCAGTATGGACTATTTTATGAGACTGGGGTTCAGATATAGTTGCATGGATACACTGATGCTGATTGGGCTGGTAGTATCTATGATAGACGATCTACCAGTGGATATGTGTTGTCTTTTGGGAGTGCTGCAGTCACTTGGAGCAGCAAGAAACAGCCTACAGTTGCCTTGTCGAGCACAGAGGCTGAGTACAGGGGTGCAGCAATGGCTGTATGTGAGGTAGCTTGATTGCATAAGCTACTTTATGATATGCATCAGTCTATAGATGGGCCAGTCGTCATTTATTGTGACAACATGAGTAGTATACACTTGGCAAATAACCCAGTCTATCATGCTAGAACAAAGCACATTGAGGTGCATTATCACTATGTGCGAGAGAGGGTTTTACTAGGTCTTATTGATCTAGTTTATGTCAGCACAGAGGATCAGGTAGCTGACATATTCACGAAGGCATTGGGCGCAGAGAAGCTGCGCAAGTTCAGAGACCTGCTTGGTGTGCATGAATTGGGATTGAGCTCGAGGGGGAGTGTTGAGATATCGAGCTCCACTCGTGATACGCCAGGGTGACCGTTGTGCATTTATGTCACCGACGTGTCAGTTGCAGATGCGGTTGGTACACCGCCCATGAATAATAGCTACATGATAGCTATCCTTATCTACTGTAGTTCGTGGCTCAGTTAGTATGCCACCTTAGTTAGTTGAGTTTGGTTTGAGACCCATATATAGGGTTCTTCTATTTTCTTTATACTAGAGTTCTTTTGGCTTACACAACTAAGAAGAGGAAAACTGTTTTCAGCCTCCACCCTTGTGTGTATTCCCCCATTGTGCAAGCAAGAAAGCTTCAAGTGAGACTCCTTCCTTCTCTCCCACAATCTTGACAAAGATGCCCCACTCTGTGGCGATTGCGGTCTTGTGCCTATCATCAAGATGCTCTTGAACCTGAGTGTATTTGGAGAAGCCATCCAAGAAATTATAGGCCTCTTTACTAGCTACCCTTTCGAGCATATGCTCAATGTATGACAGATGATAATTGTCTCTCTTCATGGCAACGTTGACTTTCTTGTAATTGACGCACACTCTGATCTTTCCATTCTTCTTCATTACAATCACTACGGTGACATCGAGTTCATGTGCTCAATTTCATAAATGAATCTTGCTCTTAATAGCTTATCGATTTTCTCTTTGACAATGCGAGGATGTTTGGGATTCATTGGATACGGTCACTACTTGATTGGTGTTGCATTAGGTGTCATTGGGATGTTATGAGTCACTACACTCGAATCTACCCCTTTTAGCTCGTCAAGGGACCAAGCAAATACGTTCATGTACTCTTGCAAGAGGGCACTAAGAGTTATCTCCTCTTCCTCGATCAAGTTGTCGACCATGAAAATAGGTCGAGGGGCGTCTCCTCTTCCTTAGCTAGATTGACCTCCTTGACTTTGGCGGATCCTTCTATAGACTCACTCACTTGCCCTTGTCTTTTGGCTCCTAGCAAGACTACTATCATTCTTTCGCCTTTTTAAAATCTCCTGAAGCTCCATTTTCATCTCCACTAGCTCCTAGCTTGGGTTAGCGCCCTTCCCTTTGTCTTGGTTGCTTGGGCTTGACCATTTGCTAGATGTTGTTGCCCTTTCTGATGTTCTAGAGTTGACTTCATCTTGATTCGAGCTCCTAGAGTTTCTTTCCTTGAGCTAGTCGTCCACGCATATGGCCTCTTCATAGACCCTAGCTAGTGCGTCTCTCTGCAAGCTTGAGTTGCTTGCAGCCAAGGCCTTGTAGAGTTCCTAACTGTGTATTCTGTTGATAAACATGGTGGATACTGCTCTCTTAGTGGGTCATTCGTTAGTGGGGATACCCTTATAAAGACTCCGCACATGAGTAACATAGTCCCTCATGTCCTCTTTGTCCCCTTGCTTGACATTCATAAGCCACACTATAAGATTATTTGAGTACCTAGCCTTCGAGAATCTCTTAATGAAGAAACTCTCGAGGTCATTGAAATTGTTGCACTCTATAGCATCTAAACTTGTGTGCCACATCCTACCCTTATTGCCCAAGCATAGGCCGAAAGCTTGTGAGTGTCGAGCGAGATCGCTGGCTGAGGCCGTTAGCCTCGTAGACTTGCTCGAACAACTCTACAAAACTATACGGTGGGTCCGTGTTCGGTTGATACTTGTCTAGTTGTTTTGTAATTGTGGGGATTCTTGATTATCTCTTGGAGCCTTGGGTAACTCCTAATCCTACAAGCAATGACATTGCTAGTGTTGTTGCACTTTGTTCTATCAATGTGTTGTCTATTAGTCACTTTGTGAGAAGCTCCCTCAATGTTAAATCTGCCTCTAGCGCTATTTTCCTCTCTGCATTTGGCTCCGTTCGATTTCTATTTGCTAGGGTTGGACTTCTAGACTTCTTGCATTTCTATATCCTACTGCAATCTCCTAGTCTACTGCTGCTGGTTGTATGCCGCTATGCTTTGCAAAGCTTTCTGGGCCAGCTTTTTTTTCTCCTCAAGTTCCCCTATGATGTCTTCTAATGGTTTGCTACGGTGGTCCAGCCTGGTTTGTGCATTGTATTCATTCCCCATATACTGAATTTTGATTAAGAAATCCCCCAGGTTGAGCTCTTCATTTCTGCAGTTTGTATTGGGTTCTGCTATATCTGCGGTCTCTTGCTCCACCAAGTTGTCAATGAGGTTGATCAAGTCGGGCAATGTCACACCCCCAATGGTGTCACTCCTTCTATGCATTTGGCCTTTTGTGTTGCGTCTCTCACTTGGTCCTACCAACAATTTGGGTTCTTGATCACCTGTCTAGGTTTGAGGGTCATCTTCTCTTGGTGGGTTCATTTTGTTCATTAAGTTTGAATATGTTCCTTCTTATTTACAGACAATCCTCAATTTATGTTCAATCTGTGTGTGTGTGGTGCTCTTTTCTGTACACTATGTGAAATCAGAATTTCAGTTTTTTCAAGTGCACTTCAAGTATTGAAAACAATGTGGGTGTGACCAAACACGAGATAATAAATGCAGCTTCCACACTCCAGTCTATGTTCTCGGCCAAATAGGGTTTTAGGCTCAGTCTCAGTGGCTGTTCTTACTGGTCCCTAGGGTTTGTGGTACGTTATTCATCTCTGTCAAGGTCATTTGGAGCATGCAGGTCAGTTTATGGCTCTAAAAGGGACTGAAAGCTGACGTGACTATTAGTGGTCATGTCCAGCCATTTGACTGCAATTTCTAAGGTTAATTGCATTTGTAAGGCTTTTGGAGCCTTCCCTGATTGCGGGAGGTGTTCTGCTTCATTTGGGATGTGCTAAATTTGATAGTTTCTCCTGTCAGATTTTTGGTTTGATTCTATAGTGTCCGATCCCTAGAATCAGATGTTTGATTTACAATTGTCCAATTTTTGTGTGTCCGATTTAGACTTGTCCGAACTGTTGTCCAATTTGGATTGGTTTGATTATCATTTGTTCTAGTGGTTGATGGGGCCGAGCAACCGAGTCCGATCATCCCATTCAATCTTCAGAATCAAACATTTAGCGTTTGATTGGGTAGGTGGAGGTATTCTGAGTATCGGATTACCGAGAATCGGACCTTGCAAGCCTTGTTTGATTGCAACGATGCGAAAACAATGGTGTCAAAAAATCAAATAGTCACAACGATTTTGATCAAACAAACACGCAACAAGCTCTAGAATACAAGAATGGACACATAGGAAGGTCTCTATATACCTGGTATGGGCAAAAAACTCGTGTGGAAGTTGATTGATTTGCTCGAAGATCAAGGTCTCTTTCTCTCTCTCTCTCTCTCTCATTGCTAAAGGTGAAAATCAGCTTCCCTCTTGCTCTTTTGAGTCTTAAACCCTTGCTCCGCTTAGTCTTGACCTATTTGATCACTCCCCTTGTGGTATTAACACATTTAAGTGCTCTTTTTCCCCATTTTCCCCTTGTTTGTGCCCTATTTGGGCCTGTTTTACAGCAGCAGCCCTAAAGCATTTCGCTTCCATCTCTCGATCCTATCCTACTCTAAATGCAAAAAAAATCAAAACCCAAATATTGAAATGATTTATCCTACTTGCCTACTCATCAAAAACCCAAAATACTTGTTCACCTGAATATTAAAAACCCCAAATCTCCTACCTACCTCAAGCACTGGTTTGGGGATGAAACCCTACTATGGCGCTCGATTTGAGGCGTGCAAGTGCTCAAGCTTGAATCCGTTGGGAACCAAAATGTAGTGGGAGCTCATGCTCATCCGCCAAGACCCATGGACCGCTTATTACTTCAAGCATTTCAAGTGAGCACAAACGACTATCTCTCACCTAGCTGACGCACCTTCGATCCTATGGGGGTGTAGTGAGCTTACCAATATGCTTGAATGAGTAGCCTCTTCCCTCAAGCAAACTGGTAGCTCCATGATTCGAGATGTGAGCTCAAGAAACCTCAAGCCTCCACCTCCAAGCTCCATCCTTCATACCTGTATAGAAGAGAAGAGAAGAGAAGAGAAGAGAAGAGAAGAGAAGAGAAGAGAAGAGAAGAGAAGAGAAGAGAAGAGAAGAGAAGAGAAGAGAAGAGAAGAGAAGAGAAGAGAAGAGAAGAGAGAAGATGATGGAGAGCTTCTTCTCCAAGATCCCTCGCCCTTACACACTCACTCCCTCTCTCAAGCACACACAAGCAAGCAAGAGGGAGAGAAGAAGAGAAGAAGGAGAGACCATTTAGTCACACACCAAAGAATGAGCTTCTCATTCACTTTTTGAGTTTATATACAAGCCCTAAATCCCTTGGGCACCCATCCCCTGTTTTACATGACCAGCTGTCTTTAGCCAAAGTCTTTTTTCCTCATGCCTTCCTTCTTTTCACAGTTCTTTTGCTCTTGGACTTCTATTCCGCCCTACGCTTTCCTTATTAGAACATTCTATGCACCTTGCTAGAATATTTGGTGTACCTTGCTAGAATATTCGATGCTCTCCTATGTTTTTTTTGAGCTTGCGTTCTCTTCCACTTTTCTTGCTTGGGCAAAATGAGATTCTCTATTCACTTTTTGACTTGTGCTTCCTTGGTCTTCCTCTCCTTCTTATTGGGCTATATGGTCTGTAACATGTCTATAACATTACTTGTATGGTCCATTACATGTCTGTAACACACCTTGCTCTACAAATTACTCCAAGCATAAATAGATCAAAGTGAGCTAGTGAGCAAGGCAACTAGACCAAGCTTGATCTAGAAATAAATGGATTCTCAAGGCAGAACATTAAAATAGAGAGGCCTAACCTCCTGCTAACTAATGAGGGAAGTTTGCTCTCCATTGAGTAAGAGATAACACCATGCATATCATATCCATAATCAAGCTAGATGGGTTCCTAAAGTCCTACTACTAGAACAAGGCTACTATGTTAGAAACACATGGATATGCCCCCCAAAGCTATCGGATTCCACAAAACCATAATTTCTTGATGATAGTACATTTCAATCATAACATCACCAACCACCCAAATCACAGCTAGGAAAACAAGCACCACAATGCCAATCCAAGCTATTAAACCTTAACTAGCCTACATGAAAAAAACTATTCTTTCAGCTTCCATGCCTAATACCACAACTAATGTACATATCCAACAAGAGAAATTTCCAAAATACTTCACAAAAAACCCAAACTCTAGACTTCATCAAAGATGAGAGAATCATGTAGAGAGCTGCAAAGAGAATCATACTACACTCTCATTCAACTCAAATTGCCCCATACTACATGAAATGCCATAAACTATGAGGTGAAATCATCTAGTCCAACAAATTTTTCTGATATAATTCCTCAAGCCAACCCACAAATGAACATCATACAAAATGTAGCTCAATCTAGTAACAAAATTCAACTAGCTACTCTTATAAACAAACTAGTCCAAGAAAGCTAGGTCTACCTCTAGGCCTAAAGCCCTCTTACAAGAGGCCATCCATCTTAGAATTAATTTTAGGTATGGCCACAAAATATAGATGATGATATTGCCACATGTATTTGAAGGCTTGATGAAGCCTTCACCATGTTTTGTTGTAGCTACTTACGAACACCTTGATTTGAGTCTCTTAGATGAGAACAATGCAGAGGATGTGAATTCTCTACCTTTCTTGTGGGAAGATTTCAAACTTGTATTCACCAAGGATCCCTTGATTAGTGGAGCTAAATGTTGCTCAAATATCATGGAAAAATCCTTAAAAGGATGTCCTATTACCTCCTTCAAATGTAGTTGTGTAGAGACAACAACTTGAGGATCTGACAGGTCTAGACATGATGGTTTATCCTATATACACAATGGGAACAAGTGGGTTGCCAAATCATGACCAATTCTAAACAACCTTGCAATATAGAGAGACTTGACGTGTATGGCCAAAAGAAACTGGGTCTCAAGAAAGAAGAGCTTGTAACATAGAGGCATATATTTCGATGAAGGAAGATGAAAAGAAAGAGAGAAAATATGTAGTTTAGGTGAGCTTGTAACATAGAGACATAAATTTCAATGAAGGAAGATGAAAAGAAAGAGAGAAGGTATGTAGATTTAGGCACAAGGAATCACATATGCTCAAAACATAACCATAGATGCAATATATTCCATAACAACTTGCTTGTAAACCAAATATAATATATATATCTTCATATAAATCAATTTCTAACACTTTTGCTAGCATAAACCTAGCTCTGTTTAATCCTATATGCATATACTTCTTATAACAATCCTGACAACAAATGATGTATTTGTAGTTCAAAAACAATCCCTACATACATATGAATAGTTAGGAACTTATTTAGGCCATATAGACAAGATAAGCCTGGCAATGAGTCACCAAAATATCTCTCTTTCAAGCCTATACATTAGTCTTGTAACCCATGTTAGCAATGAACCAAGGTTTGAGAAAATTAGTTTCTCTATTTCCCTTGATTTAGGTCAATAAACCATATATAATAATAGTGAAAAATAGGATAACGATACACTACGATGATTCAACATATAATACATTGTTTTCAACCCTCAAAGATTAGTCATCTACATATCAACCTTGAAGTATGCCTTTTCTTTAGCCTCAAAGTAGGCCTCAAAACCCTTTAGATTTTAGCATAGAAGCCTCATGATATCATGTTTTATGTGAGATAGTGAGATGGAGAAAGTAGTGTGAGAAAACCCTAAATTTGCATCAAAAATTGCACTAGCAACCTTTTGCAATCCATGATCTCTCTATTGCTCCTTCACTTCAATCTTCTTTTGATTTTCTCCATGCTAATTGGCATAGAACTCCTATTTGGGCTAAATGCCATCTCTTTTAGTCTTTAGCATATTTGGGATCTGTATCTTCATTGTCTCTTTCCTCTTCTAGGTTTTCATGAACATACTAATGGTCTTGTTCTTCTTCATAGGCACTGCTAGCATTTCTTCTCTTGAATAGCTTGATCCCCTTCCCAGCAATAGGGACCTTTGGCTTTGTACCATCAAGCTCATATAGAGAGTAGGTAGCATTGTCATGTACATGCTTCATAGTGTATGGGCCAAACCACCTCTTTGAAAACTTCTTGGGAGTGCTATGTTGATGATCAAGACTATTATCATAGACAAGTACGTAATCTTCTCCTTCCACTGGCTTAGGACAAAGTCTATGCTTCTTCTTGTCAACCTTTCCTTGTTCTTCAATCTAGCTTCTCTCAATTGCATCACTACAAGCTCAATACCTTTAGGTATTCTTTCTAGGTACTGTATAGATAGAGCAAGGAGATCTTCCCTAATCATATCTTTCTCCCAAGGTAGCACATTCCAAGTAGTAGCAACATCCTCAATAGGCATGATAGTCCTCTAACCATACATCAATTCAGCCAAGTGATCACACTACGTGTAGTAAGATTAGCCCATAAAGCATAAGGACATAGTCTAGGCCACTGCTCTTAAATCTTTCCTCCCCTACATGCTTTAGCCAAATCTTTGATAATCAATAGGTGACCTCTTTTACTTTTCCCATTTCCTTCTAGATTATAAGTTGCAGTAATAGCAAGCTCAATCCATATCATCGAAAACAATTCCCTAGCGTCATCAACATTTGATTCTCCTCTATCTACTATTACTTTTACAACACATCCATATTGACATGTCATGGCTTCTATAAGAAATATACATACAATATTGGTAGTGTTTATTCTTAAGGCTTGACCTTCCACCTAGTTTGTGAAATCTTCTCTTACAAGTGCAATTATCTCATTTGTAAACTTAGTTCTTAAATCTTGACCTTCCACCCGGCTTGGGATACCTTCTCTTGCTAGTGCAATGTATCTCATTTTCCATTGATCCATAGGCATGGCCACTAAGTCAACCACCCACTTATAGTACATAGCTAATGGGTATGTTAGATGTAGGCCATCATAATATTGTATAGAAGAGTACATTTGAGAAGTAGCACAAGTGTCAAAAAATTGCAAAACAATCTTTCTTTTATCTTTGTGAATGTGGTGCAAACACCTCAATGACCAACCCATAAACTCTCACAAACCTCTTTCATAATACAAAACATAAAGCGAGGTATTTGGTTTTTGAGTTGTCTTATCAAAGTACTTAAGTAATGATCAATTTGTAGCAATTTACCCTCATAGATCTCTTATGAAAAATAATTAGTTGAGGAAACATAGTATACATGGTCAATTGATGCTCTTGCACTTTCAACTTCTTCACAACTGAAACCATATCTTCCTCTTCCTCATACCTAGCCCTTAATATTATATCAACACATTTGGTTTCCTTTACCTATAATAGAACAAAACTTTGGACTCAAGGTCTTGATATAAGCAATCCATCAGAGCATAGCAATATCTAAAGTCTCATCATGCCAAGAAGTGGTAGCAATCTATCTTGACAAGAACTAAAGCTATGATAAAACACTATTTATCACACTTCAATGTAGTAGCATAAATAGCATGAGTGAGAAACAAGATAGCAATGCACTGCCATGATTCAGTCGAGTACCTTGTTTTCAACCCTCAGAGATTAGTCTTGAATTTATAGATATCAACTTGAAGCATGACCTATCTTTATTCCCAAAGCTAGCTTCAAAATCCTTTAGATTTTAGTCCAAAAGCCTCCTAATCACATCTTATGCCAAACAATGACGGGGCACTAAGAAGCCCCTAAATTTTCATGGATAATTGTTCTAATAACCTTCTATAGTCCATGACCTCCCTAATTCTACTCATGTGTAGTCTTCTACTTGCTTTCTCCTTGCTAACTAGCAGAGCACTCTTGCTTTTTCTCCTTCTTCACTCTTAGCCCTAGGCTTCATTGTAAACAGACTCACTTGTTGTTCTCCAATCTCCATCTTCTTCCCACATGCATGTATGATGGGCAATGTAAAGTACCTCATGTCTAGTCACTTCAATCAAGTCATATTCAAATATTAATGTCTACCTTCAAAACCACTCCACAATGCCATTAAGACATCTGAATATAACCTTAAATATGTGACTCCTAAATCATTTTACACCCTTATCTTGACTCGTAATAGATTGTTAGAGAATAACATCATGATTTATCCATATTTGGACTAGATTCTTAGTGAAGGAAGAGCTCCATATTGCCATTAAAATAGGTTCAGGCAACTTCCCAACTAATATCCTAACCTACATTATACACGTTAGTATATTTCCATAGGATATGGATTATGACACTGTATTTGAATATAATCCTTATTTTTATGACTGCTTATTGCAAAGATAGTTGTGTATCTATATCTATGTAATTAAACAAGTGCTTAATCACAACATAAACAACATGTCCATGCCCTTCCCCTTGTCTTGGATGTCAAAGCTCTCCATCTTTTCTAGCCACATTATTTACTCCATTACCTATTCTCACTTTCTAATTTCTCTCTCCTCCATAGTTGGTTTAATTTTCAACATTTGGTATCAAAGTCATACTCATGTGGGTTCTCACACATTTTTTTCTGGTTGATGTAGCTCTTCCTTTTCCTGGCTCCCACGTTTTTTCTCACATTAGCCATCACCAAAAGTCTCCCACGTTTTTTCTGGGGCGGATGTACCAAAGGATGCTCTCCCACGTTTTTTCTGAGCACCTTGCTAGAATATTCGGTGCTCTCCCACGTTTTTCTGAGCACCTTGCTAGAATATTTCATGCTCTCTCACGTTTTTTCTGAGCTTGCCTTCTCCTCCACTTTTCTTGCCTTGGCAGAATGAGCTCCTCTATTCACTTTTTGACTTGGGCTTCCCTGGACTTCCTCTGCTTCTTTTTGGGCTGCATGGTCCATAACATGTCTGTAACATTACCCTTCTCCTAGACGAGTGCCATTCGTCCCATGGCACTTGTAGCTCTGAGTTGATAAGGGTTTGGTTATTTGAAGGGCAGTCATGTGAGTTGATGATGATGAGGCCTCGTGGGGATTGGTCCTGGGGAGAAGCCCATCACATGATTAAGGTGGTGGAGGCCAAGAGTGGATCCGAAGTTGGTGGTTTGCATTATTTGTATTTGCTTATTAAGAAAAGAAGGTGCACTGCTTGGGATTGTATCTACCTTACCATGTGGTGCATTGTGCTGGTGCTAGTGAAATTGGGAGTTGGGTCGAAAGTGTGGGTATTGTCTCACACTTGAGGACCCAGTTCTTGCTTAAGGGGGTGCGGTGAGTGTGGCTTGGGAAGATAGGTCTAACCATAGGCGAGGGTGATCTCCCTAGGTATGTCTTGACTTGACCTAAGTGTGATGTGGGGAATCAAAATGGGCTAGGGGGTTAGGGATGGAGCTGGCCGACCAAAGCCACCAGACGTGCCTAACTTGAGGACCCCTAGAGGTGTAGTGACTGTGGCCTACATGTAGTGAGATGATTCGATTGCTTTCTCATGTGATTTTCTTCTCGCGATCTCTTATTATTTTCTTCTCTTTTCTCTTTTTTGTCTTTTTTTTTTCTTTTCTCTTTTCTTTTCCTCTTTTTTTTTTGAATGGATAAAAATCTAGTCTTCATCATCAGAGTCATGAGAGGGAGGAGTTGGGGGCTTAAGAGATTTGTTAAGGAATCTCCAACTTTGCATGTATCCTTTGAGGTTCATTCGTGCCTGGAGAGGAGTAGTGGAAAGAAATGGATGATTATAGTGAGTGAAATGGCTATCATTCATTTATTCTAAGAGAGCTAAGCAAAAAGAGGGTAGCCCACATCATTAGCCTAGTCATAGTGCAACTGTCTATGCCATTTGGACCAAAAAAGAGTGGTGGTAGGTAGTACTCTTGTGATGTAGGCTCTCGCTTTAGTAGTACCCTAAGTAATCTAAGATAATTACACATAGTTAGGAAGGCTAGGTTTGGGCATGAAGTGAATTTGTTAAGGAAGTGGGCTATGGAGTCGTATAGATATTGTAGCATGAAAGTGAGAGCTTCCTCAGGCTTGGTGGGGTTGACATTGTAAATTCTGGGGAAGTCATATCAACGATGGATGTCTAGATCTTAATACACTCCTAGCCTTCTTGGATATGGCATAAAAGTAGAGTTATTTCTTTTGAAGGGTAGGGTGTTGCAAAATGACATCCAAGCATCTGTGTTGTCTTCCCAGATGCGCCTCCTCCACTTTGGTTGGCACTCATATCCCTTCACTGTTTTGGGCACTTCATAGACCTTGTTCTCCTAGTAGTTGGGAGCCTTTGTTCCCCATTGGGTAGGATTTCTCTCTCTCTCAGAGGTCCACCTATCTCCCAACCTCCTTCCGACATCGATCACCTCTTCCACCACCTTGGTTGATAATACCTTGCTCAATGCGGTGGGGAATTGAAAATCAAAGTTGAAGAGTTCACGATTATTCCCTCTCTGCTCCCAGAATATGAGTTCAACGTTATAGTTTACTAGGAAGCAGTCTTCTTTTGGTAGGGTAGATGCTGTGTTGAGATGGCAAGTTCAACACGTGCGGACATTGATGATGGAACACCTAGCTAGATGGGTCCGCACGTCTATACTTAGCACATTGGTGGTCATTACGATACTCACATGGCCACTGACTTATCACTTATTATATTTAGTTTGTTACACCTACCTACAGCTGGCAAAGACATAGCGCCAATCGATTAGTGTAGTCAGTTATGCATTGTTTGACTTGGTAGGCCACTTTCCTTTATGTTGTATCTTATCTATACTTTGTGTACATTCTATAGTGTGTAGAAGAAGAAGAAGAAATCAGCAAGAAAACGTTTTTGGCCTCCATCTCTCTTCTTGTGTTCTTGAGTGAGCTTCCTCTTGTGTATACAGTGTGTGTTTGGCGCAACAACTCAAGCAAAGTCCCCCACCACACGATTCTTGACATGGTATCAGAGCCGCGCCATTGAGAAAGGCTGATTTCGAAGGCTAAAGTGAAAGAGAAGAAGCAAAGTTCGAGCAAGCAAGCAACGGGTAAGAAGCTCTCCCATTCTTTCACTCTCTCTCTTGGCCTATGGAGGCACAGGAAGCAAGGTCCAGCAAAAATCTCAGATTGCTGTGAGATTTGGTGTGCAAGCAGAGCACTGTATATTTTGCATAAGCCCTTTAGGGCTTACCCGCAGTTATTTTGGGCGTCTGAGGCCATTTCAGGCCCCATTTTAGAGCTGCAAGGTTGCGGACAACAGTTTCAGAGTACACTGTGATTTCGGCTGTATTAGCCGAAAGTGGGTGTGCAGGTTACAGATTGTGAATCTATAATTTTTGAGGTGTTTGCAAGAAGCAAACATAAGTTTTATTTGCAAATAGGTTGCAGATTAAATGTACTATTGAGCAATCAGTGAAAAAGGTTGCTTGATGTAGTGCTGTGTATGTGTTGTGAAAGATTGCAGAAGACTAGCTTGCTGTGCTGTATCCTTGTTTGTGATAATGGCAGAGAACAGTGGAAATCTCATTATTGAGAATCTCAACAAGAACAACTACCCTTCATGCAAGTTTCGTGTGACGAACTTCCTCATTGGAAAGGGCCTTTATGAGTTTATTTCAGGTGAAGAAAAGGAGCCAGAGCTGGGTATCCCTTCGACTGCAGATGAGTTAAAAGCATGGAATGTGAAAGACAAAAAGGTGATGTACTGGCTATCTGCAGTCATTGATAATACTATGCTGGGGCATATCAGGAATGCAGAAACTTCACATGTATCTTGGACAATTTTTGAGAGCATGTTTTCAGTAAATACAAAGGCACGAAAGATTCAACTCAAGCAAGAGTTGAATGCCTTGAAGAAAGGAAAAATGTCTGTTAATGAGTATGTGTTGAAGGTGAGGAGCATTGCAGATGCTTTAGCAGCGATTGATGCAATACTGGATGATGATGATTTGGTTTCATCCACTCTGAGTGGCCTTAACAATGAGAAGGCATGGAAATCATTTGTTACTTCAGTATATGTACGGAAGCCATTTCCAGATTTTGATGAGCTGATCTCTCTCATGATTTTTGAAGAGATCAATATGCAGAGTGATTCTTCTGAAAGAAACGGTGAACATGTCCAAGCATTTTACTCGAGTTCAGGAAGGGGACGTGGTAGATCCTCTTTGAGAGGTCATGGTATGGGACGTGCTGGCGATAAGGAGCAAAACAGGTTCAATCAATAGTTTGGTGAAATGCAGGTTTCTAGAGGCAGAGGAAACTTTAGATGCAGGGGGAGCTCCAGAGGAAGAGGTGGATGGCAGAATAGAGGTTCTAGAAATTCTGCTATTGTTTGCCATTATTGTGGCAAAACAGGCCATATTGCAGTCCATTGCTATGCAAAGAAGGATGATATTCACAGTGGTAAATTGCAGCAAGGAAACTATGCATCATCTTCACGACAGAATGAAGACAAAAATGAGCGTCGTTTTGTTATGTAGCATATGATGAATGCAGTTACAGGAAAGGGGACACATGTTGATGTATGGTACGTCGATTCAGGTGCATCTAATCATATGACCAGCCACGTTGAATGGTTTGGAGAGATGCAGGACTTACAAAACCTAGGTTATGTGTAGACAGGTGATGATTCATGCCACCCAATTTCACACATTGGAAAGGTTTCCTTGTCCTTGTAGGATAGCTAGACAAAGAGTTTGACAGATGTATTACATGTGCCATCAATTACAAAGAATCTAGTATCTGTTGGCCAAATGGTAGAGTAGGGGTTGCAGGTTCGATTCAATGCAAAAGGTTGTTTTGTAGAAGTCTTTAATGATAAGTACAGGTTGGTCGCAAAAGGAAGTAGAGTTGGCTGAATGTTCACTTTAGATGCTGGAATTCTGCAATGGATGCTGCTATGTATGCTAAAGAAAAAGGAGTAGTTGCAGATATTGAAATATGGCATAAACTTATTGGACATGCAAATGTGCAAAGACTGAGATTAATGCAGTCCAAAGGATTGGTTACAAGGTTGCCTTCTTTTAGAGTTGCAGAATTGCATAAAGTCTATGAAGCATGCCAGTTTGGTAAGTAGGCAAGACAACCCTTCTCGCATGATAGAGAAGTGAGTAGAAAAATACTTGATGTAGTACATACAGATGTTTGGGGGACTACACAGAATGTATCTCTTGGTGGCAGCAAATATTTTGTCACATTTATTGATGACTGTTCAAGGAAGTTATGGGTATACTTCATGAAGGAAAAAAGTGATGTGTTTGAGCACTTCAAATATTTTAGGGCAGGTGTTGAAACAGAAACATGCTTAAAAGTAAAGTGCTTGAGATCAGATGGAGGGGGAGAGTACCTCTCTAATGAGTTCAGTGGCTTCTTGAGGACTCATGGGATAAAGAGGCAATTTACTTGTAGGTATACCCCACAGCAAAATGGTGTTGCAAAAAGAAAAAATAGGCATATTGCAGAAGTTGCACGGGCATTAATGGCTGAAAAGAATATGCCCAAACATTTTTGGTCTGAGGCTGTCCATACTGCTGTCTACATTATGAACAGAACTCCCACAGTTGCAGTTCATGGGATGACTCTTGAAGAATGCTTTACTGGCAAGAAGCTTGATGTATCGCTCTTGAAAGTATTTGGCTGTGTTGCATACGTTCATGTGCTAGATGAGCTACGAAAGAAGCTTGATCCAAAGGTAGAAAAATGTGTTTTTATTGGATACTCTTTAGAGCAAAAAGGGTATCACTGTTATAATCCTATCACAGGTGAGTTCGGAGTGAGCAGGGATGTTATCTTTGATGAGATGGGAAGTTGGTATACACCTGCTAGTGATGTTTTGGATGATGATAATGATAAGGACAACTATGTGCAAAAAGATAAACAAGAATCACGGAGTCTTAGTGGACCAGAAACATCATCTGGTACTACACCTATAGTGAGCCCTTGGTCTGGGAGACTAAGGAGTAGCCCCACACCTTCAGGTGGATCTATAAGTGTTGTAGGGAAGCACAAAGAAAAGAAGAAAGTGCTGGATTGTAATGATGCATCTACTAGTCATTTGGGATTTGATGGAGATTCTAGTGGTTCGGAGAGTTTGGATGATGAGCTTGGTATTCCTTCAGTCAGGACACCAGGTGTACAGAGAGCTCATAGTAATGTAAAGGCTCCATTGAGTGATCCAGTGGTACGCAAATCTAGTAGGGTCAGATACCCTGTTAAAAGATTTGGTTTTGAAGGTTATGTAGCTCACCATTATGCTTATATGGTGAAACTAGTTGAGGATGTTGAGCCCACTTGTTTTGAGGATGCTGTTGGTCATGCTCATTGGGATGTAGCAATGGATGAGGAGATGGCTGCATTAGAAGCCAATAAGACTTGGGATTTGGTACCCTTACCTAAGGGTAAGAAAGATATTGGCTGTAAGTGGGTTTACAAAGTCAAACATAATGCAGACGGTTGAGTTAGCAGGTATAAGGCTAGGCTGGTTGCAAAAGGCTATGCTCAAACATATGGCATAGATTATAAAGAGACATTCAATCTAGTTGCTCAGATGGCAACTGTTAGATGTGTGATTGCCTTGGTAGTAGCCAAAGGTTGGAGTTTACAGCAAATGGATGTTAAGAATGCCTTCTTGTATGGTGAATTTCAAGAAGAAGTGTATATGGAGCAGCCAGTAGGTTATAAGGATTTAGAGCATCCCACATATGTGTGCAGGTTAAAGAAGGCACTCGATGGGCTGAAGCAAGCACCTAGAGCATGGTTTGACAAGATTGGAGAGTATCTTGTCAATCTTGGATTTTGTATTTCTGATGCTGATCACTCACTTTATGTGAGAAAGGGAGATGCAAGTTTGGTCATCATAGTCATCTATGTGGATGACTTCATTATTACAGGTGACAGTGACAATGGGATTGCTGAAGTTAAGGACTTCTTGAAGAAGAAGTTTGAGATGAAAGATTTGGGTGAGCTGAGATACTTTCTTGGTATTGAGGTGATAAGATGTGATGATGGTATATGGCTGTCCCAAAGGCAGTATGGCTTAGATATGTTATCCAAGTATGGTATGACAACATATAAGTCTCTTTCAATACCATTGGAGCAAAATGTGAAGTTGAGTGCCAACATTGGGGATGAGATAGAAGACCCTACTATGTTCAGGAGGATAGTAGGGAGTTTGATTTACATGACTATCACGAGGGCAGACTTGAGCTATGCTATTGGCATTGTCAGTCAGTTTATGCAGATGCCTAGAAAGCCTCATTTGGATGCAGTTAGACGTATATTGAGGTTATGTGAAGTCCACTTTACATTATGGACTTTTTTATGAGGCAGGTAAGGACGTACAGGTCTTTGGATACACAGATGAAAATTGGGCTAGTAGCATGTCAGATAGAAGATCTACAAGTGGATTTATGTTTTCCCTTAGTAGTGCAGCAGTTACATGGAGCAGTAAAAAGCAGCCTACAATTGCTTTATCGAGTACAGAGGCTGAGTACAGAGGTGCTGCTATGGCAGCATGTGAGGTGGTATGGTTGCAAAAGTTATTAGGTGATTTGGACGTGCAGGGAGATGGTCCAGTTGTCATTCATTGTGACAACATGAATAGCATACAACTAGCTAGGAATCTAGTGTTCCATGCTAGGACAAAACACATTGAGGTGCACTACCACTTTGTATGAGAGAAGGTACTTGTAGGAGAGATTGACTTGGTATATGTCAGTACACAGGATCAGATAGCCGACATTTTCACAAAGGCATTGGGTGCAGAGAAGTTTCGAAAGTTTTGAAGCTTACTTGGAGTTGTAGAGATAGAGTTGAGCTTGAGGGGGAGTGTTGAGATGGCAAGCTCAATATGTGTGGACATTGATGATGGACCGCCTAGCTAGATGGGTCCGCACGTCTACACTTAGCATGTGGGTGGTCATTATGATACTCACATGGCCACTGACTTATCACTTATTATATTTAATTTGTTACACCTACCTACAGCTGGCAAAGACATAGCGCCAGTCGATTAGTGTAGTCGGTTATGCATTGTTTGACTTAGTAGGCCACTTTTCTTTATGTTGTATCTTATCTATACTTTGTGTACATTGTATAGTGTGTGGAAGAAGAAGAAGAAATCAGCAACAAGAAAACGTTTTTGGCCTCCATCTCTCTTATTCTGTTCTTGAGTGAGCTTCCTCTTGTGTATACAGTGTGTGTTTAGCGTAGTAGCTCAAGCAAAGTTTCCCACCACGCGATTCTTGACATGCTGTTGGCATTATTACTGGTTGAGCATTCAGCCTTCTTTATGTTTGCTCTAGCATTTGCTTCCTCTTCTTTTTGAGCTTCGATTTCCTAGCAGTAGGGTTGTCCACATGATGTTGCACTTCACGTCATGGGGAAGGAGGTTGTGGGACTAGCTCCTCCTCTTGTTGTCCCATTCCAAAGTGTTCTGCCCCTTCCTCCTCCATATGTTCTTGTGGTGCTCCTTCAATGAATCCCACGGCATCCACTTCTTGCATCATCAAGCCTACCCCAGCAAATAGTTCCTCTAGTCTTGTAGGCTTAGGCTGACTCCTACTGCTTGTGGTGGCATGTGCAGCCCTTGTCTTTGTGGGCAATCCCCAGCTTTCTTTTCAATGAATCAATGGCTCCCCTTCTTTCATTTGGGTGACATCCATGATAGTGTTGAGAAAGGTGCGTTGTTGGGCCTCTAAGCTCAATTGTGTGGCCTCTACCCTACTCTCTGCGAGTATCTTGTCCCCTTCTGCATCAGCTAGACAGCGTGCTAAGTCTTGTACTTATCTTTCACTTCTGGTTGTCCATTCTTCTGCCATCTTTCTCATTGCTTTGAAGCTTTCTCCTTGCCTTTGAGCTAGGATCATCAGCCTTTGCTCTTGTTCCTCGATTTCCCTTTCTAATCCCTTCTGCTCCTCTAGCTCTAAGGTGACCTTCTTCTTCAAAATTTCTGTCTTTTTGATACCCTTGTGCTTTCTCCTCTCTTGCTACTTCCAACAACTCCGCGACATCCTGGAAATTTTTCATCTCCCCTTGTAACTCTTCGTACAACACTACTAGTTGTTGATTCAATTTTTGCATGCTCATGAGAGCCTGTGTTTCTTCAGCGAGTTTTGTTTGCCACCTTTCTTCTTCTCCTTCCTTAGCCTTGAGCTCCTCCTTTAGCTCATTTATTTCTCTCTAACACATGGCCACTTGGCGGGTTCTTTCTAGTTGAGAGGTTGTCATAGTCCCCTTTTCAGCCTCTACCTCAGCAACAACAACTATTTTCTTTTCTTCTTTTACTCTCTCAAGTTGTGACAGAAGTTCTTGAACATAGTCGTCATAGTTCGTGGACGACGGTAGTGCAGTGGGGGTAGTGGTTGTGGATGTTTCAATTTTCTACCTTTTAGGATCCTGTCTCGATTTTGCATTTGCTAATGTCAATATTTTCTTCCCTGTCAACTGGAACTCCTTCACCTCCCTCATGGGCCATTTTTTTGTTGACAAAAAATTGTACCTAGGCCATGATGTTGCTTGCATTGACTTTAGGTGTAGAGCCTTGGGTGGTTGTGGTTGTTGGGGTGGTCAGCACTAGGCTGGCTAGAAGCTCGCTGGAAGTGAGTGCAATAGGCCTTTACCCTTGCCCTCCGCAACAATTGGTGGTGCTGCAGCTTCTAGCACTTGGATGCTAGAACTAGGGCCTTTGTATCTAGGTGGGCTCATGGTAGCCAGCTCTTCTTCCCTTTAGGGCTGCTCCATTGATATGCGGATGGCCAAGGCTATGTCTTTTTCTTCTTTCCTCCTTAAATCCTTGGCTTCTTCCTTTGCTTTTCTCCTCCTCTCCTCTTCAGCCCTCTTGGATTCCTTTTTTATCATTTTTGCCTCCTTTTCTTTTTTCTTTCTTTTATCTTCAACATTTTTAGACTCTCTTCAAGCTCTTTGCAGGTCTGTTCTTTATTTCTTCCTTCTCTCTTTTTTGTCACTCTCTGTCCTCTCACTGGATTGTTCTTGTTCTTGATGGGGAGGGAACCTGTCTAGTGTCTCACCAACTCCCTCGTCTTCTTGTGCTTCCCCCAAAGCCTCTCTGATGATGGCCATCAATACCCCTCCAAACCCAATGGTTGAGGCCTTTGATGGCGACTTCTTCCTTGATTTGGAGGCCGAGGATTCTCCACTTGTGGGTCTTCCACCTGTGGCCAATGCTTTTGTTGAAGTTTCTATTGTCTTCTACACAAAGCTGTTCAGGTTTACTTGTCTAGGGATTTGGCTGCAATGCTCTCCAACATAGGTATGTTGATTTGGCTCATTAGTGCATTGTACCTATCATTGGAGAATAACACATGGACCATCTTCGCTTGCAGCTGGACTTTTGGATTTGGGATGTCTGTAAGGTTGATGTCGTCATTGGTGGACTAGGATCTTGTCCATCCCTAGCATATCATATACATCTCTTTTGGACTGTCTCTTGACCTTGTTGGGCAAGCCCAATGCTCTCTACACCAAGTCGAGGCTCAACTCAATCTCCACCAGGCGGGTTTCATTTTCTTAATGCACCATTACGGTGCCGCGGTTCCTGTCAAAAGTTTGGAGGAATTCCGTGCACTTCTCATAGTCCACATCTTGGCTGACCTTCTCTAGGTACTTCTGCAGATTGCATTGCTTCACAATTTGTTTTACGGGCTTGTTCTTCCATGGCCACATCCTCCAAGTCTAGGACATGCCTAAACCTAAACTGGTTGAAAGACCTCATCTCCATTGAGTGGCCATATTTAGTTTGTTCCTCTTCCAAGAATAGAAGTTTGCTTCTCTTCTCTTGACCTGCCATTGTGGGTCCCTGTCATAACACCACACCTCACCATTATTTTTCTTAAGATAACAAGTAGAGAGTGACTGTGCGCTTATAGAAAAATGAAACGCTTAAGTACAGAAATGGAAATTTTCTTCACAATTCGCACAATCTTGTAAACAATTTGCACAATCCAATGAAGGTCCATGAGAATTTGGAAATGAGAAAAATCATTCCTAGGATTAGAGGTTGAAGCGCTAAGACCATTCAACGCATGCTCACGGGGTTTCACTTTCTCATGAGCTAAGTGTACAAGTTCAGGTTGTACTCCATGTTAGTGTAGTGGTCCATGTCGACTTGTCGAATACTGACATGAGTGATGTAGGTGAGGACATCCATTAGGAAATCACCAAAACCTATTTTGCTGGCAATGTGTAACTGCTCCTATGTCAAAATGTGATCTAGGTAAGGGTGAGTCATGATGTCCTCTTGGAGGGGCTGATTGCAAATGGTGGTCAATACCCTATAGGAGGTTGGGGCTACATAAGGTGGGTCATATTCTGAGGTCTTGATTGCACATCTTTGCTCAGCGTTGGCCATGATTTGGTAGCCCTTTTGCTCCCATTGAAGTTGAAGAGCATACCATTGTTCTAAGAAAGAGGAGTCAGTAGCAACTAGCTGTTTCAATTCCTCAATTTCTTGGTGGGTGGCAATGTAAGAAAGAGGAGTCAGTGGGGCAGCCAGCTGTTTCAATTCCTCAATTTCTTGGTAGGTGGCAATGATCATGCCCTTGTCATAAGATGTAATGAGGCATTGCTTGCGTGCTTGTTCGCGGAAAATCTAAGTGACAATGAGTTACTCATCAACTACCCAGGGAGTCTTAATGAATAAGAATTTCGATTCTTCCCAAGAGCAAGGCAACGTGTGTATCTCCATTGCTAAAGTCTCATCTAAAAGACCTAGGTCTAATCGGTCATATCTTTTAGCAAGCGTGGTAAATGTGGCATCCAAATGCCGAAGGCAACTAACCAAGTCATCCCATGTATTTTTAGCTAAGTTTGTGGCCAAGGTAAGAATTGATTGTCATTTGTAAGAGGGTTTAAGACCTGCTGGAGGTTGAGGTTTGACTGGGCTCGATAGCTTTGTGTGGTTGACATCTGCGGTTGTGGCTGCTCTCGAGTGTGCGGTTTGGCCTTTCATGCACTAAGCGTGGTTTGAGATTTTAATATTGTGATGCCAGATGTTTGTGAGGCTTGAGTAGCACTAGCAGTGCTGGGTTTGGTCAGTTTGGAGTCAACAAGATGCGGTTTTAGTCTCAATAGACTCGTTAAGGCTTTGCAGGCTTAACGGTGTTGGGCTCTATGGGCTTCACAACTTGAGCTTTTTGTGGATTTAGTGCTTGATCTGTCATGTAGCTTTGTGTGGTTGAGTTTGAGGGTGGCATTTGAATAGTGCCGCTGGTGCTCTTAGTTTTAGGCACCCATGTCTAGGCATTGCCCTCGTAATAGCCTTGTGCTTACAATAAGGTTTTGGGGACCCATCTCGACTGTTCGTCGGTGTTTATAATTTCTCCCTTGCCTCCTAGGTTTCGAATATGAGTTCCTAGGCTTGCGAGGTTGTAGTTGCATGCTCCTAGGCGGCAGGCCTTGATGTTTAGACACCCAATTGAATTGTGGTTTAGGGGACTTAGCTTTGATCTCAGTGGTGTGCTAGCGGTGTGGCATGGTGGTTTGTGATAAGTCTCAACCCCCCTCCTTAGACTTGGTGTTGGGTTTCTCTATCGGTGGCCTCACGAGCTTTGATGGAGCCGCGCTGCCCTTGCTGAAAGTCATGACTATTCATACATTTCCGATAGCAAGGTGAATACACTGCAACTTGTAGTCAACACTACAATGTGCTTGCTTTTCAAATGAGCATCCTAATAGGGATTCCTTACCGATATCTTTTGTGTTCGACAACACATAAAAGATTATGGGTATGCTCTCCAAATTGATAGAGGATGCGACCTTGCACTTTCCTAAAAGGGCATACGATCAGTCCCCAAATGGGCTAAGTTTAGCATTACTGGGTTGTAGTTGTGGGTGGTCAATTTGAGTCCAATGATCGTAAGTTAAGATATTAAAATCAACTCTCTCATCGATCAATGCATTGAAAGCATGTGACTATTGGGTAGCGACCATTATGCATAGGTAAGCAGGTGCTAATGCCTCTTCCTTGTCATTAATTTATATTATTGTGGCCACTCAAACCTTCACAGGGGACTCTAGCATGGGAGGTTTGTGCAGTGGATGTGTGGGAGGGTATACTTCTTTATGTGGCTACCATTGAAGAAGCCTATGCCCTCTCCATCTAGGGTCTTGAGCTCTACATTGCCAGTTTGCGACTAATAATGGAGACTAAAAAAGGCCCTAATCCCTTGAACTTCAAATTCTGTTTGTGGCCTTTTATTGAGTACAACAACACTAGTCACCCTATTTGAATTCTTGCTGCTTGAGGTGCTTGTCAAACCAACTTTTGCGGTGTGTGTTTTTGCAAATCAGCACATGGGTGGCTAAAATTCAAGTCTCTAATAAGTGTTCTAGCTCGATTAGGCACCCTGTCCATGCCTCATTTTTGTCCCATCTCTCTTGGATGGCCACTCTTAGGCTTGGGACAAAGAACTCTATAGGTGGAATGGCTTCAGTCCCCTAGGTTAACTTGAATGGACTAGGTAGAGACTACTTTGGTCAAGATGTTCACTAAGACCTTATTAATAGACTCAGCTTGGCTATTCACTTGAGGGTAGTAGGGTGAGGATTTTTGATGGATTATTAAAAAGGTTGAAATAAGGTAAGCGGTCACGTCATTAATGAAGTGTGTGCCTTGATAACTAACAAGTTCAATAGGGCAATCGAAGCATGAGATCACCTACTCCCAAAGGAACTTAGTAGTGGTTCTAGCATCATTTTTCCTCATGGCTCGTGCTTCTGCCCATTTTGTGAGATAATTTGTAGCAATGATGATGTACTTGGCCTGTGAATACTATGCCATAGGGCTAATCGGCCCAATGAAGTCAATTTTCCATTTCTCAAATGGTTGTCTTGCAATATTGGACTTAGCTCCATTTTGTCCTTGCAAATGGGTACCTTGGTCCGTTGGCACTCATTCACAGTGCTTTACAAATTGTGTTGCATCTCGAAAAAGATTAGGTCACCACAATTGAGACTGCAATACCTTACATGCTACTGTGTTTTAGTTGAAGTGCCCTCCTGCAATTCCACCATGTGCTTTTGTAAGTACGTCATGCATCTCATATTCAAACATGCATCTACGCAGCAAGTCGTCTTGCCTTGATCTATAGAGTTGTCATGCTATCAAATGATAATGTTGTACTTTAAGGATGAGTGACCTAAGTTGGGCCTTCTTGATGGGTCTTTCAGGTAGTTTGTGCTCAAGCACTTGGACTATGCCGTCTTCCTAGTACGGCATTAAGTCAACTCTAAACAAGTCCCTTTCACTAGATAGGTTAAACAGATGCACGTCAGGCAAGTCATCCATGATGCCCTATCCAGTGGCTTCTCATGTGTGTATGCGAGACATATGGTTGACCATGTAGTGTTGCTTTCCTTTGCATAAAACCACAAAGAAGTTGAACTCTAAAAGAAAAAGTAACCATCGAGCAATGCATCCCATAGCACAGGGTTTGTTAACAAGATAAAGCAAGGCCTAATGGTCAATAAAGAAGATAAAAGGTGTAGCCAAAAGGTAATGCCAAAATTTTCTTACAGCAAACACCATGGCTAACCCTTCCCTCTTTGTAGTGGAGTAGTTCATTTTAGCATCCGTGAGTTGTCTGCTGCTAGCAAAGCTCACTAGATAGTCTAAATTGTGTTCACCAGGCTGGCACAACACATCTCCCATGGCATACTTTGAGGAGTCAATGTGAACGTGGATGGTTACGGTGTAGTTTGGGGCTCTTAGGATTGGTGTTGTGGTTAGAGCCTTCTTCAACTCTTCGTATGTGTGTTGGCATTCCTTGAACCATTCAAATATCACTAACAATTTGTATAGAGGTCTAGCAATTAATGCATAGTTCAACACAAATTGTCAATACTACCCTATATGGCATAGGAAGCACTGAAATCCCTTGTAATCAGTCGCTTTTGGAAGATCCATGATAACCCTAACTTTTGAGAAGTTGGTGGCAATGCCATTCTTTGACACCACATGCCCTAGGATGCATCCATGCTTTACCTAGAACTGGCACTTCAAGGGGTTCAACGAGAGATGATACAGTCCACATCTTTCAAAGACTACTCGGAGCTTGTCTAGGTGTTCCTTCTAATTAGAGTGAACAAATATATCTTATGAATACCCCTAACTCTCACCTAAGATGTCTTTGAAAATGGCACACATGAGTTGTTAGAATGTGGCTGGTGTGTTCGTCAACCTGAAGGGCATGACTATGTAGGCAAATATGCCCCACTCGGTAGCGAATGCGGTCTTGTGCCTATAATCTGGAGCACTTGCACCTGATTGTATTAGGAGAAGATGTCCAAGAAAATTTAGGCCTCTTTATGAGCCACCCTCTCGAGCATATGCTCAATGTACGACAATGGATAATTTTTTCTCTTCGTGGTAGCCTTGAATTTCTTGTATAATTGATGCACACTCTAATCTTTCCATTCTTCTTCATTACAATCACTAACGGTTCAAGACCCAATCCGTGAGATTGATTTCATAAATGAATCCTGCTCTTAACATATTATCAATTTTCTCTTTGACAACCCGAGCATGTTTGGATACGGTTACTGCTTGATCCGGGTGTCATGTTATGGGTCACCACACTTGGATCTATCACTTTCAGCTCATCGAGAGACCAAGTGAATATGTCTATGTACTCTTGCAAGAGAGCAATAAGAGTTGTCTTCTCTTCCTTGGTCAAGTCGTCGGCCATAAAAATAGGTCAGGGCATCTCCCCTTAGCTAGATTGACCTCCTTGACTTTGGTGGCGGGTCCCTCTATAGGCTCACTCACTTGCCCTTGTCGTTTGGCTCCTAGCAAGACTACTACCCTATTACCTTTCTTAAACCTCATGAATCATTTTGGTAGGTCTTACGACTTTCTTTGCTCCCCAGTTCATTGATCCTTAGGTTTTTTGCTTTTTACCTCCTTTAACCTCCGGCGCCTTAGGTTGACTGGTAGGTCTCCTTTGGTGTGTTTGGACTTAGGTGGTCAAGGTATCTCAGGATCACTGCCCAATCTCACTTTCGACTCGAAATCAAACTCTCTGTCTTCACTAAAAGAGAGAGTCTCTCTTGGAGGTTGTAACTCTGATGGTGATTCCTTTTTGAGTACTGGTGCGGCACTTAGTTGGGCAAGACCCACTTGTTCATAATCAATCATCCCTATGTGCCCAACTAGGTGCAACCACAATCCATTCACATGACTCCTTTCTCAATTCTGAAGATGTTCTTCTTTTGCATTTTGGAGTCTCCCCGTATTTGTTCAATCACGTGCCCCTCACTGTCATAATCTATCGTGCCGATCTCTTCTTTGCTCTCGTCCTGGAGGAACATCAATCTTTGTGCTCATCATGTGAACCATCCTCATCCGATTGCTCATCATCTCGTAAGTCTTGATACTGCATTTCCTTGTCATCGGTGTGACTAAGGCCCAATTGTACATCAAGTTTAGATCGTGCACCTCAGTCCATCGCCACTTGGGTTCATGCAAGAGATCCTTGAGGGGTTTAAGATTTGCAGCAGGGTTACGAGTCAATTTGTCCGTTAGGTGCTCTAAGATCTCATGGAGATCCTGTTTGTTGTTCGGGACATGGAATGTGACAGAGGTGGGTTGCCCATGCAAGCTTTTAGCCATCATGCAGACTAGTATTGAGGGCATGTCTCTGGGCTGATCGAGTACCTTGGCAGCTTGCTTGCATTCCTCGTTATTCGAGAATGGCAGATCGATTGTGGCTAGCACATGCATGCAATCTTGCTCATCCTCAAGGCAAGCGATGTACTTGGTCAATGGCCCATAAGATTCTCTAATCTGAGAGTCACTCTTTAGCATAGCTAAGATGGTGTCTAGGTCGACTAGTGTAGTCTTCCAAGTATCCATCTCCACTCTTACCACTTCCATCTGATTGCCCAAGAAGATTAGACCTTTCCCCCAGTCTTCTATGACCCATGCATTGCGCATCCGGGGTTAGCCTAACAGGATATCGTAGTCCACTCCTTTCATGACTATGAAGTCCACAGAGAATTGGACTCTTGCGATCTTCAATGGTCAATTTTTCAGCAATCCAGATGGCTTTACTTTTGTTTGTTAGCCAGTGTGACGTTGAACCTAGCATCCTTAATAGGTGGGTTACCCCAAGCCTCTGGAGTACTACGTGGCTAATCACACTGACTCCTACCCCCATGTCTAAAATCCCTTTCCTCCTGATATCACCTAGAGCTAGGACCACCAAAACCACATGCATCTCTGTGTCTTCCTAGAAAGCATTAACATGCAAGGACTTGGGCAACTAAGTGCAGAGTTAGGCTCGGTATTTGCATCACTGCATCGTGGTCTTGCAAGCCAATGGTAACTTGCTCTATTGATCCTTCCATCCATTGCTTTAGCTCCTGCCATAGCATCAAATGCTGCCTAAGTAGATCTCTTAAGCTCAAAGTTACAGGGGTGGTCACTGGCATTGTGAGAAGATTTGTAGTCGCTCACTTCTCTCCTAATTTTGCGCTCCTTGGTCAATGGATTTGACTGGTTTGCTAGTCCATGGCATTCAAGCTCTGCCTAGGGGGCACAATTTGAGATGAGGATGCATCTCTCGATTGTGTGGGAGATATTGGCGAGCTCATGTTAGAGAGATCATCAATCTCATCCTCCAAGATGGTCTTAGCATCCTTTAGGTGTTCATGGGCTTCTCTCATCCACTCCTTGACCTTTTCTATGGCTTCAAGTTGGTGTTTTGGGTTGGGGTACTCCCCTACCTTAGCACTTCCTTTCTTAGAAGTTCTTTGGAGTGGATGTTTCTTCCTCAACATCTGTGATGTTCTTTCCAACGTAGTGTCGTTGCACTCTTGGTTTTCAATGTGAACTTTGCTTTGCTTTACTTCTTTCTTCGCCTATGGCTTTCTTTCCAATTGAGGCTGTGTCCAGGTTACTAGGCCCTGGCAATGATATGCCGGTCTACTTCATCTGCATGCAAGTCATAACATGGAATGGGATGGGTGTGGCCTCCGTGTCGAGTGTCTTGACACCAAACAACCCCAATGGAATTGATGGGACAATTACCAAACTAGAGGATGGTTTTCACCTAATTCAATCGACAAAAAGGTGGGTGATTCCACACTCAGTGCATCTAAGATTAGCCTCATCTAGATTGACTTGCTCCCTCTTGGGGCAGTGTGAAGAGATGTGTCCTGGGTGACCGCAAGAAATCGACTCTTGGGTCTGCCCTCCTAAGCCTCTACCTCTCCCTCTTCCTAATTCCATCACCGGCACTGGTTGATAGTCCATGAGAACTGGATGTCCCTCTTCATCGTACAAGATGTAAGGGTTCACATAAGGCTCCTCATTGTTCAACTCCTCCATGTTGTGGACTGGAGCATCACTTGGTGGATGGGTTACGTAAGGTCTAGGTGGCCTAGGTATGCATGTGGGATTGATCTCCATCCTAGGGATTCCTGGCTTTGCATCATTAGGTACCCGAAGGGCCAATGGGGCTCCTCTCCTAAAGAAATTCGGAGGCCTATTCCCTAGGTAAGGTTGGTTGTAAGAATGTGAGTATGGGAGTCTCCTCGGCAGTTTGCAGTGCATGGCATTGTGGCCAAACCTATTGCAATTAGCACAAGGTTGGGACCTAGGGTCCTGGCACTTAGTTGGAAGGTGGTTTTCACCATAATACATGCATTGGACATGTGGGTGGGTAGGTCTTCTCATCATCTCTTGTAGTCTGGCTAGCTCTATTTTCATCTCTATTAGCTCGTGGCTTGGGTCAGCGCCCTTCCCTTTATCTTGGTTTCTTGGGCTTGATTGTTTGCTAGATGTTGTTGCCCTTTTTGAGGTTCTAGAGTCAGCTTCGTCTCAATTCGAGCTCCTGGAGCTTCTCTCCTTAAGCTGGTCATTTACTTGTATGGCCTCTTCAAAGACCCTAGCTAGTGTGTCTCTCTGCAAGCTTGAGTTTCCTACCAAGGCCTTATGTCGGGACCAAAAATGAGCCTGACACTGGCTCTCTAGCACTAGCCAGACCTCTAAGACACACAGGACACCCCACCCGGCCTCGCGGCTAGAAGCGTCTAAGGGACACACTATACTAAACTCTAATATCAATCTTGCATTTGTAATAGGACATAGTCCAACATTTGCCTTCCCCTACTCCTTAGAGGGAGATCCCATACACATTGGTATAATATACCATGTATCACATACATAGGAGGTAATCCCTCGACTGAAACACCGCGGCCCCATTGCAGCTCTCCTACAACTCGGGGATTGATCCCTTGATGCGCTGCTCCAACATAAAGAACAAACGTACAAGCTCTACTCTTTGATTTATCGAACAATCTAGGAGTTGATATTTCCTCACTAAACTTATCCCAAGGAACTGCTTGTCTATCCTACAGCCTAGGAATCCTCACACACTCCACGTTGGACATTTATTAGGAAATCAAGTGCTATGCATCCAGGTTTTATACCATGTGGCATGCAAAATGCGAAAAGTGTATGACCATTATGCGAAAATATTATATGATTAGAAATCAGCCACGTGGTATGCAAAACAATCCTTTAATGATTTTGATCTATGCGTTGTTGCTGCGTTGCTAGAGACTAGCACCGAGTTTCCTTATGCTATTAGTCTCCTTAAATTTAAATTTTTATCGGCTTATATGCTATACATAAACAAAATGAATCAGAATTTTATATATTTCCAGTAATCTCTCACTTTTACAATCTCTTTTCTCCCTAACTGGTTAGGTTTTGCCATGTTGCATAGGTTCAAGGTTCATTTGTATGCCATTTTTCATGTATAAAGGAATAAAACTGCACTCTAACATAAAAACAAGACTGACTTGAGGCTTAATCTTCATGCCTCAACCTTGCTACACATCCAAAAATATTAATCATATTTTTTCCAAACTATTTTTCACGAAAAATCTAAAATTTTTCATTTTTCTCTATTTATTCCTATTTATTTTCTTCAAAAATGATGAAAAATCAGACTTTGAGCTCCAAGTGATCAAAAGCACTCAGCCCATTTTTATATTCATTTTTACTCCTTGGGAACTCAAAACACTCACTAAAACCCCCAATTTTCATGATTTCATAAAAAACCACACTTTGTAGGTTTTACGTGTTTTGAGGAAAAATTATTATGCCATAAAAATTTGTAGTTTTTTCTTTCATTTTAGAAATAATTTAGCATATGCAACCAAGTTGAATCATCATCAATCATTTCCTTCAATTATCTTTCATCAAACAAAAAAAAAGACTACTTACTCATAGAAACCCGTGTGTTCAAGGCGCGTATCCCGAGATTGAGAGGCTGCTACTTCAAAATCGTCATCACCCCCCTCCCCCTTCTCTCTTTCATTGATGCATATGAACATCCGCTAAGAGGAGAAAGGAGAGAGGAGAGAGAAAGACTAGAAAATCAGATTTTTAAATCCTCCATTAAAACAGGTAAGCTTACAGCCATCTCGTTCCTCTCTCTGTCCTGATCGAGAATCTACCTCTCTCTCTCTCTCTAAGCGGGTGTGTATTGGAGATGCATCAGGAAAATTTGAGGAGGCGCATTGACGCTTCCCTCTCTGTTTGACAGTTTTTGTATTAAATTAAGGCTTCTTATTAAACCTAAGGTTTAAAACATTAAAATAACCGGTTCATCTTTTTGTGTTCACATTGTCTTGGAAGTGGATATTTCAGTTTTGAGGGGGCAAACGAACTCGGTTTCAAGATCCGTCTAGATAGGCGGCTTTGCAGCATCGAAATCTATAATTTGGCCTTTGTCATGCACTTTTAGGCTCCCAAATCTACTGGCTGCTTTACAACACCAAACCTTGCGGGGATTAAATGGGGGGTCAAACGACCTCCGATCAATGAATTGAAACTTGCGTTGGATTCTTGGCGCATCGAAATGCATCTAGGAAAACTCTAGCTCGGCCATCCGCTACCATTTGTTTTTTCATAAAAATCGGCTCTTCAGCATCTCTTGGGCAATTTCGGCCCCAAAACGGGCTCTAGCGCTTCAAGAATGGGTCCAAATCAGGTCCGAAAATCTAGCTCTCACCTTGTAGAGTTCCTCACTACGTATTCCATTAATGAACAGGGTGGACACCACTCTCTCAGTGGGTCATTCGCTAGTGGGGATTCTCTTATAGAGACTCTGCACATGAGTAACATAGTCCTTGATGTCCTCTTTGTCCCTCTACTTGACATTCATCAACCACACTATAAGATTATCTAAGTACTCGACCTCCAAGAATCTCTTAATGAAGAGACTCTTGAGGTCATTGAAATTGTTGCGCTCTGTAGAATCTAAGCTCATGTACCACGTCCTACCCTTATTGGCCAAGCATAGGCCGAAAGCTTGTGAGCACGTTGAGCAATATCATTGAGGTTGTTAGCCTCGTAGACATGCTCAAACTACTCTATGAAACTATACGGGTCATTGCTCTCGGCTGGTATTTGTCTAGCTGTTTCGTAGCTGCGGGGATTCTTGATTGGCTCTTGGAGCCATGGATAACTCCTAATCCTACAAGGAATGATGTTGTTAGTGCTGCTACGCTTTGTTCTGTTGATGTGTTGTCTATTAGCCGCTTCGTGAGAAGCTTGCTCAGTGTCAAATCTGCCTCTAGCGCTCTTTCTCTCTCTATGTTCGGTCCTGTTCGATTTCTATTTGCTAGGGCTAGCACACACGGTGGACTTCTCGCATTTCTATGTCCTACTGCAATCTCCTAGTTTGCTACTCTGTGGTTGTATGCTGCTATGCTTTGCAAAGCTTTTTGTGCCAGTTTTCTTTCCTCCTTAAGGTCTGCTATGATGTCTTCTAACAGTCTGCCATGGTGGTCTAGCTTGGTTTGTGTGTTGTATTCATTCACCATTTGTTGGATTTTGACTGGGAAATCCCCCAGGTCGAGCCCTTTGTTTTTGCAGTTTGTACTGGGTTTTTCCATATCCGCGATCTCTTGCTCCACCATGTTGTTGATGAGGTTGATTAAGTTGGGCAGTGTCACGCTTCCAATGGTGTTGCTCCTTCTATGTGTTTGGCTTTCCGTGTTGCGTCTCTCACTTGATCCTACCAATTAGGGTTATTGATCACCCGTCTAGGTTTGAGGGTGGGTTCATTCCATTTATTAAGCCGGAGTGTGTTCCTTCTTATTTACAAACAATCCTCAATTTACGTTCACTCAATGTGTGCGTGGTGCTCTTTTTCGTGCACTATGCGAAATTAGGCTTTCACTGTTTTCAAGTGTTGAAAATAATGTGGATGTGAATACAAGATAATAAATGCAGCTTTCGCACTCTAGTCTAAGTTCTCGGCCAAATAGGGATTGAGGCTTAGTCACTTGGCACCCTCAGTAGTCTCTAGGGCATGTGCTACATTATTCTACTTGATCAAGGTCAATTGAAGCTTGTAGGTTAGTTTATGGCTCTAAGAGGGTCTAAAAGCTGATGTGACTGTGTCAGCAATCATCTCTAGCAATTCGGCTTCGATTTCTAAGGTGAATTGCACATGTGAGGCTTTCGGAGCCTTCCCTGGTTGCGGGAGGTGTTCTGCTTCGTCCGAGATGCGCTAAATTTGTTAGTTTCTCCTGTTGGATTTTTTGTCCGATTCTATAGTGTCTCATTTTGTAGTGTCCGATCCCTAGAATCTCTAAAAAATTTCAAAACTTTTCACTGAGATTTGGGGTTTTTGCATGGTATGCATCCCAAAGCACTGGAGAGGTGCTACAACAACATTATATTGCTATTTATGTGACATTAGGTAGATAAATTTCTTCAAATCTGGAAAATTATAGTGAGAATTGGGATTTTCAGCTTTAAGTTATTGTATTTAATATTGGGGATGCATTCTGAGGCACATATAGCTATGTAGCACTGAATTGCTCTAAATTGTAAAATGTTTTTCAAGAAGGCTGACAATTTTGATGGTTTTGTACTTGCTTTAGTATCTCATGTTGGGATTATGGTACTTAGTTGAGTACACGTCACCCTTTAGCTTGGAAGTATTTTGTTGCTCATTTTGAGCATAATTTGTAGCAATGTCAGATCACAATACTTAGGATCAGGGGGCAACATTTTGGGAGTCCTCACTCATGAGGACAAGCTAGATGGCACCAACTACCCTTTATGGAGTTTTACAGGATGCAACCTACTCATTTGCGAAGGATCTTTGGGATTATGTCATAGGTGATTTATAGTCTAAGCTAAGGCTATTATTCTTATCGAACAATGACACTTCTTCTTCATCACTCGTGCATTGATGATCCTAATGCTGTTTGGGTGGTCCGAGATTGAAACAACGTGGAGTAATGATTGTGAGGTTCACTTTCATGGATTGATCGTTGTGATTGATGGCGTTGAGTTGGCAAAAAGGTGACGTGTTGATTAGTCTGATGGTAGTTCATTTCTTCCTTTTCCTTTTTCCTTAAGGTTTTTAACCTTTATTACCCCCCACCCCCAAGTCCTTTTCACATGCGGGGAGGGCTGAGGTCTAGGATACACTTGGGACATTACATATCAATACTTGATTGGCAACAAGTTCCAAGACCATGTGAGCTTGCACCTTAGACACCTTAGTGTGGTGCTAGAAGACATCTAGCTTCTCTTGTTGCTACCCTTGCTCCTCCTATAGTACATCCTAAGAAGTGGGATTCGAAGGATGTGATTTACCAAGACCAGGTGAGCTTGCACCTTAGACACATCAGCATGGTGTTAGAGGATAGCTAACTATGCCTATTACTGCCCTTACTTCTCCTACATTAGATTAGAGGAAGTGGGATTTGAAGGAAGCACAGAGTTTGCTACTAATTGTCTTGTTAGCCGAGAGAGATATCATACCTTGTATATAGTCATGCAAGACCTCTAAGCAACTTGGGATGTCTTGGAACACATGTTTGTAGCTCGTATTGAAGCCGTAATCTCCTACTTACAAAGAGAACTGGTATTGCACATATGGATGAGGATGACACTTGCAAGTCGAGCGTGAATAGTTGTTGCTATTAATGAGGTTATTTTGGATGTAGAAATTGTGAATGCCACTTTAAACTCACTCTAAGAGCCTTATCTAGGCTTCCACACCTCATTGAATTTATCTTTGAGGGGAGGTAGAAGCCTCTTATTACAAGGGGAATAGACTCGGTGAAATCTTGGTTTGTGTTCAAGGGATGTAGCCATGCTCTCTAAATATAAAGGCAAGGGAAAAGCAAAACAATATGTAAAAATTTAGCAAAAGGCTGATATGGGACAGCAATCAAACAAGGCTACCCAAGAAAAAGAGAATATAAAGAAAAAGGGGAAATGGCACTATTGTAAGCCATGACATTATATTAATGAATGTAGGAAAAGGTTGGTCAAAGAGAAGAAAAGGGACTACGATTCAATTGTCTAGGAGAGATCCGCCACTTGATCTTTGGATGGGAATGCTACAACCAATTTTGTGGAGGAGCATTATGCATTCTTGACATGCCGTTATGATGTATCCATGGTTAATAATGCATTTAATGCTATTGAAACACATCATATTTCATATTTTGATAGTGGGGTATCCAACCACATCACTTTGTGGAAGTTTTTGTTCATGTCATTGCATTCAACACATATTGGAAAGCATGTTCCATGTGCTAATAATGGTGTTTATGATGTTTGTGGCATTGGTTTTTTGTTGATCATTGTTGCAGATGGCTTAGATTTCATGCTTCTAGATGTCCTATTTGTGCCTAGTATCACAAAGAATTTATTGTTCATTTTAGCTTTCAATAAGCATAGATTGCAGACCACCTTTAAGGATGAAGAGACACTTGCTTGTACATCTTGTATGAGTATAGGCATGTCATTGCTATGGCTACAAATTATGGTTGGAAGGTATATCAATTGGACATTAAGATGACATTCTTGAATGGTGACCTACATGAGGATGTTTATATGACAACCTCTAGGGTTTGTGGTGAGAGGAAAAGAGCACATAATTTGCAAATTTCATTAAGCTCTTTATACGACTTAAAACAAGCTCCTTATGTATGGTATGCTAAGATTGATGCTTATTTGACCAACACTAAGTTCACAAACAATCCAACTGCACCCACTCTCTACCCTAAGAATGAAAAGGGGGGTGCTAGTTTATCATTCTTAATGTAGATGATATGTTGCTTACTGGACCAAAAGAGCATAAAATTGTAGATTTCAAGGCTGAACTGAAACATGCTTTTTCTATGTTAGATATGGGCTATTTACACTACTATTTGGGAATTCAACTTACTCAAATAGTAGTGTAAACAACCCATATCTGACATAGCAAAATCATGTTTTAGTTCAGCCTTGAAATCTACAATTTTATTCTCTTTTGGTCCAATGAGCAACATACCATCTACATATAGAATGATAACCGATTGTTTAGCTATCAAGTTCCTCTTCCAGAGACTCCGAGTGTGGGTGATATAATAATAGATTTCTTCCTTATCCTTTTGACTCACATTCATCAATTTGATAATCAAATTGTCAATGTATCCTAGTTCTAAGAATCTCTTAATAAAGAGGTCTTTAAGCATATTGAAATCATTTTGTTTAGCATTATCCACATTGATAAACCAAGCTCGACCTTTTTCCCCTAGACACAATCCAAAAGCATGTGTCCATTGGCTAGAGTTTTGGAGGTTGCTACCCTCACAGATTGCTCCATGAAGTTACATGGATCATCTTCTAATTTGTATTTATTAATCTCCTTATGAACATAGAGATTTTTTCTTGGTTCCTAGTGTTGGGTGTGCTATTCCTAACCCATCTAGGATTGAGGTTGCGAATGCTACACCACTTTGCTCATTGACTAAATTATCCAACAACTACTTGGTCAAGAGTTTGATTGATGGGAAATTTTCTTTGAGGGATCTTTCCCTATTACCATTTGGTCAAGTTGTTTTTGTGGATGCTAAGTTATGTTGGGCCTAATTCAGTTCAGCCTCTCTCATTTGCTGCCTACTTATCCTCTGTGTGCTTGCGTAATCCTAGTGACTCTTACTACAACAAATCTTTTCCTAGTCTCCTTTCCTCTTCTAGATCTGCTATATGTAGGTGAATACATAGTTGATTAGACTCTTCCTTAGTATCATAGGTACACATGAATTCTAAAATCTCCTAAGATTCCTAATGTTATTAGTTTATTAATGTTTAGCATTACTAGGATACCATTAGTACTATGGTTAGTAGTATTTAGAATTCGTAGGATACCATTAATATTATGGTTAGCAATGTTAAAATTACTAGGGTGCCATTAATACTATGCATTATCATCTAGCTTATTCTATGATTCGACTCATCCTTCCCTTCTACCTTTAACAATTAAATATGTGATTGAGAGATATTTGGGTGACTTCATTCGATGTGATTGGTGTATTCACATTGGGAAAGTGCATATCACATAATGCTTGGGTGCCATCACTCATAGGAATGAACATATGGATAAGGAAGAGAGGGCAAGAGGTCATAGACTACTTCAAAGCTTGGATTCATGCATGTTGCAACTCCCTCAAACTCACACACCCACAATCTCCGTACTCTTCACTACTTTCCTTGGTGTGTGTGTGTGTGTCTCTCTCTATCTCATTTCCCATCATCCCTTCCTACCTCTCTCTTGCTTCTTCTTATTATCCCTATATATATATAAATATATATCACAAGGGTGAAGCAATGGTGTAGGAGCCGGTGGAGGGGGGGGTTGAGGGGGGGGGGGGGAGGGAGTGATTTTGGGGAACTGGGTGATGGGGCATTGTGATGGTGATGGTGGGATTAAAGGGGAGGGGATCACTATTCATCGACAATGAAGGTGAGGGTGTGAGCTCATAAGAAAGATGATGTGGAGTTTGAAGTGGCCAAACAATGGTCATGATTGACCACCATATCCCCTTAAGGCTTCCCCCTTGCCCTTAATTGACTAAACTACTCTTTGTTTTCTCTCTTTATTTAAAATATTTAAAACTACTAGCATATATTACTAAGCTTACTAACTAATTTAACTATAGTAACTTGTCTACAACAACTTTCCTAACTAGATTTACAAACGATCATAGGTTTTTATAGGGGTATTGGGGTGTTCACATGTAATATGGGCATGATAATTATTTTTAAAAAAGAGATGTATATTACACACACACACACACACACACACACACACACACACACACACACACACACACACACACACACACACACACACACACACACACACACACACACACACACACACACACACACACACACACACACACACACACACACACACACACACACACACACACACACACACACACACACACACACACACACACACACACACACACACACACACACACACACACACACACACACACACACAGAGAGAGAGAGAGAGAGAGAGAGAGAGAGAGAGAGAGAGAGAGAGAGAGAGAGAGAGAGAGAGAGAGAGAGAGAGAGAGAGAGAGGAGGAGGAGGAGGAGGAGGAGGAGGAGGAGGAGGAGGAGGAGGAGGAGAAGAAGAAGAAGACAGGATAAAGGAAAACTCCAAGGGTGCACCCATAGGGAATCATCCATATCACAGACATTCAAAGGGCATTAAAAAAATACCATGTATTTATGATATTATAACTCATGATAGAATGAACCTCTTTTTCCTAAGAAACTTACAATTTGTTTCCCAAATGTCAGGATCTAAAACAGGTCCAACACTGGCTATAGACACTAGCTGGGCCTCTAACACTCACAAGACAATCCCACATGACCTTGTGACTAGGAGCATCCAAGGGACACACTACCGTAATTGCTAATGTAGATATTGCATTTGTATTGGAACATAGTCCAATGATTGCCCTTTCTTACTCCTCAGAGGGAGATCCCACACATCTTGGTGTAGTACACCAACGTGATACAAACATAAAGGAGGCACCTCTCCGGTTGAATGCCGTGGCCCCACTGCAACTCTCCTACACCTCGGGGATTGGCCTCTCGATGCGCTGCTCTAACATAAAGCACATATGAATGCACTCTGCTCTTATATATAATTCAAACATTCTAGGATATAAAATTTCCTCACTTGATAATTTCCCAAAGATTTGATCATCTAGCCTATAGCTTAGGTTTCCTCAAAACTCAGTGTAGGTCATGTGTTTGGCAATCAATTGTTGCCATGCATCCAGGAGTTACCATGTGATGTTCACAATGCAATTGTGAATGACACACCTCGTGCTCAAACATTTTATGATTTATAAATTAGCATTGTGTGGTGCAACAAACATGTCTTTCCATGATTTCAGTCTACACGTCATGCTTCATTGCTAAATGTCCTATATGGCATGCAAAAACAAATAGATCATAATGTTCAATGTTTTTACAACTAATCAGCATCAAAACCCCTCTCCCCCCTTACCGTTTAAGTTTTTCATTCGTTGGATAGGTGTAGTGTTCATTTTTGTGTAGTTTTTCATGTAAAAATCAATAAAAACCATACTATAACATAGAAACAATGTTGAACTGAGGCTTAACCCTCATGCTCTAGCCTTGTTATACGTTCATGAACATAAAATATATATTTCCCTAATTTTTTAGGCACAAAACTAAAATTTTCCCTATTTTCTCCATTTTTCCTCATTTATTTTGTTCATAAAAATGTGGTATTTTTTGATATAGGTGTCTTGACTGATCATATTGATTGAACAATAGTTTTTATCAATTTTTAATCTCATACGAACTTCTTCTCCATCGTGAAATGGAAAAAAACCCCATTTTCCCTCATTTAAGATGCATTTGAGATTTTAAATGATGAATTATGACTATGTATGACTACGGGTTTTGCATTTTATCATGTAAAGCCTTCAAACATACTTCAAATACGATTCATACAAATTTTCTTTCCATGCGCACATCATTAAAGCCATCAAACATCAAAACAATGAAATTTTCTTGGTAAAACTTGAGCATGCCACTTATTTGTGTGTTGCGTGGTTTTTTTTAAATGGTTTCGGGCAGCCAACGGAACCATCATCAGTTCCCCATAGTGCTGGCCATTGCCTCTCATCCTCCTTTTGATCTTGGAGCAAAATAGTTCACGCCGGACAAGCATCCTTCATCTCTCTTCCTTCTTGATTTTCTACGTGTGATTAGCCCGGACAAGCATCCTTCATCTCTCTTCCTTCTTGATTTTCTACGTGTGATTAGCCCCTTAGAGGAGAGAGGAGGAGAGAGAAATACTGAGTTTTGTTCTCTTCAACCGAGCAGCGATTGCGGGAGCGAAGACTCACGATCCAAGGTGAGAAAATGTGAGACCTCATTGTTGAGATCATTCAGGAGGGTTGCTTACAGGCCTGAGATGGCCTCCATCTCCAAATTGTCACCTTTGGGGGGGCTAGCACATTTTTGATGGTGCCGTTTTGAAATGGCATCCCCCCCACCCCCAAATCACATTTTTGGTTTTTAATTTGGGGGTCCGAGGCCCCCCACAATGCCAATGCCCAATTTTTTTTACCTTTGGCCCTTTTTCCTTCGTAATGCCCACCTCGCGAATCTTGCCCATTCGGCCTGCCAGTTCGTCTTGAGGTCCTAAACTACCAATCACTTACTCTAGCTCAATCCGGCATCTTGAAAAATTATGAAAAATATGCAACCGCTCTTCGAAACCACTTTCAAATCATGTCTTCTACGGCTTGTAAAAATTGCAAAATCTGTCTTTGCTACTTCCGATGAGGTTCGATTCTTGCCTTGAATTTGCTCTTCTCCACTTCTTTCCCATACTTCCACGAGCTTTAAAATTCGCTCTCACCAAATTTATATAAAAACCCCTTTTGTAAATGTAATCTTCTAAATTTTATTAAATAAAACAACCCTTCTATTGATCATACATGGTACGGTTATATTTTTTGAGGTTCGCGAGAGAGAGAGAGAGAGAGAGAGAGAGAGAGAGAGAGAGAGAGAGAGAGAGAGAGAGAGAGAGAGAGAGAGAGAGAGAGAGAGAGAGAGAGAGAGAGAGAGAGAGAGAGAGAGAGAGAGAGAGAGAGAGAGAGAGAGAGAGAGAGAGAGAGAGAGAGAGAGAGAGAGAGAAGCCCCCCAAACTAGAACACACGGGGCAAGAAGCAAGTGTGAAATTGTCATGTGGTAACTTCCTTTCCCTCGAAATGCTCTCAAAATGTTTTTCTCCACAACTTTGTGCGATAGCATGAAGCAGTAGTAAAGTAGCCTAGTGTTCCTTGCAAATAATGCACACAAGAAATGCTACTTGTAGTTAGGATGTATGTGTTAGAATTGAGGTAGTGTTTTTTTTAACAAGCTACATAGGAGTTGGGCCCTATTAGGGACTATTTTCTTGGCTATACCTAATGAGCAATATAATGGGTGAAAAATATTTCTCAATATATTGCATCAAAATTTTCACAATTTGTCATGTGGGATTAGCATGATCTTAGCTGTTCATTAGTTTGGACATTAGCTTTAGGCCTTTTTGTTAGTAGATTTGAATGATGCATGTATTGTTTGTGCACCCAAGTATGCATATACTCATGATTAAACATGAATACTATTGCGAATGTTGTTGCAAATGATGTTCTTTCAACTAGTACTACTACGGATGTTGTCACATATGCTTGATAGGTCACTGATCCAAAATCTAGCTATATATTCACCAAACTACTCTAGACAAAACTTAAAAAAAGCATTCAAATAAGTCTATATGAATGAATAATCAATTATATAATAAATCAATAACCAAGAATATTGGTTGGAGGAGCTATGGTCATCGATCAATATAGGATTGATAAATCAAAATCATGAATCGAAGAACACAATGTACATGTGAAAAGTGGGGAGAAAGAGAGCAAAGCAACAAAGATTTATTGTTTTTAGGAACAATGCTAATATATCTAGAAGGAATATTCCACCCTAGAATTTGAAACTCCTATTTTTTTGTTTTGTGATTTAATGATAAGGGTACCTCTTAGAGCTCCACACGAGGATATCAACCTTGAGCTTGAACCCAGGACCTACATCAAGATGTGCGCTTGTAAGAAACCCTACATATCATGTGTTTATAAGTGTCATAGGGAAAAATCCTTCTATTATGCTATGTAGTAATAAAATGGCTTTTTAAGAAACTCATGAGCTATTTTCAAAGTGTAATAAAAGATCTCCTGTTGCAAGTGTAATCTTGTAAATTTATGCAAGCTTTGTCGAATAGAATACCCCTCATGGTAAACTCATATGATACACTTATATATTTTGGGAGGTGCACCAGAGGAGAGACGTGCCAAGACTTATATAGACATGCTGGAGCTTATGCACCGGCCACTGTGACCTCGCAAAGGTGATAGAATTGCATGATGAGCCAATGGGGTTGTAGTGTGGGTGAGTAGATGGATGGAGGAGTGCAATAGATATTTTGAGGCATCTTTGCAAAGTTCACGTGCTCTTATGTTTAAAAATTTTTCTTTTAAAGAAATTTGCCGTTTGTGAAAGGTAAAATGCCTAGAGTTGGTGGTGGTGGTGGTGGTGGGACTCTTGCCGGCTATGGTGCGTGGGCTTCCAAGCGGGCGACCTAAGGAACGACGCCCCGCGGGCAGCTAAGGACGATCCTAAGGTGATGATATTAATAAGGGAGGGCAGCTGCAATCCATCGAGAGTGTTTTGCAATACCAATGGCTCGCGCGCTGCAGTCCATCCTCCTCGCCCTCCTCCTCCTCCTCCTCCTCCTCCTGCCATGTTGTCTCGCCACCTTACCACCTCCTTCCAAGGCCTTTCAGAAGAAGGTAAGTCCACCCACCCACCCAACTACTTGGGATACTTTGGAGAAGTTGTTTCTTCCTTAAGCCTACATTTATCAAGGTAGAAGTGCATTTCTCCACATAAGACCCCCTCCCCTCGCTCCCACCCAAGCACCAAAACCCAAACAACTAAACAACTTGGGGACTTCGGAGCACTTGCTTTTTTCTTAAGCCTGAATTTACCAAGGCAGAAGTGCATCTCTCAACATAAGACTCCATGATGATCAGAATCACATTTCCTTGCCCTAACATAATGTTTATGTAAGTGACAAGGCATGTGAGCTTTTATTGTTTGCATCCCCTCAATCTTAACTCTGCATCTTTTGGCACTCGCACAACATTCAATCTTGAGCTAAATTTATGTGGTGACTTCCACTTGAAAGAGATATCATTGCTAGTGTAAGGCTTGAAATCCATGGATCACCTAAATGTATTTGCTTGAAGACTAGTTGTAAAAAATTATTCATATCAATGTACAACTCTCGTACAACTATTAGCTCAATTAGGAGCCATGAGAGATGTATCTTGATTTACTAGTAAATATCCAACCCCCTACATGCACATAGAGCTCCTTAGTCCCTTCAACTAATACAAATTTCTCCTAATATAGTAATATGAACATGATAGGTTGTGGACAACAAGAGTGTTTTCCCTTTATATGTACAAGTGAAAGTGGCATGCCATGATTGGGTCCAATCACAAAGTATTGAGGGTAAGTATATGTTGCAACTATTTCAATAGGCATTGGAGTTGCTAGAGCAACAAGCTTCAAGCCTTGTACACTAGGCATGCACATGGGGAGAGAGAGAGAGAGAGAGAGAGAGAGAGAGAGAGAGAGAGAGAGAGAGAGAGAGAGAGAGAGAGAGAGAGAGAGAGAGAGAGAGAGAGAGAGGTTTTAACCTATGAGCATTAGGAAGTCCACAAAGAGTGCACATGGAATTTATGAAGACATAACATTTTGGTTTAGTAAGAATGTAGATGATAAAGCATTGGCCACACACACACACACACACACACACACACACACACACACACACACACACACACACACACACACACACACACACACACACACACACACACACACACACACACACACACACACACACACACACACACACACACACACACACACACACACACACACACACACACACACACACACACACACACACACACACACACACACACACACACACACACACACACACACACACACACACACACACACACACACACACACACACACACACACACACACACACACACACACACACACACACACACACACACACACACACACACACACACACACACACACACACACACACACACACACACACACACACACACACACACACACACACACACACACATGCATGTGTGTGAAAGATAAGACCCCATTACTAAGCATCTCTTACATTCATTATATTCATTTTGATATTAAAGGTACATTATGTATTCATCCTTTCTATCCTTGGAAAACACACTTGGCATTTAAAACTTGTACTTCCCATTTCACACGTGCAAATCAATATACATCAAACTTGTAGAGTAAATATCTATTGCGTTGCCTAAACTACTTATCACTCTATGTAAGGTGGTGATGTAAATTTTCAAGGGTCCTTAGATAGGTTTTAATATTTAACTTATATAACAAAGATTTGGTTTTATACAAAGATATTTTGTGATTAATTTTGGGTAGATTCCTTTTGTAACTTTATCCCAATGTATTATTTATTTTTGAAACTATAGATTATGCTGCAAATTTGCATGTATGTTTTTATGTTACTTGAAATTTGTAGTAGGCTCTAAGAATACTCTAGACATGTTAAGGCTCTAGTATTGCTATGTTAATATTTTTACAATTCCCATTGTCAACAAACTAGTTCATCCTCTCATCTCAAGTGATTATTTGAATCTTACTCTACTCTTATCTAGGCAAGCTCTCTTGGTGATATAAATAAATAAATAAGTAAGTAAGTAAATATATAGAGAGAAGAGGAAAGAGAAAAAGTGCTTGAGAAGTCAATTTCAAACTTCCTTAAGACTAGTATAATAAGTAAGAAATCATTAAAAGGATATGTGCACAACATCATCATTATTCCAAGCTCCCTTGATAAGGATCACAATGGCCTTTGTCTTTGGCATACCAAAATAGGAAATGGCAATGATAGATTCAGTAACATAAGTAGGTCACTAGTAATTACAAGGTCCACTAGGATTGAGTAGGTTGCATGTTAATTTAATTCATCCTCAATTAGTAATATTTTGAGTATGTAGATAGGCTTATGTCATATGATGCCTTTTTTTTTGAAAGAAACAAATCATGAAGAGTCCTCTTAATGTTCAATCATGAAAACTCCTCCCAATGCTAAATGGAAGGTCAAGGAGGATAAGGGAAATGAAGGGACATGAAAGTGGAAAGTTAGGTCTAGGAAAATAAGGATCAAATTAATGATAGCTCAAGGGTCATAAAGGAAATGAAGGGGCATGAAAGTGGAAAGTAAGGTCTATGAAAATTAAGGGTCAAATTAATGATAGCTCAAGGGTCATGAACAAAATTTCAAGGGGTCACATTAATGATAGCTCAAGGGTCATGAACAAAATTTCAAGGGGTCACATCAATGATAGCTCAAGGGTCATGAGCAAAATTTCCAGGGGTCACATTAATGCAGGTTCAATAAAAATATTGAATGCTTCAATGGGTAATAACAATAGCATAAGTTTTATTGGAATGGCTTACTTTACAAATTGCAACTTTAGTTTTTTTCATCCATCTATATCATCTAGAGCATTGAGCACTACAAATATTTTCACTTGCATAAAGTCTAAAGTAATCAATGAGGCATGCTCCACTTTGTCCAGTTTATTATATCCAATTATAAAACTTAGCTCATCTACTAATAATCCATGTTGTAATGTTTCGCAGCTCCATATTGTCTACTTAGGAGCTTTACCTAAAGGATCCACATATAATACAATCAAGGATTCACATATCAAGCTCCTCTCATACATACACAAAAGGTATGTTCATGACTTTTTGTTAATAGCAATTCTAGTTTGTAGTGGGCATCATAATTTAGTAGGACCCTCCTTGATAAGCAAAACACACGATTCTTTTTTGGATGACATTTAACATAAATGTGAGCCACTTTCTCAGGCTTGTAAATTTCACATATGTTTTAATGATAGTGAGGTGATGGCACGAGGTTCTCATGTTGTTAGCTACACAAAGAGCTTCAATGGATTTGCTGCAATGCTCTCCTCTTGGGAAGCTGCCAAATTGAAAGGTAAGCTAATTAGAAAATTGATTTTCTTTTCTAATACATGAGGGCACTTATATTATTTTGAAAAGTCAAGCCACAATAACATTTCAACCTTATTAGTTTCTTAGACTACTTTACATAAAACTTAATAAGCTCGAACTCATTGGTTGATATTTCTTATTAGGATACTATTATCTAGCTCTTTATGTGGTTGAAGTGATTGAACTACTTCAAAAGTGTATTATCAAAAAACTTTGATGTGGCTCATTGAGATACTTAATCGTTCACATGCTTTAGATTCCATATAATTGTGCACTTGTTAGAATGAACCATCACTACACTTAAGGTGCCCAACATACAACAATGCACTAAGTATTTTGAACACATAACCATGAGCACTCTTGAGACTCTCATCATACAACCATATACTAATGTTTTGAACTTTGAACATTGAATTTTGCACATCTCTTAGAACTATCTCTCCTACTAGAAGGCCTTACCTTTTGTTTGCATAACTAATATATCTCAATTTGTATATTGTCTTCCTCCCCACATCACATTAAAGAATATGTGATTTTGAAATATTGAAGGCATTTTTTCATAAATTTGATTTCAATCACTTATTTTTAAACAGAGATGGATGGAGTTCTTTCTGTTTTTAGAAGCCAAAAAATGAGGCTTTCAACCACAAGGAGTTGGGATTTCCTTGGCTTGACTGCCTCAGCCCCTCGAAGCCCCACAGTTGAAAGCAACATAGTTATTGGAATTATAGACACAGGTACACCTCTCATATCTCAGTATGATATAAATCTTAGATGGAAATATAGACCATATTTTTTGTTCTAACCAAGGGAGGAACGTATGTCCCGTTAACATGCACAAGCTAATAATAAATTTTTGAGATCTACTTTTTACCCATTATTTATTGTAGTCTACTAACAAGCATGTATCAATTTAAAATATTACATTTGTGTGTTCATTTATATGTAATCTATTACCCTAGACCTTGTGTTTGTGTGCACATCCAACTCTAACATTCAAGTATTGGTTCATACTTAAGATTTTGATATAGATCTTGATCTTATCATTCTCCCCACAATGAGATTAAGGGTAAAGGGAGGTGAAATACCATAACAACCATATGATTGAGCACATATTGCAACTTTGTCAGGCCATATGTTTTCTCTTCCCTAATAGATCCATCCCTTCCTTTGGGTCAATATATATCATACAAGTATTTGCTGCATAACCATGGAATCTTATTTTCATGTAGCAAATATAAGACATCAAGTATCTTTAAAACTTGCTTCATTTTACACATTATCTAATCAAATAGACTATGCTCTTCATTGGGTTGTTGCATGTGTACACAATAAAGTTAGAAAATTAGCACTGTTAGAATATAGGCATGGGAATTCACCCTAAGCAAGGGTCTATGAGGGCAGATGGATGTGAATGGCCTTAAGAGGTAGGGGAAACCATAACCCTAGCTTGGTAGAGGCTATATAAACAGCCTATGGGTCACTGTCAAGAGAGTGTGTGTGTACCCAAGTTGTACTCTAAGCAACTTAGTAAGCAAGATTTTGTTCTTGTACTTTGAGCTCTCTTCTCCCTCTAGTGCACATTCTTCTTGCTGCAAACTTTGATTTTCCACATGGTATCAGAGCCTCCTTTGATCCTTTCAGCTTCCTCTATCCTCAGCTTCACTAAATGCACATGATTTTCCATCATCTTCATCTTTTCCTTCTTACCTCCATAGCCAAACCTTGACCCCCTGACCTTGGAGGACATGGGGAAGCCAAAGGAGAGCATTTCAACTCTTGACTTCTACTGAACACTTATTCCCCAACACAAGGCGACCTGGCATGGCACATTAGAGGCCAACATTGGGCGTCGTGGAAGGCGGCATTGTGAAAAACGTAGAGACAGGTGCAGATCTAGTTTCGTACTGGTGCGTGCACTACAGAAGGCACAATCATGGTGGGCTTCTTGGGGAAATGGTAGCCCTCCAAGTGGGCTTCCTAACCCTAAAAGGGTTGGACAAAATTCCTTCTTTGTTGGCCACACAGAGGCAAACCCTAACTAGCTATTTCTTGGCAGTTATAGCCAAAACCTCAAGCTTTCTTCATATTTCAAATTTTTCACACTACTGCTATCACTAACAATGATTCTAATCACTAATTGATCTTCTCCAAAGTTAGTTGAAGATTTGAAAGCTCTATTTCAAATTCGCTTACCCTCGGTGGACCTCCTTAGTTCATCAAACAACCCACATTTCACATGTCAAGTGGCATAAACTTTGAGATGAGTGCTTGTAAGCACTAATGTTGCATTTTTCAATCATGTTCCTAGCTGGATATTGACTCAATTTGGTGTTTTTATCAGGAAATCAAATCCATCAAGTGCTTTATGACATTAGCCTCTTCTTGCTTGGTTGTAAGGCTATGTGTACAACTATAAACACATAGACCATATCCCAATATTAGTTTGCTATTGGTACATCAGAGATATGAGTGTTATTGTACTCTCCTCTGATTCATCCCTTAGCATAGAGTTGACTGATAAGCTGTGCTCCACCAAGAACTCCTCTAATAGGCCACATTATTAGGAAGAGCTTGAAGTCCAATCAAAGCTCATCTCGTTGAAACCTAGGAAAACGGTAAAGCTTAAATCAAGAGTTGTTCAGAGAATAGGACCTCCTAAATCCTATCTTGAGATATTGCATATGTATGATTTCCAACCATTTTCAACTCTACAACTTTAAAAGTTGGCTATCAGTTCTGCTATTTGGTTGTACTTGACCATCTGTAAAGGACTAGACATTGCCATTGCTTAAGGAAATAAGTAAGACCTTCCTATAATGGCCATGACCTATGTGGATGTAAGGCCTCAAATTTGCAAGTTCAATGGAAAAGATTTCCATCCTTGGCAAGTCCTGGTAAAATACAAAATGATGGAAAGAGGCTACTAGCCCTTCATAAAAGGGACCAAAGTTATTGACCCATCCAATCCCCTTGATGTAGAAGATGATGAAAGGGCTCAGGCCATCATCATGCTTCATTTAGATGATTCTTTAATTCATAATATTGACCAACTCTCCACTACCAAGGACAAGTGGGATGAACTTGAAAGGCTCTACGATGCTACAGGGAAGAACTCCAAGATATTTCTCAAGATTTTTTAAAGCCTAGAGTACAAACAAGGAGAATATCTAAGCAAGTTTATTTCACATATGAAGGGGCTTATGGCATAGCTTGCCTCCATTCAAGCACCCATTCATGATGAAGATGCCATTGCCATTCTTTTGAAGTCTGTGAAAAAGGTTTTTCCCACTCTTGTGACTACCCTAACTAATATCCCAAACCCAACCTTAGCAAGTACCATCCAATCTTGCCTAGATGAAGAGAAGAGAAAACATACTGAAGGAACTTCGGCATTTACTTCTCGTGAGCAAGTGTTAGTCCATATTGCTTCTACTAAGTGCCCCTTCTATCACAAAAAAGGGCATATTGTAAGCAATTGATGGAAGAAATATCCTGACAAAATGAAGTGCAATAAATGCAAAAAGACCGGACATATCACCAGTAAGTGTCCCAGTATTCCACAAGTACCTATGGAATTAGAGGCCAACTTTGCCTCCCAATCCATAGATGACCAACTCTTTTAAGTATTGTAACATCCTCTACCTATGAATATCCTTGTAGCCCGATTTATAAAGGCATCCCATTTGATTGAGGGAGGGAACTTTAACATGTCTTGTGATGCAATGCCACCCTGTCATTGGGGGGGGTGTTAGAATATATGCATGGGAATTCACCCTAAGCAAGGGTCTATGAGGGCAGATGGATGTGAATGGCCTTAAGGGGAAAGGGGAAACCATAACCCTAGCTTGGCAGCAGCTATATAAATAGCCTATGGGTCACTATCAAAAGAGAGAGCGTACCCAAGTTGTACTCTAAGCAACTTAGTAAGCAAGATTTTGTTATTGTACTTTGAGCTCTCTTCTCCCTCTTGTGCACATTATTCTTGCTGCAAACTTTGATTTTCCAATAGTTGATACATTTCTTAATGCTGATCATAGAATGGTTGTGTAATCTTACACTATATCATTTGCTAATGATTGAACACCAAACGATTGATCATATCTAGTATTAATATATAGGCTACATGTACACACATGTGAATCAAAGACCAATATTTTGAAGCATCAAAATCAACTCTCCTTTCATCCTTAGAGAGTTTCATATGGGATTGCATGGGATTTTTAACAAGATGATAGTTGACATATTGAAATATGCCTATCTTTAGTAGCATAATTTTGTTGGTAGAAAAATGTTTATCTTTGAACCTATTATTAGGGTAAAGGCTAATGTAGCCAACTTCCCATCTTACTCACTAACCATCCTAACTATACATGTCCCACCGGGGGGAGGGAAAGTCATCCAAAAAATGTAAGTCTCCCACATGCGATCAATAGAAGGGTTATTTTATTTAATAAAATTTATACAATTACATTTACAAAAGGGTTTGTTAAATTAAAATTTGAAAAAAAATTGTAAGTTTCTTAAAGGAAAAGGGGTCATTTTATTACCTTACAACATGCAAGAAAATGGTATTCTCTAATACCCTTTGAATACATGTGATATAGAGACTCTATAGAGGATTTGCATATATTGAATCCCCTTGAGGTATACATGTATAGACTCATTCTTTATTCTTTGAGTAATAAGGAAAAATTTCCATTTTCCTTCCAACTCCATCAATTAGTATTAAAGTGGGTAGGAGTTTCTATCCAACATGGCAAGAGCAAAAATCTATTCATTTGGAACAAGGTTCACCAACTAGATTTGACATGTCAATTATTCAATCTAAAGCTATTTTGGGCTCTGTTTTTAACTTGTAAGTGTTGCATATGGTGTTTTCCTTTTTCTATAATTTTACATAGGTTGTTAAAAACTTGCAAAATAGATCAAGGTTTATAGTGTTCACTATAGAGACCATGTATATAGGTTATCAAGCATTAGTAACCAATGACAGATTGTTAGAAATAAGCAATTTGTAGTCTACAAGTTGTTTGACATAAGTTGCAAATTGTAGATCTCACAATTTTGGAGCTATCTTTAATAAAAAAATTATATAATTATAGTAATCAAGAAACCATATATATCTTTTGGCATCATCATTTGGGATACCTACTACCCAAAAAATAAATGAAAATGCTATCTCATTTGGGTTACTTGTCTTTTCTTGATTTTTCTAATCTTTCTGTCTATAAACATTGTATGTATGAAAATCATGTTTAGCCCATGATAAAAAACTTAAATAGAAAAAGGGGTGAGCCACTTGACTTATTACACAATGATGTATGTGAGCCTATGCCTCCAAAGTCTATTGGAGCATTCTACTTTATCCTCTTCATTGACAATGCAACTAGGAAAGTGTGCGCTTTCAGAAATGTTAGGCACTTATACAAAATTTATCTAACAAGAGACCCAAGTTCCTCAAAACTAATGATAGCAAAGAATATGTCTCTCATGAGTTTAGAAATTTTTGTGAAGCACTTGGGATTTTTAAAAAACTCACAACACCTAGCAGTCTTGTCTAAAATGGTATTACAGAGAATATGAATAGGATGATAAATGAAAGAGTGTTAGAGTATACTATCTAATGCTAGTTTTACTCAAGGATTTTGGGTGAGGCTATGGAAACCACTATAATTTGATAAATAGGTCACCGAATACTACTTTGGATATGATCACTTCAAAGTATTTGGCAGTAAAGCTCTCATACAATCACTAGACTATTTGGTTTTGAAGCTAATGTGCATGTGCCAAAGGAAAGGTATATCAAGTTAGAGTAAAAATCAACCAAATGCATATTTTTGTGCTATGGTCAGAGTGGTAATATTGGTTATTACCTTTGGGATCTAGAAGGTAGAAACATTTTTTGTAGTAAATGATGCAATCTTTAATGAGAAGAAGATGCATAAATAGCCTTAAGGAAGTGGAAACAAGAAAGGTTACTTTCCAAGATGCAATGCTACCAATTATTTGGCCACATTGGGCTAGTGATAGTGCACAAGTGTGCAAAAAGAGGGCTTGAGAGCCCTACGGTGCCTCATAAAAGAAGAGTGGAGATTGAAATTACCACTCCAAGTAAGCATGTTGTGCTATACAGATCTACTTATATCTCCTGTCCTCTTGAGAGATTTCAACCTAGGGTTGACTATGTAATGTTTATAGATTGTGGGGAGCCATCTTGTTATAAAGAGACCATGATTCATGATTATAAACTCAGTAGAAGCTATCTATTTAGTCTAAAATGGATTCCATTATGAAGAATCGAACTTGGGTTTTGGTTCCTTTGCCAAAGGAAAAAAAATGCATTGCTACCCAAGTGGATCTATAAGTTGAAGGTTACAAGTGATAACCAAAAACAAGGCATGAATAGTGGGAAAAGGCTATAAACAAGAACAAGATATGGACTTTGATGAGATCTTTTCATCTATATTGAAATTGACCACTCTTTGCATTGTGCTTGCTTGGAGGCTAAGGATGACATGGACCTTGTACAATTAGATATCAAGACAAACAACATTTTTGAATGCTGACCTTTAGGATGATATCTATGTGCAACAACTAAAGGATTTTGTGGAATATAGCAAAGAAAAGTTTGTTTGCAAGGTAAAAAGAGTCTTTAAGGATTAAAGTAGCCCAATGAGAATGGTACAATAAGTTTGATGCCTTTACATAGTCTCATGGCTAGAAGAGAACTAAGAAAAATGATTTCTTATACACTAGAAAGGCTAAAGATGGTAGCTTAATAGTGTTGATCCTTTATATGGATAATATGTTAATAGTTGTAAAAAATAAGCATGGGATTGATGCCCTAAAGAAAAGTTAATAGACACCTTTGAAATGAAGGATTTGGGATATGCAAATCACATTCTTGATATGCATATAATTGAGGATAGAATAAAAGTATTGCTCTATCCATATCAAAAGGATTATGTTGATAAAGTATTGCAGCATTTCAATATGGAGGAGGGGAAGCCGACTAGTACTCCATTGCCTCCATATGGAGGGGAAGCCAACTAGTGCTCCATTGTGTTGGGGGTAAAGGCGCCTTTGCCTAGCCGCCTATGTATCACTACACTGACATTATCCTCACTTGCACACTACAGGTGGCGGGTTCCCATCTCACTCTCACTTCATTCTTTATTCTATTAGTGACATTTGAATAAAGGGAAGGCCGGTCACACATTGTGACTATTGGAGTTCCCACATTGTGTGTCTCTTTCTCTCTTCTTGCTCTTGCTCCTTCCACCATAGCTCTTACTCCTGCTCATGCTTCCACTTCAAGGCTCACCTCCCTTCAACTAGTATAAGAGCCTTCTTCTTCATGTTCCATTCAAATATCTACAACAGTCATCTCTTTGTTGGTAGTCATAGCCACTCCGTTCGAGCTTCCTATCGATTGCATTCTTCTTGGGCACTCTTTGAGCCTTCTTGAATAAGTTGGAGCATCCCCCCATATCCCTCACCCTACTGGTGTAGCATCATGTTGTGTGAAACAAGCCCTTTTTTTAGCAGCAACTCACGTTTTTCATCTCCTATAGCATATCTTCTTCATTGGGCAGCTATACAAGCACTTATACACTTGGTTTTGATGCTTGGCATTGATCCTTCCACTGTTGGCATTCAATTTGAGTGCTAAGCTTCAGTTTTGGACTATTATAATAGTCCACAGACTGTCATAAAATAGGGCAGCACTTATCTTTGATGTCTACACTCATTCCCATTGGCCGGATTGATGCTTATATATTCGAGGATGCTATGTCATTGATTGGAGTTGATTTTGGACTGATTTAACCACTTCATTCTCTCTATTTTGGCTGAGGTTTGCTAGCTAGAAATACATGGCAGCACTCTATTTGATGCTTCTATGGTCAACTTTGTTGGTCTTATGATGCTCAGTTATGCTGGGGTGATGTCTACATGTATGTGAATGATATGCCTATGTTTTGGATTGGATTTGGAGCTGATTTTGGTACTAAAATAGCTTGGTTTGATAGTGTATTCATTGCTATATATATTGGAATAACCTCTTTTAACAAGTATTTTATATACCTATTGCTCCTGGCCATGATTCGGGTGTTCTATATGCACTTATGATGTGTACCATTGATGCTAGTACATTGGTATATCATATGCCCATGATATGAGGTGACTTTGAGCTTGATTTGAGGACTGATTTACACAGTTTTGACAGTGAGTTTATTGTTGTAATAACTAGGGCTGAAGCCTATTTGGTCAATGTATGCTTTACCTATTGGTCACCAACGAGTGCTTCCCGCGTGACTCATATGACTACACAAATGTATACGGAGGTTGGCACATGTCTTGTATTCCTCCAAGATGCCTTTTGAGCTTTGATCAATCTCCATCTTGGTTGGCATTTGATTGACATTGGTCTACAGTGGCGTGCTTTGTGATGGTCATTGTGTCTATGGCCTATGCTTGACCCTTCGGTACATGCTTTAATGCATATTTAGAAATGCATGCTCCTTACATTGTTTGTGTTTGATTGCCACTTGGAGCTTCAATTGGGCTTTCATTTGCATACTTTGGAGCTCTTGGATGCTTATTTGGGTTGTCAGAGATTTGACTTTGACTGTTACATGATGTACTCGATGTGATAGGTGATTCTTGACCGATCCCTTGCTCTGGATGCTCCGTTGATATACGGTCTTGACTCCATGATGCCTTATGTATACACATGCTATCTTTGAGCTTGGTTGCTTGATTGACATTGATCTTTCTACTTGTGGGAGCTTCATGCTACCTTTGGATATTCTAGAGCTTGTGATTTATGCAGTTGAGCTTCTTGAGTAGATGGGACTCGGATCTCTTACATGTCTATGCTCTTGATAGATACTTGTTTGCATTGGATGCTTTTGGACTGATTTGATCTATCTTCTCTTTGAGCATACACCGACCTTTTCCAGGGCTTGTATCCTCCTACTAACATCAAATGCTCTTAACACATTTGGGTGTTTGGCTCATGGTTCTTGGCTACTACAGTGTTTGTTACACACCCGCTTCATGGGGATCACCTGACAGTCATACTTGACTTTGGATCACCATTAGCTCATTATTTGCTCTCTTTTTCTCACTACTATGATTTATTACATCAAGCTATTTTATGCGGAGTGTGATGTCTTTATTACTGAGCTTAACCATGTCATTTTGATATACTTTTGGTACTATTTGGTGGACATCTGGCCATTTTAGTACTTTCTCTTATTTTCAGCTTGTTTTAGCAATGGTTTGAGTGTTTTCTGCATAGTTTGCCTTTGTTTGACTCATTATAGCTTGTCATCTCAAAGATACAGCTTTGTTTAACATTTCCAAGTTGGATGGCACCAACTATGGCTATTGGAAGTCTCAAATATGATAGGTTTTGGTTAGAAATTACAGATTAAGCCACTAAGAAACAAAGGCATTAAACCCAAGAACATGGATTATGATGATTGGGCTGATTTAGATGCACTATGCAAGTCCACTATTATTTTATCGCTCTCTGAAGATGTCTACAATAATAATGTTGTTGAACATGAAGATCAAAGTACATGGAATCTATGGGAAAAGATTCAAGAACTTCACAGATGTATTAGTTTAAACAGTTGATGGATCTCCATATGAAGTAGGGGACCGAATTTGCTCACTTTAGCCACTTTCATTCTATCATGAAGAATCTACTTCAACAGGGTATTGAGTTTTAGGATAATCTCCATCCTTTGTTTCTACTTTGGCACTTTACCTAAGTTTTGGGATGTATTTTGCATTGCGATTTTTACCAACAAACTTGATGGGCTAAAATTGAAAGATGTAGAAAGTGCTCTTTTGACTGAAGAAATTAATAGGAAAAACAATTATGCTTCCCACAGTTCACATGCTTTATCCGTTAGAGGTGGTAGAAGTAGCAAGAAAGATAATGATCATCATGGGCAGGACTCTCAGAAGTCTCGGTCTAAGTCACGTGGACGCAATAAGTCCCGTGGACGTAAGTCTGATCTTACATGCATTATTGTGGGAAAGCAAGACACATACGGCTGCAGTGCCATAAGATATGTGATGACAAGTAGAAAGAAAAGGGGAAAGAAAAAGTGTAGGAGAGATCCAATGATCGTAGCATTAAACCTACAAAGTCCAGTGTAAAGATTGAGGAGGTAAATGTCATGCAACCTGAGGACTCCCATAGTGACTACATCTTAGTAGCCTCTTCATGAGATGCCTCTCAACTGATTGAGGCTCAGTCTATGCATGCACAGTGTTGGCTCTTGGATTCGGGTGCATCTTTTCATGTGACCCCCTACCACGAGTGGTTTCATACCTATTGCAGTGTATCTAGTACTCTACACTTAGGTAATGATCGATCTCTTGCTATTGTTACCATTGGTGATGTCACTCTACAATTTCCCTTTGGTAGCACTTTTATTATGCATAATGTACATCATATACCCGCATTGACTAAAAGCCTTATGTTTGCTTGGTAGCTTGATGATGCATGCTATCATATATGCTTTGATGATTCTACATGGAAGATAACTTGTGGCAGGCTTATTCTTGCAAGAGGTGCCAAGTTTGCCAAGCCTCTACCCCTTGGTTGTATTTGGTACTATTGACCATGTTTTGTCAGTGGGTTCTATCCCACATGTATCTCTCTGGCATATGTCATTGAAGGGAATGAAAATGCTTAGTGCTTTGCAGTATCTTCCACCTTTTCACTACTTATATTTTGAGTCGTGTTAACATTGTTTATATGGTAAGACAGACTAGGAATTCACATAAAAAGTCTCGTATTTCATGTATGGGTGATCCTTTGGCTCGTGCATTTAGATGTATATAGACCCATGCCCTGTCAATTATTAGGGGGTGCGAAGTACTTTGTCACATTTATTGACAATTATTCATGTAAGGTTTGGGCTTGTCCCATAAAGCAGAAATTTGATGTCTTGGCCATCTCTTTTAGTGTTGGCTTGCTCTCACCGAGAATCAGTCTGGGCATAGGCTGAAATGCCTAAGGACTAATAATGGAGATGAGCAGGTCTCACATGCCTTTGAGCAGTTTTGTGAGATGAACGGGGTTTTAAGCATCAGTTGACTGCCCCTTACACCCCTTCCCAGAATGGTATGGATGAGCGTATGAATAGGACTATCCAGGAGAGGGTCCACAGTATGCTTATCCAAGTAGGCTTACTACAACATTTTTGGGCTAAGGCAGTTTCTATTGCCGTGCATCTTATTAACATGTCACATTGCAGTGCTATTGACTTCCAGGTTGCTAGCTATCTTGTTAGCATAAAATAATCATCAATGATAAAGTATATGAAAAATACATTTACAGATCAATTTCAGCCTACATAATCTCTATAAAATGAGCATAAATCATTATAGAAAATCCTCCAAGATGGAAAATTAATCAAAATCTATGTGTAATACAAAGTCAAGAGTAATCTATGTGTTGGGGGTAAAGGCGCCTTTGCCTAGCCGCCCGTGTATTACTACACTGACAGTCACCGCCATTGCACACTGCAGGTGGCGGGCGCCTATCACCGTCACTTTATTCTTTATTCTTTTAGTGACAGTTTGAACAAACGAAGGCCCAGTCACACATTGTGACTGTTGGAGTTTCCATTTCTAGTCTCTCCCTTTCTTGCTCTTGCTCTCTGGCCATAGCTCTCGAGTCCAACCTTCGATCTGTCGCTCCCTTTCAACTAGTATCAAAGCTTTGCTTTCCGACTCTTGAGCTTGGTTCATGGCATTCTCAGCATTCCATCAATCCCTACTTGCATTGGGTCTCCTTCCCGGTAGCCATATCTGACTCCTTCGAGCTCCCATCACTCCCCGGCTTCCTAAGCACCTTCCCGGCATTGTTGGGCACCTTCCAGGCATTACATCAGAGGTATTTGATCATTTTCTTCAGGGTTTACTTCAGTTCTCTAGTCACACATGCTGTGAACAGTTTGGGGCAGCCACCATTGAAGCTCCGATGCTTCATATCTTCATTGCCCTTGCTCAAGAACCCTTGAGGCTTGGTGTGTGCCCCCTTGGGCACCTACTTGAGCCCCGACTCCACCCCAGGTATGCCACGTGGGCTGCAGGCCCCCCAGGACAACAACATGCTATTTGCGCCTGTTTCAAGCTGATCCATACGTGCTCCACCCCGGTCCTCCTCAAGGTCCAGGCCATTGGGCACTTCCACAAGCTTCATCTGAGGCATTTGCACATGTTTGATGCTCGATCTTGAAGGCTTGAGCATTGGACATTGATTTGGGGCTGATTCAAACACTGTTTGGGACTGTTTACAACAATTCATAGTCATGTTATGCTGATGCTACATTGACAGTAAATGATATGCTTGTCTAGGCATACATAGTCAACCGGTTTGATGCCTATTGGATGCCGATCAACTTGGGGATGGATTGCACATGTTATGCCATCATTTTGGCACTGATTTGGGACTGAAATTTCTCGGTTTTTACAGTCATTTCATGCTGTAATAAAAGCGGGCTGAAGCTATTACACATGCTTTGGGTTATGCCTATTGGTTCCGGCCTATGTCTTGGATATATGCCATGAAGTGTTGATCTTCGGGGTACGATTTCGAGCTTGGATTTCATTCCGGATGCTTTTGGAAGAGCTTTCAAATTACGCACTCATTGACATGGTTTGTGCTTGACTGTGGTATATGCTTTGACAGTGATGCTCCTTGGGTTTATGCATACCCGTTGCCTACGGCTTGATGCTCATGTTACGGTTGATTACCCTATGCATACGTTGAGCTTGAGTGCTCATTGAAGCTCTACCTTGAATGCATCTTCGATTATCTAGAGTTGTCTTTGATGTTACTTGGCTTGTTAGAGTTTGGATTGGGATGTACTTGATGTCTTACATGCTTATGGATGCTACATATGGATGCTCTACTGCCTACATGTTCAGGATGTACTATTGATGTATTGTCTTGGACTTATGTCATTGGCACTATGTCTTGCCTTGGCTTGAGCTCTTGAGCTCGTACATACCTCTTTTGTGCCAATGGGAGCATTCTTGAATGCTTATCAGACATTGAGCAGGCGGTACTTTATGCATTGAGCCGTTACATGCTATTGAGCAGTTATACAGACACTTGAGACATTGGGACTTCTTACCCTTTGGGATGATACATCATATTTCTTGGTTCACTGTATGATTATGAGCTAAGTCTCAGTTTTTGGATCCGTATCTTTGTGAACTGACACCTACTTGTGTCAAGTTTTGGTAGTGGCAGGAACACTTTGCCCTGTTGACTGGGGGGTGTGCCTACTCACTGGCAGATATTTGTATGACATACTTGGGTGTTGGATTCATGTTTATCGACCGCGTCATATGCCTATGCTATGTCCGCATGATGCCAACTTTGGTCTTGGCAGTATCTGATTGCCTTGGGATCCGATTTTGGCACTGTTAGCTCTCTTTTATTGAAATCTGAAATTTATTACAGCAAGCATATATGTATGGACTGACATGTATTTTTCATGCTAAAACACTCTGAAATGATATACTTTCACTAGTACTTGGTGGGCAATAGATTTGGTTCCACTTTCCTTGCCATTTTTCCTCGATTTTGGTGATTTTTTTTGTCATTTTTTGCAGTAAACAACAAGCAGTTTTGAATTGTCTACTGTCTTCCAGCCTGCATTATGGCGATTTTGTCCACTGATCATGCTATTTTCAACATCACTAAGCTTGATGGTACGAATTACTCTTATTGGAAGAGCCAGATTTGGCAGGTGTTGGTGTAGAAATCGCAGATCAAACCCTTGAGGTTAAGCGGGTATCCGCCTGCAACTATGCCAGATGAGGAATTGCTTGAGCTTGATGAGTTATGCAAGTCCACTATTGTATTGTCTCTCACTGAACAGGTTCACTATAATGTCTTTGAGGAAGAACAGAGTGCATGGCAGTTGTAGGAAAAGATAAAAAGTCTCTATGACAAGAAAAGTCTAGCGAGTTAGATGTATTGGCTGAAGCAACTTATGGATCTGCTCTCATGAAGGAGAATGTGACTATGTCTGCTCACTTGAGCTAGTTCCATGCTATACTCAAGAACTTGACTTTGCAGGACATCACTTTTGCAGAGGATGTCACTTCTCTTTTCTTGCTTGGTACTCTTAATGAGTCATGGGATGTATTCCACACTGCATTATGTGCCTCTACTACTACCTTGAAATTATCTGATGTTGAGAGTGCTCTTCTGCAGGAAGAGGTTAACCATAAGAATTTGGATGCCTCTTATGTGTCTCATGCTATGACAGTTAGAGGCAGGAATAATGGATATGGAAAGCATGGCAATGGTAGTGGCCGTGGATGGGATTCTCAGAAATCTCGATCCAAGTCTCATGGGAAGTCACGTAGCAAATCCCGTGGCAGGAATGTGGATGTTACTTGTCACCATTGTGGGAAAAAGGGCCATATTAGGCCACAATGCCATGAATTGCACAATGAAAGGCGCAAAGATAAGGGAAAAAACAAAGTGCAAGATAAGTCTTCTGATCGCAGCATAGTACCTGCAAAGTCTAGTGTTAAAATTGAAGAGATCAATGTTATGCATCCTGAGGATGTTGATGATGATGATTATATCCTAGCAGCTTCTTCTAGTGCTTCGCAGATGACATAGATACACTTTATGTATGCATAGTGTTGGCTCTTGGACTCAGGTGTGTCCTTTCATGTGACACCTTGTCGAGAGTGGTTTCATTCATATCGTACTAGTTCGGGTTTTGTGCGCTTGGGTGATGACAGCTCTCTTGATAGTGTGGGCATTGGTGATGTTAGGCTGCAGTTTCCTTCTGGCAGCAGTTTTGTTATGCAGGATGTACGTCATGTACCTTCTTTGACACGCAGTATCATGTTAGCTGGATAGCTTGATGATGCAGGATATCATGTATGTTTTGGAGACTCTACATGGAAGATCACTCGTGATGATAGACTTGTGATTGCGAGAGGTGCCAAGACTGGCAGTCTCTACCCCTTGATTGTATCAGCTTCTTCCCTTGATCATGTTTTGTCTGTGGGTTCTATCCCACATGTATCTCTTTGGCATGCCCGTTTGGGCCATATGTCTTTGGAATGAAAATGTTTTCTGGTTTGCAGTACTTACCGCCCCTTGATTATGCATGTTTTGATTCATGTGAGCATTGTCCTTATGGTAGGCAGACTAGCTCTATGCATAAGAAGTCTGGTAGGCCACGCATGTGTGAGCCCTTGGCATTGGTACATTTGGATGTCTGTGGGACCCCATGCCTTGTCAGTCTATGGGTGGTGCAAAGTATTTTGTTACATTCATAGATGATTTTTCACAAAAATTTTGGGCTTATCCCATTAAGCTGAAATCCGATGTCTTGGCTGTGTTGCAGAGAAGGCTTGCATTCGTTGAGAACCAGTCTGGGTATAGGCTAAAATGCCTAAGGACAGATAATGGGGGTGAGTATGTCTCACGTGCCTTTGAGTAGTTATGTGATGAGAGGGGTATTAAGCGTCAGTTGACCGCCCCCTACACCCCCCCCAGAATGGTTTGTCTGAGCAAATGAATAGAACCATCCAGGAGTGTGTACGCAGTATGCTTAGCCATGTAGGCCTACCACAAAGCTTTTGGGTTGAGGCAGTTAGTACAGCTGTGCATGTCATAAACAGATCACCCTCTAGTGGTTTGGATTTCCAAGTTGCAAAGGAGGTATGGACTCAAAAACCTCCCTCTTATGCGCATCTCCATGTTTTTGGATGTGAGGCCTTTTGCCATGTGCCCAGGGACAAGAGAAGTAAGCTGGATCCCAAGAGTGTCAAATGTATTTTCCTTGGTTATGGGGATGTAGGCGAGATGGGTTACCGTCTCTAGGATCCGCAGGCGTAGAAAGTCATCCGCAGTCATGATGTAGTATTCTATGAAGACAAGATGCATAGGCAGCTTGAGAGAGTTGTTGAGATCCCCAGGGTCATATTTTAGGAGGAGCCGAGAGCTCCCGCAAAGCCAGTTGGATAGCCTACAGCTGCAGCAGCAGATGCTCATGGTCAGGGCATTGGACAGGCCGCTGGGCAGGCAGCAAAGCTTGCCGTGCGACTAGTCTACTAGAGACAGACATCCACCAGATAGATTTCAGCCCTCGATGCATTATGTCTTGGTTACAGATGCAGGAGAGCCTTTCACTTATGATGAGGCTATGCGCAAGGGTGACAGTCACTCTTGGGAGAGGGCTATGCAGTCTGAGATAGACTCCCTGCATAAGAATGACACTTGGGATTTGGTTTCCTTGCCTACGAGCAAGAAGGCTTTGCCATGCAAGTGGGTATACGAGCTAAAAAGTACCCCTAGACACCCCAAGCCGACATACAAGGCTACATTGGTAGCCAAGGGTTTTAAGCAAGAGCATGGTGTGGAATTTGATGAAGTCTTTTCTCATGTGGTTAAGATGACTACCCTGCGCTTAGTCTTGGCTTTGGTTGTTCATCTTGACTTGGATTTATACCAGATGGATGTCAAGACGGCTTTCTTACATGGGGACTTGCATTATGAGATTTATATGGAGCAGCCTAAGGGCTTCGCAGAACCTAGCAGGGAGCACCTAGTGCGCAAATTGAAGAAAAGTTTTTATGGCTTGAAACATGCACCTAGGGAGTGGTATCATAAGTTTGATGCCTTTATGCAGTCACAGGGCTATAGTCGGAGTGCTATGGATCCGTGTCTTTACACGAAGAAAGCGCATGATGGTTCTTTATTGATTTTGGTACTCTATGTGGATGATATGTTGCTAGCAAGGAAAGCTCATGATGAGCTAGATGCTCTTAAGGCTCAGCTCAAGAAGAGCTTTGAGATGAAGGATCTGGGACAGGCCGCTCACATACTTGGTATGCGCATTAGACACGATAGGCATCAGGGACTCCTCTACTTGTCACAGAGGGAGTACATTCATAAAGTCCTTGAGCGCTTCTGCATGCAGGACGTAAAGCCTATTGGCTATCCATTGCCTTCTTATGTGAAGGTATCACAGGCTGATTGTCCGCAGACAGATGAGCAGAGGACTGAGATGGCCAAGATTCCTTGTGCATCTGGCAGTGGGCAGTCTTATGTATGCCATGATAGCCACTCATCCAGATATTGCCTTTGCAGTTGGTATTGTGGCACACTATATGGCTACACCTGGCAAGAAGCATTGGGATGTTGTGAAGGGTATCATGAGGTACTGAAGGGCACTGCAAATGTGTGCATATGTTATGGCAGCCACGATACAGGAGTCGTGGGGTACACTGACTCTAATTACGTAGGACATGCAAATAGTAGGAAGTCCACTTCTGGCTATGTATTCACATATGTTGAAGGTGCTGTTTCTTAGATGTCCAGGGTGCAGAAATGCACGGCCCTTTCTACTATAGAGGCTGAGTATGTTGCAGCCACTGAGGCTTGCAAGGAGGCCATTTGGTTGGATTGTTTGGCTGCGGACCTTGGTATTGATGCTATCCCTACATTGCATTCAGATTCTATGAGTGCTATTTAGTTAGCCAGGAATCCGGTCTTCCATGCGAAGACAAAACACATTGAGGTGAGGTATCACTTCATACGTGGGGTCGTTGAGGACAAGTCTATTGATCTTGTCAAGATCTCGACCGACCAGAATCCTGCAGATCTGCTCACGAAAAGCCTCTCTACAGAGCACTTTGCCTTCCTTAGGAGGTTGATGGGCGTGGGATGAGACGACGTCTTTCCTCATCCTGTTGTACATGTGTACATGTTGTACTATCTTTTTTTTCTTTTTCTTTTCACTCCTCACTGGGGTAGATTCGCCTTTAAGTGGGAGGTTGTTGGGGGAAAAGGCGCCTTTGCCTAGCCACCCGTGTATTACTACACTGACAGTCACTGCCACTACACACTGCAAGTGGCGGGCGCCCGTCACCGTCACTTTATTGTTTATTCTTTTAGTGACAATTTGAATAAAGGAAGGCCCGGTCACACATTGTGACTGTTGTAGTTCCCATTTCTAGTCTCTCCCTTTCTTGCTCTTGCTCTCCGGCCATAGCTCTCGAGTCCAACCTTCGATCCTCCCTTTCACTATGATCCTCCTAGTGCAAACTAGTCACTACTAACTCATGTTTAAACCTTAAAGAAAGGTTTCTATGATAAAATGGATACCATGTAGCTTCTAGATAATTGAAAACACGAAGAAAAACTTGACTTATGAAACTGCATCAACATAAGTCATTTTTAACATAAACAGTCTCTTGGAGCATTCGTATTACCAACATAGCCCATAGATATCACTATCTCGGCAAATCATCAAGTCCCTCTCTCTTTTTTTATTTCTCTATTACAAAAAAAAGCAAATCCCCTACTTCAAAACAAGAAAAGCCTAAGCTTAAGCAAGTCCCCCTACTAGATCCAAGCATACCCCTTCTTAAACCCCTTGCTTCCAAAAAACAAGCTGCCCATCTACTTAAGCAACCCTTGTGCTTGGATCCATCAAAACCATGTACCAAGATCTCTTCTCGAGCATGTAATGGCAAGATATTTTGCTCCAAACCTAGCCACAAATGGCTACTAAGTCACTACCAAAGTGGAGTGTTAGAGCCCCCCAAATCAAGTGTCAATGGCCATTGAATCAAATCTAGATCCCTCCCATGAGAATGGTACCTCTATCAATGTGTGGGAAGCAAGTTCCAATGTTGTAGAAGAAGCTCGAATCCCAACTTTGTTATGAAGCTTCATTCTTCATGATCCTCACTCTAAGCACAAGCTCCCACAAACACCAAACATTGCTTTTATACTACTTGAGAGGAAAGCAATGGTGGGATGTGAGATAGAAGCTCAGGAGTGCAAGAGGATTAAGAAAGAGAAAAACACACATGAATTATGTGGGTATAAAATGAATGGTACCATTATTCTTTGTTATCTTCACTTATATATGTGTTTTATAGTGTATGCATATACAAGGGGTGCCTACTCGACTATTAGCCATTGGCATTTACCCCAATAATAAGTCTTATAGTGGAAATCTTCACCCCACATCAATCAAGGAAGATAGCCTACTACTTCAAGGTCCAAGTTGATCAATGGGTAGAGATTTGAAAAGTGGGCTAGACTATTTAGTATTTTGAAGTAGGAGATGGCTCATTGGGTGGACGATACTACCAAATAGGGGATAGTGGGGACCAACAAGCATCGATAGAAAAGTGTTCACTTTCAAGTATAAGGTAAGAAATACCCATTGGAAGGACTCAAGTCCAAGGATCTCAATAAAATCAAGCATTAACTACAAAAACTATGTAGATAGTGCATAAACAAAATGCAAAGGAGGTGAACAAGGTAGGAAATAGGGAGGGTCAAGAGCATATTGTGGTTGAGCTTGAGGTATTATTAACAAGAATACCTCAAGGTTTCCTTATAACCACTTGGATAGGGTGAAAATAAAGTTCTTGAGGTGTAGTGATCAAGATTATACAAGATACAATTCAACATAATGCTCTAGTTGCTTTTGATGAATGCTTTGCTCCATCTATGTGCTTGAATGTTCAAGAGATGTTGTGTCTAGGGTTCTTGAGTATTGAACTGAGTTTATCTAATTTGGGGGTTCTCTTGGGTGCTCTTTAAGATCTAAATGTCCAACTAGCTACGTACAAATTGTAGAAGAGTGATAGGAATAGCACAAGTAAAGCAAGCATTCTAGGGGCTATCAAGTGGGGTCTAGAAGTTGAAAACTACTACCTTCAACATATTCGTCCCAAATTACCTTGTGAGGGATGTTTAGGCTAGTTTTTCTCAAGAAAATTTTCATATTACCTCTTTAACATGGTTTAGAGATGATACCACATATGTAGAACCTCTAAAAGCAATGGGAGATTGAATAAAAATGATATGAATTGTCAAATGTGTGTGGGAAGTGTGCCAACATCCATCCAATAAATGAAAATACTATAGGAGTAAGCTTATGCAATACATGTGAAGGAATACTACTTGTGAAACCTACTAGAATGCAAGATGAATATTTTTATGATAATGCTAATAATGAATAGCATCAAACTTATGCACTTTTCTTGATGTAGCTAGCAAGCATACCCAAATGCTCTTCAATAATAGCATACCCATGCATAGCATTCACAATAATAGAATGCCTACAATTCTCTATACTAGGTTGTGGGCTACATTCTTGGAATTTTTCATGTTTTCTTAAGAAAATGAATTGTGAATGATTTTAATCTACTCAATCCTTTCACTAAAATTTACTCTTCATATTCCATCAAATTGGTCCTCTTGTAGTTTGGCCTTCCTATTCTAGTCACATGTAGGTGTTGTAATGGTTATTCCTTCTCTAAGGGAGAGAAACATATCTCTTATCCCCTTTAAGCAACCATGGCATCCTATTCTACCACAAAGATAAGAATATGAGCACTCATAGAGGAGATTCTACCAAACAAATCAAAATGTTTGCTTGGCAAAGCAACCAAATCATTTGCTTCAAATGAGATCAAGGAGGATAACACTAGAAAAAATGCTTATCCCTTCAATTGCTCTACTCTCAAATAATTAAACAAGATCTCACCTAGCTACTCTCTACCCAACTTTGAAAGTAGACATGAAAGCTCAATGAGCATGGTATACTGAAATCATCTTTATTCCTCTTTTGTTGTTGTCAAGGCTACCAAGAGGGAGCAAAAATTTGTCAAAATTTATAGTGCTATTTCTTTATTCTCACCTTAATATATTCCTATTATTTCTAGTTGTCAACCACACTTGCTATTTTTAGGAGTTACCATTTTCTAACATTATTATTTTTGGCAAATTATAAAATCGATACTTTTGATAATTCATGGTGTCTTTGGTAGCTTCTTTAACATTTTGGACTTCACCAAGTATTACTTTATGACAATTATTATTTTTAGCAACTAGTACTTTTGGTTGTTGCCAAAATTAGTGATTCTAAGGCCTAATCTAAAATGAACCATTTGAGCATCTATGTTAACACTATTCCTATCCTTATGTGTTTCTACACATTCAAAAGATAAGCCCCAATTTTCCAAAATGAAAAAAAAAAACAAAAATTGTAGAAATGGTTCATTAGATCTTGAACATACTAAAACAATAGAAGTGGCTCATTAGATCTTGAACATACTAAAGGGGTCTACCAATACAAATCTTTATTATCAAATGAGACACTTGTGTGTGTGTGTGTGTGTGCGTGTGCGTGTGCATTTTATGCAAGTGTGTGCATGAAATGTATAATAATTGCATTCTTTTCTTTTCTTCAAATTCGTTAGTGATTAATAAAAATATATCATTTTCTTTCTCATTGCACCATGTCATATACATGTCATTAGAAAATAATTTATGCTAAATACTATAAATTCATGTTTGTTTTTATTCGTTCTTATGATTTCTATCAATGTGAGATGTTATAGGAGTGTGGCCAGAAAACCGCATGTTTGATGATAGTGGCCTCGGATCCATTCCTTCAACATGGAAAGGTGAATGCCAGTCTGGAGATGCGTTTTCTTACAAAAATTGCAATAGGTGAGTTGTTTTCTTAGGACTTATATTTTAAAAAATAGAATAGCTTGAAGGCATTAACCATCTCATGTTTTCATCATTATCTTTTAGACTCACTAAGAAATCAAAGTGTGTTCTATGGGCAATATGATTGACCTAATTGTATTTATATTTATTGCAAAGAGCATTGAAATCATTTCTTTCATCTAGCCCACCACGCATAGACATCACATAGAGCATGTCAAAAGTGTTGTTGCCAAGGTGTGCTATTATTAGGCATTACTATTTTCATTATGTATTAGCTAAGCCTTGGGAGAATCAATCATGTAAGGAATTACTCAAAGGAGTGCAAAATACCTTGCAAGCATGATTATAGTTCTCAAATTGGAGTTGAAGCTTGAGGTTTTGAGTCCTATACAGGAAACTAGCTATAACAAACAAGATGCTAGATTTCTTACCTTCAAATATAATGAACTTTTAATAATGTTAAAGTAGTGAAAAGCCTAGAAAGTATAAGCATTCGCAATCTCTATTTGACTATTGTAAGCCTTATTTTTTTAATACATTTCTAAATTTACCATTTTTTATTTTGTTGCACATTATTATATTGGAGAGTGTTAGAAGGTGATATATTTCTTCCTACATAAGAATAACTTGTATATGTTGCAAAACAAGCTTTCTTCTTTGCATGAAACAGGAAGCTAATAGGGGCAAAGTATTTCAAAGATGGGTACGAGGCTGATTTTGGTCCACTGACTAGGATGACAGACATGATATCACCTAGGGACAATGATGGGCATGGGACACATATGGCATCGATTGCAGTGGGCTCAGTGGTAGAAGGTGCAAGCTTATATGAGTTGGCCAAAGGCAGTGCAAGGGGGGGAGTCCCAGGGGCAAGGCTAGCTATCTACAAGGCATGTTGGCATGGGGACCCTCGCCTAGTGACCTTGTTCACACCAGCTTGCAGTGAAGCAGACATCTTATCAGCATTTGATGAGGCCTTAACCGATGGTGTAGATCTCATCTCACTCTCCCTCTCACAATTGTTCCCTATCTACTACATGCTTGACGGGTTGGCCATTGGGGCATTCCATGCTATGGTGAAGGGTGTCTTAACTGTTGCTGCTGCAGGCAATGATGGGGGTAGCATCCTCCCTATCGCCAACATTGCCCCTTGGCTCCTCACTGTTGCTGCAAGCACCATTGATCGCCAATTCTTCTCACCCATCTTGCTGGGCAGCAATGTTACCCTTAAGGTCTTTAAATAATTAGTTTTATTAGTTTTATTGGTAGATTTAAACCTTAAGCAACAAAAGTGTATTTAATGCTTTTACATTAATGTGCATTCTTAAGGTATTTACATTACTAGACAATTATGTCATCCTTTAGGTCTTTACATTATTAGTTGCAATGGTAGATTGAAACCTAGCATAACCAAAAGAATATCTAATGTTTTGATATTAGTGTACATGCCTAAATGGAAATTATCATTCGCAAGAAGAAAAATTTTGTGCTATTATTCAAATGCAAACACATACTTAACAAATGTTTGCCACCCTCTCTATTATACTTTTTGTTGGATTTTCAGTATGAAAGCTTGAATTTGGTCAATCAGTCCCCTGCATGAGCTAGTTGAATGATTTTGTCTCAAAAGAATAATCTACTACTGTGTGCTATATAATGCGAAGCTAAAAATATTTGATCTTATATTTGTGCTTGTGCAGGGCGTGGCTATTAATACTCTTGTGATGAACAAAACATGGTATCCGCTTATATCAGGAGCTCAAGGAGCATTTGACAATTCCACATCTTTTTCAAGGTATAAAATGTATAGTAACATAAAAGTATGAGCATGGCTTGCAAATGAAATAATCATGTGACATTTGACAATTTTGTGTCTTTCTTTAGGTATAAAATCTATAGTGAAATAAAAGTATGCAAATGGCTTGCAAATAAATGACCGTATGACCATGGCAATTTGATGCCCATTGTTGTCTCTATCTTTTTTTCTAAGTTGTATCTATTTTTATTGTTTTTGTAAAAGTAATTTGTATGCAACTTGAAATCATTTTGTGTTTTTTTTTTTACATTCATGAACTCCAAATGACTCCTCCAAATTTGTTACGATGTATGCATGAACTCACATTGTTACGATTTCAATGAATTTATGAGGCCAAAAAGAAGAACACAATGAGAATCTACATCATAAACCTATCATCTTTATTATTCTATCTATATCATGCTTAGACTACCTCATATTTTATTGATTCTACTTATCAAATTCCAGTGTCATATAGAACATGCCATGGAGTGCAAAGAGTAGGACTAAGGAACTTATAAAAAAGAAATCTAATTGTGGCACATGTATTCTATCATGCTTGTTAATTAAACTCAATTACTAACCAAGTTGTGTGTTGCGTTTGTGGTGGACATACTAGCTATTGCATTGATGGTAGTTTGGATCCTAATAAAGTAAGTGGCAAAATAGTAGTCTGCGAAGAAGGTTATTCAAGTGATCCGGATATAGTTGTTGAAGAAGGAAATGGAGCAGGTCTCATCTTCTCTGCAGAGTCCATAAACACAATTGCCTTTCCATTTATAGTTCCAGCAAGTGTGGTGGGACAAGTTGATGGAGACATGGTGTTTAATTACATCAATGTGACCAAGTAAGAGAAAATACAACTCCTTTTTAAATTGAAATTTTGTATGTGAGAATTACCTTTGTGTAACATTGGTGTTTAAGGCTAGTGGTAGTAGGTCTATAGTCTCAAAGGGGCAACCATGTGGATTGAGAATCTCTATTTGCCCCATAAATTGTACATGTAATACATCCATGTTTGAACAAAAAATTCTATGTGTGCAACGAACACTTGTCATTATTGTTTTCATTACTTTTTATGTAAGTTAATACAAAGGTGATTTTATGCTCACTATGCGAATGTTTTTTGCAAGAAATATGTTTTGGTAATGTTGACTTTATAACATAAATCTATGAGCTAATGCAGAGATCCTGTGGCCAAAATTCTACCATGTGAGGTCTCCTTAGATCAACCTGCCCCATTGACAGCATATTTCTCTTCACGAGGCCCTAATATTATTTCACCAGATGTGTTGAAGGTAACACTTATATCTTGAACATAACCATAGGAATATGATGTGACTAAATATGTGTTGGACGTAACACTCATATCTTGATGTGTTGAGCATAACACTTATATCTTGAACATAACCATGGGAATATGGCGTGATTAAAGATGGTGTTTAAGGATAAAAAGGACCAAAATATAGTTGCACTAATTGACAAAACCACTTATAAGAATTATTAGTAGGGACTTCCTATTACTTGACAAATTATGACTTGTCTTTCAGTAGGACCTAAATCACCTAGAATCATCATGATTCGCATATTTGACTATGGTTTTATGCACCATCACATAAACTTTGGTTGAATGTTTGATCGGTTAACTTTCTCACAACTACATGATATTGTAGAGGCTATAAACTAGGGCTCTTTTGATTTCCAAAAGTGTTCATATTATTGTTTTGTCTTTGTAAATTCCCTAAGGTTGCAATATACCAAGTTACTTATATCAAGTATTAAATAGATGATGTTCACTAGATTTGAATTTAAGTTTTGATGAGGCACAACATTCCCAAGCTTAATTATCACATCATTGAGTGTGAGCTAGAAATTGAGCTGCACCATTTAATAGATATTTGGGCCTAATGTTATAAAATGTTGCATGTCTTCTCTTAATGATAGTATAAATTAGTGGAATTTGACTTTAATATTGAGCATTTGACATTGCATAACTAGAGGAACTATTGAAAATATGATCATATCTTGCATGAGAAAAGTATGAGAGAGAGAAATTGAATTCTTTAATATAAAAGAACTTAAGAGGAAATATTAATTTTGATTTGAAGGTCCACTTGAGCTAGTTTTCACCTCGAGCCATGTAGTTTGATAAATTAAAGTTAAAACAATTGATCCATTTCATATATAATGATTGTGATTGAAATTTATATTTTGGTTCATAAAGATTTTAGAGGTAGTGTTTAGCCTTTACTTAATGTCTCTTCAATTAAATGTAATAATTAGCAACCACTTTTTGGTTTATATGGGTTGTATCTTAGGTAAATTATCCCCCAAAAAATCTATCTTGATTTTTGGATTGTAAATAGCCCGATGTGGCAGCTCCAGGGGTGAATATACTTGGAGCATGGTCACCTAATGTGTCCTTGACCCAAAACTCAAGAAATCAAGACAATCGATTTCCAAGCTACAATATCATCTCAGGAACCTCTGTGTCAGCAGCCCATGTAGTAGGTGCTGCTGCTTATGTCAAATCCTTCCATCCAAATTGGAGCCCTGCTGCCATCAAATCTGCCCTTATGACCACAGGTACTTTCTCTTCTTGCAATCATACAATTATCATATTCGTCTTATGAATTTGAGAAAATGTTGTCTCTCACCCCGGGGGGTCTACCTTATAGAACATGTAAGATACCACGTGAGTTCAAATGAAAGGGTATTATATTTAGTAAAATTTACAAGATTATACTTATAAAAGGGGTTTTTTAATTACAATTTGCAAAAAAAAACCGTAAGTTTAGTAAAGTAAAAGGGGTCATTTTAAGGCCTTATAGCATGTAAACAAAGGGTATTTCTTAATATACTTTGAACACGCATTATATAAATAATTTCTTATAGGTGGACCCCTCAAGTTTCTCGCATTTATCTTATCTTAGGAAGGGAAAATTACCTATAGTTTATTGGCTAATTTAGCCTATCATTGTATTTTCTAATACACAAGTGAAAAACATGTCAATTGAACTAAATTATTATTAACTCACAAAAAACTCGTCACATAGATGTAAGTCTACATTTCTATATTTGACTTATAAAACTCCTACACTTTTTCTTTTACAATTGTCCAATTGAAAAGTTGATAGATGAATCAAAATAAATACTTTGAAAACAAAGACTTTAGGTAGATTTCAACTATTTTAAATAAGTACCTAAGTTTTCTTTCTTCTCTTTTATGCATATTGCAGCTTTACAATTCGATCAAAGAAACCCTTTAAATCAAGATATGGAGTTAGGCTATGGAGCTGGAGGAATTAACCCTCTCAAAGCAGTGGATCCAGGGTTGGTGTATGACATCAGTGAATGGGACTATATTGTGTATCTATGCACACATGACATCAACTCAACATACATTGGCTACTTAACGGGAAACAATAGCCTTCAATGTCCATCAAACAGCAATACACCAGTAAGCTTGAACTACCCAACAATTGCGATGGGTTTCCCCATCGATCTAAAAGATGATTGGTATTCTGCACAACGAACCTTAACCAATGTCGGAACTCCATCTAACGCTACCTATTTTGCAAAGTTAGAAGTGCCATCTGGAATGGATGTAGTAGTATCACCTACTAGACTTTCATTTATGATGCCCAATGAAAAGCATTCTTTTGAAGTAAAGATGAGGGCTCATGGTTTGACATCAGATGTTGGAACATTGTCTGCATCTCTTGTTTGGATGAGTGGTGACTACTCTGTGAGAACACCAATTGTGGCATATAAGACTGCAACTTGAAGGCCATTACAATGGTTGCAAGTTTTCATGAATCCACACAATCACTTTGGCATGATAGCTTCATATTGAGTCTAGTAGCTTAAATAAAGTCATGGCATCACTTTGTCCATAAAACAAATCGCTACATTATTACCCATTTTCACTGCTACATGTTAAGTCTAATAGCAAAATCATAACTACAAAATCTTCTTTTAATAAAAAATCAATGTATCCAATTTGTGGCCATATATTAAAAGTGATTTCTTTTTTAAATCAATAGACTTTAGGAATTATCATTCTTAAGACAATTGAGCCACCACACAGAGACTATATGATGCCATGATTATCATGATGGATGATACAAGTTTGGCTAGACTTAGAAGATCCCATGTGTTTCTATTCCTATTGATAGTATTCGGTGGTACAATGCACGGTAAAGAGTTGGCTAGTTTATATACTTATTTTCCGCTAAGATGGAAGGTTCAAGTTGTGTAGAATTGGCAAGTTTATGCATCTCGCAACTTTTGATATCTAAGCATAATACCATCACAACACGCATGCAAAATCTTGTATACAAATTGCCAAATGTTGTTCCTATCATATACCAAAAGTTTATCCTATACTTTTGACACATGCTACAATGACATATACATACAATAGGTGATGTAATGCTATGATACATGTTGGGTCAATTATTTTCAATAAACAGAATACTTATTAGGTGAGAAACTACAATGTTCTAAGGAACATGGTATTCCAGATGTGCTTTCGTCCTACAATGTCACAAGAGATAAGCATGTCCTACATGTAAATTTCAAATAGGATCAATGATTCATCTAGAGCATTGCGGAGTGAAGATTGTCATGAAACAAGTTGAGAGTACTAGTCTACATGAGTACTAGTCTACATGTCCCCTGGCTAGCGTTTGAAGCTGGGCAAAACTGATCAAGCGAAACGCTCTGGCATGCGATAATCAACTTCAATGGAGGTGATGGCGCATTTCTGCACCCAATAACTCCCCATGCGACACCCAGGCCTGCATGCAAGCATCGGCGAGCAAGAAGAAACGGTCTGATGGGATGGTCGCTGATGAGGAAGAGAGAGATGCTGAGACTTCAAGCAAGCTCTTATGAGCCATGATCTGGACATGCAGGCCGAGGCTGGTTGATCGAGAGAGCTCTATGAAAGGAGGTCCAAGAGATGGCGCACAGTGATGCCTGCAAGAAGGCAAAGGCGACGAGGAATGCCCCATCCACAAACCTCCCTCCATGGTTGGTGGACCATGAAGTTAGAAACATCATTGCTATGCTGGTGGGTAGAGTCCTCCATGCGCCTGCTATGGCTGCCCCTTGGGGCCTCCTCAAAGGGGAGCGGCTATATCAGCACGAATGGAGTAATAAGAGGAGTAGCCCACATACTGGAACCATCCCATATGCTAGAGGAATAAAATCCATCCCAACACCCATTTCAAGGTCTCCTGAAAGGCAAGGTTGTACTATGAAGCTAGTTGGTATCCTGGGGGGAAACCATCTCTTAGAAGGAACTCCTCCTACAAAGGACCTGGCATAGTGAGAAGAAGAACTTTTCCCCCATTCTATCATTCTTCTTTTCTTAGTTTCACTTTTTTAGTTATACTCTACTAAAGGACCATACAATAATCCTGGGGGGAAACCATCTCTTAGAAGGAACTCCTCCTTTCCCCCCATCTCTTAGAAGGAACTCCTCCTACAAAGGACCTGGCATAGTGAGAAGAAGAACTTTTCCCCCATTCTATCATTCTTCTTTTCTTAGTTTCACTTTTTTAGTTATACTCTACTAAAGGACCATACAATAATCCTTATTTGCCAGCCAAGTTTTAGTTTTCTTTCCTACTCATAGCATTGCGATTCATCTTTTTACATTGGTGGATTATTACTTGCTTTCTAAGTATAATTAAGTCACTTTAATTTTCTACAAGATTTTTTCTTAACAATAAGTGACCATTGATCGTACCTTTGGTAGTGGGAATTTTCTATTCCATGATCTAGAATTACCTGGGCGGAATACAATGACCCTTGGCACTCTTACTCGCCTCATTCCTTTTTCTAAAATAGTTCATATTTACTTCCCATTAAGTACAAAAGAAAAATTCTCATTTGCTATTGCCAATTGAGAGATATAGAGAGAGAGAGAGTGCAACACATGCGCATGTGCATGCATGCATACACACACATCCTTGTTCCCTTTAATTTTTTTATTGCTTGATTTATTTTCTTAATCCACAAGCAATTTTAAGAAAAAGTTAAATTATTGATTTGACATTTGAAGAGTTTTATGCACTACTAATGGAGGAGTTGTGGCTTAAAGTCCACGAAATTAGCAATAGTGGAGTTGTTGCATTCTCCACCAATGCGAAAGGAAAAGTGGTTCCTCTACCAATGACAAAAAAAAGAAGGGTAGTAAGAAAAAGCTTCAAGGTATCAACCCTTGTCATCAGTCACTGTAGGATTCATTGCACTTGTCAAGAGCAACTAACACATACTCTAGCACTTGAACACACAATTACTTAGTCACATCATATCATGCAAACTATAGACTCTCACTACTTCACATGCACTAAAACCATCAATGCTAGGCAAAGATTCCAGAGTAGTCCAAACTTAATGAAAATTAAATAGGAAGGACTTCCAAGCAATGGTTTTGAGAGCACCTAAACTGACAACCAAGCAATTCCCCAATAATGATGCTGAAAACCTATAATTAATTTACCAGAGCATCAAAACTATACAAAATTGACTTGTACCATCTCAAGAGTATCAAACAAGTAAGAGATACAACCAATGCTCTAAACCACAACCATCTCATTATCAGGAACCACTTGGGGGAACTTGCTTTCAATTCAAGAACCTTAAATGAGACAAATAGAGACCTAGAACTTTGCATAAGCCACAATTGGAGTACTCAAGTTAATGACAAGAGTGGGGGTATTTGTTTTCTCTTGCATTCTAAGAAGAAGAAAGAGACACACTTACAATATCCAATAGGAGTTTCATCCCAGCACTCCAAGATCACATGAAGTACACTTGCACTTAAGGGCAATGAATGCATGCATGTATCATAGGAACAAGAACTTGTTGGCTAGTGAGATGGCAAAGAGTTTGCATACCTTGAGAAAATCTCTTAGCCTTGCTCAAGAACCTCACTCAAAAATCTTGATGCTTTGGAGATAAACATTAGGAGCCATCTCACTTTGTGCTTAGTTACACCCAAAACCTGAGACCACACTCATATATGTGACATGGCACTTTATCACATTTAAACACCTCAACTAACTCCATCTAAGCCATATGAAGGGGGACCTATGGAAAATATACTCAAATAAGAGGAAATCAGAGTGCCTAGAGATTGCAACAACACAAAGGTAGGGCAAAGAAGCAAAGATCAAAGAGACAAATCCATAATTTTAGAGGGAGACACAAAATTGATCTATCAAAGCTAAAGAGGGAGATGCAACCTCTACCAACCATTAAGGGGTAGGGCAAAGAAGCAAATATCAAAGAGACAAATCCAGACTTTTAGAGGGAGACACAAAATTGATCTATCAAAACTAAAGAGGGAGGTGGAACCTCTACCAACCATCAAGGGTACTTAACAAAGCACCATCACATCAACAATCTACACCTCTACGTCATGATCCCTTTAGATTCATGAACTAGAAAAATACTCTATTAAACAAACTGCATAGAGATTGGCCATGCAAATAGTTAAGCCTTGACAATATAAGGGCCATGGAAATTGTGAAGTAGCAACCAAGGATTTTTGGAAAGAAAAATGGGCAACTCATTGGTAAAGGGCATTGTCAGAGGTGTTGAGAAGCTGGCAACTCAATAGATTGCCAAATAAGTCTAGTGCTAGAGTTGCTACAATAAGGACTGTACTTGCATGTCCCTCATGATAGTGACAAAAACACCATCAACTGCAATCGTCCTAAGGCTCCATGCCAATGGCCTTGCAAAAAGGCACATTGAAAATTGCCACATGACACATGAGATCCCTAGTCCTAGCATAATACAAAGAGCTCAAGAAATACCTAAGGACACAAGAGGACTAATTGGCTACCACACTTTAGTGAAATGAATACTTGGAACCTCTTTTTGATCACCAAGGTAAAAGTGGAACAAAAGTGTGGACTTTCTATCACACTCTATATTATTGCAAGCATTCCAAGGATACTTGATTGTGCATTGATCTCTAGTGTTCCTTGAGGCATCTTGTGTAGCCTCTTTGAGTGTCACATCCATAACTAGGATAGTGCACTTTTGGGACTCCACATAACTAGATCAACTATCTAGGTTACACACAGGGTCACCTTGAAGAACCTATCATGGTTTACAAGGCGACAACCAAGGTGAATTGACATGGCAGAACTCTTGAGGAGAGGCTAGATTGACAAGGTGAATTGACACGGCATAACTCTTGAGGAGAGGCTAGATTGAAAGGAAAAGAGAACCTATGTTGTCTTATTAGCACAAGAAATTCCACCAAGTAGGGTGAGAAAGGTGATTAAAGAAAATAAGTTGAGAAAAGCATCACAAAGGTGTTACAAATCAAACAATTTGGTTGGATATCACTAGCATAAGGAAAGTTATTGTTGGAAAGTCACGTGACATTAGCATGTTATTGATTGGAAAATCCAAAGCCTAGCTGAGCTCAAGAAGCACACGAGTCATATGATTATAATTGAACACATTGTTTAGACAAGAGGAACACAATTTTGCATACACATGCATCTCAAATTCTTGGAAAGAGAAGTGCATGCAATGCTAATTTAGCAACAAGAAAATACACTTAGGAAAGAGCTCAAAAAGAAACACAGGAAAAGAGAAACAAATTGTGAATATACTTGGCAAGCGAACAAGAAACACAAGAATTGCACATGTAAAATGATATGAGGAAACAATAAACGAACCACATCAAAGTTAGTATAGGTAAAAGGGGGATAATTATATCACTAACAACAGCCAAAGACAAATTGAATGAGAGCCTCTGGGAGATCAAAATAAGAAGTGATTGCACCCAAGAAATAGATCTCAAAAAGAAATCACTAGGGTATAATAAGGGAAGCCCACACCCAAACAAGGGAAAAACAAAGACCGTAGAACTTCAATGGGCCATGCTAGCCATCAAGGGAAACTAGGCCATGTAGGAATACCTGCATAGTGCATTTAGATTACACTCACTCTAAATAGAATGCAACATTATCGAAAGACCAACATAAAGGTGAATCGACTCAATGAACCTGATCTTGAATATGCTATGAGTAGCATTGCACAAATGAATCATTATTTGAATATGCAAATAGTGTTTGATAGTGTAGCTCGAAGTCCAAAGATCTACACTCAAATGGTAGGGGTTAGAGACCTAGACCCAGAAGACAATGAGATAATATCTCCTACCTATCTTAGGGTCATATAGCAAAATGAGAACATGTTGTTGATGCTGTTATTGACGAAGGAGTGGACTTAGTATTCTGACCTATGAAGCATGGGTTGAAACAGGCCAACCAAATCTTATGTTGACCAACACAATCCTCAATACCTATGGGGGAAACTGTATTCTCTCTAGGGAAGTGCAAAATCATGATAGTATTAAAATCAAAAGCCTATCCACCTTATTCCATGTACTCCCAGACTGGGAGGACATAGGAAGGGAATACTTCTTGGTAGAGCTTTCAAGTGAGCAATAAGATATGAGGTTGATTATGCAATGAAATGGATACATCTAACACTCTTGAATGTGAGGATAATCACAACTTTCCGCAAGGGTGATCTTGTCAAATCACAAGGGAAAGGCAAGGAGAAAATACCTAACCTAAAAGAGACACCATCCAGTGAGAGAATTAAGGAAACACTTGAGGAGTTACTTCAATGACACAATGAAAGAGAGAGAATATGTCTATGTGACTATTCTCCAAACAAAAAATCTGAGGAGCAATGGAAAGGATATGAGATGGACCTACAAAAACCATAGAAAACCATAGAAAGAACACAAGCCTCATTGGCAAAAATATCGATAGATAGCTAGTATGCAATGATAGGTTCCACGATCCCTCTCCACCTGTGAAACCACCTCTATCACATCACGCATGGATGCCTCTTCAATAGAAGAAAGGTAAACCTAAACATAAAACACAACCTAAAAAGAAACAGTTGAAGGAGGCAATGTTGAGTACAATCCCTAAGGAGACAAGCTATCCACAATTGGATAAGCTAAAGCCCTAGAGAAGGCCACTAAGCAAGAAAAATTGCCAACACCATAATCCATATGCTTGATGAAGAAGAGAGAGTTAAAAGACTCAACTCTTCAAACAAGAAGCAATTGAATCATCACAACCTCCTAGCAACATTGTCTAGCCTATAACTTGGGGAAACCACATGAGAAAACAAAAGGAGAAGAGGTCGCTAATGAACCATCCAATGATACAATTGTCAAACCATATGAAGGTATAAAATCCCCTAAGTTTGCACCTTCATTATCCAAGAGAAAGAAAATGAAGCAAAAGAAACAACATCAGCAACAAATAAGTGATGTTGCAAAAACTATAAAAATAGAAACCAAGGAAAAGAGCGAGAAGCTGGTAACCTTGGCAAACAACCAACCCATAGATATTCCCATTCTCACTTCTTCCAAAAGCACCAAACCTATGAAAGATTTTGAAAGTTCCAAGAATTCCAAAAAACAAGCACTTCCAACTGTTGCATATAAAACTCAATCCATGGATAAGTTGTATGATGTCCAATCAAGTGTGGAAATAGAATAGTCACAACCATTAGTTGTGACTACACCTATCATATCCAATAAGGAATAGGACACGGTGGTGAGAGAGGCTCCAAATAAACAAAAGTATCCAAAAAGCATAAGCAATACTACATTCTTCAATCCTACTTGACTTGTCTTGAACCTCCTGCCACGTTAAAGCCCAAATCCATAGTCAAATCCCTAGAAGAAATGGCAACAAAGTAAGCATGTTTAGAAAATAGGGATGCGAGTGAGTGTCTCACAGAATTGGATGCTAGGTTGAACTTGCTCATATGCACCTATGTCCACATTGACATGGGTACATTACCTAAAGAACATGAGGAATACCTAGCATATCCACTAACATGGGAGGAATAAGAACATCTTGGCAAGCATTATGATGAGATTGTAGATAATCTTCTATGTCACATTTGTGATGAGGAATTAAAAGAATAATACTTAACAGTTACATTCAATGAAGTACTTTGTCAACATGATGTGCTCGAGATTGAGGAGTTTAAACAACAAGCTGAGGGACAAAGCCAATTCAAGAAATAGTGGCTTAATAATCAAGCTTTGATGGCTAAACTTGGAAGGTAGTTAATGACTATCTTCAAGGAGTGACAAGCTATATGGCGGTCTCAATGAGACCCGACCTATATAGCCTTCACTTCCTTTTGTGTACTAGCTACAAAGGTCCTTAAGTTAGATATGCCTAGTGACCTTGGTCAACCAACTCTACCCCCTTGCCTCGCTTCTAGTTCCCCACATAAACTCAGGGTACATCTGTTAGATATGCTCAATGCCCCACCCTCATAAAGTGCCACCAATGATCCATGGTGCTCAAAGTTGTAAGGCCCCCATTATGAGGAGAAGCTAAATGTGATCCCGGACATTGGTTGAGTCCTGAATTGTATATAAGATGAGGTATATGTGACCAGATGGAAAAAAGGTGACCATTGTGGGTCTAATCTTTGGGTTGGACTAAGTAATGTAGGAATATTCCTTGGTCGACTAGTGAAGGCTCATATGGTAGGTTGGTCATGCTGACCTAACCGCCTTCACAGGCTATAAAAGTTAAACCCCTTCATAGCCATCCATCATCTATCTTTTGTTAAATGATGTGGATCTAGGACATGACACAAGCTATGGTGGATCAAAGATGTAAACCAAGTTCGTAATGACATGGACAAGTAGAGACAAACTATTACACAAGTGAATTAGGTTCCAAGATAGATTAGTTTGGACTCATAAACAAATCTTGTGTAGAATCGACAATGACAGAAACTTAACTGAAAGTACAAAGCATCATGATATTGTGTTCATTTCATAGTCAAGTACAATGCTTTATAGGCTTTGAGTTGTTCCACTCTCCTCACTGTGCATATGGGATTCAGGACAGCTCCTCTTGGAGCATACATCATTTGTCTATTTCTCAACACCCCCCCTCAAATGATGAGTCCCTACACTTGCTAGCTTTTGCCCCCCCTTCATGATAACATGGCCCGGAAGACTAGCTCATAGGCAGCCTAGTCAAGTTAAAGCTTGAGACTTTACATCTTGGCAAGGGTTGTACAAATCAAATTCACTAAGGAAAAGAAAGATCCACTATGGGAAAAACATATGAAAGATACAATGAAAGTTCTTCAAAAAAATCTGTCAGAGTTGTTGATGGTAGTGGAGGCATATTCTTCTTCTTCTCCTTCTTCCATGAATTGGTTCTGGTGATGATCACTTTGCAATTGTTGGGCTCTCTTCTTGTGGAAACATTCACTGGCTACATGGCCAGTCTTACCACAATAGTGACATGTAATCCGATCCTTGTTATTGTTGTTGATGAATCCTCGACCTCTTCCTTTAGGTCCAGCAGCTCCTTTGGTGTACAAAAGATTGTCCCTATATGATGAGACATTGTCTTTTGCAGTCTTGGTTTTTACTTTGCCTTCTTCATCGACTAGTGAGTGCTCAATATCTTTAAGTGTGAGGCTTGGAACATTACTCAAAGTGGACACAGGATTTTCATATGGATCCTTGTTTACACTTGCAAGCAGTACGGCTATTGCTTCATCTTCCTCAATATTCTTTTTAAGAGATGCAAGTTGAGTTTTTAAACTCTTAAACTTATTAATGTGTATGGTCATAGAAGCATTGTCTTTGATATCCAGTTTATAAAACTGCATGAGAAGTTTTACCTTTGAATTCTTTGCTTGAGTACCAAACATTTTATCAAGTTCCTCCCAGGCGGTTTTAGCATTTCTAATGCCAGATATATGATGCAGCACATCATCACTTAATCCCCAAGCAATGATGCCTAGTGCCTTATTATTCATCTTCTTCCATTCTTTGGATTTGAACTGGTCTTCTTCAACGAACCCGTCTTCATCATCTTCTTTCTTGTTATCTGCATCATCTTCAAACAAGTCCCATAAGTCCTTTCGCATCAGGTGGTACATGGTCTTTTCCTTCCAGGCATGGAAGCCTTCTCCATTGAACTTTGCTATTTGCTCAAGATTTGCCATGTTGAGTTGCTCCAATAATTTGAGAAAAGACCAGCAAGGGGGATTTGTGAAGTGTCACAAGGAGGTTAGTGTCAACTGACACTAGTTGAGTATCAATAGATACTATTCTTGAGCTTAGTATTGAATGTCAGTGCTTGATCTTCTTCTTGCTTGTTGATTTGAAGTGTTAATCTTGCTAGGAACTGAGTTCAAACTCAGATAAGAGTGGCAATGTGTGCCCTAAGTTGAAGGGAATGAGAAATTGAAGAAAAAATGAGCTTGCACCTTGATGGCTATGGCTTCCTGGATTAGGGTTTTGACCCAGGCCTGGTTTTTTCCAGATATCTAGAGCTAGAGTTGATCATTTTGAAATTTTTTTTAATGGAAATGTAGCTTACTCCATGCTCTACAAGAGCCCCATGATAATCGTCAAGATCGGGTACAGCAGTATGCGCGCAGATCAGCGAAATGTAACCAGGCATAGTTATGGCAGTGACGTCGAATTTCAGCAATGCCAGGCTTGTAAGCATCCAATGTCAAGCTTAGATGTGATAGGCAGAAGCTCCTTGAGTAGAAGAACAATCCTCTTGAAGAAAGCACACTAAAATATTGCATGATTTGAGAGATATGAGAGCTCAAAGTGAGGTATGTCCTATAGGCCACAAATAGCAACTGACAATAGTGACAATGCTGAGGTCCAGATAGCCAAATCTCATGGATTGATGTGATACAAGGAAGCTTTATGAGGTGGGGAACAACTTTCCAGAAGGAAGCTCAGAGAGATTTGGTATGTGGAGTGAGATACAGGAGCTTCAAGATGACAGGGTGCTGCTGGCTATGGCTGCCACAAGGTCCAACTGAGATTTGAGGTTGAAACTGAAGATATGAGCTGAATGTGGGCTGGTTAGAGATCACCAGAGATGAAGGGAGACTAGAGATTCAAAGTGTGAGCTGTGCCATGCCCAACTGGGCTCTGATACCATGTTAAATGATGTGGATCTAGGACATGACACAAGCTATGGTGGATCAAAGATGTAAACCAAGTTCATAATGACATGGACAAGTAGAGACAAACTATTACACAAGTGAATTAGGTTCCAAGATAGATTAGCTTGGACTCATAAACACAATCTTGTGTAGAATCGACAATGACAGACACTTAACTGAAAATACAAAGCATCATGATATTGTGTTCATTTCATAGTCAAGTACAATGCTTTATAGGCTTTGAGTTGTTCCACTCTCCTCACTGTGCATATGGGATTCAGGACAGCTCCTCTTGGAGCATACATCATTTGTCTATTTCTCAACATCTTTCACCCAGTCAGAGTTGTTCCAGCTAGCCTTAAGCTCTTCACCTATCTTTTGTCTAGATCGCCATCTAAGCTTTGCTGTGGAAGCGCATGGGTGGACAAAGCCATCTCTGTATCAGTTGTTTGGAGCTAAAGAAATTTTCTAATTCTCCTCTTATCTATTGTGTACTCTCTATCTCTATCTCTTTCTCAGATTCTGTTCGCTGTGCCATGTAATTTTTACAACATCAAGGGCAAGACACACCTAGGGAACCTTGGCTCACCTATGTAGACCTGTCTCCCTAATCACTCACACAAATTCTTACATTTCTTTCCAACGTCTCACAGATACGGTAACAATACAAGAGCACGACAACTAGCATGTCATCCGAGCATCACGCAATGTTGCACTCCTACTGAACATTGTAATCTCTATTCATTAAAAGGAACCTCCATCATTATTTCCATGAATGTGAGCCCCATGGGTTGCATAGTACTTCAAGATTTTTCTCATGATGCCCCATTGACACCTCTATCCCTCAACAACAATGATAATATTTCCCATCACCTACCCATTAACAACCGGTGTCCTACTTCATTGATGATCGACAAAATGAAGCCATCATGTTGTCTTCTAACTATGTAATAGCCTATGTAAGCATATGCACTCACATAATAATTGAACCATAACCTACACACATATCGGGTCCTCAAGTGTGGGATAACAGTCTAGCTTTTTCCTTGAGTTTGCCCTTGTAGATACAAGTGAATATAGCAACTTGCAACTTCTACCTTGAGCCAACATCCTTTGTGATGCCTAATTTCAACCAGTCCAATTGATTCCAACGATCTCCCACTAGGAGATCCTAATTCAATGAACTACATTCAGTCCACATTACCACTTTGTGCTTAGCATCCAAAAAGAAAAAAAACTCCACTATCCACAAAGACCTTCCAACAAGTTCAATATCCAAATCAACCTCTAGTGACAACCACCACTCTCCACATAAGGATCCCCCCAACTATCCCCAACACTCTTCATCTTTGGTGCAAGCATGCTACCTCCAACAAAGAGTGCCATGGGACTAGCACTTGTCTAGGAGGGGGTAATGTTAACCGTAGGATAGAAGGTAGCATGAGAGAAAAATAAATCAACAAAGACATACAAAGGTGGAAAAAATAAAGAGAAGTGCAAATGGGGCAAAGGGCACAAGGCATGTAATTTTTAGTAAAAACCTACAATCAGAAAACTAGTTGTAATATTGTTTTGAAAGTCAAGTGTAGCACCCATTCAAGTTGTAATATTTTTCACCAAGTAGAAAGACCCGCAACTCAGCAAGGGCACATGCACTAGCTTTCATTCACTGTTGTGATGGTTAGTATAATCTAAGAAAATAGGAGAGACATGCGCCCAACTTAAGTGGAAGCCCCAACTCAAAATCCCATGTATAAAAATCAGAAAGTGAATGGATAAACTCATTTTTGTGGTGTGCAAACTTGAGAGCATGCTTCTTCTTCTTACTTCTACTCTATCTACTTATGCTCCATCTTGAGAGTGAGGGAGAGTGAGAGTATGAGAGTGAGGGAGAGAGGGAGGGACTTGAGAGGTGGAGCTCCTTCCTTACATGTGCTATTCTCTTCTTCCCTTTCTTGGATGAGAGGCATATTGGAGGAGGGATCATGTAGTCTTTCATCTTCTTCACATTTCCTCTTGTAGATCAAGTGCTTGCGGATAGGATTAAGAGCTATGGAGTAGAGGTTGAAAATGGAGTAGGCATCGCATGGATCATGGAGCCACCATTGGGCCTTCACTTAATGGCATTGAGGAGAAGGTAAGGTGGTGAGTTCATTGCATCCTTATTGATACATTCATTCTTACTTTCATGTGGTTTGGGAGAAGAATAGATAGATCAATGGGTTCAGAGAATGTATAGGCTATGTGAGAGGTAGTCATTTCCAAACCAAATGAAGCACTTGAGACAATAAGTGTTTTTTCAATCCAATGATCAAGCTTGCAAAAGCTCTGACACATGTAGAGGAGGGATTTAGAATATTTCTAAAGTGCCCATGCATGTATGCACATCATGTTTCGAGCACACTTCACAACTTTACATGGTGTTGTGTTCTTGCATTTCTATATGTTCATGTTGGCCATAGGTGTGCTTAATATAATGTGTTAAAATACATGTGTATAGTCCATCATTACATCCCCAACACATTCCATCTCAAGTCACCTTTTGTACCAAATGAAAGCACACGATAATAAAGCTTTGAGCAACACACTATAATTCCCAAGTTCAAATTATATCTAAAAGTGGAAAAAAATGTAATATCACTAGTTTACCATTTTCCCACAAATTGAACAACAAATACCACTGCTATTAGGCAATCCAAAGAATAAATAAGTCCTCACCCAATACAAAACAATCTATGTTATACATCTATGCAACAAGATGAAATCATTCAAGCCAACCTACAACTCATTATGGACTATAGGCCCTTGAATCTTTAGCATGTGATTTGTTTTTAATTTTTGGTCATTAGAAGAGTGAAGGGTCTTATGATCTAAGTAGTAGGCATTGGTGGTTTCCATTGTAGCAATGTAGGAAGAGAGGGATAAAACAAGAAAAGACCTGTACTTATGTCAAAATTGGGTTCAAAATGATTGGCATCTTCACCTTTTATACATGCCCCTATGTACCCTATTTCCCATCTCTTATATTCCCCACTCAAAAGAAGTTTTTGTCCTCAAAAACATTGATGGACTATTTACAATGGCTGAATGTAAAGGGAATCAGAGTACTACTCTGTTACAAGTGGCTATAAAAAATAGAAAAATCACTAATATGTACTAAGTAATGGAATCAGAAGTGGAAAACCAAATAGACCATATTAACATCCATTAAAAATGGTAAAATTGAGAACTAGACCACCGTAACTCCAAGAAAAGGCACATGTAAACAATAGGCAGCTTGTTGTCTACTATAGACCCTATTGTAGTAAACTTGAGATATCTTTTAATGGACATATCCAAATCAAGTGTACTATGAGTCAAAAGGAAACTCATTGGAAATACTTTCAGGCCATATAGGTATTACTCCTTTGCAATCAAATTAGAATTGAAATTGATCCAAAACAACAAGTTGTCCATAACCTATTTAGAGTAGAACAAGAGATAGAATGACTAGTGACTACCCAGTTCAAATGGGTAAGAAGAAAGATCCCCATAATCATATCCATCATCCATTAGATTATAACTATCATGAATCTCATGTATATCCTCATCATCATTATATCAATTTTATCAAAATCATTATCCAAGTCTTCATAACCATAATCATATGCATACCACTCATCTTCTAGTTAGTGTAGACCTTGATTGAGTGTGAGCTAATGCATATCCTCAACTAATCCATCATAAGCATGATCAAGAACTTCAAAGTCTTAATTTTCAACATGCTCATAATCTTCCACAAATGGTCCATAAGGCTACTCACTTACCAAGTGATCTTCATATACATTGTCTTCTACTAGATGATCCTCTTGCTGATCATCTTGGTCTTCTTCATACGGTCGGTATTCATGATCTTCATCTTGATCACTAACCTCTTCATGCTCTTCCTCTTGCCTAGCACAAAACCCATTGTCCACTTCAACATCATCATCACCTTAAAGAAACAAAGAATTCAGCACTACATTTGGTTGATTCCCATTGTTTTGCTATCCAAGATCAATGGAATAATCCTCTTCATCATGGCTTTGTACAAAGTATAGTTTATGTCCATGGTTTAATTCTACAAATTTAGACATAAGACCAACATCAAAATGCTCCAAAAGAAGTAAGCACATCTTGTAGAGTAGGTTGAGAATTATCTTTGAAGTAATTGCACCAACTAGCAATCAATGTAAGTATTTTCTTTTTGCATGTAGCATGCTTCAGAAAAATATTTATAGCAATCTCTACACAATTGTGAATATCCTCATGATAGATACAAAGACAAATCAAAATGAATATAGTATATTTCTCTATCTTGGTAGAACGTTTCCTAAGAAGTTTGACCAATGAAAGCATACTAACGTCCAAGATTTCCCATGGTAGTTTTCCTTCTAATGAAGCCCATGATCACCTCCTAACCAATGGAGGTGTACGAGACATCATAGTCCACTGAATAGCATCAATCTCAACAAAGAGACTGGTAAGAAATGCGAATGCATATTCTAACTATTTCTCAGATGACTAATTAAGCGATGATACAAACCAATGTAATACATCCCTGCCTTGAAGAGATTATAGAAGTGTAGTACCACTACAAAAATACTTCATTGATGCCCACAATTCATCTTTAAACTCTAATTTGTCCATGGTTAGTAATCCCAACAATATCCTTTTAACTTCAACATTACATATATATCCTTGTAAGACATTGTTATCATAGATATTGATAAGAGCATGTATTACACTTGCTCAACCAAACTCACATCTATCACTTCCAATGCCATTTGAGAGTTATCATAAGTCATGAAAGTATGTGCCAAAGTACCCATAATTCCTACCAAAGGAATATCCATCCTATTAGAACCAATATCTATGATAAGATTCATAATACTATTTCTCTACCTATGGAGAATACAATATTGCAATACCTACATGTACTAAATCAACCATAACTTTTGATTGAAAGCTTTGATTGACAAACTTATTAATTCAAATTTATGTTAACACTTTCCTCTTTGAATAGAGCACTTAATAGTAAATTTCAGAGAAGTTTAGAAAAATATAAGATAGCCCAAAGTTAGCTTATTAAAACTATCCACAACCTGCCATGTTTGAATGAGCCTATAAGAGATCTATAAATCCACTTTTGACCCTATTGAAACTTGTAAACTCACAAATAGAACTGAGGGAACTTTTTAGGGTACCAAGTCATCAATTCATGATCAATGAAAAGCAATCAAAGTCCCATACCACCCATTTTAATGATTGCAATGGAATAATGTCCTATAATCACTGTATGAGCTGAATCATTGCCAAGATGAATCAACCAATGCCATCAAGAGCATTTGCAATGCTGACATGAGCATCATCTTACCACCACTACTAACAATAACAAGACATTGCTATAGAAATATCATCATAAGCATTTAAGTGTCTAATTGAAAGACCCCATGCCACCACAAGCATGATGTCATTAGCATAATCCATGTACCAAGCAATGCTCTATTATCCAAGAGCTCAAAAAAGAGTAATGGCTTCCAACTTGTTGCCAAGAGCCCCAAAATTTTGCTTCTAAATTGAATCCCATAGCTCCATAATCTTTAATCTTACCAAGGTTGAAGATCCTTTCTCAAAGGAAGACAATAGAGTTACCGAATTGATAGCTACGATTGAAGGTTATCATTGATCATTCAACATTACAGAATGACTCTTGATACTACAAGTGTTGAGGAAGTTGAATAAGAAAATATTTGAAGTTACCTTGCTTAATTCATCAAAAGAAGCTCTATGTTGCTTCAATGGAAGAGAACTAACCTTCAACCTTCAATGGATGAGCTCCAATGTTGTCCATACAAAAGCAAACCATATAGAATCCTTGTAATTGAGAGACTTCAACTCTCTTTGTGCTTCAGAAAGAAGGAATGTGAAGCTTAAGAAGAATCCCCAAATTTTTTATCCATGGGAGCTTGAAGAGTTGAAGAAAGCTCCAATGTCTCTTATCTTGATCAAATCTTGGAAGGATCTTATTGTAGGTGAACTCTATGAGAGTGTATGAGTTAAAATCCCTTAAATTTGTAGAGATCTACTGAAATTTCCATGGTTGTACATGACCTGCACCATTAGGGTTTGTGGAAATCAAAGAATGAAGAAATGAGCTTGAATGAGGGGCATTATAGTCAAGAAGTTGTTGATCATCCCTATTGAAGAAGGTATAAACCTCTAGAACAGGGCACATAGCCTAAAATGGTGAGCTGTAGTACTCAAAAATTAGCACAAATTACAATGAATGGTTGCTACACACGTGGCCAAGATCCTCAGCATCAATGGGGTGAGAAGAATCCATAGAGAACAATGGTTTGATGGTCCTGATGCCTAGGAAGAAAGATCTTGATGAAAATCCACCATGGGAGCTAAAGGAAGCTTGTAGGAAGAAAAAGACTCTTTCTCCAAAAATTAACCATGGTTTACTCTCCTTCTAAGTCTGGTTAACCTCTATTTTACCAAGTTACCTTCAAAATAGCCTAATAATGGACACATGACCTACCATTTTAGCCACGGTTTGGCTAAATCTCTCCAATATCTTTATCAGAGCTCCAAGATTAGTATTTGCATTGAAATCCCTTGTAATCAAATGGTGGTGGAAGATTGACAATAAGATTGACTTTTGAGAAGTCTATGGAAATGCCGTTCTTTGACACCATGTGCCCTAAGTTGCATCTATGCTTTACCCAGAACTAGCACTTCAAGGGGTTTAGCAAGCAGCGATATAACCAACATCGTTCAAAGACCACTCAGAGCTTATCTAAGTGTTCCTTCCATGTAGAGTGAACACACAAATCGTCTACGAAAACCTCTAACTCCTTCCTAATCATGTCTTTGAAAATAGCACACATGAGCCTCACGAAGGTAGTTGGTGCATTAGTCAACCCAAAGGTAATGACTATATAGGCAAAGACACCCCACTCAGTGGTGGGTGAATGTAGTCTTATGCCCATCGTCAGGATGCACTTGCACTTGATTGTATCCTGAGAAGTCGTCCATGAAACTGTAGGCTTCTTTACCAGTCACTCTCTTGAGCATGTACTTAGTGTATGGCAATGGATAATTATCTCTCTTTGTAGCAGTGTTTACCTTCTTGTAGTTGATGCACGCTCTGATCTTTTCTCTCTTTTTCAGCACGATCACTATGGGTGAGATCCAATCCGTGTGCTCAATCTCATAAATGAATCCTACTCTCAACAGCTTATCAATTTCCTCTTTCAGTGCATAAGCATGCTTGGGATTCATTGGATACGACCACTTCTTGACCGGCGTTGCATTGGGTGTCATGGGTATGTTGTGAGTCACTACACTCGGATCTACCCCTTTTAGCTCATCGAGGGACCAAGCAAACACATCTATATACTCTTGCAAGAGAGCAATGATACTTTCTTCCTCTTCCTCAGTCAAGTCATCGGCTATAAAGACAGGTCGGGGTGTCTCCCCTTCCTTGGATAAATTGACCTTCTTAACCTTGGCGAGTCCTTCTATTGGTTCGTTGGCTTGCCCCTGGCATTTGGCTCCTAGCAAGATCACTACCCTATCACCTTTTTCGAACTTCATGAATCGCTTTGATAGGTCTTTTGGCTTTCTTTACTCATCAGCACATGTGGTTCCTTAGGCTGCTTCCTCCTTTAGTCTGTGGCGCCTTAGCTAAATGGGTAGGTCCCCTTTGGTGTGTCTAGTCTTAGAAGGTTGAGATATTTTAGGATCACTACCTGAGCTTACTTCTGACTCAGAATCAAACTCTCTATCCTTGCTAGAAGAGGGAGTCTTTCCTGGAGGTTGCAGCTCAAAGGGTAAATCCGTCCTAAATAATGGTGTGGCACTTGGTTAGGCTAGGCCTGCTTGCTCGTAATCTATCGCTCCTATATGCTCCAACTATGTGTGGTCGTAATCCATGTGCCTGACTCCTTTCTCGATCCTAAAAACATTCTTCTTGCTTGATTTGGAGTCTACTTGTATTTGTTCCATCACTCGTTCCTCAGTATCATATTCTATGGTATCCATCTCTCCTTTGCTTTAGTCACTAAAGGAAAAACAGTCCTCGTATTCATCGTTAGAGCTATCTTCACCCGACTACTAATTCTTGATACAGCTCCTCTTTTTCATCAAGACTAAGGCCCAATTGTACATAAAGTTTAAGTCATGCACTTTGATCCATCGCCACTTACGTTTATCCAAGAGATCTTGGAGAGGTTTAAGGTTAGCGGTTGGGTTGCCTACTAGCTTGTTTGTCAAATGCTCTAGGATCTCAAGGAGTTCTCGCTTGTTGCTGGGGATATGGAATTTGACAAGGTTTGGTCGTTCATTTGAGCTTTTACCCATCATGAAGACTAGCACTAAAGGTTCGTCTCTGAGCTTACCGATTGCCTTAGTAGCCTGCTCGTACTCCTCATCACCATCCGAGAATGGCAGATCGATAGTGGCTAGCACGTGCATCCAATCTCACTCATCTTCTAGACAAGGGATATACTTAGTCAATGGCCCATAAGATTTTCTAATTTGGGAGTCACCCTTTAGCATGACTAAGATGGCATCTAGGTTGACTGGTGTTGTCTTCCAAGTGTCCATCTCTATCCTCGTTGCTTTTATTTTATTGCCTAAGAAGATTAGACCATTACCCCAGTCCTCCATGACCCGTGCATTGGGCATCCAGGGTCTGCCTAGCATGATGGCATACTCCACCCCCTTCATGACTATAAAGTCAATAGAGAATTGGACTCATGTGATCTTCAAGGGCATGTTCATACAAGTCAATGGCATCTTGCTCCATCGAACCTTCAACCCATTGTTTCAACTCTTGCCACAGCATCGGATGTTGCATAAGCAGGTCTCCTAGGCTTAGCGTCACACGAGTGGTCACTAGTGTGGTAAGAAGGTTGCTAGCTGCTTACTTTTCTCCAAATCCTGCATTTCTAGGCCAATGGCCTTGATTGATTTGCTAGTCCGTAGCATTTGAGCTCTATCTAAGAAGCAGCACTGCTTGTGGTATAGTCGTGTCTCTCGATTTGGTCATGGTAGTGAGTCTAGCATGCTTATGCTTGAGAGATCATCAATCTCACCTTCCAATATGGGCTCAGCATCTTTAAGTGTTCTTGGACCTCTTTCACACCCACTTCTTCACTTTTTTGATGGCTTCAAGTTGGTGCTTTGGTTTGGGGTACTCCTCGAACCTCACACTTCCCTTCTCAACTGTCTTTGGAGCTGACGTTTCTGCCTCTACGATAATCACCTTTTTTTCAACAAGGAGTGTTGTGGCAATCTCTATTTTTAGCATAACCTTTTCATCTCATTTCTTTTTCCTTTGCCTCTACGACTCTTTTTTCTGATTGAGGCTGCATTTAAGTTACTAGGCCCTGGCAATGATATGTCGGCCTGCTTCGTCTACGCACGGGTCATGACATGAAATGGGATGGGCGTGGCCTCCCCGTTGACTGTCTCGACCCCAAACAACCCCAATGGGACTGATGGCATGATTGCCGAACTAGAGGATGGTTTTCATCTAGGGCAATCGGCAAAGAGATGAGTGATTCCACACTCCATACATCTAAGATCTGCCTTATCACAATTGGCCGGCAATGTGAGGAGATATGTCCTAGGTGACTATAAGTCCAGCATGAGATCGGCTCTTGGGTCTGCCCTCCTAAGCCTCTACCTAACGCCATTACTGGTATTGGTCTATAATCCATAAGGATTGGATTACCCTCTCCGTCATATGAGATGTAAGGGTTCACGTAAGGTTCTTCGTCGTTCGACTCCTCCACATAGTGGACTAGAGCGTCACTAGGTGGATGGGTTACATAGGGTCCAGGTGATCTAGGTATTCCTATGGGGGTTTATGTTCATCCTAGGAATGGCTGGTTTAGTGTTGTTGGGTGCCGGGAGAGCCAATGGGATCCCCCCTTTTGAAGAAGTTTGGTAACCTATTCGCTAGGTTGCCTTCACACACCTGCTCAATTGCTCTACAAAGCTATAGAGATCATTGTCTAGCTTGTATTTATCTAGCTGCTTCGTGACTATAGGGATTTTAGGTTGGCTCTTAAAGCCCTAGGTAACTCCTAATCCTACAAGCAGTGAAGTCACTAGAGCTATTGCACTCTGCTCTGCTGCTGTATTATCTAGTAGTCACTTCGTTAGAAGCTCGCTTAGTGTGAGGTTCTCTTCTATGCTCTCTCTCTCTCTCTCTCTCTCTCTCTCTCTCTCTCTCTCTCTCTCTCTCTCTTTGCGTATGGTCCTATCCGATTTCTGCCTGCCAAAGCTAACACTCACTAGATCTCTCGCATTTCTATGTTCTCCCGTAAGCTTCTAGTTTGTTGTGCCTTACAAGGCTTTGCGTGCTAGCTTTATTCCTCCTCAAGATCCGCTATAATATCTTCAGTTGCCCTACCATAGTGGTCCAATAGGGTTTAAGTGTCGTATTGATTCACTATTTCCTGGATCACCTCTGGGAATCTCCCAGGTCAAGTTCTTCGTTTTGTCTGCGGGCAGTTAGTACTTGTCTCTGCCATGTCAATCGTCTCTCTCTCCACTAAGTTGTTTATGAGATTGATTAGATTGAGTAGTTCCACTCGTCCAATGGTGTTTTTCCTTGCTGCGTCTGGCTTCTCTCTTGTGTCTTCCACTTGGTCCTACGTTGGGGTTTTGATCACCCAACTATGTCTCATAGTCTTCTCCTATCGGTGGGTTCATTCTATGGTTATGTCTGAGTGTGTTCCTTGTTAATTATAAACAATCCTCAATTTACAGTCATGTAGTGTGTATGTGTGTGTGTGTGTGTGCGTGTGTGTGTACTCTCTTCTGTGCACTATGCATAATCAGGCTTTCGTCTTTTCTTAGGTGTACCTCAAGTGTTGGAAAACAGTATAAGCGCGAAGGTAAAGTGACTATGCAGCTCTTGCACTCTCATTTATGGATTTGGCCTGATGATAGGCTGTAAGTTCGTTTCTGGTCATTCTCACTGGTCCTAGGATTTGTGCTACATCATTCAACAATCTGGTGCTACTAGCGGCTTGGACTGCTAGCTAGTCGGCTAGAGTCGCTTTCTAAGTTCTGTTTTGCTGATTTTTCTATTTATCACACCAAAAAGGTGTTTTAAGCATTTGTATGGTTTTCAGGGGTTTGCACGGCAGTGGTCTGGGTTAGTCAAGGTCTATAAGTTAAAAATTTGGAAAATTTTCAAATTCGACCTAGCAGGTCCGAATTGCAAGGGCCGAATGTTCGATCTAGCTCATCTGAATGGCCGAGGGCCAAATGGTCGAACAGTCGAGACCTGACTCAGGCGGGTCAAATGTAAAGTTAGTCCGAATGGTGAATTCGACTGGGTCTAATATCAGCTTATCCGAGTGGGTTTAGGCCGAGTCGGTAGGGCCAAGGGCCAAATTTTCAAATTTCTGAGTAAGATGGGCCGAATGATTGATTCAGTCGGGTCGAGTCCTATGCATCGAAATGGTGGTGGACCGAATGGCCAAACACAAGAGGGCCAAGGGCCGATTCTAGGGTTTAGCCCAAAATCGTTGTCACATGCAACGTAGGTTTGGCAGATATGATGACGAATCGATCAAATCTCACGATTTGGGTCATGACATATAGCACACACCTCTAGATCAAAGCTATGGATAGAGGGGAAGAGTTGTATATACCTGCAATGCACAAAAAACTCCTAGGTGAAGCGATCAATCTAATGCGGCAATGGCTCTCTCTCTCTCTCTCTCTCTCTCTCTCTCTCTCTCTCTCTCTCTCTCTCTCTCTCTCTCTCTCTCCCTCAATGCCACAGTTGCAAATGAGCTCTCTCTTGGCCTCTTGGGTTATAAACCCTTCCCAAGCTTGACCTCTCCAATCACTCTCAAGCGACATAAATCCATTCAAGCGCTCTTTTTTTCCCTTTTTTCTTGATTTGTGCCTTGTTTGGGCATGTTTTACAATAGCAACCCTAAAGCTTTCCGCTTTGATTTCTCAATCCTACCTACTCTAAATGCAACAAAAATCAAAAGTAAAGTACCGAAATGATTTCTCCTACTTGCCTAATCATCAAAAATAAAAAATACTTACTTGTTGTGAGGATTAAAAACAAACTCAAGCTCCGATTGGGGGATGAACCCTTACTTCGATGCTCGAGTTGAGGCACACAAGTGCTCAAGCTTGAATCCGTTGTCTCGGCAACAACGAAACCAAAATGTAGAGGGAGCTCACTGCTCAACGGCCAAGACCCATGGACTACCTATTCCCTTCAAGTGTTTTAAGCGAGCAACTATGGCTATCTCTCACCTAACCAATGCGCCTTTAATCCTACCAGAGTGTAATGAGCTTACCTTGATACCCGAATGAGTTACCTCCTCCCTCAAGCACATTGGTAGCTCCACGATTTGTGATGCAAGCTCAAGCACCCTCAAGCCTCGACCTCCAAGCTCCATCCTCCATAGCCGTGCGCGAGACAGGAGAAGAGAAGAAGAAGAGAGAAGATGAAGAGCTTCACCTCCGAGATCCCTCACCCTCACATACTGACTCCCTCGCACTCCCTCTCTCAAGCATATACAAGAAAGCAAAGAGAAGAGAGGAAGAGAAGAAGATGAGTCCACTTTTTACATACACCAAAGAATGAGCTTCTCCTTCACTTTTTGGGTTTATTATACAAGCCCTAAAACTTTTGGGTAGCCATCCCTTTTTTACATGATCGGGCATCTTGCCAATGTCCTCTTTTCCTATTCCCTTCTATTCCACCCTATCCCTTCACCTACTCCTGTGTAGATTTTACAATTTGCAAAAGAGGGAGCTTGGAGCTCTTTTACAAAATTTCAAGGGCGCCTTGCATTCAAACATGCACCTTCCGCCTTTTGCACTTGCCTTGGATTTACGGGGGCTGTCCTTACACTTCTTCACCATTTCTTTCATTGTGTCTGCATTTTTAGATTTTTCTTATTTATCGAGCCTTCTTTTTCTTTGCCTTGCACTAGGGTTAACACAATCTAATGCTGGCGATTTGATCTTTGAGGTCTAGAGAGGCTACCAAAGATGCCATGACTGATTCGCCTAGCTCTCAGATGATCTTACTTCAATCCAAGCCTCTCATCAAACTGAGAAGAGGGGGAGATTGCTTGAGTTATCTATTGTAATATAGGAGGAGAATTCGTGCTTTTTCTTCAACAATCTGGATCTCCAAATAATTTCCGAGAAGTCGAGAAGATTGAAAATAAAGTTGGAATATCACATCATCTTCTCCTTATAGGAGGAATCGAGATGTCCTCATCTCAAATGAAACTAGGGATATTGGTTACATAGTGACTTATGGTCACCCTAGGTGGCATCCTCTTCACAGTAATCTTTCCACTGGAAAAGATACTCTCGAAGGGTTTTTCTTCTTAGAGTCTTCTCCCGCATGTCAAGTATCTTCTCTGGGGTTGAAGTTCGAGAACTCCTTAACTTGGCATCACAATTTGTCGGTCGTCCTTAAGTACATGGTTTGGGTTAGGAACATAAGCTTTCAGTAGACTCTGACATGAAATACATTATGTACTTTCAAGTTATTAGGGAGTTGCAGCTTGAAGGCATTTGGTCCTAGACACTTTAGTATCTTATATGGCCCACACTACTTGGGACTTAGATTCTTGAATTCCCCCAAAGTTAAGAAACTTTTCTTTGGACAAACTCGTATGAAAACCATGTCACCTTCTTTGAAAATGTGTTCTTACCTTCATTGATCAGCATATGCCTTTTGTTGATCCTTGGCGACTTGAATATCTTGCCTTATAGCCTTCACTTTTTGCTGATCCATTTCTTCTAGCATTTGTCTAGATGCTTCTACCCATAGGGTAGAATTGGAAAAATTCAATGGTGTGAGACAATCTTGCCCATATAGTGACTAAAAAAGAGTCATTTGAATACTGTTATGGTACGATGCATTGTAGGCGAATTCAACTAAGAGTAGGTATTGGATCCACCGTTTGGGATCCCTATTACAATAAGCTCTCAATATGACTTCAATAACTTGGTTGACTTGCTCTGTTTGACCATTGGTTTGGGAATGGTAAGCAATACTAAAGCAGAGCTGGGTTCCTAGAGTTTCTAACAAACTCTTCCAAAAGTTTGAGGTGAAGAGAGAATTGCCGTTGCTGATGATTCTCTAGGATAATCCATGTAACATGAAAATTTCCTTAATGAAAAGCCTAGCAATATCAGAAGCCTTGTATTTGGTTTTTATAGGAATAAGGTGTGTAACTTTTGTTAGCATATAAATGAAAAGTCTAGCAATATTGAAAGCCTTGTAATTGGTTTTTACAAGAATAAGGTGTGTGTAACTTTTGTTAGCATATCAATGACTACCATTATGGAGTTATATCCTCCTTGTACTGGGGGTAATCCAACTATGAAGTCCATGCTGATATACTCCTATTTCATTTGAGGGATGTCAAGTGGGTGGAGCTTTCCTAGCAAATTGACACGCTCGGCCTTAATTTGTTGGCAAATAAGGCACTCGGTGACATACTTGAGTACATCACCATTGAGTCTTTCCCAATAGAAGCTTTTTTTGACTGTATTAAGAGTCTTAGCCCAAAAATGGAGAATTGTCAGCTTCTCAAAGTATTTTCTTTTTGAGTTCCTAACTTGCAAGAATACATAGTCTTGTCCTGTAATAGGCAAGCTCCTCATTTATGGAAAAATCTTGATACTGAGTCTTGAGTTTTGGATTTGAATCCTTGATGGAAATTTCCCTTAACAACCTCTAATAGCTTGGATCCTTCATTGCCTCTTCTTTAGCCATTTCTATGAGAGGGTTATCGGGCATGGAAATCATTGTAGCAAGAGTTCCAGCCCTAGAGGGTTCCTCTAGGATTAGAGCATTAAGAAATGATTTATGGCTTAGGACATCTGCAATCACATTCTGCTTGCCTAGTCTATACTTAATTTCAAAGTCAAATTCATGCAAGGTCTCAATCCATTGGTGTTGTCTCATTTTGGGATCTAGTTGAGTAAAAATCCACTTTAGGCTTTTATGATCAGTGACTAGAGAAAACCTATTACCAAAGTAAGTAATGTCTCCATAATTTAAAGGTATAATTACAGCAAGTAATTCTAGATCATGTGTGGCATAGTTTCTTTTGTGGATCTTTAATTTTCTTGAAGCATAAGCTACTAGATGTCCTTCTTACATAAGCATGCAACCCAAAGCAAGAGAACTTGCATCAGTTATGACTTCGATTTCTTTGCTTAGGTTAGGTAGCGTGTGGTTACCAAACTTTGCTTAAGCTTCTCAAAGCTAGATTCTTCCGGCAGACGTCCATGTAATGGAGATCTGCTTTTTGAGAAGGTCAATGAGAGGCACGACAATTGAGGCATAGTCTTTAATGAACACTCTATACCAACCCATTAGCCCTAGAAAGCTTCGCACTTCCTTGGCCATTATTGGGGGCAGCCAATCTTGTACATCTTGGACCTTGGCAAGATCTACTAAAATGCCATCTGTCGATACTATGAATCCTAGATATTCAATCAGCTTTTTGAAGAAGGCACATTTCTTCTTTTTAGCATACAATTTGTGGACTCTCACTGTTTCAAGAACTACTCTCGTAGCTGTGGTCCATGGTCTTCTTCATTCTTGGAATATGTTAAGATATCATTAAAAAAAAACGGGAGATGAAGTCATCAAGGTAGGGTCAAAAAATGCATCAACCTGTTGAAGGTAGCAAGAGCATTTGTTAATCCAAATGACATCACAATAAACTCATAATGACCATATCTTGTGTTAAAAGTAGTTTTAGGGGTATCGTCCTCCCTAATTCTTATTTGATAATAGCCTAATCTGAGATTGTTGATCTATGAAAAGACCTTTGCTCCTTGGAGTTAGTCAAGCAACTTATCTATCCTAGGAATTAGATATTTGTTTTCCATTGTCGCCTGGTTTAATCCACGGTAATTGATACAAAGGCAGAGTGTTCGGTCTTTCTTTTTCTGAAATAGTACCGAGGCTCCCCATGATGAATTACTTGGTTGGATGTATCCTTGGTCTAATAGCTGCTTGAGTTGTTATTTTAGCTCAATGGCTTCAGGAATTGACAACGGTAGGGCCGTTTGGCAACAGGGGCAACGCTTGGAATGAGTTGAATTTCCTGATCTATTTTCCTTATGGATGGAAGCTCTACTAGGTCTTTTGGTAAAACATCCATATATTCTTTTAGCCAAGATGGTTGATCCTTGGCTTCACTATTCTACTCAGCCTTGTTGAGTTTAATTAGATAGCGGGTAATCCTTTCTTTAGTCCTTTTACTATTCGAGAAGCTTTAGCCAGCTAAACCTTAGGATTCCTTGCTTCTCCCTGAGTGGTTACTTGTTCACCCTTTGAGTTTTGAAATGTGATTTGGCCCTTTTCACAATGGATATGGGCATTATTTGGACTTAAACAATCCATTCCTAGCATGCATTCATAAGCCCCAAGGTTCATAATTCGAAAACTCATTTGGAAGAATTGCCACCCAAGCTAAATTCTGCCTTACTAGTTTGTTGTGTTGATAGAACTTCTTTGCCGTTTGCTAACTCCACAAGAAAACTAGGTGCAATAATAGTGTTTATGTCTAGCCTTTTTGCACATTTTAGTGATACGAAAGACTGGATACTTCCACAGTCGATTAAAATTCAAAAGGGTTTACCTTGATAATTTGTTGGTGTTTGAATTACTGAGAATTGGTGATTTCGACCCTTCTTATTGAGATTGGCTTGTACTGTGGCTCTTTCCATATCGGATTCCATTGTGGGATCTTTATCATCTCACTGATCTCCTTTAGGTTTATTCTAGCAACCTTTCCCCTAGCATCTTGGCTTTGCCCCCGAAACTGACCTTGGCCAAAGCTTCAAGCACTACCTCTTGAAATGTCTTGGTTCCTTGCAATAGAAGCACCTTGGAACCTCATTGCTCTTTCCTCTGGGTATAAAGTTTCCCACTGCATTTGATTTGGCTTTCTTTGTCATGTTTGTTTGGTACTGCCCTTGGGCTCTTTTTGCATAACCTTGGAAGTTGCCCTTATTATGATTGTTTCTGTTCCAAATTTTTGCATTTCTTGGCCTTTGTTCATCGATCTCTTGAACTATTGGAGTTGCTCAAATCAATGCATCCTATAAATCTGATGGTCTCATTAATTCAAGATGTGTATTCAAGGGTGGATTTAGACCATTGCAATATTTGGATACTTGTTGTGAAACATCCATCGTAGGTGCATATTTTAGAAGTATTACGAATTCGGAGTAATAAGCTTCTAGGCTTAGGCTTAACTACTTTAGGTTGAAGAACTCATTCATCTTCTTGGCTTGATATGTGGGTGGAAGATATCTCCCACGCACAACGTCCTTAATCTGTCCCAAGTGATAGCGCTTTCGGACGTTCTTTGGTCCTTGCACCACTATTTCCACCAAAGACAGACATCTTCTATGAGTTTTAGTTTGGCGATCATGGCTTGATTTGATAATGCAATCCCTGCAGCAATGAAATAGTCTTCCATAAATTCTATCCATGTTTTTGTTTCAGTTGGAATGTCCCTTCCTTTACCATCAAACTCCGGTGGCTTGTACTGCTTGAGAAGAAATTTCTTCTCTTGAGTTTTTGTAATATTGAGATTCCGGGTGACGTTCTAGGAAATTATGAAATTTTTATAATCAATTTTCTCTTCAACCATATTCAAGAAAAAGAAATATGTTTACTTGCTTAATCTACATCATTAATTTATGAAGAAAATTATGTACTACTTGGCTTTTTGATAATGATCAGGGCTTACACTTCAAAAGAGAGTTATAATTTTTATCAAAGAAAAAAAATTCAAACGGATAACATCTTCCCACTATTCCTAATTATCAAGGAGACAAACGAGTGGACAAAAATAATTCTTTACATCAATAGGAAGTGAATACATTATTCGAATAGTTTGGGAGCTCATATTATTCTTGGAAAAGGTTTTTCTACCACAATTTAGGTATCTCATTGCAATACATCCATCGCATAGTAATTAGGATTCTCGGAATGGATATCCAAAAATATATATTTTAGGGAAAGATTAGGTAATCCATCTTTCTTGTAGTTGCGGCAACTGGAGAGTCCTACAACCATGACTTGATCAGTCGGTATAACCTTTGTAACCTCCTCATAGATGTATCGATTTAATTTGACCTGTCACCCTCTAATGAACATGTTTACTCTGGCCTCATAGAAGAGATAAATCTCGGCAACGTTAAGGGTTTCCATCCACCTTTAAAGCCTATTTAAATTATTCTAGAGGTAAAAAGAAAACAGTTTGCATCAATGTAGCAATATCCTCCGATTAACATCCATCATCTTTCGTAATACAATGGCAAAGGATGGTATATCTAATCTAATATTCGCATCATCTGGTTTCTCCTACTGAAAATAAAGGAGTGCATTGTTGACATAAACATAACTTGAAAAATCAAGAATCATTCCCAAGGTTTTTCCCTCTCTCAAAAATCAAGAACATATATTAACAAGAGAAGATTTTCACTACTTAAGGGAAAGATATTTCATGCTGTAATTATAACTAGTTGTATTTACTTGTGTCATGTCCTATATCAATTTTAGGAATACTACTTCAACTAAAAATAAAAAAAAAAGGAAAAGAGAGATTGTGTAACCCCAAACTCATAAATGAGCGTAGTGAAACAGGTAACTTTTGGAGGGCGTGCCAAACCACCCCCAACTAGCTGCCAACCCTAGCCAAGGGGGTTCTAAATAGCCGTGACGGAAACGTGGATCGAACCCACCATGAGAGGTCTCTCCGCAGATTGGGTTGAACGTAGGAGGATGCTTGGATCCCAAGGGGGCTCTGGCCGTAAATTCCCTGCCTCCAGGTCCTACTCAAACGATCAGTGTGACTCGGAATAGATTTTCGAGAGGCCCTTGTCACTAGTGCAAGGCGGAAACTTGGTGGAAATAAAAGTGCATCCTTAAAGATTGACGATATTGTCCCTTTTAAACAAGATTTGTATCTCTAATAAATTGCTAATATTAGGTACTTCCAGGGATCCTGTTTAAATTTGTTTTCGTATCAATGTCATAAGATTACGTGAATGAACCCTGTCCTTTTAAAAGGCTAATTAAGGAAGATTTTTTTACATGTCACACCTAAAAGTGATAGGGCTAAGTAGACAACTACAATACGCCAAGTGAGGGAAGCGGGAGGACGGAACCCCCGACGGGTCTGTCCTTCGGCAGGGTGGTCCTAGAGAACTAGGAGGCTTCTCACAAGGTTTGGTTTTACTGACAAACGATACTTAGAAATCGTTAGGTTAAAACCCCAATTCATGTTGTTTTAGGGAACCGGAATGGGTTTATGTCCTATGGGCAGAGAGGTGGAGCGCCGCATCCCTCTCGTTTCCCATTCTCTTTGAACCAAGTGTGGCATGGGTATGCTTCAGCTTGGGTATCTCTGCGTAATGTAGGATGTCCAGAACCCGACGCTAGAATGCTGTCAAAAGACCTCGACCTCTAGGGACTTAAGTTTCAGGTCGATCCTAGTGGGTTCGGCCGCAAACATTCCGTTGCGAGGTGAACTCAAAAAACCCTAGGCGACAAACCCCATGACATTCCATGGGAGTGTCGAGTGGCATCGCTTGGACTCATCTCTCGTCGATGGACTGCTAAAAACGTGCTTGGATAGGCGATAGGCGAGCACGTTACAATTAAGTTAATGCTAGTGAGGACCCCCTCCCCCCAAGTCATCATTTATCAGGCCTTCTAACATATGATTTTTTATGCTAAGAAGTTCTTAAAAATAGTCAAAAATTTTGAATTTCAGGGAAAAAATAGACTTCCTCGAAGGTGGTAGTGGCAATCAGTACGATTTTAAGCGGCAATGCCCGGAAAAGGCTTAAAAGTCCCACTTGACGATAGTTGATAAATTTTCAAAATTATTTGGCATGTCAAACAGGACCCTGGGAGATGCCCAGTAGTGAAGGACTTCAAGACAGACACCCAAGTTTTTTTGGACTGCAATTTGGACACCGGACGTAGAAGAGGGAGTCCCCAGGAGGCCAAGAACCAAAGGCAAGTGTGAATGGGACTTAATAAGTCCAAAAGTTATGACCCTTGGGGGCTCCCCTTTAGGGAGCCCCAATCAAAAAATGAATTTGTTGGGGACGCGGGGGGGGAAAGGGGGGTGGTGCGCCGTTTTTTTCCGGGCGATCAAGAAGAAGGTGCCTTCTTGCCAATCATTGAGAGAGGCTATGGGGGTTGTAAGCAACCCCCCCAACCGACTAGATGCCTGATCTACACTTGATCTTCACTCCCCATTGCTCCAAACCACGCGTCAAATGGTTGCCCGGTTGTGGAGATCAGATTTCAATTTTTCTCTCTCCTCCCTCTCTCTCCTACAAGGGGCAGTTCCTGCGTGTGAAGAAGAATGAAGCCCGGTTTGTGAATGCTCATCCGGTGCGGTACCGGATTGCTTCTAAACTGAAGGTGGGCTAAAGATGGCAGTGTGGAGGTAGGTTGAGCATCAAACGGGGCCTAGTTTGCAGACCCACAACAAGTTTCAAAACCCGAAATAATAAAAAATACACGGTAATGGCATTTTTACAAAGAAATTTGCTCTTCTCCCGCATTTGATGGGGTTAACAATGTTCTTATGGGCTGAAAATTGATGGACATGTTGTTTACTACTGGTTTTAGTCTTTCATGATTAAAAAAACAAAAAATATACACTTAAAGTGTGGAAAATAAATAGAAAAACCCCGAAAAGCATGGTTTTTAGAGGAAAAATAGGGTTTTTTGGGCTTAAAATCAGAGAAGCATGAAACAAAACACCAATAAAATCTACGTGTTTGCTATTTAAAGACTCAAGAGCCATAGCTCTGAAATAATGCTAATTTTATTCCATTTTATTGATAATAAATAAGAAAAAATAGGAAAATTAGAAAAAAAATACTTTTTAAAAGGGAAAATTTTAGGAAATGGATGAGAAAAATTATGGAAAATTATGGATGTGTCTGTGAGTGTATAATGAGGATAAAGCATGAGGTTTTGCCTCATGTTATCCCCAATTATATGTTTTTGTGAGTATTTACTGCTTATTTCGTGCGAAATACACATGAAATCACCCCTTTACCTATGCAACGAGGCAAAACCTTAAACAGTAGGGGAGGAGGGAAGTTTAAGTGTTGAAATATAATATAAAATCTGATATATTTACTGCATTATTCATATAGGATGACGTTAAGTTAAATAAAGGGACGTACAGCATGAGTGTAAGGCTCGGTGTCTTCTCTCATTACAGCAATTATGCGTTAGTATATGGAACCATGAAAAGAATGGATTTGCACAATGCACGAGCCTGTTTTTCCAATTGTTTGAGCACTTAATCATATACACATTTGCATCAAGTATCGCTAAATGGTATCAATTACAAGCTCCTAGATACATAACACTTGGTTTCTTTAGGACTTGACCTACGTAGAGAGAGTGAGCAACCCGGTTGTAGGTCTAGACGGTGGGTCCAAGGGGACGGATAAGTGAGGATAAGTGCATCCCTGGAACGATAAATATATTGGCACTAAGAGGGGAATTTGTTTCGAATGTGTCTATATATGGAAGTAGCGCATCGAGGGGCCAATCCCCAAGATGTAGGAGAGCTACAGTAGGGCCACGGCAATCACCGGTGGGGTGCCCTTTTGTCTGTGATATGTGGCATTTATTGCCGATATGTGTATAATCTCCCTTTGAGGAGATAGGAAAGGGAACCTTCGTTGGATTACAGACTATAAACACACAGTGATTAGTGTCTAGGATAGTGTATCCCTCGATAGACGCTCCTAGTCCGCGAGGCTGTGTGTGTGTGGTGGGGTTGTCTGATGTGTATAAGGTCCAGCTAGTGCCTTAGCTAGTGTCGGACCATTTTAGGTCCCATCAGTGGTACGTCTGTCGGAAGCCGCCAACAAGTGGTGGTTCTCGAATCTAGGGTTTCTAGGGACCAAATAGTTGGTTTATGTTCTCTGACAAGGACCGTCAAGCCGAAATACAAAGAGCAAAATGTGCTGAGAGGGCTAGACGACGGTTGGAGGTCGTAAGTCGTTATTCTCCTCAAAGGAGCAGCCCGTTGCGCATAAGTGGCAATGGTTCTAGTAACCTAAGTGTTACGAGTAGCTCTTCGAGTACAAGTGGAAGTCTTAGTACTTCCCTACTTCCAATTAATCAACCCACAACAAGTGGGGGTGTAGATTTACCTACACAAACTCCTATTGTCAATCCAATTGTAGCCATGGCACAACCTATTGCAATTCCAACAGGGACACTGGATTTTCCGGCATTAGGAGCATCGTTGCCCATTTTCCATGGGTTAGCAGAAGAAGATGGAGAACTCCACATTAAGGAGTTTCAAACACTCATGTTTAATTATCGAATCCAAGACAAAGGACACCTAATGATGTTCTTCAACATGACGTTAAAGGGAAGAGCTACAGTATGGTACCACAGTATCAAAGTCAGAACCATAACTAGAAGTGCCCAATTCTTTACGGTTTTCTGTAGAGAGTTTGCCCCTGAGAAGGGTGGACAATATTGGTTGCGTGTCTTGAATGTAACACGCCAAGAGCCAAATGAGAATGTCGAGGCCTATGCCAAGAAATTAAAGCAAGTTCTTCGTAAACTAAATACTTACATCCACATTCCAGTGGCTACCCAGTTACAATATTTCCAGCTACATGGATTGGATTTTAATATCCATGTCCAGCTGAGTAGTGTTGCTTTGGCCGACATTGACACTACTATTACCCAAGCAGAAGGAGTAGAGTCGCGCTTGCAAGCGACTTATGTAGCAAGGATAAATTGGAATGGTAATAACTTGGCCTTGACCAATGGGAGTCAAGGGGATCCCGTGTCAAACGAGAATGGGAGAGGAGGTATCATGCCGAATTTGCATATGTTTCCAACTCCTCCTAGCATGACCATGCCCATGGCTAGTTAGGCGGCCTCACTAAATAGTGGGGGCCAAACAATGAATCCTAATGTTGTCCCAGTAGGTGAATGACCAATCTCTAATCAAGTAGTTAGGCCCATGGGACGACAAACTGACGATCGCGGCTACGAGTCAAGTGCCTCTAATGTCCTTGGTGAAGTTAAGGACATGATGAAGCATTACACCGATATGATCTCTGAACAGTATCAACAAATAGCTATGGATGTCAATTTCCTTAAGAAGCAATAGAATTTGATAGGGAATCAACGCCCTGAAGAGGGTGGCCCCTCAAGATTCAGTTGTAAGTGGTGTGGTGGCCAACATTTCCCTAGGCATTACCTGAATGTCAAATGTGATATTTGCAGAAAGTCTGGCCACTTAGCTGCTACCTGTTGGAGTAAGATCAATTATCTCCAACAAGGAAGTAAACAACTTGGTCCAGTTAATCATTGCACACAAGGGAATAATCTCCAACAAGATGAGAGACCAAGACAAATACTACAACGAGAAAAGGCTGTTGTAGAGGAGTTGCCTCATGGCAGTGGAGTCAGCCTTATTGAGGCTGTACGTGTCAATGATGCTGAAACTTCTAATCTATGAGCCATAACAAGAGGGCAAAAGATTAAAGAGGGGGATAAAGGAATCGTAAAACCTATCAAAGGAAACCCTAAGCAGGATGCTAGGGAAAAGCGGGTCATGAATCCGGATATGAAAGGTGGACCTGTAAGACCTATTGACAGTAAAGTGGATCCCAAGAAGGATAGAGAGGTGCCAAGAAAGAAGACAAAAGTCAAAAAAGAGATACTAAAGCCGGCAGTCCAACGAGCAAAGGAAAGAATGGTTTGGCGCGAGAAGAGAACTTTCGCTATAACTACCGTGACTTTGACCTAGCAAGTTCTCTTTGCGAAGTCAAACCAAATGTGAATCTCCTGCAATTGATTAAACTTTCTCTAGGAGTACACAAGGAATTCAAGAAAATCCTGCGTATCAGGTATATTTTAGAACCTTTGGGCATAGCTAGAGTGGGAGAAGATTGGTTTGATCATGCTGAAAAGCATTGCCCTAGGGTTCCAACATATGTGGATGGAATACGAGTGGAGCACACTATCGTGGACACTGGATCCTCTGTTGATGCCAAGAGACATATTCCACGGTGGATTCCGTGAGGTTTTGCGGTGGATTCCGTAAAATTTTATTACCGGGGCTCATACACAAGGTTGGACTCTTTGTGCGAGAAGTCGATGGGGACGCCTATCCTTTTCGGGCGTTTTGTTAATTTTGTGTGTACATGGGTGATTCCATAGCGGGTGATTCCGCAAAATACATATTTAAATTAATAAATATTTATGAGTTTAGAGTGCGCACTCGTGATAAATTAAGATTAGGATTGATTTCTAACCAATTTATTTATGTAGTTGAAGACTGCTAGGTATTCACTTTTGTCGGTTTAATTGTATTATTTTTCTAACAATTGTGAATGCTTCAGTTGATGTGTAGAGCGAGCAGCGATGGCATTGGGAAGCATTGGAGGATAGAATGTATTCAAATTATCATCAAATTTTGATGGGCGCGTATCTTAGGCATGGTGCCTATATTTTGATGCGCTTATTTATCAAAGCGCTTGATATTTATTTATTATTTTTGTATGCACATGGGCGCACGATTTAAATTTTTGTATTGGACATTGTATTTGGGTACCGCCTGACTTCTTGGGCGCCCATTAGCTTTAATTCTTTATTGGCACAAAAGAAAACTCAAAAGCTAAAGCGTGCTATTTTGTAATTTGGGCTATTATTTGAGCTTGAAGATGAATAATATATGAAATACATGCTTTGTGGAGCGCTCACACAAGGCATGGCGGGAGATTGCACCCAATTGGTCTCTTGTTCATGTCGTGCAAGCTTTCTTCATTGATTTGTGTGCAAAAAGTAGAGTTCTTTTGTTCTTGGGGACCTTCTGACGCTCACTATGCGCGCATACGGCGACTGATCTATGCACTGTGACAAATGCGGGATCTAGAGCATGGCAAAACCGGAAGCTATGGAGGATGAAATGAGAAGTGTGGACTCATGATGGAGAAGACAAAGACACTGTTTGTTACACAAGTGAATTAGGTTCCAAGATTGAGACTTGGACTCATAAACACAATCTTGTGTATGTGGACAATGACATTGACACTTCACTGAAAAGAAAAGAGTACTATCATTTCATTAAGAAAGGAAGCAAGTACAATGCTTTATAGGAAAGTAGGAAAATTGCAGTAGGCACCATTGTGCATATGGGATAAGTTAGCGTGCATGTCCTTGACCCTGAAGCTCCATACAAAGAGGCTGTTTAGTGAGTGTGATTGCTGTTTCTCAACACCCCTCCTCAATCACAACTAGAAAGGCACAAAGTGTGTAGAGGCTGTAATGAGAACCACCTGCAAAGTGTGGGCATACCACAAACATGGCAAAACACCAGAGGCTATCGCAGAAAAGGCTAAGTGTGGGTACCATAAACATGGTGGACATCCAGAGGCTGTAACAGGGGCCTCACAAAGTGTACAGGGACTGTAATGCCAAGTTACATAAGGAGTTTACAAAGCTTATGGCAGGAAGCATTAGGGCAAGGAAAATACAAGGCTATTAAAACAGTCTATCAGAATTATGAGAGTACAAGGACTGATGAGTCTTGTCCTTCCGATCCTGGTGGTCTTCATCTTCATCTTCTTCTTCCTTTGCTCCATTTTCTTCTTCTTCTTTGACTGCGACTAGATAGGCCTTTTGGGATCTCTTTCTTGCGTGGCAGAACTTCTCGGTGTGTCCGGTCCTTTTGCAGAAGTCGCAGAAGAGCTTATCCTTCTTGCCTTTGTACATGTTGCCAACATATAATGCATGCTCATATCTAGAGGTACTTGGTTCTTCCTTAGTTTTTAGCTTCTTTTCTTCTTCTAACAGTGATGCCTGGATATCAACAAGTTCAGGATTTGGCATGTTGATTAAAGTTGTTGATACATTATTATATTCAGGAGGCAAGCTCTTAAGTAGAACACTGATGCAAACATCTTCATCCATTTTAATGTTGATTCCTACAAGTTGGGTTAGGAGTCCTTCCATGTAATTAAGATATGTGGCAAGTGATGTGCTGGACTTCATTTCAAGCCTGAAGAACTCAATTAGGAGACCATACTTTGATGATTTAGATTGTGAACCGAACAGGGTGTCAAGTCTTTTCCATGTATCCTGTGAGGTCTCACAGTTATCCATATGATGGATATAACTGTCGTCTAGCTCCAGTTTGATAATGGCCTGGGCTCTCTCATCATTCTTTTGCCAAGTAGTTGCAAGGTCCGCATCCCGAGGTTTCTTCTCTTTGCCATTTGTGATGACCCAGAGACCCTTTTTCATCAAGATGAGCTTGATGCGGGTTTGCCAGGTGTGGAACCCGACTCCTTTGAATCGAGCATTTGGAGAGTCTTTTCCCATGTTAGACTTACGGGAACAGTAGCAAATCAATTTCAGACTTATTAGATTTGAGCAGCATAAGAGTTGGTTGAGAGACACAAGTGCTAAAAAACACTAACTGAGTGTCAATGAGTACCAAATCTGCAAAGTCCTTTACTCTTTTAAATCCAAGTGATCTTCCCCTTCTTGATTTGATGCTGATACCTTCAAATCTGAGTGATAGTACTTTAATGAACTTCAGAGAGTATTGCTCAGTGATTAAAATCAATGTTGATAACTTCAGTGAGAAAAACAGTGAGAAATGTCAGAATTTTGAAGCTTTGGCTATGGCTTTTGCATTAGGGTTTCTGGGGGCAGCCTGGTTTTTTGCTGATTGCAGGAGCTACAGTGGATCATTTTCAAAAAAATTTATATGCCTAGGAAGCTAACTTCATGGGCTATCAAAGCTCCATGATAATCGTCAACATCGTGGACTGTATACAGCACGCAGGCAGCTCGAACGTAAGCAGGTGCAATTCTGACAAATTTTCGCGATTTCCGCAATGCTAGAGTCAGGGCGCAGTAATGCAGTCAATTTTTGTGCCAGGATGAATCGCCTTGAGTAGAGGAACAACTCCCTAGAAGAAATCGTGGGCTGAAATGGCCTGGTTGAGGAGTTATTGAAGCTCCAAGTAAGGTAGGTCATGTCTGGCTATGGCAGAGACAGAGCACAGATTGAGGATTTTCACAATGCTGAGCTCCAGATGGTCCAATGTCCTGGATTGATGTGATACAGGGAAGCTTTGTGAGTTGGGGAATACTTTTCCAGAAGGAAGCTCCAAGAGATTTGACCTATGGAGTGAGATATAAGCAGCTCAATCTGACAGGGTGCTGCTGGCTATGGCTGCCATGGAAGCTTCAATGAGAGTAGAGTTGGGAGATGAAGTCATGAGCTGACATTGAGCTAGACTGAGGTTGAGAGGAATCAAGAGAGGCTAGAGAAGCAATGCCATGCCCAATTGGGCTCTGATACCATGTGACAAATGCGGGATCTAGAGCATGGCAAAACCGGAAGCTATGGAGGATGAAATGAGAAGTGTGGACTCATGATGGAGAAGACAAAGACACTGTTTGTTACACAAGTGAATTAGGTTCCAAGATTGAGACTTGGACTCATAAACACAATCTTGTGTATGTGGACAATGACATTGACACTTCACTGAAAAGAAAAGAGTACTATCATTTCATTAAGAAAGGAAGCAAGTACAATGCTTTATAGGAAAGTGGGAAAACTGCAGTAGGCACCATTGTGCATATGGGATAAGTTAGCTTGCATGTCCTTAACCCTGAAGCTCCATACAAAGAGGCTGTTTAGTGAGTGTGATTGATGTTTCTCAACATGCACCATCCATCAATATCATAAGTTCAGACTTGATGGAGCGGCTAGGTCTTGAAATTCAAAAAGACGGCTCCACACTTCTTAGGATGGTGGATGATAGTCTAAGACAACCAGAAGGTTGCATCACTAAAGTCCACATTATTGTTGCAAGCGTGGAATGCTATCTGGACTTTAGGGTAATAAGGTTTGGAGGATGTCCTAGCTATCGAGTTTTGCTAGGCAGGCCCTAGATTTTACGAACATACTGTCAAGTCAATATACCCACTGGTCGAGTGATTTTAGGTCGAGGTGCCCATCATGTAATAGTGGATGCTTACCCTGAGTCTCCTTAGAGTGAGAGAGCTCCTTTATCCCCCACTGAACTAGAAACGGTAGATGATCCATCTAATAGTGAGACGTCATCAACGATGGATCTAAGGAAGGGTCCACTATAGAGGACATTTATCAGATAACCTTGAATGAGCCGATAGAGCCTCATGATCGAATAAGAGACGTGGATGTTATTGAGCTGGACCTTGGTACACCTAATGATTCACAACCAATCAAATTGGGTTCTATGCGCAGTTTGGAAGAGCAAGAGGACTACGTGTCCTTGATTTAGGAGTTCCGCGACATCTTTGCTTGGAGTTATGATGAACTTCGAGGTATTCCTCCCAGTCTAGCTGTGCATACTATTCCTATAAAGGAAGGTACCAACCCTATATGTCAAAATGTAAGGCATATGCCTTTTGAATTAAGGGATGGGTTGTTCAACGAACTATAGAATTTGCAGAAAGCGGGTTTGATCTTCCCTATTCAGCATACTGAATGGTGCTCACTAGTTGTGATCAAGAAGAAGAATAATAATCAGATCCGGCTTTGCGTAGATTTTAGAGAGTTGAATAAGCAAATTGTTAAAGATTACTACCCGTTGCCATTTATTGACCAAATCTTGGATCAATTAGCAGGTAGGGAAATCTATTCGTTTATGGACTGCTTTGCAGGGTATAAGTAAATGGCGATTGCTGAGCAAGACAAGCTAAAAATGACGTTTATTACTGTCTTCGGTACCTTTCTGTACCATGTGATGGCATTTGGGTTATGTAATGCACTAGGTTCGTGGCAGAGAACAGTCGACAAGACCTTTGCTGACATTTTCCCTAAGGAATTGAAGGTATTCATTGACGATCTGGGAGCAGCCACCGTATAAGGGATAGACAGTTAATTATCTTATGGAAGTGTTTTGAGCATTGCAGGCAGTTCTGCATAGTTCTCAACCCACGAAAGTGTGTCTTTGGAGTCCCTTATGGGCTCTTGTTAGGCCATGTGGTTAGTTCCATAGGGATTGGGACTAACCCTGAAAATATCAAGGTCATAGTCACCATGAGTCCACCGTGTACTCCAAAGGAAGTGCATAGCTTTTTGTCATAATTAGGGTATTATCGGAGGTTTATCAATGCCCTGGCAGAAAGAACGTTGCCACTGACAAACATATTATCATTTAATTGTCAATTTTTATGGAGTGATGCTTGCAAAGTATCTTTTGATGATGTAAAGCAGGAGCTTGCCAAAGCATCTGTTTTAAAAGCACCTAAAAGGGGTGAAATGTTCTATATATTTTTAGCGGCAACTATTTATAGTATCAGCTGCTGTTTGGCCCAAATTTGGGAGGAAAAGTGGTACCATCCGATAGCTTTTGCTAGTCGAAAGTCGAGCATATCGGAAATTAACTACACCTATATGGAGAAGTTGTGCCTTGCGATGGTATTTGTGACCAAGAAATTCAGGCACTACATTCTTTATGACAGGGTGGTTTTTTGTACAAAGGTGAAAGGGCTTCGACTGTTGTTGAATAAGTTACAACTGCCTGATCGTTTAGTAAAGTGGTTAATCACTTTGCACGAGTTTGATTACGAGATTAAGAGCAAGCCGCCGAAGCTTCACAGCATTGTCAAGTGTCTTGTGGATTTCGAAGAGCCAAAAGAGGTCATGGCTGAAGGAAGTGACATGGAAACATTGTTTAAGATTGATATGGCATCTATTCCCTCCTGGTATGCTATTATAACGCACTATCTTTCTACGTGAGAAACTGGAGCTACTCTATCAAAACCCGAAAAGAGGAAGATTAAATAGCAAGCATTGAAATTTTCCTTGATCGTAGGGACATTATATCGGCAAGGTGTTGATGATATCTATCGCCAATGTGTGATGCCTGACGAGGTTCCCTTTATTTTGGAAGAGTGCCATGACTCCGCTTGTGGAGGGCACTTTGCTGGGTGGTTGATGGCATAGAAGGCTTTACGAGCTGGTTACTGGTGGTCCTCCATCTTCCATGATTCATTTGACTATGTAAGAGATGTGATACATGTTAAAGACATGACAATCGAGAGAATAGGAAACATCCACTTACGCCTATTATGGCTATCCTTCCATTTGAGAAGTGGAGTATCAATTTTGTGGGACCTATTACCCCGTCGTCTACTACTCACAAAATATACATTATAGTAGCAACTGATTACGTTACAAAGTGGTCAAAAGAACGGGCGACGAGGAAGAACAATGCAAAAGAGACTGCTAGCTTCCTACTTGAGCAGATCATCTGCCGTTTTGGTCCCCCAAAGGAAATAGTATCGGACCGTGGAACTCATTTTTTGAATAAGGTAATTAGAAGCATGACTAAAACATGGAGCATTAAGCATAACAAGATGACTCCCTATAATCCGTAAGCCAATGGACAGGTTGAAAGTACCAATAAGCAGCTTGTGGGTATCCTATCCAAGATAGTCTCTGAAAAGAAACAGGACTGGGATACAAAATTATATATGGCGGTTTGGGTGTATAATACGACGTTTAAACGAGCCACTGGCCACACCCCATTCAAATTAGTTTACGAGGAGGAGTGTGTCTTGCCCTTAGAAATTGAGTTGCCGACCATAAGATTCGCAATCAATCATTCTTTGGGTGATGAAGATGCCTTATTTGAGCGGTTTACAACTATAGCCCACTTGGACAAACTCAAATTGCAGAGTTTGTTGCACCAGGAGGTAGCTAAATGTCGGATAAAGCGATTGCATGATCTAAAGGTGCAGAAGTATACCTTTAAAAAAGGGCAATTAGTTCTGTATTACGATGCATGTAGAGAGCTATTTTCAAGAAAGCTACAACCTAGATGGGATGGCCCTTACAAGATAGTTCGGATAGGTAAAAATAAGTCCACAGTTTTATTAGTTGATCTACAAGGAGTGGAATTTAAGAATAAGGTTAATCTTAATAAGATTAAACTTTATTATCTCTAAATATGCTAACGCGCTAAATGCATTGCAGGTCCATGCTGGGGCTGATTTGAGACGTGCATGAGAGCTTAAACTAGTTGATGGGACAGTTAATCCCTTATTTGGAGCACCCATATCTAGAGCAAAGATATCATTAGGGGAGGCTTATCTAGTGGAGCAAGGGATACAAAGTGGTTGAGCAAGAAGACGGTACCTTTGTCTGGGAGATTAAAGTTTTCTGTCATCACTGTTTACAAATCTTGATAAGCATCCCTGTTGAGTTTAATGAAGAAGGTGGGATGGAGCCGTCAATTCACCCTCTAAATATGTTGAATTTTGATTATCATAATTATGAATAGGGGAGTTACTAATGGCTAGCTATGTAAATCCATTATGGACGTACATGTTATACTTTGATGGAGCGTCCAGGGGGCCTAATAGAAAAGGGAGTGTTGGAGTAGTTATCTGAGATCCCCGACGTAGAGTTACAATGAAATTAGCTGCTTATCTCGGGGTGGGATTCAGTAGCAACATGGCGGAGTATAAAGCCATGATTATGGGATTAAATATTGCCAAGAAAGGTGGCATTGGGTGGTTGTTAGTAAAAGGGGATTCTCAACTTATCTTAAATCAACTTAATGGGATATATACAGTGTGGAATCCAATCATTCATATGTATCATCAAACTGCTATAACCCTACTCGATGAATTTGAGAGCATCTCTCTTCAGCTCATTCCACGTTATTGGAATCAGTTTGCGGATTCATTAGCCAATTTTGCTTATGAGGAGGACCTCTTTTTCAACTATGGTCCTAGTCCGGATGTTGTTATTGATAATGAGACGGGACCTGGTCGCTTGTGGGGAATGTTATCAGACCACACATTATATGGTAGGCAATGGTTGATATGGGTAATGAGAAGAGTAGGTGAGACCCATTTACCACTATTATCTTGGACCCATAGGTTGATTCGACGACATGTTATGCATACGCCTCTTGCTATATATGCAAGAGGTATGGGTCATAACTTGATGCATTTATTTTAGGGTTGAGTGCCCTGTCTTTCCCCTTGGAGTGGAGCATGTGTTTGTATATCTGTCTTCTTCCAAGGAGGGATCTATATGAGCAAGTTTGCTTGATTTCTTTAGGCCAAGAGGGCCAGTTGTTTTCAAGTTTTAATGATCTATTTCCTTAGGCCAAGAGGGCCAACTAGTTTGCACTAAAATGTGTTATTTCTTTAGGCCAAGAGGGCCATTTGTCTATTTGGTGCGGGTACAATTAATGGTCTTTTGTTGTAGTAATTGCATCATACAAGTTCAAGAAGTCACTGGAGGGAGCCTTTGCTGCGAAGGAGCTTCTTGTGGCCATTCCAGGTGGTTTTGTCCCCTTTTCGAGTCTTTTCCCTTAAGCAATTAATGATATATGTACATGTAAGGGTTACTTTCTTTTCTTTGGTGGGAACCAGCACTCAAGACATGAAGTCCCAAGATTAGGCTCTATATGTCTGGGGGAGGTCAGAGTAGTCATTGCCTCTTGCAAGGCATTGTCAGGCATTGTAAGACCTGTTTTAGATGGGAGTTCTAGTGACCCTATTCTGCTGACCTACTAGGCAGCAGTTTTAGGTGTTTTTATTAGTTGTGGGCAGTTAGAGAAGCCTACTAAAATAATGGAGTCCCAAGAGGAACACCAAGGAAAAGGGGATTCTATTGCAAGAAAATATATCTTGTAACATCAACAAGCTTTTATTTCATTCTTTTGATGACCAAAACAAAGAGATGAGAGTAGAGTTTAGGTGTCGGGAAGTGCTTAAAAATAGCTAAAAATTATGAATATCAAGGGAAAAATATGTACCGTCAAAGGCGGCGGCTCGATCTAGGACGATTTTAAGCGTCAAAGTGCTTTAAAGGTGCCCGAGCGACACTTGTTGATTTTTCATAATTTTTCAGCTAGTCGTGCGGGTTGACACGAGCTACTGGCCAATGCGGGATGCTAAGCCGGATGCCCAGGATTTTTCAGAGCTCAATTCCGAGTCCGGACGGGAAAATAGCCACAAAGTGGGCAAGATTTGAAGGGGTGGACCAAAGTTTGGCCAAATGGGTAAGTGACCCTTGGGGCCCAAAATGAAAGCCACATGAAATGAAGGAGAGAAAATTGTGGAGAAGAAGGAAGAAGAAGCCACGCCAACATGCGCCGAAAAATGCGCCTCATGCATGATGGATCAACCATGGGGGTTGCATACAACCCATAGAGCAGGCATTGGTCCCTCATTCCCCTCTGTATGCTGATCTTATCGCCGCCCTTCCCTCCTCAATTGATGGCCTGAATGCTGAGATAGAAAATCAGTATTTCTCTCTCCTCCCTCTCTCTCTTCTAAAGGCAAGTTCATGTGGGAAGAAGAAGGAAGAAGAAAGAATGATGGAGGCTTGTCCGGCGTGGATCGGATTGCTCCACGGGCTGGAAATGGTGATTTGTGATTGTGCTAGACATGAAGTTCTACTGATTTTCAGATTTGCAGCCATGGACATGAAACCCGAAACACGTAAATAAGGGGTAATTCAATTTTTTCAAAGGAAATTTGAGATTTCATGGCTTTTGATTGATAAAATGTTGTTCATGTGGGCTAAAAATTGTTTATGTTGCTGTTTTCCATGAGTACTTGTTGATCATAATCAGAAAATCAGAAAAATATGCATCTTGTGACTCAAAATAATACACTAAAACACGTAAAATGTGGAAAATCAAGGGAAAATGATGGTTTTTGGGCATAAAAATGGGAAAATGAATAGGAACACCAACTAAATTTTCATTTTTCTGCAAGAAGGAACTAAGGGCCACAGTCCATAATCTATTTTGAATTTTTAGTAATTAAATAATGCAAAAAATAAGGAAAAATACAAGGAAAATAGAGGAAAATCACTAAAAATAGGGAAAAAATGCATTTTGGGTGCGAAAAATTAATGATAATTAAGAACAATGTTTGTGAATGTTTGTGGGGACTGAAGCATGAGGATTTGCCTCAGTTCAACCCCACCTTCTTGTTCTAGTGTGTTTTTCCCGCTTTTTACACATAAAATGATGGCAAAATGCCCTATAAATCTATACCACAATGCAACATTTGATCGATGGGAGGGTAGGGTGGTTAAAATGTGTCTAAATGTGGAGTCAAATGATGAAAAGATGGCTAGATTTTGTGTGCATGCCATATAGGTCGGTGAATAATTATAAAATAAGAGCCTAGTATCACGAGGGTTTCCTTGGTGCTAGGTTCGTGTCACGCCGCATAAGAACGGTAGTTGAAAATCATTGAAAGGATGTTTTCTACATGTGCACAATATTGATTTTATAATTGTTTGAGCACTTAGCATCCACACTATGCATAAATCATGGAAATATTTAAAGGTATCAGAAATCCTGGATGCACGGCAATTGTCTTCATTAGGATCTTGACCCACGTTGAGTGAGAGACAGGACACCCTAAGCCATAGGCTAGTCGCGGGGTCTAGGGAAAAGAGAAATAAGGACAATGGTACATTCCTGTATACGATTAAATGGTACCTTGAGTGGATTTTGTGCAACATGTTTATATGTTGAGCGACGCACTGAGGGGCCAATCCCCAAAGTGTAGGAGAGTCGCAGAGGGTTGACGACATTCAGCCGTAGGAGGAACCCCATGTGTATGTGATTCGAGCCTTTTGGCTATGTGAAAGGGACTCCCTCTGAGGAGTAATATTGGGTTAGGATCAGTTGGACTACAACGTATTACAAACGCAATGTTTAGGAAGGCAGAGCCTTTGATAGACGCTCCTAGCCACGAGGCCGTGGGGTTGTTGAGCGCGTGAGATAGAGGTCCGGCTAGTGCATGAGCCAATGCCGGCCCGGTTTTAGATCCATCAGTGGTGCGTCTACCGGGAGCCGCTTAAAAGTGGCGGTCCTTGAATCTTGGTTGTCTAGGGTCCAACTAGCAGTTTATGCCAAAGGATACTAAGATTGATCCGTTATTTATCGATAAGCATCGTCTAGCAGAAATCCAAAAGCAAGAGAGAGACGAAAGAGCTAGGCGACGTTCTAAAAATTTTAGGAGATATTCCCCTAAGCGTAGTGGTGTTGAACCCTTACGAGGGAGTGGATCTAATGGTCTAGGTGTCACAAGAAGTAAGCTAGGAGAAGGTGGAAGCTCTAGTGCTCCCCTTCCTTCCATAAGCCAGTCTACATCAAGTGCGGGAGGTGGGACCCCACCGTCCCTTATTCCTAGTGCAAATCCAATCCTCGTCATGGCGCAGCCTATTGCAATCCCAGCAAGAACGATGGATTTGTCGGCTCTAGGTTACCCGCTACCCATTTTTAATGGGTTAGTTGAGGAAGATGCGGAACTCCACATTAGGGAGTTTCAAAAGCTGATGTTTAACTGTGGCATTCAAGAAGAAGGACATTTAATGATATTCTTCAATATGACTCTCAAAGGAAGAGCCGCTATATGGTATCATGGTTTAGAAGCCGGAACCATATTGAATATTGATTCATTTTATGGAGCTTTTCGAAGGGAGTTTGCCCCTGAAAGGGGTGGGCAATATTGGTTGCGTGTACTCAACGTAACCCGCCAAGAACCACACGAGGATATTCATGCTTATGCGAAGAAGATAAAAGAGGTTTTCCGTAAGTTGGACACCTCTATTCCTATCCCCGCAGCTGCCCAATTGCAATATTTCCTACATGGTTTGGACTTTAATATCCAATTGCAGTTGAGTAGTGTCCCCTTGGGGGATATAGATATTGCCATTACACGAGCAGAAGAGGTGGAATCCCAACTACAAGCAGCCTATGCTTCTCGAGGTAATTCGAATATGGGTTTAGTATTGGGAAACAATATGGCAATAGCCAATGGCAGTAGTGGCCAAGGGATAGCGATGGCTAACCCTAATGGGAGAGGGAACATGATGCAGAATGTCCCTTTATTACCAGCTCCCCCTAGCATATCGATGCCTACGAGCAGTCAAATGGCTCCAAGTGGTGGAAGCCAGGTGGTCAATTCCAATACCATGCATGTGGCTCAACAACCAGTGCCTACCCGAATTGTTAAGCCGATGGAACGACATGGTAATGACCAAGGCTATGAGTCGAGCGCTCCCAATGTTCTTGGCAAGGTTAAGGACATGATGAAGCATTATACTGACATGATTACGGAGCAGTATCGACAAACAGCCGTTGATGTTAACTTCCTTAAAAAACAACAAAATTTGATAGGAAGTAGATACCCAGATGAGGGTGCACCGTCAAGGTTTAGTTGCAAATGGTGTGGTGGGCAGCACTATCCAAGAAATTGCCCAAATGTTAAGTGCGACATCTGTGGAAAATCCGGCCATTTAGCAGCTACTTGCTGGAGTAAGATCAGTTCCCTCCAGCGAGGAAGTCGGCAACCAGGGCCTGTTAATCATCGTGCCCAAGAAAATGATTCCCAGCGAGAAGACGGGCCTAAACAAATACTTCAACGACCAAAGACTACAATGGAGGAGCTACCTAGTGGTAGTGGGGTTAGTTTGATTGAGGCTGTATGCGTTAATGATGCTGAAACCTCTAATCTGCGAGCTGTTCTTACAAGAGGTCAAAAGGCTAGAGAAGCCGACAAGGATAAGCCTGTCGACGGAAACCCTAAACAAGGTGACAAAGGAACTCAAGTTTTGGATCCTGCCTTGGAAGGGGGACCTTTGAAGCCTGTGGAAAGTAAAGCCGATAAGGAACCACTAAAGAAGAAGGTGAAAGTTAAAAAAGAGGCAATAAAGCCGGTTTAGCGACCTAAAGAGCGGCTCGTTTGGCGTGAAAAGCGAGCTCTATCGAACTATCATGAATTTGATTTGGCGAGCTCTCTTTGCGAAGTCAAGCCGGACGTGAACCTCTTACAGCTTATTAAGCTTTCCCCAGGAGTACGTAAGGAATTTAGAAAGATCCTACGTACCGGGTATATCGTAGAACCTTTGGGTATTGCGCGAGTTGGTGATGACTGGTTCGAGCATGCTGAGAAGCATTGCCCAAGGGTTGCAGCCTATGTCGATGGGATATTAGTAGATTATGCCATTGTCGACACGGGATCATCTGTTAATATTATGAGTTCTGAACTGATGGAAAAGTTGGGTCTTGCGATCCAGAAAGATACCTCCACAATTCTCAAAATGGCAGATGATAGTTTGAGACAGCCGGAAGGCTGCATTACTAAGGTCCATGTCACTGTTGCAAATGTAGAATGCCTGTTGGACTTTAGGGTGATTCATTTTGCAGGCCGTCCAAGTTACCAAGTATTACTCGGATGACCTTGGATCTTGCAAGCGGACTGCCAAGTAGATATACCCGCCAGTCGACTAATATTCGGTAGAGGTGCCTAGCGTGTGGTGGTTGATGCTTATCCTGAGTCCCCGCAGAGTGAGAGAGCCCCTCTATCTTCTACAGAATTGGAGACATTAGAAGATTTATCTGCCAGTGAGACATCATCGAGTGATGAGTCCAAAGAGGAATCCACCACGGAAGACATCTATCAGATCACTTTAAACGAGCCGATAGAGGGTCAAGATCATATAAGAGATGCAGATGTTATCGAGCTAGACCTTGGTATGCCTGATGATTCGCGGCCAATCAAATTAGGTTCTATGCTCAGCACAGCAGAAAGGGAGGACTATGTGGCCTTGATCCAGGAATTCCGTGATATCTTTGCCTGGAGTTATGATGAGTTGAGAGGCATTCCTCCTAGTCTTGCTGTTCATACAATTCCGTTGAAAGAGGGCAATCGTCCTGTACGGCAGAAAGTAAGGCATATGCCTTTCGAACTGAGGGACGGTCTGTTTGAAGAGTTACAGAAGCTTCAGAAAGCAGGTTTGATTTTTCCTGTGCAACACACGGAATGGTGTTCGCCAGTTGTGATTAGAAAGAAGAAGAATAATCAAATCCGATTATGTATAGACTTTAGGGAGCTAAATAAGCAGACAGTTAAGGACTACTACCCGTTGCCATTTATTGACCAGATTTTGGATCAATTAGTGGGTAGGGAGATATATTCGTTTATGGATTGCTTTGCAGGATACAACCAAATGGCAATTGCAGAAGAGGACAAGTTGAAAACAACTTTTATCACTGTATTTGGTACTTTTGCGTACCATGTGATGGCCTTTGGTTTATGCAATGCGCCTGGTTCGTGGCAACGAACAGCAGATAAGACATTCGGTGACATATCCCCTGAAGAGTTGAAGGTGTTTATTGATGACTTAGGGGCCGCCACCGTGAGAGAAAGGCAGTTGATCATTTTAAGAAAATGCTTTGAGCGCTGTAGACAATTTTGCATCGCTCTAAACCCACGGAAGTGTGTTTTTGGAGTACCTTATGGGTTATTGCTGGGTCATGTGGTCAGTTCGGTAGGAATTGTGACAGACCCCGAGAAGGTTAAAGTTATAGTTGCCATGGGTCCACCATGCACTCCGAAAGAAGTTCATAGCTTTCTGTCTTCGGTTGGTTACTACCGTAGATTCATCAACGCCTTAGCAGAAAGAATGTTGCCGCTTACAAATTTATTGTCCTTTAGCTGTTCGTTTGTATGGGGTGACCCTTGTAAGGTAGCATTCGACGATGTGAAACAGGAGCTAGCAAGAGCGCCCGTTTTAAAAGCACCTAAAAGAGGTGAGGTGTTCTATATATTTTCGGCAGCCACCATGTATAGTATCAGCTGCTGTTTAGCCCAAATTTGGGAAGAGAAGTGGTACCACCCGATTGCTTTTGCTAGCCGGAAGCTGGGGGTATCCGAAATCAATTATACTTACATGGAGAAATTGTGTCTAGCGATGGTCTTTGGGACCAAGAAATTTAGGCATTATATTCTCTATGAGAAAGTCATGCTTTATACGAAGGCGGAGGGACTTCGACTATTGATGAATAAGCTACAGCCGCCTGATCATCTAGCGAAGTGGTTGATCACTTTGCAGGAATTTGATTATGAAATCGGGAGTAAGCCACCAAGGTTGCAAGGCATCGTGGAATGTCTTGTGGACTTTAGGGAGCCGAAAGAATCTGTGGCTGAAGGTAGTGACATGGAGTTGTTATTTAAAATAGATACGGCATCTACTCCCTCCTGGTATGCTGCAATAACGCATTATTTATCTAAAGCTGAGAGAAGGAAAATTAAGCAGCAAGCGTTAAAGTTTGCCTTGATCACAGGTACATTATATCGGCAAGGGGTTGATGACATCTATCGCCGATGTGTGATGCTTGACGAGGTGCCATTCATTTTGGAAGAGTGCCATGATTCTGCTTGCGGAGGACATTTTGCAGGATGGCTTACAGCACAAAAGGCTTTAAGAGCAGGTTATTGGTGGCCTGCCATCTTCCAGGATGCATTTGCGTATGTTAAGAGATGTGATATATGTCAACGACATGATAGTCGAGAGAATAGGAAATGACCACTCACCTCTATTATGGCGATACTTCCATTTGAGAAGTGGGGAATAAACTTTGTGGGTCCTATTACTCCATCGTCGACTGTGCAAAAGAGGTACATCATTGTAGCAACTGACTACTTCACAAAGTGGTCAGAAGCACGTGCAACAAGGAAAGATAATGCTAAAGAAACTACTAGTTTCCTTTTAGAGCAGATAATATGCCGATTTGGTCCGCCGAAAGAATTAGTGTCGGACCACGGAACCCATTTCTTGAATAAGGTGATCAAAGGTTTGACAGAGATGTGGCAAATCAAGCATAACAAGACAACCCCATATAACCCGCAAGCCAATGGGCAAGTTGAAAGCACCAACAAGCAGCTTGTGGGCATCCTGTCCAAAATTGTGTCGGAAAAGAAACGAGATTGGGATAAAAAGTTATATGTGGCAGTGTGGGCCTATAATACGACTTTCAAACGAGCCACTGGCCATACCCCGTTCAAGTTAGTATATGGGAAGGAGTGTGTCTTGCCTTTAGAGATTGAGCTGCCGACTATTCGGTTTGCCGTCAATCATTCTTTGAGTGATGAAGATGTACTTTTTGAGCGCTTGACGACATTGGCGCATTTAGATGAGCTTAAGCTACAGAGCTTATTGCACCAAGAAGTGGCGAAGCACCAAAGGAAGCAGCTACACAACCTTAAAGCCAAGAAATACACCTTCAAGAAAGGACAGCTTGTTCTGTATTATGACGCATGACGTGAATTATTTCCAGGCAAGCTAGAGCCCAAATGGGACGGGCCCTATAGGATTGTTAGAATAGGAAATAATAAATCCACAGTCTTGTTAGCTGACCTTGAGGGGATTGAATTTAAAAATAAGGTTACTCTTAATAATATTAAACCTTATTATTTCTGATTGCACTAATACTATGACTGCCTTGTAGGTCTAGGAGAGCTTGATCAAATATCTGCAAGGACATTGTGATAGAGGTTGATGGGTCGTCTGATCCCTTATTTAGAACACCCGTATTTAGAACAGAGGTATCATCAGGGAAAGCTCATTTGGTGGAGCAAAGGATATAAGGTGACTGAGCAAGAAGGCGGGACATTTATTTGGGAGATCAAGGTCTTCTGCCATCACTACCTACAAATTTTGACGAGCATCCCTGTTGAATTCAATGAGGATGGAGGGATGGAGCCTATGGTCCACCCGTTGAATATGCTGAATTTCGATTATCATAATTACGAGTAGAGTTCCGGATGGCGGGATATGTAAACCCTTTATGGACGTACACCTTGTACTTTGATGGGGCGTCCAGGGGTGCATCCGAAAAAGGAAGTGTAGGAGTTGTCATCCGAGACCCCTGACGATGCATTGTCATGAAGTTAGTTGCTTATCTCGGGGTGAATTTTACCAATAATATGGCAGAATACAAAGCCCTGATTATGGGTTTGAATATTGCAAAGAAGGGTGGTATTCGCCAGTTGTTGGTGAAAGGGGACTCTCAGTTGGTTTTAAATCAACTCAATGGGACGTACATGGTACGAAACCCCATCCTTTGCATGTACCATCATACTGCCCTAGCCCTGCTAGACGAATTTGATAGAGTGTCTTTTCAGCTGATTCCACGGAATTGGAATCAGTTTGCCGATTCATTGGCTAATTTTGCATATGAAGAAGACCTCTTCTTTAATTGTGGCCCTTGTCCCGATATATCTATTGACGATGAGATAGGACCTGGTCGTTTGTGGGGTATGCTTTCTGAACATGCCCTCTTTGGCAGATGATGGTTGATCTGGGTGATGCAGAGGGTAAGCGAGACTCATCTACATTTATTATCTTAGACCCACAGACTGATTAGATGACATGTGATGCGAACACCTCTTGCGCTATACGCAGGAGGGATGGGTCATAATTTAATGCACCTCGTTTAGGGCTACGAGCCCTGTTCCCCTGGGGATGATATGCTTTGCTGTCTATCATAGTTGTTTCCAGGAGGATGTTATGAGTAGTATTGTTTGATTTCATTAGGCCAAGAGGGCCATTCCCCTGTCTAGTGCAGGTGCGTTTAATCGGGTTTTTGTTTTAAGTGTTGTGCTGGACAGGTTTCGTGTTTCGTGGAATTTGGTGGAGCCTGGAGGAGCCTTTGCTGCGATGGAAGCTTCTTGTGGCTAATCTAGGTGATATCTCTCCTTTATATCTCTCCTTTACGAGTACCTTTCTTTCCTGTTATATGTGTATTTGTACTTGTCGAGGGGATATATTTTTGTTGGGGACCGGCAACCAAGGCATGAAGTCCCAGGTTCAGGCTAAGTATGTTTGAGGGAGGTCAGAGTAGTCATTGCCTCCTGTAAAGACATTGTCAGGCATCGAAAGACCTATTTTAGAAGGAAGTCCTAGTGGCCCTGTTCTGCTAGCCTGCTAGGTAGCCGTTCTAGGAGTTCTTGTTAGTAGTGAGGCAGTTAGAGAAGCCTGCCAGAAGATAATAATGAGGATGCCAAGAAGCCCTGAACATCCTAAAAGATGAATATCAATCCGAAGGTGTGTAAAAAGGGGTTCTAACCCCTATCCCAAGAAAAGAAAAGGAATGAAAATGTATAAGCAGTTGATCGTCGCCTTGCAAAGGCCTGGTAGGTTCCTGGGGACAAGTCAGACCCGGGGCCGATACCTTGTCTTCCTAGGGGTGGCTTCTTGCTGGAAAAATAATACCAAAACAAGGAAGGTTGGAGCGAAAATAAAAGTGAGCGTTAGAAAAGGATTAAGTGTCGCCTTGCGAGGGCTTGGTAGGTTCTTGGGTGCCGAGACAGGTCCTGAGGCTGATGCCTTGTTCTCCTTGGGTCACTACGCTCAGCTCCCTCCTTTTTACATGCCCAAGTATGTTCATCCAATAAAACCCTAAAAGAAGAACTGTACTGAAAAAAAATACTCCTTGATCAGGCTATAGGAGTCCTCGCCTTGTAGGAGCTCCTAGTTGTGTTGTCTTTAGTTGGTAAGTAGTTCAGACTACCATCTAGGGCAACCTCTTTGATAGGTTTTTTAGTTTGGCTATGTTGGAGCAGTTGGTTAGTGACTCGCTCCGGATCTTCTATTAGATGATGCTAGGCCTACTCCTTGTGGATGTCATGCCTTGGTTCTGTTAGGGGTAGGGGGAGCATTGTGCTGAGTTTTATTATATATTTGTTTTGTATCACTTTGATGCTTCTTTGGTTGTTTATGTGTAGATCTGTTCATGGATTCGACGAGCTGAGTCGCCCTATCCCATGGTCGCCAATGAGAGTGGAGTTTAGGTGCCGCGAAGTGCTTAAAAATAGCTAAAAATTATGAATATCAAGGGAAAAATATGCACCGTCAAAAGCGGCGGCTCGATCTAGGACGATTTTAAGCATCAAAGTGCTTTAAAGGTGCCCGAGCGACACTTGTTGATTTTTCATAATTTTTCAGACAGTCGTGCGGGTTGACAGAGCTACTAGCCAATGCGGGATGCTAAGCCGGACGCCCAGGATTTTTCAAAGCTCAATTCTGAATCCGAACGGGGAAATAGCCACAAAGTGGGCAAGATTTGAAGGGGTGGACCAAAGTTTGGCCAAATGGGTAAGTGACCCTTGGGGCCCAAAATGAAAGCCACATGAAATGAAGGAGAGAAAATCGTGGAGAAGAAGGAAGAAGAAGCCACGCCAATATGCGCCGAAAAATGTGCCTCATGCATGATGGATCAACCATGGGGGTTGCATACAACCCATAGAGCAGGCATTGGTCCCTCATTCCCCTCTGTATGCTGATCTTATCGCCGCCCTTCGCTCCTCAATTGATGGCCTGAATGCTGAGATAGAAAATCAGTCTTTCTCTCTCCTCCCTCTCTCTCTTCTAAAGGCAAGTTCATGTGGGAAGAAGAAGGAAGAAGAAAGAATGATGAAGGCTTGTCCGGCATGGATCGGATTGCTCCACGGGCTGGAAATGGTGATTTGTGATTGTGCTGGATATGAAGTGCTGCTGATTTTCAGATTTGCAGCCATGGACATGAAACCCGAAACACGTAAATAAGGGGTAATTCAATTTTTTCAAAGGAAATTTGAGATTTCATGGCTTTTGATTGATAAAATGTTGTTCATGTGCGCTAAAAATTGTTTATGTTGCTGTTTTCCATGAGTACTTGTTGATCATAATCAGAAAATCAGAAAAATATGCATCTTGTGACTCAAAAATAATATACTAAAACACGTAAAATATGGAAAATCAAGGGAAAATGATGGTTTTTGGGCATAAAAATGGGAAAATGAATAGGAACACCAACTAAATTTTCATTTTGCTGCAAGAAGGCTAAGGGCCACAGTCCATAACCTATTTTGAAATATTAGTAATTAAATAATGCAAAAAATAAGGGAAAATACAAGGAAAATAGAGAAAAATCACTAAAAATAGGAGAAAAATGCATTTTGGGTGCGAAAAATTAATGATAATTAAGAACAATGTTTGTGAATGTTTGTGGGGTCTGAAGCATGAGGATTTGCCTCAGTTCAACCCCACCTTCTTGTTCTAGTGTGTTTTTCCCACTTTTTACACATAAAATGATGGCAAAATGCCCTATAAATCTATACCACAATGCAACATTTGATCGATGGGAGGGTAGGGTGGTTAAAATGTGTCTAAATGTGGAGTCAAATGATGAAAAGATGGCTGGATTTTGTGTGCATGCCATATAGGTCGGTGAATAATTATAAAATAAGAGCCTAGTAGCACGAGGGTTTCCTTAGTGCTAGGTTCGTGTCACGCCGCATAAGAACAGTAGTTGAAAATCATTGAAAGGATGTTTTCTACATGTGCACAATATTGATTTTATAATTGTTTGAGCACTTAGCATCCACACTATGCATAAATCATAGAAATATTTAAAGGTATCAGAAATCCTGGATGCACGGCAATTGTCTTCATTAGGATCTTGACCCACGTTGAGTGAGAGACAGGACACCCTAAGCCATAGGCTAGTCGCGAGGTCTAGGGAAAATAGAAATAAGGACAATGGTACATTCATGTATACGATTAAATGGTACCTTGAGTGGATTTTGTGCGACATGTTTATATGTTGAGGGACGCACTGAGGGGCCAATCCCCAAAGTGTAGGAGAGTCGCAGAGGGTTGACGGCATTCAGCCGTAGGAGGAACCCCATGTGTATGTGATTCGAGCCTTTTGGCTATGTGAAAGGGACTCCCTCTGAGGAGTAATATTGCGTTAGGATCAGTTGGACTACAACGTATTACAAACTCAATGTTTAGGAAGGCAGAGCTTTTGATAGACGCTCCTGGCCGCGAGGCCATGGGGTTGTTGAGCGCGTGAGATAGAGGTCCGGCTAGTGCATGAGCCAGTGCCGGCCTGTTTTTAGGTCCATCAAGAGAACAGCAAATCTTCACACAGCATCATAATAGATATCTCCCACGGATTTGATAGAATCAACCATAATTCATAGAATCCTTCAATAGAACAATGAATATAAAAGAATACACCATTTTTGAATGGAAATCAATCACATAGTATTCATCTTCAATGTTTCCATAGTTCTCTCTCTCAATCTCCCATATATAGATACACTATTTTGATAGAATTGACTCTCTCTCTCTCTCTCTCTCTCTCTCTCTCTCTCTCTCTCTCTCTCTCTCTCTCTCTCTCTCTCTCTCTCAATAGTAAATCAAATCCTCACTACAATGCTCTCATAATGACTCTCAATAATCCTTCTTAGGTCGTGGATGCACCTTCCAAGAGGTATATCTGATGTGAAGAGGCACCAGTGCCACTACAGTGTCTCTTCACAGCTCACTACTATCACTGTCACTCCAATCTTCTTTTCATTATTCAATAACTGCTTCTTCCATTTGTTTTAGCTCTTTTGAACTTAGATTCATCCTTTCCAAAAGTTAAAAAACTTTTCCAAAGTCACATGTACTTTCTACAGAACACTTACAGAAGATCTACAGAACAGTACATTACAGTACCAGAGTAGATATAGAATAGTTACAGAGTAGAGACAGAGGCTCTATAGAAGATTTACAGAGGGTTACAGAAGGTCATCAGAACCTCATAACTCATACGAAAACCATTCCAAACTATCAAAAAATATCCAATAAGCTTCCAAAATATTTCAATCTTCATCAATCATCAATCCATGCTTCATACAGAAGAAAATCAGAACAAAACAGAAGCTATACAGAAGGTATACAAAACCAATCAGAACCTCAACAGAACATCACAGAGCCTCATATCTCCACTAAGAATTATCATGATCTTCCAAAAAATAATCAATATCATCCAAAACTCTCTCAAACACTTCCATTAACAACCATACATCACTCTAAATCCATCAAAAGTCAATCATTCAGTCCTCAAAAACAACAAAAATCAGTCAAAAATTCAGTCTTTTTCCACTCTCAACATATCCCCACACTTAGAAAGGAAGCGTCCTCGTGACCTAAGGAAAAGAAGAATATAAGTTCACTAAAGAGCTCAATGTTATCTTCCGTAGGATCTTCAATAATCTCTCCAAACCACGACCCCAACTTATCACCTGTATCTCAAGAAAAAATACTACTAAAGGAAAACTTCATTATTCATTAACACATCTGATAATCATTTAAAAGTCATAACAAATTTATAAAGGATATAAGAGGTTTTTCTTCAGCTTTCCACCATAGGCTTGCCATCCACCATCAATAATTTGAGAAGAGCTCTCGATCAAATTATTCAACCATCACGAACTCATCACATAAGATTATTACAACACACACACAAACACTAAACTCAACCATCTGAATGACACCTCCAAAAAGAGATATATATATCATTAAGAATCATCCAAAATACATTGCAAAGGCATCAATGAAGGTGATCCCTTTTAAAGGCTTAGTGGTTTCGAAAACGATCCATGGAGAAGGACTCATCCACAAATGTCTTTGGAGGATTTTGAAAGCATTGAAGGCAATACATCCTTTCTAGCAAAATAGGGTATCTGCTAGGTAGACATAGGGCATGAAAATATAGGACATCCAACTGTTGGGAATCAATGTTCACATTGGCATTCATACAAAGCTTTGGAATTTGTCTTTGATCATTATGGAAATGTCTATGCATGTATGCTAGATACCAAGCAAAATGAGCTGCCAATCTCACTGAAGGATCTAGAGATTGTGAATATTGGTGAGCAAAATGGATATAAATTTGGTATGCTTGACTAGCAGTTGTCCAGTCCCCTGGAATTAATGGCCAGTTAATCTGTGGTCCTGTGAGAGAATCAGTCAAGCTCCATCCTCTTCTTCTCGGAATCTGCTGATCAAATCCATCGTACTCACTAAACAACTGAGGGGGTTGAGAAATAGAAGTGGTAGGAGATGGAAGTGGAATAAGTAAATGAGGGTGAAGAGATGGGTAGGCAAAATCATAAAAGGAGGAATAAGATAAAGAAGGAGTGGCTAAAAATTTAAGTGAATCAGTTATTAGGAAAGGTGTCAATTGATAAACAGGAAAAGTAGAAGGTATATGGATAGATGGAGAAGGGCATGGTGGAGAAGGGGAAAATACTCGATCTTCGATGAAAGAACAATAGGTAAATATAGGAATTTGAGGAAAACCTTGAGGTTGAAAAAGAAGAGGTAAAATAGCTACTGAGTTGGATTGATAAAGGGAAAGATAAGTATCATAGCGATGAGCCATTTGTTGGTAGTATAATAGGCTAGGAACAGAGGGACCTAGGACAGATCTTCTTTGATAGGCATCAAAAAAAGGATGAATCAAATGGAGGTTTTTTGGAAAGATAAGCTAGGAGATCCACCCTCAGTTGGTTAGTGCTCTGCACATAAGTAGAAGCTATATTCTGACGTTACTTCAGGACCACATAATCAATCATTGAATGCCATGAATTGTCAGGGCAAGTAGCCACTTTTGAGGAATAACACTGGAACATGTTATCTATCCGCAACTCCAAATTGTTGACATACAAAACAGCTTGCAAAACCACATTCCCCACATACTAGGCCAGATCTACATCATCTGAAATCAACAGATCACCTCATAGATACATGTAAGGCAGCAACATGGTATTCATCATCAAAGAATCTTCAAAAATCATACGGACCACTTCTGTCAGCAAATCTGAAGACCAAGCCCCACTCCAACCATCCTCTGGAAGAGAAAGATCCATCGTTGAAAGCTTCATATAGAAGGCCAACTTCTGCAATTGATAGTGGACAAAGAAAGAATGGTCCGGAGGAACATACTCCTGAAAGTGCTCAAATGTAGACCATAACAAATCCATCCTGGATTGCAATCTTTCCACTTTATCTTGAAACAATGGACACAATGTGGCCTGTCTCCGGAGAACTGCCAAGTCCTGCTGAGAGATAGAAGGAATCATAGGAACATTGGGGCTTGGAGGAATGGACCGTGACCGTGCCAATTGGTCCTGCAACTGCTTAATCTGGAAAGCTTGTGATTCCAATGTATTATGAGCAATCTGCAAAGCTGACAGTTTTGCATCTAAAATAGTCTAAAACTCTTGAGCTTCTTTGGACATTCTTTCTTTCTCCTCCAAGACTCTAGTGACCTCTGACTAAGCTTCTACTAAATGAATCTTCAAAGAAAATATTTCTTCTCTCTGGGTCTCAATCATATGGGTCTGCTACTCCATCTACTTAAACAGATCAGCAAGTGTGTCTTTAGCATCAGAGGCTAACTCTGAGGTTGCCTTATGCAACTGGTATTTGGACTGCATTAATTCTTCATAGAAAGAAGCATACATCTGTTGAACACAAGCTGTCACTGAAAGTTCAATCGAACTCTGGATGTCATTACAAAGGAATGGAATAGCATCTCTTGACACTAAATTGTTCAGTGAAGGGACTGATATTTCCAAAGAACCATCTCTATATGCCCTGAATAAATTGTTACATGTGAGGTAAGCAAGGAGGTCACTACCAGATGTAGTAGGAATTGTGACTGAAGGGATGACTGAGGGAGTTTTATATGCCACATGCTTCAAGCGCTTCTGCTGAATGACCAATGGAGGAGGGGAATCAAGATCCTCTATGTCAATAGGTTCTAACTCTTCTAAAGGTGGAGGGGGAGGTACTGGATTAGATGTAGAAGGTGGTAGCACACCCTTCTTAAGGCCTGAGTATGTCAAGAAAGCATATAAGTAGGAACCATAAGTAACATTTGTGACATTCCCTCTGGTCACTTTGACCAAATGTTGGTCTATCTTCGTAAGCAGGTAAGTACTCCAATCAATGGCCACCCCTTTTAACACCATCCTAGAAGCTGTGAAGAGTTCTTTGGACAAATAATGGGATGGTGTTTTGGCAAGCATAAACCTGTCTTGGAGGAACTGGCAAACTAACTTCTAAAGAGAATCAGTGATCATGGAAAAAGACATTACTGAAGTGTTTATCACTTTCTTGACATCCAGAATGTCTTTGGTTTGCTTCTATAATAGCTTGAAAATCTCATCATTGGAGAATAATTATCTGGCTGTAACAAAGGGTTCTCCTTTGTAGGGAAGAGACAAAGCCTTCCCTAACCCTCGAGGTGTCAATACCATGGAAGCACCATGAACCAGGCCCGACTTCTTACTGTATGATGCAAGAAACTCATCACACAAGGATGGATTATCTGGAATCAATGGGAATGAAGCAACCACGAAAGTCGCAAGTCCTGCTTTCGCTATAGGCTCAAAAGCCAGTAGGGAAGAATAATCCCTACTGATCAGCGGGACATACTGGATAGGAGGAGGAGCGTGAGGCGCCATTCAGATGGAAAACACACACCACAAATACAGACAATCACAAAGAATGCCTACAAAACAACCAAAATAGCTATTTAAAAAAAATCAATCAAAAGAAGGACACACACATAGATGTAACTAACCAATTTACCACCCCAAACAACCCACATCCTAGAAAAAATTCGGCATGACCTCTACACATATGTGATCGAAAACTTCATACGATGCAATAAACAAGTACCCAAAACCATGTAAGGCAAGAAAGAAAAATACTTCAAACCGCACCCATAATCGTAGCACATAAGCAAACCATAATACCATAAAAATCTAATCAAGACCTAGCCTTAACTTTGACCAACAATTTCAGCTAAGAGGACTTTACACGCCCATCCCACCAAGCGTGTTTATTAAAAGGAAAAAAAAGGGCAATGAGAAGAAATGATTTTAATGAAGGGTTCATTTTAAGAAATTATTAACAATGGGTGACATTTTATCAAGTTATACACTTTAATAAGAAAACGGTGGTTCATTCTTAAAATTTTAATTACAATTTATTAGGGTGAAGCGGTGCTTTAATGAAACCCGGACTGTGATTCTCTAACTGGGGTCTCTAAATGCAAATTCATTAATTAAAAATTAATAGTAATGTGGAGCGCTTTTTTTTCAGCGCGTGCTTTTTTTTGTGACGACTGGTTCATTTTTATTAAAAATTAAGGTACCTCTAAAGCCGCATGCAAAGTGAACAGTTGGTTGATTTTAAATTATTAGAAAATTGTGTGTTTAGCGCGAGCGCGTGTGAAAAAGTGGGTGAATAAATTTAATTTTAGCAATTAATTATGATTAAGGGATAATAAAAATGAATAAAGCTAAAATAAATAAATACATGGTAGGGGTGTGTATGCAAAAGACTAAAGGCACACTGAGTAGTCTCCAAATGTAAGGAATCCAATCAAAAAAAAAAAGCAAAAACCATTGATTAAAAAAAATAAAGCACCTTAGTGTTTTTGTGTTATTTTGATTATTAGTATTTTAAATGTGTTTTTATTTTGTATAGTGTTTGGTTTTGTTTTGTTTATTTTGTTATTTTTTTCTTTTTTCTTTAATAATTAAATCAAGATATAGGACACATGAATATGTTGTGAAGTGTAAGAGTGGAATTTCAGCAATCCAACAAGTGTCAACAATGTGTTGTAATTTATCCATGATTTTTCAGGTGATTTTTGGAATTTAAAATGAATTTTCATGAGGGAAGGTTTTAAATTTAGGGTTTTGACTTTAAATAATACTTTGGTCATTTATGGAAGCATTTCCAATTGATAAATTATTGGCAAAAGGAGCAAGGGGGTTTGTGAAATTTTTTGTTTTTTTTTTGGAAATATTTCTAAATTTTTACCAATTTTTAATGAAATTTTTACCAATTTTTGCATGTATTTTTGAAGGAGATTTGAATTTTTGCAATTTATTTTCTTGAATTTCCACTTTTAAAAATAATACAAATGATTTTAAAAATATTAGATTTTTTTTTGCAATTCTTTTGTAATTTTTTTGAATTTTAAATTAATTTTAATGAATTTTTGAAGTTTTTTAGGTGTTTTATGTGTATTTTTAAAAGGCGGTACCCAAGCTGCGTGTGAACAGTGGAGGATGACTACGTGTGAACAGCTAACTGCAACACACAACCGTACAAACAAATCGGGAGCGCGTCCTCGCGCTTGACCACCCGCTAGCAGCTCACATACTCGTGCACGCGCTGCGTTGTGAACAAGGGAGGTAGAGGGAAAAAGGGCAGGAACGAGGCGAGCACGGGGGAAAACGGGGGTGAGGGGAGGATAGGGGAGGAAAGGATCGAAGTTAGGTGAGAGAAGAAACGGAGGTTAGGTAAGTTAAGTAAGGGCATTAAATAAATTAAGTAAATTAGGTTGATTAGGTAAATTAAGTTGATTAGGTTAGGTTAGTTGATTAGGTTAGTTAAATTGATTAAGTTAGGTTAGTTAAATTGATTTAATTAAAGTGAATGTACTACACTAACCAGGGGCTGGAGGGGGGTGGGTGTTTGGCGGCATCGTGGGAGGAGAGGAGGATGCTGGCAGGGCGGGCGTCGACGATGGCATGGGAGGAGAGGAGGAGGAGAAGGAGACGAGGACGCTAGCGGGGCAAGCGTCAACGGCGGCGTGGGAGGAGAGGAGGACTCTGGCGGGGCGGGCGTCGACTGCGACGTGGGAGGAGAGGAGGAGGAGAAGGAGACGAGGATGTTGGCGGGACGGGCGTCGACGGCGACGCGGGAGGAGAGGAGGAGAAGAAGGAGATGAGGACGCTAGCGGGAGAGGCGATGAGGAGGGCGCAGAGGAAGTGGTGGAGGGGAGGATGAGGCGGAGGTGGGAGAGGCAATGAGAAAGAGGGCGAGGCGGAGACAGGGCGGAGGTGGAGGGGAAGGAAGAGGGCGAGGTGGAGGCAGGGCGATGGCCGCGGGGGGGACGTGTCTGCGGGGGTCGCGGGAGGAGGACGAGCCGAGGGAGAGGGAGGAGATGTCGACGGGGGAGAAGGGAGAAGGGATGGACGACGTGACAAATGGGAGTCATGTAATTGTTTTTTCTTTTTTTCCTCTCTTTTTTCTTTTTTCTTTTTTCTTTTTTCTTTTTTCTTTTCTTTTTTCTATTTTTTATTTTTTAATTAATATATGGATGTGTGTAGGTGGGTGTTTGTGGATTTTTGTTTTTTTTTTGTATTATTTTTTTGGTTTTTTTAAATGAATTTTATGTTTTTTTTAAGTTTATTTTATGATTAGTTTAATTTGTTTTTTTTGTTAGTGTTTGTTTGATGTGTGTGTTTTTTGTTTTCTTTTGTTTTTTTTGTTTTTTTTTAATGTGGTTTTTTTTTAATAATTGTTTGTGTTTGATGAGTGTGTGTGTTTTTCGTCCCGTGCGCATGCGCGGGGCGGGAGTAAAAAAAATTTAATCATCGGCAAGATCAAACACGGCAGGGACGGCGACGCGTGAGCCATAGACGCCAGGGGTACGTCCCGAGGCGCGTAAAACCAAAAACAGGCGCGTTCACACGCAACACAAGAAATGCGACCACATGACAAAAAGGAAAAAAAATTAATAAAACTCAAACCGTACGTCGGATCGAAAATCCATTAAAAGAAAAAATGTGTCGGGAGACAAGGAGAAGATGATAAAAAAATGTGACACGGGTTCTGAGGCAAAATCAGGGTGTTCATATGAAAAAAATGCAAGAAACAAACCCGAAAACACGTACGTGTATTAATATCGGAAAATCTGTGCATCGGAACGAAGTGCCGAGAGAAGTAAAAATGCGCAGAACAATGTGTCCAACAACCTATCGTGGCAAAACATAGTTCCAATCAAAATAGGACACATTCACATGGAAAAAATCCCAAAAATAGACTTGAAAATGGACTCAGAAATTAATACGAGAAGAACCATGCACCGGAATAGAGAACAATAAAAATGAAAATTTTCCGAAAGAAAGGGATTCACAGGGCTGGTGCATCAAAACTCAGTTGGAAGGGAATTAGGAGGGGTTCATATGGAAAAACATTAAAAAAACACCCGAAAACACTCGAAAAATTTAATAACTAACAATCTGGCAGTCGGAAGAGGAGGGAGGAAAAAGAAAAAAGTGAGGGAAAGGCTGATGAGACACGGCTATCAAATTAAACTGGAATTCCGATGCAAATTGGGCATGTTCACATGGAAAAATGTGAAAAATAGGCACGAAAAGGGCCCGAAAACCCGCAAAAATTAATACGGACCAACCGTGCATTGGAATAACATGGAGTAAAAAGGAAAAATGCCAAGAGAAATGGGTAGGGCAAGGTTAGCACATCAGATCAGGGTTCTAAAGCAACAAAGGCACGTTCACATGAAAAACCGTCTAATTTACAGAAATTGCTTTAAAAATTAATAACTTGAGAACCGTCTGTCAGAACGGGAGTTGGTAAAAAGGAAAAATGGGCAGTTCAAAGGGACAAACATGAGTGTAAGGTTGGATGTGAGTCTTAGTGAACGTAGGATACGTTCGCATGGAAAAATCACAAAACAAAGGATAAAGGCAAACGGTCAAGGAACAGCTCCGAGGACAGGGTGAAATAGAACGGAGGAGGGGGGGAGGGACCCTTGCAGGGTAAAATAAATTCATGGAATAGATGTATGATTATAGCAAGGTATATGCCTTGGGGTATGCAACATAGACGCGCAGGGACGCGTCCCCACACTTAAAACCTTAGCAGGAAGGGTAAACCGAACATCAAGGACCTAAGACCACACAGCAGACCAACCACGAATGTCCACACACTTAAGACATGATCGTCATTGACAAACAGAAGGTGTAGGGTTGGAAAAACTTGGCCCATATTGTCGAGGAGGAATGTCGACCATCGAGGTTGCCTCTTGTGTCATTGTCGGCTGCAGGAGGTAACAAGGTGTCGTCATAACACACATCCTTCGTGGCAGGGACCACGCAACAACACCCAAGGAGGTAGCTAGTTGAAGGAATCACAGGAAATTCACCGATGACGAGGGATATTGCACTCAACTCACGATCACTCAAAGGGAATGAAAGAACAGTCACTCGCCCCATTACGAACATCACTCGAGGAAATAATGATGAAAACCCAAAGCTCACACTTGGTTTAGGAATCGACAAGGAGATGGTGTAGAAGGAGTATGCCAGGGTGCACAATTGATGGTGCATCAGTGCGTCCAACCCCGTTTGGCATAGGTGCAAGAAGGTAGGCCAAGGAGCCTTACAGTGCAGTGTACCAAACAGAGTGACGTGGCATGTGCTGATAGCAGAGACCCATCCCATGGGTGCAGAGGGAAACAGAAACGTACCTGACTCCAATGGTCGTAACGTCCCTCAATCCTCACCTCTCAATAATTGATTGAAGAAACACCAGTCACACTCAACCCACCCTCTGTCTCACGCTCTGTTGAAAGATACAGAGGGCAGCCCATTCCTAAAACCCATTGATGTAATCCTCACTGCCACTTATGCAGAGATTGTATGCCTTGTGCGCATTTGATGGTGCAACTGTGCATCCCACCCTGTGCCAACATACAGTGCAAGAAGGAAGGCCAAGGAGCCTTATGGTGCAATGCACAGGAACAAATCGTGCATTGTGCATTGAGAGGCCCATCCCGTGCGTGCAACACTCCGTTCACACATCTCACCTCTCATTTGATTTAAAGGGAAAAACTGGTCACTCACCCCACCCTCTGTCTCACGCTCTGATAGATACAGAGGGCAGCCCATACGCACATCCCCATCCTATTAGGATGAAAGCTCACATCACTCAAGGGGTTGGTGATGAAGGTCATGACAGTTGTGTTGTCATGAGGATCTTGAAGATAAGGTGTACCTAGGGAGGCAACTTACAAGTCTCATACTTCAATGATTTGTAAGAAAAGTCGTCTGTTAAGAAGGGCAGATGGACTGATATTGCAGAGACAGCGCACCAAGGGAGGTGGCTTCAAATTACTTGCTGGAAAGGTTCTACTGGTGAGTCAGCTATCCTGAACTGTGGGGTGTTATCACCTTTTCCACAGTCAGCTTCCCACCAAGGGTGTTTCCACCTTTTCTTGGAACGAGGCCTGTTATGACAGGGAATTTCTTCCTTTTCTCCCATAACAGTTTTGTTTATTTTTTTCTTTTTCTTTTTCTTTTTCCCTTTTTTTTTGTTAAGAAAGAGAATGGTAGAAATGCCATGTGTCAGGACCAACCTCACCACCGTTGTTGGATTAGACGAGAAGAGAACAGGGTCGAGTTGAGATGTTTCTGCTAATGAGGAGAATCATAAGGACTATAAGAAGCATGACGAGAAGGATAGTGCGAAGCCCAAAAGGGAAAGGGTAGGTCGACTGTGATTGTCAAGATCCCCATGGAGGAAAGTACTTTTTCATATGATAGCCATTGATCATGAAAGGATCATCAGAGGCATCAACGGTCTGCACCTGAACAAAGCCGTTAGTATTGACAACAAGTACCTTGTACGGGCCCATCCACCGTTGTTGAAGCTTGCCAAGAAACTTGCCAAATCTCAAATCATAGGCTAGGACAAGATCACCTTCTTTAAACTCCTTGTGCTTGATGAAACTGTCATGATAGGCCTTGCGTTATGCTTGAGTGGTTTCCATACACTGTAGAGCCATCCGCCGAATCTCATCCAAGCACTCCGAGTGCAGGAGACGGCGTTGCAGTGACTCATCATCTCCCAAGCATTCTTTAACTACCATTCGCAAAGAGGGAAATTCCAATTCAACAGGGAAGACGGCTTCTGTACCATAAACTAACTGGAAAAGGGTATGTCCTGTAGCTACCTTATGGGAGGTTCTGTATGCCCAGAGGACCTCTGTAAGTCGATCATCCCAGTCGCGATGATGTGTGGCAATCGTTCTTGTCAGGATCGAGCAGAGGATGCGATTGGTGACTTCAACTTGGCCGTTGGCTCTGGAGTAATAAGGAGTGGATTTGCGATGGCGGATCTTATACATCTCTGTCAACTCCTCCATAATTTTGTTAAGGAAATGAGTACCTCGGTCACTTACTAGCTCGAGGGGACTTCCAAAACGGGTGATAATATTCTTGTACATGAATAGGGCTACGTTGTTATCATCATCCCGCTTCAAGGCTTTAGCTTCACACCACTTTGTGACATAATCCATACATACTAAGATGTATCTGTTCTGCTTCCGTCTGGTAGGTGGATCAATGGGACCCACAAAATCAATCCCCCACTTCTCGAACGGCTTGAGGGGAAGAATGGGTTGCAATGGCATGGCACTTGTTTTGGTGGGTTTCCCCATTCGCTGACAAGCATCACATCTCTTACAATAGTCATATGCATCCTTATGGAGGGTTGGCCACCAGTATCTTGCTAATAGAGCCTTCCTGGGTGTCGCTTCTCCTGTAAAGTGTCCATCTCATGGTTCATCATGGCATGCTTTCAATACTATGTCGATTTCATCCCCTGCAACACATCTTTGCAATACTTCATCTTTGCCTCTCTTGTACAGTGCACCGCCTAGCAAGGTGTAGGGGGCTGATTCTAACAGAAGCTTCTTCCTCTCACGGCTTGAGATGCTAGGAGGATACTGTTGAGTTGCCAATAGATTGGCTATGTTTGCATACACCAGGGAGTAATTGTTTCAACTAGAAACAAAGAAGCATCAGGAAGGTTTGGATCATCCTGTCCCTCTTCTTCTGTTTGAGGGATCCGTGATAGATGATCGGCTAGGACACGGGAACGGCCAGGCTTAATAACTACTTCAAAATCAAACTCTTGGAAGAGGAGCAACCATCTCATCAGTCGTCCTTTAACATCTGCTTTGTTCATTAGGAAGGACAGGGCTTCATGATCCACGTAGAATTTAAAATGCGTTGACAGTAGATAGTGTCGAAACTTCTCTAGTGCAAACACCATTGCCAAGCACTCAAGCTCTGTCACTGTGTAGTTCCGTTCTCTATCAGTTACCTTTTGGCTTGCATAATAAATGGGTTGATCTAATTTAGAGGGGGCCTTTTGACATAGGACAGCACCTTGCCCTTCAACTGATGCATCTGTGTGCACTTGGAACTCCTTCATCCAGTCAGGAGGCTGCAAGATAGGTGCTTTGATATGGCACTATTTTAGGATATTAAAGGCCTCTTCACAGTCATCGGTCCAAAGAAAATCAGCATCTTTCCTTAGGAGATTGTGCAGAGGGGTTGCCTTGGTTGCAAAATGTGCAATAAATCTTCTGTAGTAGCCCACATGGCCAAGAAATCCTCTCAATTGCTTGAGGTTTGTTGGTGCTATTAAGACGGCAATCTTTTTAATCTTCGTTGAGTCTATTGCAATCCCTTGTGTAGAGACAATATGGCCCAGAAGAACTCCTGATGAGACGCCAAAGACACATTTGTCGGGGTTGAGAGAAATCCCATACTCTCGGCATCTGTCAAAACATTGCTCTAGGTGTCCCCAGTGCTCACGGATCAAACTATAGACACAAAAGTCATCAAGATACACCTCAATGAAATCATGCAAATGATTCTGGAAGGCAGCCATCATTACTCATTGGAAGGTGGCGGGGGCATTATAGAGCCTAAATGGCATCACTCTATAGGCATAGGTCCCCCATTCTGTGGTGAAGGTTGTTTTGGATTAGTCCTATTCTGCAATTTTGACTTGGTTATATCCACTGAATCCATCCAAGAGGGAATACAGCTCATGGCCTACCACTGTGTCCAACAGTTGGTCGGTAAAAGGGATAGGGAAATGATCCTTCTCTGTCTTCGAATTGAGCTTTTAAAAGTCGACACATATTCGAAGTTTTCTGTTCTTCTTGGATACTACCACAATGGGCGAGACCCATTCACTGTTAGCCACGGGATAAATGAACTCGGCTTCAAGAAGTTTTAATAATTCGGCCTTCACTAGAGCAGAGTAATTAGGATTCATACGTCTTTGTCTTTGCCTTACAAGTTTTGCATCAGGCTCTAGGTCAATGTGATGCTCGCATACTGTGGGATCAATCCCCTTTAGAACTTTATATGACCAAGCAAACACATCTAAGTTCTCCTTTAGTAGATCTTGCAGGACCACTAGTTCTTCTTCTGGAAGATTGAGGCCCACTTTCAGGTGTACCATCAGTATCCAGGAATGTCACTTGTCTTTCACCTTCCACTTCGCGGATAAATGTCCCATGGATTGCTTCTAGATGGAGGTCTGACTCTTTCAAGGGAGTAGTGTCCTTGTCTGATGTTCCACTAGAACCAGTGTCGTCCTTCTGAACAGATGACTCATTTGTTTGTTGAGGTTGCTGGAAGGGTATCAAAGCTTTGTTTGCTATTGTATAAGGGGTGATTTCTTCTGGACTTAGGTATTCATCTTTAGAGGATGCGTCCAGGAATGTCACATAGCATGAACCTTCTAGAGGCCGTGACTCTGAGGGCTTTGGTTTCTGTTGTTGGCAGGGGGCATCATCATCGTCTTTTCTCTCGACTGAATGGTCAGAGCGACAAGAGCCACTAGTGAACTTAATTTTTATTTCTTTAATCCATTGCTTATATAGATTCTGCATTCTTTGTGGTCCATTGATCAAATCGAATGGAACCATGGTAATTCCATCCAGCACCCTGAGATCTTTGGTCTCTGAGGTCTCTGTAGGGATATCAGCAAGATTATCCTCTATCAGAGGAAATTGTTCATCTGCACTTTCATAACCTGCTTCATTTTCCTCCTCCTCATTCCCATCCTCTTCCTCTGGAGGCTCTGTCTCTGCTTTTGCAGAGGCTTTGTAGGAGAAGAACAGATCTTCTGCCTCTGTATCTACTTCTGCTTCTGCTTCTGTCTCTGTCTCTGCTCTGTCTCTGTTCTACATCTGCTCTATCTCTGTATCTGTTACTATCTCTATATTTGTTACTGTCTCTGTATCTGTTACTGCTTTTGTCTCTGCTCTGTATCTATTATGTCTCTGTTCTGTCTCTGTGACTGTCATGTAATAGGGAGAACAGTACATCCATGCTTCTATTTCACTGTTAGAGGTGATTTTAGAAGTTAATTCTAGTTGAGGCAGAAGGTATTCTCCCATGGACAAGGACTTTACTTCCCTTGGTAGTTGGCTTACAGTGCCCACTATTAGGGACTGTTCCTCTATTTTCTTGGAAAAAATCTGTTTAACAGCCTCTTCATCTCCTGATGTACCATCTATTACCTCGTTGGAGGAGTTAGTTATGACTTCAATTGATGTGGATCCATTGCCTTTTTGCGATCCATACAACTTTAGCACCACTTTGTTGGGTCCTCTACCTAGGGTTAGGGTTCCTTTGAACCAATCCGTCCTGGCTCTTGCTTCAAAAAGCCAAGGTCTTCCCAACAACAGAGGGTATGATGTCCCATAAGAATTTGGTTTGACCACCAGATATGTCAACCAATAGTCTCTTCCTGCAAGGGTTGTTTTTACATATGGGAGGATGCCCAACGGTTTAATTCTACTTTGGTCTGCCAATCTGATAAGCCACTGTGTAGGTTGAATTCCTTGCAACCCTAAGTCCTTCATTGTCACATCTGTCATTATGTTTACTGATGAGCCTCCATCAATCAATGCATCTGAAATAAAGCATCCTTCTATCCACACACTAATCTCTGGGGTTCCAGGATCAAGTCATTAGCCACATCTACTTCCTTTACAGGCTCTAGGGTGGCCTGATTAGTCTTGGTCACTGTTGAAGGAGCGATCCTTAGTCCACGTTTTCTTGTCAAGATGCTTTTGAATTTCTTTTGGCAACTGGGAGATAACATCAGTAACTATCGGAATGTTAGGTTTGGTTTAAAAGTGTCTAGGTCTTTGACCAAGTCATAATCTTTGATAGGATCCACAGGCTTCTCCAACCTGCTGGGGAATGGGGCTACACCCATTTTTATCTTTCCTTTTTCTTCTAATAATTGCAGCACTGGCACTTCCTTTGTTTCTAAAATTGCTTCTGTATTGTCTATCTCCTGGACCTCTAGTCCTGTTTCTAGGACTGTCTCTGTAACTCTCTTTGGCACTATAGTGCTTCATACTGCACTGTTCTGTTTTGTAGTGCTCCATCCCTCTGTTGACAGGTTGAACTTTACAGTCTTGGCAGGAGAGTTATTTTCATTCTGAATAATTAGTTCCTTCTTCTTGGTGCGCGTGATGGCGTCAACTTTCAACTCTACAAAATTGGAGGTAGGCTCTTGTACCTTCTGTTGGCTATCAGTGCCATTGGCCTTTACAGGGGCTGGACTTGGACAGTCCTTTGCATCGGCTACATAAGGGCTTGTAATCCACATATCATCTAGGGTTTGGACAATTTGGGGAGATATGACCCTTTTCTCCACACCTGTAACATTCCACCTCTGATCTCTGTCGTCCTTTGTAACTTTGAGAGGGAAACCTCCTTGGACCAAAATTAGGACCAAATTCTCTAGGCTTTGGTCCAATATCCTATGTTGTCATTTTGGATTTTAGCAAGTTAAATCTTGCATTTTCATCCTTCTATCTTCATTCCTGCATCTCTTTTAGAGAGCAAATATCCTCTATATGGTTCTTCCACAAACAATAGGAACAGAAGGCCCCAGGAATAGTTGTTTTTCGGGTACATTCAGTGGCTAAATGTCCCGCTTGATGACACTTTCCACACCATGTATTAGAGCACATCACATCTCTTCCAACTCTCGCAAGAGTGGATATATTGGCGGTATTCACCTTCAGTGTCTGTAACTGCTCGGCAATCACATCCATAAGCTCTTTCTTTATACTTACAACTGAGTTGGATAAGTAGTCCTTCATATTTTCACCTCCTGAAGTACTTGTAGTAGGGTTTTGGGAAGCTTCTGTAATTACTGCATACACTGGTTAGGTCGATCCAGAAGATCCTCTGTTCTGATTCTGATTCAGAGCTCCTGTTGAGACTTGGGATTGTTGATTCCAGTTTGGTAGGGTTCCACTGTTGTTGAGTCGCCATTGGAGAACCTGTTTGAGGCCACTGTTGTTATGGTTGAACCATCATTTGAGGCACTATCATCTGTGGTGACCACAATGGATTAGGTGCATTATACTGCGGCACTGTTTACATCTGGGGATAGGGATAGGGAACTATCCCTGGGACTACATTTGGTGGGTATATCATTCCTGGCATGGGAAGAGGTAAGACTCCTCTTCCTGGAGTCATTGACAGCCTTGCTTCAACTTCATCATACAATCTTGCACCTTCCGCTGCAGCTTGCAGATTGACTGGTCTTCTCAATTCCACAAACTTGTGAACTTTTGGTTGTAAGCCTCTGAGAAACACTCCTTTCTGGATACCTTTGTCCAAATGATGGTCAATCCATCTCTTCAGGATGGATTCCATTCGTGAGACATAAGCTTCTACTCTTTCTCCAGAGGACTGACTTAGGTTCATGAACTCCTCTCGCATCCACTCTTCAAAACCTTCACACCTGAATTTAGTGAGGAAGGCCAGCTTCAGGTTGTCCCAAGTGCCAAAAGTTCCTACTGCTTGTCTCTCATACCACTGAAACGCCACGCCTTTGAAAGTGGCAGGGAATATTGCTAACCAATGCTCAGGGATTCTGGCATTGTTAGCCACACATGCTACCATGAACTCTGCTACATGAAGATCAGGGTCTTCATTGTACTCTCCCTTAAAAACTGGCAATGGGACTACATTTGCTGGCCTGTCATCAATATTTCTAGGACGAATCTGACTAGGAAGGGGACCTTGAGTCGCCATGGGAACTTCTGTAAAGAGTGCTTTTAATGCATCAAAGGAAGCTTCTGTTGCGAGCTCGTTCTCAGCTTTGATTTTTGCATTTTCTCTTCTCACGTACCTCTGGACTCGTTTGGCTCCAACCAGTTGGTCTATATTTAACATGATAGTATCAGAGAGGGCTTCAGTCTCTGGAGGATTCTCTAGCCAACATCTCTTCTACTTCCTTCTTTTCAACATCTCTGAATTCGGCTTTCAAACGACCACAGAGGGGTAGATATTCCATTCTAAAAGTATCAAAACTCATTCTTCTTAGGATCGTTGTTGTGTCATTATAATAATGCCAGCTTCTAAGGGTTTCAACAGTGTATGTTGTGAAAAACACTCTGTCTACCAACTTCCAGTGGGTTGCTAATTGGACAAATGGGAGATTGTCAGTGCACCAAGCATCCCACGTATCTTGCTGTTGAGCATCCACGAACAAATTCCAACTCTTTTTCTTCTTGTCTTCATGAACCTCCACAGACCACAACTCCTGAAGCTTCTTCACAATCTCCCACTTGATGATGTCTGGAAACTTCTCAATCAATGCCAAATCTTCCATGGATGGTCATTCTCTCTGTTTCTGCTCTTCAGTTTGTTTCCAAACAATTTTGCCACCAAGATGCATGTTTCTGCTGCTTCAACAGGAAGAGGAAACAGTCCACCGCATAGAGCATGCATCATGATGGTAATTTGTTTCCGCCATTGTGGGATGAACTTCTTGTGGAAAGTGGCTTTGATAATGTGAATCTCCAACTCTGCAGTGGAAGAAGGAACTTTGCAAACATCCATTAAATTCTCCTTTTCTTGGCAATGCCATTTCCTTCATTTTCAGCCTCTTCTGATGCTTGTTGATGGTAAGTTTCCCCGGTTGCACACCAAAAACATGGAGCCCCAAGAGGAACACCAAGGAAAAGGGGATTCTACTACAAGAAAATCTATCTAGTAACATCAACAATATTTTATTTCATTCTTTTGATGACCAAAACAAAGAGAACAGCAAATCTTCACGCAGCATCATAGTAGATATCTCCCACGGATTTGATAGAATCAACCATAATTCATAGAATCCTTCAATAGAACAATGAATATAAAAGAATACACCATTTTTGAATGGAAATCAATCACATAGTATTCATCTTCAATGTTTCCATAGTTCTCTCTCTCAATCTCTCATATACAAATACACTGTTTTGATAGAATTGACTATCTCTGGCTCTCTCTCTCTCTCTCTCTCTCTCTCTCTCTCTCTCTCTCTCTCTCTCTCTCTCTCTCTCTCTCTCTCTCTCTCTCTCTCTCTCTCTCTCTCTCTCTCTCTCTCTCTCTCTTTATATATATATATATAGTACATCATCTCCTCACTACAATGCTCTCATAATGACTCTCAATAATCCTTCTTAGGTCATGGATGCACCTCCCAAGAGGTATGTCTAATGTGAAGAGGCACTAAAGCCACTACAGTGTCTCTTCAAAGCTCACTACTGTCACTGTCACTCCAGTCTTCTTTTCAATCTTCAGTAGCTGCTTCTTCCATTTGTTTTAGCTCTTTTGAACTTAGATTCATCCTTTCCAAAAGTTAGAAAACTTTCCCAAAGTCACACGAACTTTCTACAAAACACTTACAGAAGATCTACAGAATAGTACATTACAGTACCAGAGCAGATACAGAACAATTACAGAGCAGAGACAGAGGCTCTACAGAAGGTTTACAGAGGGTTACAAAAGGTCATCAGAACCTCATAACTCATACTAAAACCATTCCAAACTATCAAAAACTATTCAATAAGCTTCCAAAATATTTCAATCTTCATCAATCATCAATACATGCTTCATACAGAAGAAAATCAGAACAAAACAGAAGCTATACAGAAGATATACAAAACCAATCAAAACCTCAACAGAACCTATCAGAACATCACAGAGCTTCATATCTCCACTAAGAATCATCATAATCTTCCAAAACATAATCAATATCATCCAAAACACTCTCAAACACTTTCATTAACAACCATACATCACTCTAAATCCATCAAAAATCAATCATTCAGTCCTCAAAAACAACAAAAATCAGTCAAAAATTCAGTCTTATTCCACTCTCAACAAATAATGATGGAAAGAGACAAAACCCTCAATATTTGAAAGACAATATATGAATATACGAAGGTGTATAAAAAGGCGTTCTAACCCCTATAAAAAATAAAAATGAAAAGAAAGAAGAATCTTTGAGCAGTTGTTTATTGCCTTGCGAAGGCCTAGTAGGTTCTTGGGGACGAGTCAGACCCAGGGCAAATGCCTTGTCTTCCTAGGGGTGGCTTCTAGCTAGAAACATAAGAATAAAAGACAGATGGAGCAAAAATAAAAGTGAGCATTAGAAAAGGATTAAGTGTCTCCTTGCGCGGGCTTGGTAGGTTCTTGGGTACCGAGACAGGACCTAAGGCCGATGTCTTGTTCTGCTTGGGTCACTACACTCAACTCCCTCCTTTTTACATACTCGAGTATGGAAAATAAGAGGCTAAAGGCCCAATGTGCTAAAAGAAAATATTTGTTGATCAAGCTATAGGAGTCCTCACCTAGTAGGAGCTCCTAGTTGCGTTGTCCTTAGTTAGGTAGGTAGTTCAGACCACCACTGAGGATGATCTCTTTGATAGATCTTTTTAGCTTGAATGTGTTGGAGCAGTTGGTTAGTGACTAGCTTTAGGTTTTCTGTCAGATTATGCTAGACCTACTCCTCGTGGATTTCATGCCTTAGTTTTGACAAGGGGGTAGTGTGAGAGCTGTGATGTGTTTTGTTATATATCTATTTTGAATCAGCATTATGCTCCTTATGATTGTGTTTATGTGCAGATTTGTTAGTGGGATTTGACGCGCTGAGTTGCTCTATCCTGTGGTCACCAATGACAGATGATTTTTTATGCCAAGAAGTGCTTAAAAATAGCCAAAATTTTTGAATTTTAGGGGAAAAATAGACTTCATCGAAGGCAGCGGTGGCAATCAGTACGATATTAAGCGGCAATGCCCAGAAAATGCTTAACAGACCCACTTGACGACAGTTGATGAATTTTCATACTTATTTAGCATGTCAGATGGGACCCTGGGAGAAACCAGGCAGTGGTGGACTTCAAGACGGATGCCTAGGATTTTTCGGACTACAATTTGGACACCGGACGCGAAAGAGGGAGTGCTCGGGAGGCCAAGAACCAAAGGCAAGTGTGAATAGGACTTAATAAGTCCAAAAGCCATGACCCTTAAAGGGAGCCCCAAACGAATTTGTGGAGAGGGGGGCGGGGGGGGGAGGAGGGAGGAGGGAGGGAGGGGCGCTGTTTTTTTCGGGCTATCAAGAAGAAGGCGCCTTCTTGCCAATCATTGAGAGAGGCTATGGGGGCTGTAAGCAACCCCCCCAACCGACTAGATGCCTGATCTACACTTGATCTTTGCTCCCCATCACTCCAAACCACGTGTCAAATGGCTGCCCGGTTGTGGAGATCAGATTTCAGTCTTTCTCTCTCCACCCTCTCTCTCCTACAAGGGGCAGTTCCTGCATGTGAAGAAGAATGAAGTCCGGTTAGTGAATGATCGTCCGGCGCGGTACTGGATTTCTTCCAAACCGAAGGTGGGCTAAATATGGTAGTGTGGAGGTGGGCTGAGTATCAAATGGAACCTAGTTTGCAGACCCGCAATAAGTTTCAAAACCCGAAATAATAAAAAATACGTGGTAATGGCTTTTTACAAAGAAAATGACTCTTTTTCCGCATTTGATGGGGTTAACAATGTTCTTATGGGCTGAAAATTTATGGACATGTTGTTTGATGCCGGTTTAAGTTGTTCATAGTAAAAAACTCAAAAAATATACACTTAAAGTGTGAAAAATAAATGAAAAAACCCCGAAAAGAATGGTTTTTAGAGGAAAAATGAGGTTTTTTGGGCTTAAAATCGAAAAAGCATGAAACAAAACACCAATAAAATCTACATGTTTGCTGTTTAAAGACTCAAGAAGCTGCAGCTCTAAAATAATGCTAATTTTCTTTCATTTTTATTGATAATAAATAAGGAAAAATAAGGACAATTAGAAAAAAATGCTTTTTAAAAGGAAAAAAAATAGGAAATGGATGAGAAAAATTATGGAAAATTATGGATGTGTCTGTGAGTGTATAATGAGGATAAAGCATAAGGTTTTTCCTCATGTTATCCCCATTTATATGTTTTTGTGAGTATTTATTGCTTATTTCGTGCAAAATACAAATGAAATCGCCCCTTTACCTATGCAACAAGGCACAACCTTAAACGGTAGGGGAGGAGGGAAGTTTAAGTGGTGAAATATAATATAAAATTTGATATATTTACTACATTGTTCATATAGGATGATGTTAAGTTAAATAAAGGAAAGTACAGCCCACGAGTGTACGGCTCGTTGTCTTCTCTCATTATAGCAATTATGCGTTAGTGTATGGAACCATGAAAAGAATGGATTTGCACAATGCACGAGGCTATTTTTCCAATTGTTTGAGCACTTAATCATATACACATTTGCATCAAATATCGTTAAATGGTATCAATTACAAGCTCTTGGATGCATAGCACTTGGTTTCTTTAGGACTTGACCCACGTAGAGAGAGTGAGCAACCCGATTGTAGGTCTAGACGGTGGGCCCAAGGGGACGGATAAGTGAGGATAAGTGCATCCCTAGAACGATAAATATATTGGCACTAAGAGGGGAGTTTGTTTCGAATGTGTCTATGTGTGGAAGTAGTGCATCGAGGGGCCAATCCCCAAGATGTAGGAGAGCTGCATTAGGGCCACGACAATCAGCCAATGGGGTGCCCTTGTGTCTGTGATATGTGGAATTTATTGCCAATATGTGTATAATCTCCCTCTGAGGAGACAGGAAAGGGAACCTTTGTTGGATTACAAACTATAAATGCATAGTGATTAGTGTTTAGGATAGTGTATCTCTCGACAAACGCTCCTGGCCCACGAGGCCATGTGTGTGTGGTGGGGTTGTCTGATGTGTATGAGGTTCGGCTAGTGCCTTAGCTAGTTTCGGACCATTTTAGGTCCCATCACCTTCCCTCACCCCCTCGATGTCACCCTCCCTCACCCTATATAGAACCTCTACAATCCTCTCCCATTGAGGGTGGCATGAGTACCACCTCCCCCTCTTGTTGGCACCTCTTGTAACCATCATGGCCAACAACATGCCAACCACCTTCCCCACCATCATGTCCTAAAAACTGACACCCCACATGATATCAACCAATTCAAAACCCCCTCCCCCCTGGAGCCCCTCGCCCCCCCCCAACCACCACAAAACAATCCCCCAATTAAGGCTATGAAAAGCCCCCTCTTACACCTTAGAAAATACTTGTCATCTCATTGTTTCTACAATGAGAGAGAAGGCTATAGTAAGGGTGAAGGTGTAAGCGTGCGCGTGCGCGCATGCACGCACACACACACACACACACACATGAAAATTAATGGAGAAAGAGGGAGTGACAAAATTAGTATAGAAAGAGAAAGTTAGATAATACAATGAGACTAGGAGTAGGATAATACAATTAGATAGTTCTTCATATGATCAAGATTAGATGGTAGTAGTAGGTCGTAAAATTGATTCTCTTGAATAGTCAAAGTAATAAAACATTGAATTTAAAGGTCGATATTATCAATCACACTAATATCTAGGTTAATACAAGTAATAGTCGAAGGATAGTTGGTTAGTTTGAGCATTAAAGGATTAATAATGGCCTAGCATTAGTTTTCAAATTAATAAGCTAAAGCTAACTATCAATATTAATTAGTGATAGTTAAAGCTATTAAGGATTATAACATTGTGTTAGTATCCCCCTCTACCAACTAAAGATTGGGTTAAGGTTAGAAGACAAACGAAAGAGCAAGACAATTGTGGCTTCCAAATTAGATCCCAAGCATGAAGACCCCCAAGGAAGCAAAACCAAAGCTAGTCAAGACAAAGAATAGAACAAAGATAAAGTAAAGGTGTCTTAGGGTGAAGGGAAAGAGAATAAACCTCCAAACAAGGCCCAAAGTAAGTAGAAGGGAGGCAAGAAAGGGAATATCTTGCTCAAAAAGTAGAGAAGGGTCCCTTTAGTGGATTGAAACATTTATGCACTCTTATCACATTAGAATGAGGAATTTCAAGAGATGTATTCTAATGCTTGCTATGGTTAGCAATTAGAAGAAGGTTAATATAATCTCTTGGAACACCAAAGGCTTTTGTTTCGATAGCCAGAAAGCAACATGCAAGAGGTTGATCCACGAGTAGAAAGCTAGATGTCCTTGCCCTTCAAGAGGTAGAATTGAAAGAAGATGTGGAGAATATGTTATTGCCGAGCTATATGGTCTTCCTAGCTATAAAACAAAGAGGAAGAGGTAGCATCTTATTGGTGGCCAGAGGAGCTTGATCCTTTAATGCTATGGAAAGATGAAGATGGTTTAGCTTTGGGACCATAGATTGAAGTTATAGGGATTAAGATACATATTTTCTCAATATATTCTCCACATGTATTCACTAAAAAGGCAAGATTGTGGAAAGGTCTAAACATGGAGCTTAAGCAAGAAAGTATCATTTTAGTGGGGGGTTGGATTATGATAACCTCCCAATTTGATAGGTTGCACAAGAGTGACACCATGATTGGGCAAGAAAGAGAAAGATGGAATGAGTTATGTCTACAACATGATTTAATGGATTTCACTCACATGATTCAAGATAAAGAAGCAGGGGTCTGTAGATGGTGTAACAAACATAAGGAAAACTCTAGTCATATTGCCAAATTAGATTTGGGTTATGTTGATCACAAGGGGTGGCGAATTGCGCCCCAGTCATCCTTGAAGGTACTAGCCGATGTTGTGGACTTAGTTCATATCCCAATCCAAGTTATATGTAGGTTATCGACATCTCAAGGGTATGGGGGGGAGGATGCAAGGAGGGATCCTCCTAGATTTATATTTAATGTATGCTTCTTACAAGATAAAGAATTGGTGCAAAGGTTGAGTAATGAATGGAGAGAAAATGGCAAAGAGACGATTGTTTCCATGGAGAAGCTAGAGAAGGAAAGACATGGCTATAACTAGAGCCAATAAGCAATATGTCCATGCTAAGGCTAGGTGGGGAAGAAGGAATTTTGATGCAACTATTCGAAGCAAAGCTTGTGTGCTTGCTAGTTTTAGTGATTTCCCTAATGATTAGTATCTTGTTTAGCTCCTAGAAATAAATGAAGATTTTATTAAAATGGAATTAGGGAAGATAGTTACAGTTGTATCGATGCAACTAAGGGGAACATATTACACAGAAAGAGATGCCCCTTTCCCAACCTACTACAAAGTGCTTCACTCAAGGTGTTCGTCTGTCACCTTTCTAGCATAGTTGCAATGCTTCCAACTCAAAAAGCTAACTATGAGGAGAAACTACAAAAATTCTTCACCACAATAGGTAGGGTGTTGGAAGAAGAGGCTACAATAATGCTAGCCAGAACATTCTCTATGGATAAGCTACAATATATGGTGAGAAAAATGAAAAGGGGAAAATCACTTGGTCCAAATGACATCCTAGTAGAGGTGTATCACAGACAATCTAGCCTGCATGTGGAAGGAACATTGCAAATTTTACTAATGCCTATATGAGGAGAGCAAAAATCCCATCTACTATCAACCAAGATGGAATCAAGTTGCTACGAAAAGCAGTTATGAGAGTCAAACCTTCTTAATGGTGGCAACTGACGACCCGTACAGCTTTGTGGAGCAATTTGAGCAAGTCTACAAGGCCAACGGCCTCACTGATCCTATTCAACGCTCCCAATCCTTCAAATTATGCTTAGGCAACAAGGGTCAAACCTGGTACACAAGTCTAGATGCTGCAGAGCATGCCAATTTCAATGGCTTGAAAAATCTCTTCATTAGGAGATTTTTTGAACATGGATACTCTGATAACTTGCTGGTGCGACTCATGAATGTCAAGCAAAGAGAGAAAGAGGACATTCAAGATTATGTAACCCATGTGAGGAGCCTCTTCAAGAAAATCCCAATGGGCGAGAGACCAATCGAAATAGTGGTATCCACAGTATTCATCAGTGGTATACAAAGTGAAGAGCTGTACAAAGCCTCATTGGTCGGCAACTCGAGCATGCAATGAGATGCACTGGCAAGGGTCTTTGAGGAAGCTATTAGAGTGGAAGACAAGCTCAAGGAAAGAAGCCCTAGAGGCTTGAATCGAGAAGAGTCCAATACCAAGGGTTCTGAGAGGGCCTCAACGTTGAGTGAGAGAGCAGGTCCAAGCGCGCAGGACAAAGGAAAGGGCACTGACTCAAGACAAGAGCTAGCAGAGATTAGGATGGACATAACCAAATTACAGGAGATGGTGAGATGACCAATGTGCTTACATGTCCAATGTGTGCATTGTGGTGAAAACCACTTGCTAGCTGAGTGTCAAGACCCTAGGTCACGACCTGCACTAATTGTGTAGGTTTCGTCCATGATACCATGGCCGGAACCTACACTTTTTCATTTGTATCAACTCTTTCAACAAGTTCTTGCTCTCGTTACTAGGGTTGGCTTGTATGTCAGCATGTTCCTTGCCTTTTCCTCGGGGGTTTGATGAGGTCGCCCTTGCTAAAGGTCGTGATTATCCTCACACTCGGTAGTATCAAATGTATCCTCTGTGCTACATAATCGGCCTCACACTTTGTCGCCCTTTTGAAGGGTCTTCTAGGAGGGTTTTCTTTCCACAATTAGCATTATTTGGAGGAACATGGAATAGGAACTTTCAGCCTCAATGGTGACAAGGATTTTGCACTTCCCTATGAGTGCTCGTGGGTGCCCCCCATAAGGATTAAGAGTTGTGCCAATTGGTGTGAGCTCTGGTTGGCCTAGTAGGGTCCATGCTTCATAGGTCAAGATATTAAAATTAGCTCCTTCATCGATGAGAGCATCGACACAGTGCCCCCTTTTTGTGGTGAGTTTGACCCTAAGATAAGCAGGCGGTACTATGTCTTCATCTTTCGGGTCTTGGGTTGTAAATTTAAGCCTTCTAATACATGCCCTTGAGTCCCTGACTGCACAACCAGATGTGGATTCTTTACTGATGTCTTGGTTTGTCAATGCAATGCCATTCAAGGTGCATCTATTGTCAAGACTGTCATGTCTAGTCATCCTCGCAGTTGTAGCTTGATGTTGTTGCATTGCGCTTTGACTAGATGCAGTCCGAATGCAACCTATACATGTTCTTGTGGTGTGTCCTTTTGGCCATTGTTGGCTAGATCAGCCCATTGAGGTTCTAGGGTCTCTGTTTGTCTCTGTTTGGGTATGGGCTTTTGGTTGCTCTTTTATAAGTGAGAATCTATGCTTGTGCAGAGCCCCTACTACCCTAAGAACTAATTTTGAGGACCTATCACGGCACACTTTTCTCTCCAACCTACTTGGGGGAGGTGCAGAGGGAGCAGAGTCCCCCTCTGCAGCAGGGGTTCGGGGGGGCAGTCTCCCCGGCCCACAGGGCCGTTACGCTAAATGCCATGCGCGATTTGAAGGACCATTCGTAGCCAAGTTTTGAACTACTTGGTCAAGATTTCAAATTAGTGATGGATCAATTATGTGCTTTTGGCTCTATATAGTCTTTTATTCAATTTCAGGGTTTACAGGTTAAAATTTTGAAAAAAATGAGGAAAAAATCCAAATTCAGCCTAGCAGGTCCGAATGGCAGGGGCCAAATGTCCGATTTGGCCCATCCGAATGGCCGAAGGCCGAATGGAACTGATCCGAGTATCAAATTCGGCCAGTCCGAATGTGGTTGTCCAAGGGCCGAATGGCCTAATGGTAGTGGGCCGAATCGACCAGGTCGAGGGCCGAGTCAGATGGGCTGAGGTTCGAAAAGGAGAATTCAGCCGGGCCGAATGCTAGCTTGTTCGAGTGGGGTTGGGCTGAGTCGGCAGGGCCGAGGGTCAAATATTAAGTTGGTCCAAATGGTTGACTCGGACGGGCCAAGAGATGAGTGTCCGAGTCAAGTGGGCCAAATCAAGTGGGTCGAATGGTGGGCGTTCAAGTTAGGTGGTTTGAGTCAGGTGGGCTGAGGGCCAATTCTGCGATTCAACCCAAAACCACCGTCACTCGGACGAGCTGAGTGTGATGCGTTTTTCATCAAACTTCCACAGAATTTTTCACGCCGAGTGATCGAGGCCTTCCCACTGGCCGAGCACCTCCAGATTCTAACTACACATGTAGGGGAAGGCGTGGAATCACCTGTAGTAGGAAAAGAACTCCTCAACGACAAGATCGAAGTAGATCCATGTAATGAAGCTCTCTCTTTCTCTGTCCAGCTCTCCTGAAACCCTGCAATGCAAAATGTGGCCTTCCTTGTCACTCCTAGCCTCTTGTTACCCTACCCAGGCCTCCATTCACCTTAGTCTTGCTCCCCTCACCAACATTTAAGCCAAATTTTCATTTTTTTCCCTTCTTTCCATGTTTCAGCCTATTATATAGCAGTAGAAACCCTACTGTGTGCTCAATTGTTTTGCTCTTATCCTACCTAAGTGTAAATAAAAATCATAAAGAAAATGCCTACACTGCTCCAACCTACCTTTCCAAATCCAAAAAACCAAAAACTTACTTGCTAAGGAGATCTAATACCTCTTCAAACTCCCTCACTTCCTATCTATCTACCTCAAGCACCGGTTTAGAGAAAACCCTAATTTAATGCTTGATTCGAAGCACACAAGCTCAAGGCTTGAATCCATTGGTCCTGACAACGGAACCAAAATGTAGTGGCAAGCACAATCTCAGCCACCAAGACCCATGGACCGCTTATTGTTCAAGCGTTCCAAGTTGAGCACTTATGGTTACCTCTCATGTAGCCGACATGCTATTCATCTCTACGAGTGTAGTGAGCTTACCTCCATGCCCGATCGAGTTGCCTGCTCTCCCGAGCACTCTAGTAGCTCCATGATCCAAGTGCAAGCTTCAAGCGAGCTCCATCCTCAAGCTCCATGATCCAAGCTCCATTGCCGCGAGCAAGACAAGAGAAGAGAAGATAAGAGCATAAGAGAGGAGAAGATGGAGAGCTTCTTCACCATGATCCCTCACTCTCACACGCTCACTCCCTCACACTCTCACACTCCCTCTCTCAAGCACAAGCTCAAGCAAGCAAGCAAGAAGAAGAAGAAGAAGAAGAGAGCCACTTTTGGCCACACACAAGAATGAGCTTCTCATTCACTTTTCAACTTTATATACAAAACCCTAAATCCTTTCCTTCCTACTGCTCATCTACCTTTAAAAATTACACGGGTGAGAGCCCGACACTCTTAAAATAAATCATGGTGCGCCTTGCGCTCTTTTCCAAAAGTATTGACTTGCGCTTTTTCTTGTGCGCCTTTCTCCTTGATCTAGGACTTTTCTACACTTCTTGTGTTTCCATATTTTTCTTGGCGCGCCTTCGTCTTTCGTTCCACTTTTGCATTGGCCTTGTTCTCCGCTTTAGATTTTCCGAATTTTCTAGCTTGTTCATTTGAGGGTTAGAAATTACCCTATGTCTGGAGTATTTCATGGCTTAGCACACTCACTCCTGCCCCTGTGTCTACGATCCCCTTTCTTGTGACATCCCCCAGAGCTAGGACATGCAATACTGCATGTATTTCCATGCCTTTCCTAAAATCATTGACGTGCAAGGATTTAGGCATGGAATGCAATGTCAGACTCAATATTTGAGTTTTCGGGTTGTGCTCAGGCAAGTTTGTGGTAATTTGGCTCATTTGGTTCTTCAACCCACTATTTCAGCTCTAGCCATAGTGTTGGATGCTGCCTAAGCAAGTCACCCAAGCTTAGAGTTACAAGGGTTGTCACCAGTGTATTGAGGAGGTTGCTAGTCACTTGCCTCTCTCCTAAGTCTGTGGTTCTTGGCCAATGGCCTTGATTTTTTTGTTGGTGCAAAGCATTTAGCCTTTGTCTAGGTGGCTCTGCTTATGGTGTTATCACCCCCCTTGATTTTGGTCGTGGTAGAGAGATTGGCGCATTCATGCTTGACAGATCATCGATCTTGTCTTCTAGTATGGGCTCAATGTCTTTTCGGTGCTCCTAGGCCTCCTTCACCCATTCTTTCACCTACTCAATGGTTTCAAGTTTGGGCTTTAGGTTGAGGTACTCCCCGACCTTAGCACTTTCCCTTTCAACCGTCCGTGGAGCTGACATTTCTTCCTCTGCATCAATAACTTACCTCCCCTTAGGTAGTGTTGTGGCACTTCCGGTTTTGAGGGTGAGCTTAGCGTCTAGTCTTTTCTTCCTTTATCTTCGACTCTTCTTTCCAATCGAGGTTGCATCAAGGTTGCTAGGCCTTGGCAATGATATGCCGGCTTGCTTCATTTGCATGCAGATCATGACATGTAATGAGATAGGAGTGGCCTCCCCATCAAGTGTCTTGATGTCGAACAACCCCAACGGAATCGATGGTTTGTTTCCCGAACTAGAGGATGGTCTCCGCCTAGGCAATCAACAAAGAGATGAGTGATTCCACACTCAATGCATCTCAGGTTAGCCTTATCTCTATTTGCTTGCTCCCTCTCAGGGCAGCATGAGGAAATGTGTCCTAGGTGACCGCAATTCCAACACACGATTGGCTCTTGGGTTTGTGCTCCTAGGCCTCTTCCTCTCCCCCTCCCTAATACCATCATAGACACTAGTCGCTAGTCCATAAGGATTGTGTTACCTTCCTCATCATATGACACGTAGTATGGGCTTACATAAGGCTCATCGCCGCTAGGCTAATCCACATAGTGGATTGGAGCATCACTCGGTGGGTGGGTCACATAGGGTCCAGGTGGTCTATGAATACATGTAGGATTTAATTTCCATCCTAGGGATGGGTGGCTTAGCATCATTAGGTGTTGGGAGAGCTAATGGGTCTCCCCTTCCAAAGAAATTCGATGGCTTGTTTGCAAGGTAGGGTTGATTGTAAGGCTGCGGGTATGGGAGTCTCTGAGGTTTCAGGGCACATCAAAGGCAGGACATACCTAGGGAGCTTGCCATGCCTATGGTTAGACATATCACCTTGACCCATTCGCACATCATTCTCTTCAAGCAATACAAGTAGCTACCAGCTACTACCAAAAGTTAAGGTGTCGATGAGTTCAATTACACTACATTATGTTGTCACACCACAAATGATGTCTCATCCACCTTCATGTGTACTTCTCCTCAACCACATATTGCTACGCGACATCGAACTAGTAGTCTTCTAACTACGTAAATCTAATTATGCATGTGCACTCACACAATATCTGCACCACAATCTATACATAGTTTGGGTCCTCAAGTGCAGGACATTACTCTCGGTGACATGTCTCTCAAACTAATCAAGCTTCATCTTGTGCACAATAAGAAGACTAGCACTACCCCCACAGAGAGACCACATATGAGAGGTTTTTAATTGTGTAGGTATTGAAGACTCCAACGAAAGCATCTTTAGTCTGTCATCAACACTCAACTCTGACTTCTTATCCTTCATCCTGCAAGCCCAGCAAGGAATCATCGCCCGCCCGCCAAATCCCCAGCACATCCACACATGTGCCAACCCATGAGGGCAACTCCCAACAAAAACCAACCCTATCAACTACTTCAACAACTCTATCACCAACCAATCAGGTCAACAAAGTACCACCAACCACCTTCATCCACACCACCACTAAAACTCCTCCAAGGCTAACCAAAGTAGACCCTTCCATCCATGTCTTCGATGCATGCCAAAGCCTGCTACCTATGAAGGTGAGTGCCATGGGACTAGCACTCGTCACGGAGGGGGGTAATATTAACCCTCAAACGAACAAGCTGGAAAATCCAGAAAATCTAAAGCGGAGGACAAGGCCAAGGTAAAAGTGGAACAAAAGACGAAGGCGTGCCAAGAAAAATATGGAAACACAAGAAGTGCAGAAAAGTCCTAAATCAAGGAGAAAAGTGCACAAGGAAAAGCACAAGTCAATACTTTTGTAAAAGAGCACAAGATGCATCACGATTTATTTAAAGAGTGTCAGACTCTCACCTGTGCAATTTGTAAAGGTAGATGGTTGGTAGGAAGGAAGCTAGGAAGATAGGAGGACAATGGGAAAAATGGCCTAGGCCACGCCACGGTCGACCATGTAAAAAAGGGGATAAGGGGATGACCACCCAAAAGGAATTTAGGGTTTTGTATATAAAGTTGAAAAGTGAATGAGAAGCTCATTCTTGTTTGTGGCCAAAAGTGGCTCTCCTCTTCTTCTTCTTCTTCTTCTTCTTGCTTGCTTGAGCTTGTGCTTGAGAGAGGGAGTGTGAGAGTGTGAGGGAGTGAGCGTGTGAGGGTGAGGGACCATGGTGGAGAATCTCTCTATCTTCTCATCTCTTCTTCTCTTCTCTTCTCTTATCTTATCTTGCTCGCGGCAATGGAGCTTGGAGCATGGAGCTTGAGGATGGAGCTCGCTTGAAGCTTGCACTTGGATTGTGGAGCTACCAGAGTGCTCGAGAGAGGAGGCAGCTCGATCGGCCATGGAGGTAAGCTCACTACACTCGTAGAGATGGATAGTGTGTCGGCTATACAAGAGGTAGCCATTAGTGCTCAACTTGGAACACTTGAACAATAAGCGGCCCGTGGGTCTTGGTGGTTGAGCTTGTGCTTGCCACTACAGTAACCCACCGGTCAAAACTACTAGGTTCAATGTCACATTGGCTACCAGAATGAAGATGAAGCCGTTCGAAGTGTTGAAAATTTGGTCGATGAAGACTACATGAATCCAATTCTCGGTTGACTTCATAGTCATGAAGGGAGTGGACTACGACATCTTGCTAGGCCAACCCTGGATGCGCAACGCGAGAGTCGTAGAAGACTAGGGCAATGGTCTTATCCTCTTAGGAAATTGAACAAAGGCTATGAGAGTAGAGATGGACACTTGGAAGACTATGACAATCGACCTAGGTTCCATCTCCATCATGCTGAAGGGGGACAAACAGACTAGGGGATCCTATGGGGCCCTTACCAAGTATATCCCATGCCCTGAGGACGAGCGAGAGTGGATGCATGTTCTTGCTACCTGTTGAGATGGCAAGCTCAACACATGCAGACATTGATGATGGACCACCTGGCTAGATGAGTTCGCACATCTACACTTAGCACGCTGGTGGTCATTTTGACACTCACATGGCCACTGACTTATCACTTATTATATTTAGATTGTTACACCTACCTACAGCTGGTAAAGATATAGCGCCAATCGATTAGTGTAGTCAGTTATGCACTATTTGACTTAGAAGGTCACTTTCCTTATGTTGTATCTTATATATACTTTGTGTATATTGTATAGTATGTGGAAGAAGAAGAAGAAACTAGCAAGAAAACGTTTTGGCCTCCATTTGTCTTCTTGTGTTCCTGAGTGAGCTTTCTCTTGTGTATACAGTGTGTGTTTGGCACAGCAGCTCAAGCAAATCCCCCCATCACATGATTCTTGACATGGTATCAGAGACGCGCCACCGAGACAGGCTGATTTTGAAGGTTAAAGTGAAGGAGAAGAAGCAAGGTTCGAGCAAGCAAGCAACGGGTAAGAAGTTCTCCCATTCTTCCACTCTCTCTCTTGAATAGTGTCTGTGGAGGCACCAGAAGTAGGGTCAAGCAAAAATCTCAAATTGTTGTGAGATTTGGTGTGCGAGTAGTTATTTTGGGCGTCCGAGGCCGTTTCAAGCCCCGTTTTAGAGCCGCAAGGTTGCGGATAGCAGTTTCAAGGTACACTATGATTTCAACTATATTGACCGAAAGTGGGTGCGCAGGTTACAGATTGCAAATCTGTAATTTTTGAGGTGTTTGCAAGAAGCAAACATAAGGTTTATCTGCAAACAGGTTGCAGATTGCATGTATTATTGAGCAATCAGTGAAAAAGATTGCTTGGTGTATTGTTGTGCACGTGTTGTGAAAGATTGCAGAAGACTAGCTTGTTGTGTTGTATCCTTGTTTGTGATAATGGCAGAGAACAGTGGAAATTCCATTATTGAGAAGCTCGACAAGAACAACTACCCTTCATGGAAGTTCCGTGTGACGAACTTCCTCATTGGAAAGGGCCTTTATGAGTATGTCTCAGGTGAAGAAAAGGAGCCAGAGCTGGATATCCCTCTGACTGCAAATGAGTTAAAAGCATGGAAAGAGTGGAATGCGAATGACAAAAATGTAATGTACTCGCTATCTGCAATCATTGATAATACTATGCTGGGACATATCAGGAATGCAAAAACTTCACATGTAGCTTGGACAATTTTTGAGAGCATGTTTTTAGTAAATACAAAGGCATGAAAGATTCAACTCAAGCAAGAGTTGAATGCCTTGAAGAAAGGGAAAATGTCTGTCAATGAGTATGTGTTGAAGGTAAGGATCATTTGTTACTTCAAATATGTATGGAAGCCATTTCCTGATTTTGATGAGCTGATCTCTCTCATGATTACTAAAGAGATCAATATACAGGGTGATTCGTCTAAAAGAAATGGTGAACAGGTCCAAGCTTTTTACTCGAGTTCAGGAAAGGGACGTGGTAGATCCTCTTCGAGAGGCCGTAGTATGGGACGTGCTGGTGATAACCAGCAAAACAGGTTCAATCAACAGTTTGGTGAAATGCAGGTTTCTGGAGGCCAAGGAAACTTTAGAGGCAGGGGGAGCTCTAGAGGAAGAGGTGGATGGAAGAATAGAGGTTCTGAAATTTTGCTATTGTTTGCCATTATTGTGGTAAAATAGGCCATATTGCAGCCCATTGCTATGCAAAGAAGAATGATATTCGCAGTGGTAAATTGCAGCAACGAAACTATGCATCGTCTTCACGACATAATGAAGACAAAAATGAGCGTCTATTTGTTATGCAGCATATGATGAATGCATTTATAGAAAAGGGGACACATGATTATGTATGGTATGTTGATTCAGGTGCATCTAATCATATGACTAGTCATGTTGAATGGTTTGGAGAGATATAGGACTTACAAAACCCAGATTATGTGCAGAGACAGGTGACGATTCATGTCACCCAATTTCACACATTGAAAAGGTTCCCTTGTCCTTGTATGATGGCCAGACAAAGAGTCTGACAGATGTATTATATGTGCCATCAATTACAAAGAATCTAGTGTCTGTTGGCCAAATGGTAGAGTAGGGGTTGCAGGTCCAATTCAATGCAAAAGGTTATTTTGTAGAAGACTTTAATGATAAGTGCAGATTGGTCGCAAAAGGAAGTAGAGTTGGCTGAATGTTCACTTTAGATGCTAGAATTCCTGCAATGGATGCTGCTATGTATGCTAAAGGAAAAGGAGTAGTTGTAGATATTGAAATATGGCATAAATGCATTGGACATGCAAATGTGCAAAGGCTGAAATTAATGCAATCCAAAGGATTAGTTACAGAGTTGCCTTCTTTTAGAGTTGCACAATTGCATAAAGTCTACAGCATGCCAGTTTGGTAAGTAGGCAAGACAACCCTTCTCGCATGATAGAGAAGTGAGTAGAAAAATACTTGATGTAGTGCATACAGATGTTTGGGGGCCTACACAAAATGTATCTCTTGGTGGCAGCAAATACTTTGTCACATTTATTGATGACTATTCAAGGAAGTTATGGGTATACTTCATGAAGGAAAAAAGTGATGTGTTTGAGCACTTCAAATCTTTTAAGGCAGCTATTGAAACAGAAACATGCTTAAAAGTAAAGTGCTTGAGATCAGATGGAGGGGGAGAGTACCTCTCTAATTGTCAAGATTGTGGGAGAGAAGGAAGGAGTCTCACTTGTAGCTTTCTTGCTTGCACAATGGGGGAATACACACAAGGGTGGAGGCTGAAAACAGTTTTCCTCTTCTTAGTTGTGGAAGCCAAAAGAACTCACTTACAAAGAAATAGAAGAACCCTATATATGGGTCTCAAACCAAACTCAACTAACTAAGGTGGCATACTAACCAAGCCACAAACTAGAGTAGATAAGAATAGCTATCATGTAGCTATTATTCATGGGCGGTGTACCACCCGCGTCTGCAACTGACAAGTCGGTGACATAAATACACAACGGTCACCCTGGCGTATCACGAGTGGAGCTCGATATCTCAACACTCCCCCTCGAGCTCAATCCCAATTCCTGCACACCAAGCAGGTCTCTAAACTTGCGCAGCTTCTCTGCGCCCAATGCCTTCGTGAATATGTCAGCTACCTGATCCTCTGTGCTGACATAAACTAGATCAATAAGACCTAGTAAAACCCTCTCTCGCACATAGTGATAATGCACCTCAATGTGCTTTGTTCTAGCATGATAGACTGGGTTATTTGCCAAGTGTATACTACTCATGTTGTCACAATAAATGACAACTGGCCCATCTGTAGACTGATGCATATCATAAAGTAGCTTATGCAACCAAGCTACCTCACATGCAGCCATTGCTGCACCCCTGTACTCAGCCTCTGTGCTCGACAAGGCAACTGTAGGCTGTTTCTTGCTGCTCCAAGTGACTGCAGCACTCCCAAAAGAGAACACATATCCACTGGTAGATCGTCTATCAGAAATGCTACCAGCCCAATCAGCATCAGTGTATCCATGCAACTTTATCTGAACCCCAGTCTCATAAAATAGTCCATACTGCAATGTGGACTTCACATACCTGAGTATGCGTCTAGCCGCATCCAAATGCGATTTCCTTGGAGCCTGCATAAACTGACTTACCAATCCAACAGCATAGCTCAAATCTGGCCTGGTAATAGTCATATAAATCAAGCTTCCTACTATGCGTCTGTACATAGTAGGGTCTTCCAGAAGCTCACCTGCATCTGCGCTCAGCTTCACATTCTGCTCCAAAGGAACTGAAATAGGCTTACAGCCTGTCATCCCATATTTGGACAGCATGTCCAATCCATACTGCCTCTGCAAGAGCTGTATCCCACTTGGTGATCTAATCACCTCAATGCCCAAGAAATAACGCAGCTCTCCCAAATCCTTCATCTCAAACTTCTGCTTCAATAGCATTTTCACATGAAGGATATCTTCATCACTGTCACCTGTCATAATCAAATCATCAACATAAATGACAAGTAGCATAATACATTTCTCTGTTTTTCTCACATAAAGTGAGAAATCTGCCTTGGAAATCTGAAAGCCAATAGTGACAAGATACTGTCCTATCTTGTCAGACTATGCTCTAGGTGCTTGCTTCAAGCCATACAAAGCTTTCTTCAACCTGCAAACAAACTCAGGATGAACAGCATGCACATAACCTGGTGGCTGCTCCATATAGACCTCTTCTTGCAAATCACCATGCAAGAAGGCATTCTTTACATCCATCTGATGTAAAGACCATCCCTTTGATGCAGCCATTGCAATGACCGCTCTTACAGTTGCCATCCTTGCAACCGGACTGAATGTTTCTTCATAGTCAATACCATATGTTTGTGCATACCCCTTGACTACTAATCTTGCCTTGTATCTGTTCACAGAACCATCTGCATTGTGCTTCACCTTATAAACCCACTTACAACCAATTGCATTTTTACCTTTAGGCAAAGGTACCAATTCCCATGTAGCATTTGCTTCCAAGGCATCCATTTCTTCATCCATGGCTTTCTCCCATTTTTCTTTTCCCATGGCTTCCTCAAAAGAAGTGGGTTCTGGTTCCTGTATCACTTTAACCATATATGCATAGTGAATGGCTGTAAATCCATCATATTTCAGCCTATCCACAGGATATCTAGCTCTCGTAGACCTGCGCAAGATAGGTTCACTCCCAGGTGCTCTCAAAACATCCCTGGTCTTCCTTACTCCAGGTGTAACAATAGAAGGAATACCCAACTCATCATCAATGCTCTGTTCTGAGCCACTGGATTCACCATCCACATAAGAGTGACCTGCATTCACATCAAACATGGGCTGATCAACCTTCTCTTTTCCTTTTCGTGATACCTACATACCACTATCTGTATTGCTTTGAGAAGATTCTCCTGATCTCAATCTGCCTGTCCATGGCGAAGAATGTGAACCACTGCTAGAGGACGCTCCAGGTCCACTAATATTTTGTGACTGCTACTATGAAATCTGTGCAGCATTACCATTTTGTGCATCTACGTCATCAATCACATTTACTGGTTTATACCAGCTACTCATCTCATCAAAAACAACATCTCTGCTCACTGTAAACTTACGAGTAGAAGGGTTATAGCATCTATACCCTTTTTGCTGCAGAGAGTAACCAATAAAGATGCACTTCTCAGCTTTTGGATCCAACTTGGATCTCAATTCATCTGGCACATGTACATAGGCAATGCAACCAAAAATTTTCAAATGAGAAATATCTGGTTTCCTACCAGTATACCTCTCCTCTGGAGTCATTCCATGTATTGCTGCAGTGGGAGTCATGTTCATTATGTAGACTGCTGTAGCAACTGCTTCAGCCCAATAAAAATCTGGCAAGTCTTTTTCATTGAGCATGGCACGAGATACCTCTCCAATATGCCTGTTTTTCCTTTCTGCAATTCCATTTTGTTGTGGGGTATGACTGCATGAATATTGCTGCTTTATGCCATACTCCTGCAAGAACTTTGCAAACTCATTTGAGAGGTACTCTCCCCCTCCATCTGACCTTAGGCATTTTATTTGCAGACCTGTTTCTTTTTCAGCCATAGCTTTAAGAGTTTTGAAATGCCCAAAAACTTCACTTTTCTTTTTCATAAAATACACCCAAACTTTTCTGCTATAGTCATCAATAAAAGTGACAAAATAATGACAGCCTCCAAGAGATGCAGCTTTAGTAGTCCACACATCAGAGTGGATTAATTCCAATGGCTTCTTACTCTCTTGAACATGTCTAGGAAATGGTTTCCTTGCCTGTTTTCCAAACTGGCAGGCTTCACATACCTTATGCATTTCTGCAACCTTGAATTTTGGCAATCCTGCAACAATATTTTGGGCCTGCATTGATTTAAGTCACTGTACATTAACATGACCAATGCGTTTATGCCAGATATCAATATCTGCAACTACACCGGTCCCATGTGCAAACATTGCTGCACTCAATTCAGACATGTCTGCATCCAACGTAAACATTCTGCCCTTCTTCTTTCCTTTTGCTATCAAGCGACCTTTATTTTTCATATCCTCAACAAAGCATCCATGAGGATTAAATCTGACCTGCAAGCCCTGCTCAACCATTTGACCAACAGAAACCAGATTCTTGGTGATATTCGGGACATGAAATACATCGGACAGGTATTTCTTTTTCCCATCCTGCATAGACAAAGGAATTTTTCCAATCTGCACAATAGGATGTGCAGTATCATCACCAGTCTCCACAAATCCTGGTTTTTCCATTTTTCTTGCATCTTCCATCCATTCTGCATGACCTGTCATGTGGTTTGATGCACCTAAGTCAACATACCATACATCATTGCTTTCTTCTGCACTTGTCACAGAATTGTTCATGTGCTGCACCATAAACAGATGCTCATTTCTGTCATCACCCTGTCTACTAGAAGATGCATAATTCCCTTGTTGCAATTTCCCATTCATGATGTCATTCTGCTTTTTATAGCAGTCTTTAGCCATATGACCCATTTTACCACAGTAGTAGCATTCAACATTACTGTTTGCATTTTGGCCTCTCTGCCATCCACCACGACCTCTTTGGCTCCCCCTGCCTCTAGAGTTACCACGTCCTCCTCCATAGGACTGGTTTTCTTGAGTTTGCTGCATATTCTAATTTCTACCACGGCCTCCAAATCGGCCTCCTCTACCTCTGCCTCTACCTCTTCCAGCATTTGAGTAGAAGATAGCTTCTTTTGAAGTTCCTCCTGAAGAAGATGCACCACCATTTCTCTGTTCCTCAGAAATTAGAAGAGCAATCAACTCCTCAAAATCAGGAAATCTTTCACGAACTGAAATGGATGTCCGAAACTATGCATAATCCTTTCCTAGACCATTCAAGGTCACAGAAACTAAATCATCATCTTCCACTGGTGACCCAATGGAAGCAAGTGCATCTGCAATCTTCTTCACCTTCATGTGGTAGTCATTGATGCTCATATTTTCTCTTTGCACATTATGCAACTCTTGCTTGAGCTGCATTTTCCTGGCTTGCGTATTTGTGCTATACATTTTTGACAAAGTATCCCATGCCTCCTTTGGCGTACTTGCATCCTGAATATGCACAATCATAGAGTCTGAAATACTGATAGACAGCCAGTACATAACTTTCCTGGCTCTCTCATGCCATGCTTTGAATGCCTGCATTTGCTGTTGATTGGGAACATCAGGAAGAACTGGTTCTTCTTCATTTCCTGCAACAAATTCCCAATATCCTTTTCCCATAAGGAAATTCGTCATTCTAAACTTCCATGCCTGGAAGTTGTTCTTGTCAAGCTTTTCAGTGACAATCTGTGAAAGAGAATCAGACGCCATTACAGAATACTGCAAAAAATTCTGTCACTGCAAAAAACACAGCTTCACCCTCACAAGGACAAATCTGCAAAACTGACGAAAGTGGTATTTGACCACACAGTCACTTCCTAGTGACGATTTTGCATAAACAGGAACCAAGGATGATTCTGAAACTCCCAATGTCTCTGCGCACAAGCATACGATGCAATTTCTACAGTAACTTTTCACCGACCTGTAGAACAGTGCCTGCACAGCATAAAACTGAGCCTTTTCCTAAGTGCGTGCAGAAAACTTCCGCCTCCAAAACAGGCCCTGAAATGGCCTCAAATCAAAAAAACAGGGTCGCCCAGAGCTAAAGCTCTCTCCCGCAGCATATAGTGCCCTCTTGCTTCACCGCGAAGGGCGTCTCAACCTGAGACAATGCACTCTTGCAATTTCCGGCTGTGCTACCTGCAGAGATCTGCTCCCAAAATAGAAAATGAAAGCAACACTGCTCCTCTTACCAGAACACCGCGAGCTTGGCTTGCTTTCTTGAGCTCCTTACCACGAACAAGGCTCTGATACCATGTCAAGATTGTGGGAGAGAAGGAAGGAGTCTCACTTGTAGCTTTCTTGCTTGCACAATGGGGGAATACACACAAGGGTGGAGGCTGAAAAACAGTTTTCCTCTTCTTAGTTGTGGAAGCCAAAAGAACTCACTTACAAAGAAATAGAAGAACCCTATATATGGGTCTCAAACCAAACTCAACTAACTAAGGTGGCATACTAACCAAGCCACAAACTAGAGTAGATAAGGATAGCTATCATGTAGCTATTATTCATGGGCAGTGTACCACCCGTGTCTGCAACTGACAAGTCGGTGACATAAATACACAACGGTCACCCTGGCGTATCACGAGTGGAGCTCGATATCTCAACACTAATGAGTTCAGTGGCTTCTTGACAACTCATGGGATAAAAAGGAAATTTACTTGCATGTATATCCCACTGCAAAATGGTGTTGCAGAAAGAAAAAATAGGCATATTGCAGAAGTTGCACAGGCATTAATGGTTGAAAAGAATATGCCCAAACATTTTTTATCTGAGGCTATCCATACTACTCTTTACATTATGAAAAGAACTCCCACAGATGCAATTCATGGGATGACTCTTGAAGAATGCTTTACTGGCAAGAAGCCTGATGTATCGCACTTGAAGGTATTTGGCTGTGTTGCATATGTTCATGTGCTAGATGAGCTATAGAAGAAGCTTGATCCAAAGGCAGAAAAATGTGTTTTTATTGGATACTCTTTAGAGCAGAAAGGGTATCGTTGTTATAACCCTGTCACAGGTGAGTTCAAAGTGAGCAAGGATGTTATCTTTGATGAGATGGGAAATTGGTATACACCTGCTAGTGATGTTTTGGATGATTATAATGATCAGGACAGCTATGTGCAAAAAGATAAACAAGAATCACGGAGTCTTAGTGGACTAGATACATCATCTGGTACTACACCTACAGTGAGCCCTTGGTTTGGGAGACTAAGGAGTAGCCCCACATCTTTAGGTGGATCTATAAGTGTTGCAGGAAAGGACAAAGAAAAGAAGAAAGTGTTGGATGGTAATGATGCATCTACCAGTCATTTGGGATTTGATGGAGATTCTAGTGGTTCAAAGAGTTTGGATGATGAGCTTGGCATTCCTTCAGTCAGGATGCCAGGTGTACAGAGAGCTCATAGTAATGTAAAGGCTCCATTGAGTGATCTAGTGGTACCCAAATCTAGCAGGGTCAGATATCCTGTTAAAAGATTTGGTTTTTAAGGTTATGTAGCTCATCATTATGCTTATATGGCAAAATTGGTTGAAGATCTTGAGCCCACTTGTTTTGAGGATACTATTGGTCATGCTCATTGGGATGCAGCAATGGATGAGGAGATGGCTGCATTAGAAGCCAATAAGACTTGGGATTTGGTACCATTACCTAAGGGTAAGAAACCTATTGGCTGTAAGTGGGTTTACAAATTCAAGCATAATGTAGATGGTTTAGTTAGAAGGTATAAGGCTAGACTGTGTGCAAAAGGCTATGCTCAAACATATGGCATAGATTATGAAGAAACATTCAATCCAGTTGCTAAGATGGCAAGTATTAGGTGTGTGATTGCCTTGGCAACAGCCAAAGGTTGGAGTTTGTAGCAAATGGATATTTAGAATACCTTCTTGCATGGTGAATTGCAAGAAGAAGTGCATATGGAGCAGCCAGCAAGTTATGAGGATTTAGCACATCCCACATATGCGTGCAAGTTAAAGAAGGCGCTCTATGGACTGAAGCAAGCACCTAGAGCATGGTCTAACAAGATTGGAGAGTATCTTGTCAATATTGGATTTTGTATTTCTGATGTTGATCACTCACTTTATGTGAGAAAGGGAGATGCAGGTTTGGTCATCATAGTCATCTATGTGGATGACTTGATTATTACACGTGACAATGACAATGGGATTGCTGAAGTTAAGGACTTCTTGAAGAATAAAGTTTGAGATGAAAGATTTGGGTGAGCTGAGATACTTTCTTGGTATTAAGGTAATCAAATGTGATGATGGTATATGGCTATCCCAAAGGCAGTATGGCTTGGATATGTTATCCAAGTATGGTATGACAGCATGTAAGCCTCTTTCAATACCATTGGAGAAAAATGTGAAGTTGAGTGCTGATGTTGGGGATGAGATAGAAGACCCTACTATGTTCAAGAGGATAGTAGGGAGTTTGATTTACATGACTATCACAAGGCCAGACTTGAGCTATTATGTTGGCCTTGTCAGTTAGTTTATGCATATGCCTAGAAAGCCTCATTTGGATGCAATTAGACATATATTAAGTGTGGGAGCTTTCACTCAACTGCCAAGACCCACGGACCGCTTATTGTTTCAAGCGTTCTAAGCCGAATACTAATGGCTACCTCTCACATAGTCGACGCGCCATCCATATCTACGGGTGTAGTGAGCTTACCTCCATGCCGATCGAGTTACCTTCTCTCCCACGCACTCCGGTAGCTCCACGATTCAAGTGCAAGCTTCAAGCAAGCTCCATCCTCAAGCTCCATGCTCCAAGCTCCATCACCGCAAGCAAGACAAGAGAAGAAGAGAGGAGAAGATGGAGAGCTTCTCCTCCCTGGTCCCTCACCCTCACACACTCACTCCCTCACACTCTCACACTCCCTCTCTCAAGCACAAGCTCAAGCAAGCAAGAACAAGAAGAAGAAAAAGAAGAGGAGAGCCACTTTTGGCCACACACAAGAATGAGCTTCTCATTCACTTTTCAACTTGATATACAAAACCCTAAATCCCTTTTGGGCGGTCATCCCCTTATCCCCTTTTTTACATGGCTGGCCGTGGCCTAGGCCCTTTTTCCCATTGTCCTTCTATCTTCCTAACTTTCTTTCCACTGCTCGTCTACATTTACAAATTGCACGGGTGAGAGCCCGGTGCTCCTTAAATTAAATCATAATGCGCTTGCACTCTTTTACAAAAGTATTGACTTGCGCTTTTCCTTGCGTGCCTTTTTCCATTATTTAGGACTTTTTTGCGCTTCTTGTGTTTCTAGATTTTTCTTGGCACGCCTTCGTCTTCCATTTCACTTTTGCCTTGGCCTTGTCTTCTGCTTCAGCTTTTTTGGATTTTCCACCTTTGTTCGTTTGAGGGTTAACATTACCCCCCTCCTAGATGAGTGCCAGTCCCATGGCACTCACCGTCGTAGGTAGCAGGCTTTGGCATGCACTGAAGATGTGGGTGAAAGGGACATCGATGGTTGCCATGGAGGAGTGTTGGTGGTGGTGTGGAGGAAGGCCATTGGGGGCACATTGGTGGCCTAGGTGGCTGGTGGTAGGGTTGTTGGAGTTGGTGGTAGGGTTGTTCTTTGTTGGGGATTGTACTAATGGCCAGCACAAGTATTGGTTTGTTGGGGATTCTGCACATGACGATTCTTGGTGGGCTTGCAGGATGATAAAGGATAAGAGTTCAGAGTTTGGTGTCGATGAAGAGCAAACGACACTTTCGTTGGAGTCTTTAATACTTGCAATTGAAAACCTCTCATAGGTGGTCTCTCCCTAGAGGTAGTGTTGGTCTTCTCTATCGTGCACAAGACATAGTTCAATTAGTTTGGGAGACAGGTCAAACTCTAAGCAAGCCGAGAGTATTGTCCTGCACTTAAGGACCCAAACTGTGTATATATTTCAGTGTAAATATTATATGAGTGCTCGTGCATACTTAGATATTACGTAGTTAGAAGACCACGGCTGGTTTCTCGTAACAACGTGTGGATGAAGAAAAGTTGTCCATGTTCAGAAGAAGTACACGTGAAGGTGTATGCGACATCCTTTACGTTGTGACTGCACAACGTAACATAATTGAACACAGGGACACTGCTTAGTAGCTGGTAGCTATTGGACCTGGGTGATGAGGACAGTGTACTTTTCATGGCCATTCGTGCGGTGCTTACCACAATTGATTGAAATGGTATTAAGGCAGAGTGTAAGAGGGAATTGTGCGAATGGGTCAGGGTGACAGGTCTAACCACAGGCGCGACAAGCTCCCTAGGTATGTCCTGCCCTTGATGTGCCCTGAACAATTGTGGGTGATGCTAAAGGGCTAGGGGACTAGGGATAGAGCCAGCCAACCAAGGTCACTGGACGTACCTAATTTGAGGACCCCTAGGTGTTGTGTTGTGATCGTGGGTGCTTTGTATCTTTTCATTCTTTTCTTTTCTTTTTCTCCTTTTCCGTTTTCTTTTTCATTTCTTTTTCTTGTGCTTTTTCTTTCTTTCTTTCTTTCTTTCTTTCTCTTATCTTTTCTCCCTTTTTTTTTTTGGACTTGCCTAAGTACAATCATTGCAATATGTTGAGGCTATCAGCCTTTCAATGGGTTGGGAAATGTCAAACTTCGAAGGCTCAGGAAATGGATATTACACTGGTGATTATGCCCTAGCTTCGTTGTTAGAGAAGCAGTTGTTGAGATGGGGAGATACACTTGAGATATTGCAACTCTCTTTGGAACATGTGATGTTGGCACAATTGGGGTAACAGCTGCCGCTATTGCCCGGCGTAGAGTGTGCGATGTGGGCACTCGCACGGGTGATTTTTGCTTTCAGCAGTGGGCTTTTGGTGATTTTTGCTTTTGGCAGTGGGCTTTGTCGCGGCTCTTTGTGGGATCGATGGTCTTGCGGTGACTTGGGCATTGAACACTTTCGCACAAAGACCTGCATCATCTTGCATCCACTTGTTACTTCATGAGAGTACATGCACGGCATATGCTGCAACTATAATAAACCAATGCAAAGCAAGGAGACATCACTTATCTGAATTCCATGCTGTTGACTTAGATACTTATCACCTGCGCTTGATTAGCTTTTTCTTTTGCTAAAGACGTGAAATATATTAAATGCAGATATGAAAAGTTTGTACAATTGGGGAACATGTCAGCACTTAACCATTTTAAAGACGAAAAGTCATGGCCAGGGAGCATTTGATAAGCCTTTTATACAACATGGGGCTACTCTATTTGTACGAGGCGGGGCGAGTCTGGGTGGTCAGGCGATTGAGGCTGTGCTGGTGAGGGGCTCCTGCGAGGCTAGGCGGGGAAAATGTCAGTCGGGACGTAAATGGTGTAGTCCCTGGCCACAACTATTTCCAAAATGCTTTTAAACAATGCGTCAAATTCCTGCTTGTCCCGAGCTGCCCTCTCCTCTTTCGAGCACCTGGTGCCTGAGCATCTGGTGGGAGCCTGCACGACTGGTGTTGCCACACCCCGTGCGCTCCCTTGAGCTTCTATTCCCCTGGCCTGGGGATTTTTTGGCCTACATCCGGGGCGGTGTTGCTTGGGGCCTCATTTCTTTGTGTACCTTTTAAGGGTAAGTACGTAGTGTTCCGGTGGAGGAGCTTGTGCTACATGCTCCCTTCGATGGCGAATAGCGTCCTTGCAAGCCAGCTACACTGGGTGCTCCATGTCGGCTACTGTAGGGGGACCTGCAATATGAGAACCGAGGATTAGGCCTTGAGGCAGGATAAAATTGTTCGCATGGAAGGGATTATACAATGGGTTATCAAGTGCACATGACGAGAAGGGGAGAGGTCAGGCACGTAGTGTTTGTTGTAGAGAGATGGCCCCCATGATGATGTTCATTTGGCCTCCAACCATTAGCAGATCTTGGCTCATGCTAAGTTGCGTGGACTGGTTGTCATGGAGTGGGGCAGGGCTCATCCTCAGAAGGATAGATCGGAAAGGGGGAAAGGTGTATAGAAAGGGATGGTACCCTATCTACACCATCAGAGATGTTGGTCAGGGCTTCCTATGGTGGTAATGATGGTTGCATGCCCTCCACCTAGAGGTGGGAATGATCACACAACTTCTAAATGTGTGGTGAGAGGACCTGAGGAGCTGAGCCTGTTGAACCCAACTCTTCTCCCTGCGCTTGACTATCATTGCTTGTGTGTGTTGATAGTGTCTATACAAGGTCACAAAAGTCATTGTTTATTTATATACATATCTACGAATCCATGTCACTTCACGAGGATAAAAGCCAATTGTAGAACTCCGAGTGTGGCACATGCATCTAGTACTCGTGGTAGCTTACTCAATACCAATAGATATTTTGCAACATCGAATAGCATGGAACCTTGTCCGAGTCTATTGGCAACATGTAACTCCTCCTCAATGAGAACCTTATCAGACAGAGAGTTCTCTTGGCTAGTTTCAACTAAGTCCGTACCCCGAATGGTAGTCAGCACTTGAAAGGAAGTTGGTGCCACATAGGTTGGGTCTCTTTGAGACCGCCATTTGGCCAATCGCTCCTCTGAGACTGTCATGATCTGGGCTCCTAGTTCGGCCATTGCAATGCGGTTTTCACACCAACGTTGTTCAAATTGACTTCGACCCTCTAATTATCGCTTTAGTTGCTTTATCTCTAAGAGATTTGGTTGGCAAGGCACATCATTGAATGTTATAGTTAAGCGTAGTTTGTCAGCTTCCTCGTCAAAGGTGATTCATATCCGTTCATGCAGGAGCTTGTTATAGTGCTCGTCAAGATGTTCTTGCTCTTCCTAGGATAAGGGAAATGGCAAATATTCTTCAAGCTGCTCTTTAGGGAATGCACGCATATTTGCCAGGACATAGACACGTGCGAACACTTTGAGCTTAGCATCCAACTTGATTAAGCATTCTGCGACACTTCTATGTTCAACGAGGGCTTGCTCGATTGCTATCTCATGCAAGGTTCTAGGAGTTTGCCTGGGCTTTAGCATAGCTAGGGGCTCAAGCCTAGACGAGCAAGATTGGTCAACGCTAGGATTTCTTATGCTCTTGGGGTTTCCATGTTTCTCCTAAGGCCTTGTTATTGCGTCATGGTTCTCCTTGGATGTGACTAGTATAAATTTTTCACCCTATTGTGACAGCATTGTATCCACTCTTGATTGCTCAATGCGAGTTCTGTTGTCGGTGGATTGAGTGTTGCAAGCAACCATTGATGGTAACGACTGCTTTGATTTTTCAGAGCACACAGATGTGTCTAAGGTTTCACCGCTATTAGGAGAGGCATCAATGGGTTCATTGGTGGATGGACTCGATTCTTTATTCCTCAGCTCTCCAGCGCTCTTGGTCTCAATGTTCTTGGGGTCCACAACCACCTATAACTGCTATTGTTTTCATTGTTTTTTCCTCTTTTTCTTGGTCAGTGAAGGTGTATCTCTCAACGACTCAGGACCCTGGACTAGGTCAACCGTTGATGTGCTTGGTTGGGCCTTAGCATTCTCTTTCTCTAGTGTGTCCTTATGGGACATAGCCGTGGCCTGCTGAATAGCCTCACTAGGTTGTGAGGGTACAACTGCCTCCCTTTTCGGAGAGTCTAGCTCTTCCCTTCTGTTTAACTCCTCCAGCCTAGACTTTAGGCGCTTTGGAAGTGCTAGAGTTTTCAATGAAGTTGGTTGCGACACCTCCTCCACAGGTGAACTACTAAGGACACGTTCCGCAACAAGGTGCATTATCATGGCCAAGGGCTGTGACTGCTGTGATCCCTGATTGGAAGTAGTAGCATCTAGTTCAGTGGACTTGCTATTATTGGTGGATTGCGGTGTCAAGTCCTTAGGTCGATTGGAAGTGATCGTGTCTTTTGTTGCCCTTAGAGCAATCACTTGAGTATCAGTTGAGCTAGCCACAGTGGATTGCACACGCATATCCTTAGGTTGAGAGCTAAGGGTAGTGTCGTGTCCTGCCTATTGGACATTTGGAAGCTCTGATGTAGGTAGAGATTGGGATTGAGTAGCCGCACTTGACGATTGTTGTGCTTCCTATGTCCGTTTAGGGAAAGAGGGTGTAGGAGACTTGGGACTCCTAAGTGGCTTTAACACTAGCTGGGAGATTTGCTCGTGGCTGTTAGATGATTTTGCTATTTGCTTTGTTGAGCCTTCAACCTTGCCATGAGCAATGTTGAGCCTATGGTGCTTGCTATCCTCTTGGGGAATCAAAGGCTCCTTGGGCACTAGTTGCTTTTGCATATCCTCAATGATTACATCTGATATCTCCTTATCAAGCATGCTAGGCTGAGGATTTACCCTTCGATTAGTCATGTTTGGTTCCTTGATTTTGACCATGAGGGGCTCAATCACTCCACTGTTGTTGACTTGAGACTTGGTTTTTTGTTTAGATCTCCTCCTATGCTTCTTTGCTCTTGATATGATCTGGCCTTCAGTCGACGAGGGAGGTTTAGCGAGGGGTTTTGGCACCCAAATCCATTGATTACCTGCGTAATACCCTTGAGCATGTAGCAATGCTTTGGAAATCCATCGTGGTGTTGTAGTGACCCTCCATTGATGCCTTCGTCTATAAGGCTTGGGCTTCTTTTGGGGTCTTCTACGATATTTGTAAGTCCAAAGCCCGTCCTTGGCATTGTCTCTTGACCTTCTTGTTTCAGACATGGCTTCACTCACTGGTTCTCGTTGTTCGACCTGTGCTTATATCAACTCTTCCAACAAGTCCTTGCTCTCATTAGCAGGCTTGATTGTTATGTCAGCACCCTCTTTGCCTTTTCCTCGAGGTTCGATGAGGTCACCCTTGCTAAAGGTTTTGACTATCCTCACACCCGATAGTGTCAGGTGTATCCTCTGTGCTACATAGTCGGCCTCACACAGTTGCCCTTTTAAAGGGTCTTCCTAGGAGGGTTTCCTTCCCGTAATTAGCACTATTTGGAGGAACATGAAATAGGATAGGAAAGCTTTCAGTTTCAATTGTCGCAAGGATTTTTCACTTCCCTACGAGTGCTTGTGGGTGTCCCCCGTAAGGGCTAAGAGTTACATTAGTCAGTGTGAGCTCTAGTTGGCCTAGTAGGGTCCATGATTCATAGGTCAAGATATTAAAATCTACTCCTTCATCATCAATTAGAGCATCGATAGTATGCTCTCTTTCCATGGTGAGTTTGACCCTAAGATAAGCAGGTGGTACTATGTCTTCGTCTTCCGGGTCTTGGCTTGTAAATTTAAGCCTTCTGACAAATGCCCTTGAGTCCCCAACTGCACACCAGATGTGGATTCTCCACTGATGTCTTGGATCATTAGTGCAGTGCTATTTAAGGAGCATCTATCATCATGAATGTCATATCTAGTCATTCTTGCTGTTGTAGCTTGATGTTGTTGCTTTCCGCTTTGACTAGATGCAGTCCAAATGCAGCACGTATGTGTTTTTGCAGTGTGGCCTTTTTTCCCTTGTTGGCTAGGTTGACCCATTGATGTTCTAGGGTCTCTGTTTCTCTCTGTTCGTGTATGGGCTTTTGGTTGCTCTTTTGCAAGTGAGAATCCATGCTCATGTAGAGCCATTACTACACTAGGGTCCAATTTGGAGAATCTGTTACGACGCGCGTTTTCTCTCAAACCTACTTGGGGGAGGTGCGGAGGGGGCAGAGCCCCCTCTGCAAGGGTCCAGGGGGACAGTCGCCCCGGCCCACAGGGCCATTACGATAAATGCCATACGTGAATTGAAATACCGTTTATAGCCAAATTTTGAACTACTTGCTCTAAATTTCACCCTAGTGATAATCTATGATATGGTTTCGGCTCTATATGGTCTCTCGGTCAATTTTAGGGTCTCACACTCTATAGGTGGTCCGATTGTGAAGATCAGACAGGGTGGTCTGATTGTGGGACTCGGACAGGGTGGTCCGATTGTGGGACTTGGACAGTCCGATTTCTACTTTGGTCCGATTTCCCTAGTCGGACAGGGGTGGTCCGATTTTCAAAGTGGTCCAATTTTCGGAGTGCTCCGATTCTAGGATTCGAATCGAAAAAGTGGTCCGATTTTCGGACTGGTCCGATTTTCGGACTTGGATCGAAAAAGTGGTCCAATTTTCGGAGTCGGAAGGTCCGACTCCAAAAATCAAGCAGTCCTATTCTGGGACTCTGACGGCCTGGTCCGACAGCACGGATGACGGTCCACGGGTTGTGGGCGATGCTTCCAAGTCAACGCCTACTCCCTGGAATCGTCACGTGTCTTCCAAATAGGTACAAAAAAATACAAGGAATTGCTAGGCATACCTCGAATCACTGTGGCACTCGAATCGATCATCGGCACTTCAAAGGTCTCCCCACTTCTCTCTCTCTCTCTCTCTCTCTCTCTCTCTCTCTCTCTCTCTCTCTCTCTCTCTCTCTCTCTCTCTCTCTCTCTCTCTCTCTCGCTCGCTCTCTCCCTGGCTCTCAAGCTCAATCTCTTCTCCAAAGGCAGGATGTCAAATGTGGACTTTCCTGGTTCCCTGGGTCTCTTATTGCCCCATCCCAGCCTGTTGTAACCTCAGAAATTAATCCCTCATACTCTTCCAGCTAGAAATCTGAATCTGTGCCCCTATTTCTCTGTTTCAGCATGTTATACAGCAATAGAAAACCCTACTATTTGCTCCAATGTTTTGCTCCTATCCTTCCTAAATGCAAGAAAAAATTATAAAAAAACACTTACACTACTCCATCATGTTTTCCCAAGTCCCAAACAACAAAAACCTACTTGCTAAGGAGATCGAATACCTCTTCAAACTCCCTCGCTTCCTACCTATCTACTCAAGCACCGGTTCGGGGAAAACCCTACTTCAATGCTCGATTCGAAGCGCATAAGTACTCAAGGCTTGAATCCGTTGGTCCCGACAATGGAATCAAAATATGGGAGCTTTCACTCAACTGCCAAGATACACAGACCGCTTATTATTTCAAGTGTTCCAAGCCGAGTACTAATGGCTACCTCTCACATAGTCGACGCGCCATCCATATCTACGGGTGTAGTGAGCTTACCTCCATGCCGATCTAGTTACCTCCTCTCCCACGCACTCCGCTAGCTCCACAATTCAAGTGCAAGCTTCAAGCAAGCTCCATCCTCAAGCTCCATGCTCCAAGCTCCATCACCGCGAGCAAGACAAGAGAAGAGAAGAGAAGAGAATAAGAGAGGAGAAGATGGAGAGCTTCTCCTCCCCGGTCCCTCACCCTCACACTCTCACACTCCCTCTCTCAAGCACAAGCACAAGCTCAAGCAAGCAAGAACAAGAAGAAGAAGAAGAAGAGGAGGAGAGCCACTTTTGGCCACACACAAGAATGAGCTTCTCATTCACTTTTCAACTTTATATACAAAACCCTAAATCCCTTTTGGGCGGTCATCCCCTTATCCCCTTTTTTACATGGTTGGCTGTGGCATAGGCCATTTTCCCCATTGTCCTTCTATCTTCCTAGCTCCCTTTCCACCGCCCATCTACATTTACAAATTGCACGGGTGAGAGCCCAACACTCCTTAAATTAAATCATGATGCGGTTGCGTTCTTTTACAAAAGTATTGACTTGCACTTTTCCTCGTGCGCCTTTTTCCCTTATTTAGGACTTTTCTACGCTTCTTGTGTTTCTAGATTTTTCTTGGCACGCCTTCATCTTCCATTTCACTTTTGCCTTGGCCTTGTCTTCTACTTCAACTTTTTCGGATTTTTCACCTTTGTTCGTTTGAGGGTTAACATTGAGGTATGTGAAGTTCACTTTACATTATGGAATTTTTTATGAGATAGGTAAGGACGTACAGGTATTTGGATACACAGATGCAGATTGGGCTGGTAGCATGTCAAATATAAGATCTAGAAGTGGATTCATGTTTTCCCTTGGTAATGCAGCAGTTACATGGAGCAGCAAAAAGCAACCTATAGTTGCTTTATCGAGTACAGAGGCTGAGAGTATATAGGTGATGCTATGGCAACATGTGAGGTGATATGGCTGCAAAAGTTATTAGGTGATTTGGACGTGCAGGGAGATGGTCCAGTTGTCATTCATTGTGACAACATGAGCAGCATACAACTAGCTAGGAATCCAGTGTTCCATGCTAATACAAAACACATTGAGGTGCACTACCACTTTGTGAGAGAGAAGGTACTTGCAGGAGAGATTGACTTGGTATATGTCAATACACATGATCAGATAGCTGACATTTTCACACAAGGCATTGGGTGCAGAGAAGCTTCGAAAGTTTTGAAGCTTACTTGGAGTTGCAGAGATAGAGTTGAGCTTGAGGGGGAGTATTGAGATGGCAAGCTCAACACAAGCGGACATTGATGATGGACCGCCTGGCTAGATGAGTCCGCACGTCTACACTTAGCATGTTGGTGGTCATTATGACACTCACATGACCACTGACTTATCACTTATTATATTTAGGTTGTTACACCTACCTACAGCTATAGCATCAATCAATTAGTGTAGTCGGTTATGCACTGTTTGACTTAGAAGGCCACTTTCCTTATGTTGTATCTTATCTATACTTTGTGTATATTGTATAGTGTGTGGAAGAAGAAGAAGAAACCAACAAGAAAACGTTTTGGCCTCCATCTCTCTTCTTGTGCTCTTGAGTGAGCTTTCTCTTGTGTATACAGTGTGTGTTTGGCGCAGCAGCTCAAGTAAATCCCCCCATTACGTGATTCTTGACACTACCATCGACCTACCATTCTCAAATACTGAGGAGTACGAACAAGTCCTCAAGGCAACTGGAAAGCTTAAGGACACACCTTCAGTGCTAGTCTGCATGATGGTTGGAAGCCTACGTGGAAGACCCAACCCTGTTGCATTCCAAGTCCCAAACAATAGATGAGAGCTCCTAGAGATCCTAGGATACTTAACCAACAAGTTGGCTGGCAATCCAGCAACGAATCTTAAGCCACTTCAAGACCTCTTGGATGAGCCTAAATGGCGATGGTCCAAGGTACACAAATTAAAATTGAATTACAATTGGGCTTTAATCCTCGACCAACAAGCTGAAGAGAATTTTTAGATTCAGGAGAATGAGGAGTGATGAGAGCAAAAGCGAAATCGATACTCTAGAGTACGACATTGGGGAACATATAATTGAACAATTACAAGTAGACCCCAAACCATGCAAGCAGAGTGCACTTAGAGTAGAAAAAGGAGTCGGATGTAAGAATTGCGATCAAACTTGGTTGGAGCGCACTGGTGTAATCAACTACGAGCAGACAGGCCTAGCCCAACTGAGTAACGTACCACTGCTATGAATGGACTCACCTTCTGAGCTACGACCACCAAGAGAGAGCCCCTCTTCTAGCAAAAATGGAGAGTTTGATTCTTAATCAAAAGTCAGCTCAGATAGTAACCCTAAAATACCTCGGCCTCCCAAGACTAGACTCACTAAGGGAACCTACCCGTCCACCTACGACACCAACGGGTAAGGGAGGAACGACAGACACTGAGCAATGAAACGCAGACACAAGAATAGTGAAAACCACAAGACCTGCCAAAATGATTCACGAAGTTCAAAAAGGGAGATAGGAAGGTGATCTTGCTAGGAGCCAAACAACAGGGGCAAGCAAGCGAACCAATCAAGGGACCCGCTAAGGTCAAAGAGGTCAATTTAGCCATGAAGGGGAGGCCCCACAACTTGTCTTTATAGCTGATGACTTGGCTAAGCAAGATGAATCAAGTCTCATTACTCTCTTGCGAGAGTATGTAGACATCTTTGCTTGGTCCCTAGAAGAGGTCGAAGGGGTAGACCCGAGGGTGGTAACTCACAACATATCCATGACACCTGATGCAACACCGGTCAAATGACCATATCCCATGAATCCAAAGCATGCCCTTGCTGTCAAGGAAAAATCAACAAGCTAATGAGAGAAAGATTCATCTATGAAATTGAACACACGGACTGGGTTTCCCCCATAGTTATCATATTAAAGAAGAATTGAAATATTAGAGTGTGTGTCAATTACAAGAAAATAAACACAGCTACAAAGAGAGATAATTACCCACTGTCGTACATCGAGCACATGCTTGAGAAAGTGGCTAGCAAAGAGGCCTATTGTTTTCTGGACGGTTTCTCTAGATACAATTAGGTGCAAATGCACACTAACGATAGGCATAAGACCACATTCACCACTGAATGGGGATTCTTTGCCTACATAGCCATGCCTTTTGGATTGACTAACATGCCAGCCACTTTCCAATGACTGATGTGTACAATATTCAAAGACATGTTGAGAAAGGAGTTAGAGGTCTACATGGATGACTTGTGTGTTCACTCTACTTGGCGAGAACACTTAGACAGGCTCCTAGCAGTCTTTGAATGATATCGACTATACCGCCTCTCATTGAACCCCTTGAGTGCTAGTTTTGAGCGAAGCATGGATATATCCTAAGACACATGGTGTCAAAGAATGGCGTTACCACAGATTTCTCAAAAATCAAGGTCATTGTCGATCTTCCACCCCCAACTGATTACAAGGGTGTTCAGTGCTTTTTAGGACATAGACGGTATTATTGACAATTTGTGTTGAACTATGCATTGATTGCTAGGCCTCTATACAAGCTGTTGATTATATTTGAATGGACCGAGGAATGCCAACACATGTATGAGGAACTAAAAAATGCTCTAACCACATCACCAATACTACGAGCCCTAGATTGGACACTCATGTTCCACGTACACATCAACGCTTCAAAATTCACCGTAGGAGTTGTGTTGTGCCAACTTGGTGAACACAACCTGGACTATCCAGTGAGCTTTGCAAGTAGACAACTCATTGAAACTGAAATGAATTACTCGACAATGGAGAGAGAGGGCTTGGCCATGGTGTTTGCCATAAATAAATTTCGATATTAGTTCCTATGGGAGCAAGTGATCTCATAATTTGGCTACCCCATAGAACTAGTTAGCGACCAAGGCACGCACTTCATCAATGAAGTGATAGCTCACCTCCTGTCCTCCTTTCTAATCATCCATCGGAAACCCTCACCTTATTACCCTCATGCAAACGGTCAATCCAAATCAATAAATAAAATCCTAGTAAGTGTCCTGACCAAAGTCATCTCTCCTTCACGCAGTGATTGGGATAACAAGCTGATGGTAGCTTGGGGTCTACCGCACGGCTTACAAGATGGTTGTAGGACAAACCCCCTTTAAATTGACATATGCTATAGAGGCAATCCTTCCCTGCCCTTCAACAAAGATGGGATGGGAAGGGGGCATGGACGGAACACTTGATTGAACTCGAGCGCTAACGGAAACTCGACTTCTAGCCACCCATGTGCTCATATGCGAGAAGGCAAGAAGCAAAGGCTGGTTTGACAAGGATCTCAAGCAACGCAGCTTTGCACGATTATCATACTACATTGAACTTTTTAGATCCTACCTTAAGGGTAAAAGCTTCCAAGAAAATGCTTGAGAAAATGGATGAGCAGGTCAAGGCCATCAAACAAGACATTAGACTTGCCAAGGATAGACAGAAAGCCTATGCAGATCTAAATAGACAACAGCAACTCTTCAAAGAAGGGGATATGGTTTTTATTCGAGCACGACCCAAGAAGAGTTCCTTATCATTGGGAGAATTTAAGAAACTAAGTCCAAGGTATTGCAGACCCTACATGATCCTCAAGTGCTTAGGGCCCAACACCTACAAACTCCAACTCCCTAAGAATGTAAAGGTTCACAATGTATTCCATGTTAGCGTACTAAAGAAATATGTATCCAATCCTAGCCATGAGCTCAATGATCAACAAGTTGTAATGCCAAGCCAAGGAGTCCTTGAGCTCTGGCCAAATAGAATCTTAGACACTCGAGAAAAGAGATTGAGGAGTAGGACCCTCAAAGAGTACCTCATCTAGTGGAAGGACTATCCAAAAGAAGATGCCACATGGATTGACGAGAGTACTCTCAACCAACAATACCCCCAATTCCTTTCGAGATGAGGACATCTCGATTTCTTAAGGGGGGAAGGATGTAATATTCCACCACTATAAGGACCCCCCTTTAAAAAATCAATTTATACGACCCCCTCCCTGTCAACTCCCTATCGACGCCACTAGCTGGCAGAGGGAGGAAGGGAGCTAAACAACAACAGTCGATGGGGGTGGAGGAGGAGATCATGTCAGCAAAAGGGAGTGACATGGCGATGGTGGATTCTCCGAGGATTACAAGGCATGAAGATGGCGAGGGCGACGAATTCGATGGGGGGGAGGGGCACACATGTGCCACCTCAAACCCCCACCCCCCTAATATCCCTTCCTTTCCCTTAATAGCCACAGGGCGACATATTAATCTGGGGGTCTTGTGAGTTAAGGACCCCTTAGCTCAACGTTCCCCCCCCAAATTAATACCCACCTTTCCCCTATATAATCCCCTCCCCGCCCCCCCACGTTCAAGAATACTCATGTTGTTCTTCTTCCACGCCTGTTGCCAATTTGAGAGAGAGAGAGAGAGAGAGAAGAGGCTCAGGGAAATTGCTCTTGGACAGAACTTCGAGTATCCCCTCTCCCCACCACGATTTCTGTAATCTCTCCATCAGTTACCCCTCTACGTGGCAGAAGGTTGCAGAAGTCAGGCAAAGCATAGGAAACTCCACACAAAGGAGTGCTCTGAGAGAAGAGGAGGCCCGCATTCCAAGCTCCAAAATGGCCCCAAAGCGTAAACTCTCCCAAGTATCTGGAAAAGCCGCAACTACGAAAGGAGTATCGTGCAAAGATGCCACCACCAACACGAACGGGTTATCGGGCATAAATGCTAATTTGACACTCCAAAACAAGGTACCGCTACCGTGTCTAGTACTTTGAACCGAACATTTAAGCATGGACATCATTAGGAAAAAATCATACTATGCATCGTGTAACTTGCATAACTCGAAAGGTAGTTGAAAAGGATTAATAACCATGATTTGCCACGAATAGATTAAGCATCTACGAGTTGTTGCAGTATTAAGCCAAGTATTAGGTTCAAACTTTTGCAAATGCATCATAGATTGCCAATGTACATAAATATTCCGTGTAGGTCAATTGCATCATGTAGACCATTAGAGTGAATTAACTCGCATTTACGATGAACTCATGTACACTCGTACTTAAATACTTAGGTCACGCTTTATGATTTGGATAAATGCACTGGAATGAATTTTTATGAATGGGAATCTCGCATCATATCATCAACTCAGGAAAAACTTGCACACACATTTGTGTGGCATCATGGACGGTTTCGGTTGCACTACATAATCGGGATTTCTCTTAAAAGATAGATTTAAGATGCACATGGAAATTGCTAAACTTAATTGCAAGAGGCAGTTCGATAAATGAAAACCTATATAAAAAGTAAGGCTAGCGACTTAGCTAGGATTTAATAGTAAATATGTGGAGCCCCAAGATGAACACCAAGGAAAAGGGAATTCTCTTGCAAGAAAATCTATCTTGTAACATCAACAAGCTTTTATTTCATTCCTTTGATCATCAAAACAAAGAAAACAGCAATTCTTCACGCAGCATCATAGTAGATATCTCCCACGGATTTGAAAGAATCAACCACATTCTTCAACATCTTCACAAAATCCATCAATATAACAAAGAACACAAAGGAATACACCATCTTTGAATGGAAATCAATCACATATTATTCATCTTCAATGTCTTCATAGTTCTCTCTCTCGATCTCTCATATACAATTACATTGTTTCCATAGATTTGACTATCTCTGACTCTCTCTCTCTCTCCATCAATAGTACATCATATCCTCACTACAATCACTCTCATAATCACTCACAATAATCCTTCTTAGGTCGTGGATACACCTCCCAAAAGGTATGCCAGATGTGAAGGGGCACCAGAGACATCATAGTGTCCTGTGAGATCTGTCTTCTGTCTTCTGTCACTGTCTTCTGTAACCTTCTGTATATCTTCAGCAGTTACTTCTTCACTTCAATTAGCTTGGATAGAGCTTCCATTCATCCTTTTCCTAAGACAAGAACACCTCCCAAAACATCCATACATCCATCATAACACTCAATAGAAACAAACAGAACAGACCACAGAACAACAAAGCAACAGGACTATAGAGCTACAGAAGCATAGAAGCTACAGAACTTTATAGAAGATGAACAAAACCCATAAAAACCAAAACAAAACCAATTCAATCTTTCATAAACCTCTTCACACAACTTCAATCATCTCTCAAAACATCCATTCAACCATCTCAACTACCAAAACAGAAACAAAACAGAACAAAACTGAAGAAAATCAGGCCTTACAGAACCATACAGAGAGAATTACAGAACTCTTCAGAACAACATATTTCATCAAAAACCAACATAAAACCTTTCAAACATACTCAAACCACTCCAAACACTTCAAAACATCTTCAAACTCAAACAATCAACCACCAAAAACAACCATTCAGCAACAAAAACAACAAAAAATCAGCCCAAAAACCAATCATTTCCACACTCAACATATCCCCACACTTAATAAGGAAGTGTCCTCGCGACCTAAGAAAATGGAAGAATAAAAGCTCTATGATCTGCTAAAAAGAATCTTCAATTCAGCATAAATCACCCACTTTGATCACGACCCCAACATATCAGCTTCATAACCTGGATCTGAAACACATATGAAAGGAAAACCAATAACACCAAAAAAAACCATTCCAATATTATAAAAACCAAAATAACTCAAACTATTAAAGGATATAAAATTTTTGCATCCAAATCTGCAACTGCAACCATGTGATAACCAACTGCATCAATCTTCACAGCTTCATCTTCATCAACTCCACACAATTGAAAAAAACATCACCCAATACAAAAAATACCCATATACAAATATAGTCTAAATGGCATGGATCCCCAAAAATTGGAGAGCAAAAAGAACTTTTCCATTAATAAAGGAGAAATGATACAATGAGGAAAAAGCTCCATTGCTAAGTAGGATGAAGGTATTTCTTCTTAAACTGCATACTAAGCTTTAAACGCTCCAAAGATTTACTCTCATCAACAAAATGCTGAGGCACATTCTGGAGGAACTGTAAGCAATACATCCTTTCCAGTAAGATGAGGAACCTAGTAGGGAAGGCCTGTGCAAAGTAGTACAGAACATCCATATGAGCAACAGTCACGTCTACATTTGGATTGAAAAGCAACAACTGAGGGATACTCTTTCGAGTATTCAGCTTTGATTGCTGATGCATGAAAGCAAGATACCAACAAAAATGAGCTGCAAGGCGAACAGTGGTATCCTCAGAAGTAGCATGCACTTTGGCAAAATGAAGGTAAGAGTTCGAACATGCTGCAGATGTATCCCAAGACCCTGGAATGAGAGGCCAGTTAAATACCGGTCCTGTCACACAATCATGTAGCATCCATTGTCTTCAACGGAGTATATCACTATCATATCCTGGAGTATCCAGCACTAACTGGGGAGGAAGATTGATATAATCAGTTGAAGGGGGCAATGGAATAAGAGGAGAACATTGTAAAGGAGGATAAGATAAATCATAAAAGGAAGGCAAATGAAGGGATAAGGAAGACGGCAAAGATGGAGAATTCAACAAAAAGGTACGAAGGGAATCCACTGAGAAAACAGAAGGAATAGGAGGAACAGAAGGTGGAGGGTCAGAAGGGGTAGGTGATGATGTAGGATCAGCAATAAAAGGACAGATAGTAAAAACAGGGATATGAGGAAATCCAGAAGGGGTAAAAGATAAAAGCGGAATGATATCAGGACTTGAGGAAAGAAGGGAAATATAAAAAGGGAAACGATACGCCATAAGAGAATAAGAAAGGAGATCACCAGGATCCAAAGGATAGATAGAACAACGGAAATTAAGGTCCTGGAAAAAGGAATCAGTAAATAACGGATGATCAGCAATAAAGCTCAACAACTGAGATTGTAATGGCTGGATATCATATTTATGGAAAGCACTCCGAAGACGACGAGGTTCCAAAGCATCAACCTCCAAAGGTGGATGCCAAGCATGTCCCTTACACCGAGACGTCTGCTCATGATAATACTTCAAACTATTTCCTAACAGGAGCTCAACCGAGTGTGCATACATGACTGCCTGTAAGATGACATCCCCCACATAAACATTCAAGTCCTCTTCATCAGGAATTTGCAGATGTCCGACAAGATACATGAAAGATAATAACTGAACCTCATGGGAAACCAACTCATCCATAAATCTATCAAAAACTGCTCTCAAGAGACCCGCAAACCAAAGATTTGACCACCCATCCTCTGGAGGTTCCAAATCCATATTGCTTAAGGAGATGTACAGGGCAAACCTCCATTGATGATATTTGATCCAAAAGGATGGAGGAGGTGACACCAATTTAGTATAGCGGGTAAAATCTTCATGCACACAATTCATCCTCTGCTGAAGGCGTTCCACTTTAGCGGAGAACCCATCACATAATTTAGCTTTATGGTGCAACTGATCAAGCTCTCCTGTGGAAGATATGACTGAAGAGACAATAGGAGTTGGAGGAGGAACAGAAAGAACAGCCACTTTTTGGTTAAGTTCTTCAATAACTTTATGTTGGGACTCTACAGTTGCCTGAGAGTGCTGCAACTGACCTTCACTAGTACCAAGTTTACTAGCCAAAGTGACCATTTTCTCAAGGGCAGAATTTTTCTCAAGCTGCAAGGATACATTCTCCTCTTCCAACTTAGCAAGCTTAGATTCTAACTCTTGGATAGTTGCCTTCTTGGAATCCATTAAGGATGTGGCAGTAGTCATTTGAGTATTAATATCACCGAGTGTAGCCCTTTCTGCAGACAAATCCTCCAGTGCCTTAGTCAACTGACTAGTCAAGGAATCCACCTTGTCTTGCAAGGAAGTATAAACACTGGTGTACAGTGTCTGAAGACAAGAGGTAAGGAAAGTTTCCAGAGTGGACTGGACATTTGAAACTAGTTGTGAAAGCATAGGTCCAGATAATATAGTATGTAAGGATGAAGGCATCTGCTGATCAATTTGTCCTTCCTTTTGGGCTGAAAATAAATTAGGACAGGAGAGGAAAGAAGGAAGGGCACTACCAGACACAGCAGGAACAGGTGCGGGTACAGGGGAAGCAAGTACAAGAGGGCTGGAAGGACCCTTTGTACGAAGGCATTTCTTGCGAGAAAATATAACAGGGGACTCCTCATCTTCTGAATTTGGTTGCATAGGTGGAGGGAAAGGGACTGATGGTGGAGGCTGCGGCGGTAAAGGAACAGAATCAGGCACTGGCACACCACCAGGAGGAGGTGCAAAAGTGATAATGCGCTGTAAGAAAGCACCATAGGAAACATTAATGATCTGACCCTTCCGTACACGCTGGAAATGTTGATCCATCTTGGAGAGTAAGAAGCTTGCCCAGTTGAACTTAACACCCTCTAAGATCTTCACAGAAGCTGTGAACAGTTCCTTGGAAAGATACTTAGAAGCTGACTTACTCATCATAAATCGGTCCTGGAGGAACTGACATAACTGCTTCCATACTGGAGAAGAGATAGGAGCAATAGAGACCCCTAAAATGTTAATAAGTTGATTGAGAAGCAAGGGGGTAGAAGTTTCCTTTTTTAAGAGCGTAACTATCTCTTCAGCAGTAAGTAATTGGTTACCGCTGGGCACAAAGGAAGCAGAAAGGGGCAAGCACAGCGCTTCATGGATATTAGCTGTAGATAAGCAAAAGGTACGGTTATAAACCAGGCTAGACTGGTTTTTATAAGAAGCCAAGAAGGAGTAACAAAGCTTCTCATCTACCGACGGCAATGTGAGGGCAACAAATGGTCTGAGGCCTGCACGTCGGATGCAATCCGCCTCTAGAAGGAGAGAATAATCATGGACTGCGAGGGGAACATGCTGTACCACAATTGGAGGGGGAGAAGAAGAAGAAGATGCCATTCAGACTATAGCAAAAACCACACTGACAAACCAGGAATAAAAGAGAAAACCTGCAAAACCCACAAAAAAAACCACCACTGAGACCATCGATAGGAGAAAGATTTAGGACAAGACTGACTGGACTAAACCACCCCAAGCAAACCACATCCTACCGAAAATTCGACATGACCTACGCACATATGCGACCGAAAGCTTGGTGAATATGCAGTACAAACAGGCACCCAAAACCCCGTAATCAAGCACACAAAATAAAATAAAAGTGTCACACATACCGTAACCCAGACACTGACCAGACTCAAAACAGAATCACAGACTCGGACTAGTAAAATAGACATGAACAGATATGACCGACATCTTTGACCAAGAAAACCCAATCCCCGTAAACGTTCAGGGTCCAACAGTGTAGTGAAGTGGATGGGTGAAACTAACGACTCATTTTGTTTAAATAATCAATTAAGCATAGTTCATTATTAATGTTTAATTCGTTAATGCATAGTGAGTCGGAAACGTAGCCCAACCCCTCTCAGACTTGACACGACTTTACTTGACTGGGTCTCTACTAATGCAGTTCATTGTTATAATTACATGATCTGTGGCACTTGAGTGCATGCATGCGTGTCTTCGGGGGGTTCATTTTATTACAAGTGAAAGGTGTCTGTAACGCGTATACGTGTGCATTGGTGAATGGGTTTTAATTTACAAAAATTAAGTGCTCGTGCAACGGCGGGGTTCCTTTTACAATTAACGTTCGAGTTCATTTTATTACAATTTTATGAAGTGTAGTCTATTAATTTTGTGTATATGCAACGGTCAATTGATTTTAATTACAATTTAAATGTGTGTTATGGTGCAATGTGAGAGAGGAAAAAAGAGAAAAAACCTGGCAATTTGTGGTTCTTCTGCAAAGTCTGAGACGACGGCCTCGAAAACGGAGAGATGCAATCCACCAATAATTCGCAAAACTGACAAAAGGCCAACTAAGACTAGTTGTCCTGTCATACAGGAAAACGAAAAAACAACTAACACATTGACCAAAAAGAAATAATAAAACAAATGTGACCTGTGACCAAAGAGAAAAAAAAATGGAGATGTTGGGGGTTTGGATTGATTGGGATTTAAGATTATGATTACTTGGTTTTGTGGGTTGTTTTTTTTTTTTAAAGTTTTTTCTAGTTTGATTTGGTTGTATTGTTTTTTTTAAAGTGTATTTTGATGTGTTTGTTTTTTTGTTTTTTTTATAAGTGATGTGGACATGAAATTTGAGCAACCAATCATGAGCATCAAGTGTAAAGAAGGTGATTAGATTTAATTCATTTTTTTTAGCTCATTTGTGGGATTAATAATGATTTTTTCATTGAATTTTTTTTTTTAATTTAGGGTTTTGGATCCAATTAATACTTTTGCCAATTAAGGAAAGCATTTTCAATGAGAAAATATTGGCAAAATATACAAAAGAATTTGTATAATTTTTAAAAAAATTTAACATTATTTTGGCATTTTTATGAATTTTAAAGGATTTTTTTTCATTTTTTTCATGGTTTTGAAAAGAATTTCATTTATTTTTTTTAGTTTGGAAAAATATGTCAATTGTTTGCAGAAATATTGGGAATTTTTTAGGAATTTTTCTGTAATTTTTTTATTTTTAATTGATTTTTAAGAAATTTTTGAATTTTTAAATGTGTTTTTAGGGTTTTTCGGGATTTTAAATTAAAAGGGCAGTACCCGGCTGCATGTGAACAGCTGATAAGGACTGCGTGTGAACGGCTAGCTACAGCACACCATCGCACGGACAAGGCGAAAGCGCGTCCTCGCGCGTGAACGACCGGTAAAACAGAGCACGAACACGATCACGAACACGCAAAAATGGTGTGGCAGGCCCACATGCGAACAGCCACCACGTGCACACCCTAAGTGTGACAGGGGGCCTAGAAGGGGGTGCGGGTGTTTGTGTTATTTTTAAAATTAAGGGTGTGGGTTCTACGCTGCGGGGGGGCGGGGGGTGGGTGGGAAAAGGGGCTTAGGAGGGGGGGTTTGTGTGTGTGTGTGGGAATGGGGGCTTGGAGGGGGGGGTTTGTGTGTGTGTGTGTGGGAATGGGGGCTTGGAGGGGGGGTTTGTGTGTGTGTGGGGGGGGGGGGGGGGGGGGGGGGTAATGAGGGTGTGTGTGTGTGTGTGGAGGGGGTGTAACTAGGGGCTAAGGGGGGGTAAGGGTGGTGATCGGGGGGGTTAATGGGGGGAGGGAATGGGGGGGTTAGGGAATGCATGTGAATGGGGGGGAATGGGTGGGTGGTGGCCGCCAATGGGAGGGAAGGGAAGGAGGTGGGGGAGGAAGGAGGTGAGAGGTGTGGGGCGCCCCAGTGGGCGGCAGGCGGCAAGTCGATGGCGGCGGCCAGGAGGACCAGTGGCGGGTGGTATACCAGGCGGCGAGGCGGCACACCAACGGCGGGGCGGCGGTTCCAGGACGAGCGCAGCGTATGCGGGCGTCGGGGAGGGAGGGCGCAGGGTTGCGGGTCCCAGGCGGCGGCTTCTGGGAGGGAGGGCGCAGGGTGGCGGGTCCCAGGCGGCCACGTGGTGGGGAGCGGTGCCAGGCAGAGGGTGGAGGGGGGAGAGGAGGGAGGGAGGAGGAAGAGGAGGAGGAGGAGGAGGAGGAGGAGGATAAAGGGAGGAGGTGGAGGAAGGAGGAGGGGAGGGAGGAGAAGAGGAGGGTGATGGAGGGAGGAGGAGGATGGAGGGAAGTAGAAGGAGGGGAGAGAGAGAGAGAGGGGGTTACGGGGAGAGAGAAAGTAGAAAGAAGAAGAAGAAGAAGAAGAAGAAGAAGAGAGAGAGAAAGAACGAGAGAGAAGAGGGAAGGGGGGGAAGGTGGTTGCAACGGACGCTGGAGGGGGGTAAAATTAACTTTTTTAAAAAATAATAATAAAGATATTTTTTTGAAAAATAATAAAGATTTTTTTTGTTTTGTGTGTTAAAATAATAAATAAATGAAGTAAAAGAAAGGCGTGCCCCCATCCCGCGCGCGTGCGCAGGGCGGGGTAAAAAAAATTTACCGTGGCGGGATTGGAACGGCGTCGGGACGGCGGCACGGGGGGCACATACGCAATTGGGCATGGCAAGACACATAATACCACAAATGCAGGCGTTCACGCGCGAGACGAGTTGCGCGAAACACGTAAAAATAAAGAAAAATTAATATTGCACAATCCGATCGTCGAACTGAAATGGAGTAAAAACAAAAAATGTACCAGACGGCAGGGGGAAGATAGGGGAAAGGGCCAAAGGGGGTTCCGGGGGAAATAAAGGGCGTGTACATGCAAAAAACACGAAAAACGGCCCCGAAAACACACACGGGGATTAATTTCGAGAAATCCGCTCGCCAGAATGCCGGGCGAAAAGAAGAAAAAATCGGCAAAAGAATGCGCCCAACAACCCTATCGTGTCAAAACACAGTTTCGACCGCGAGAGGATGCATTCACATGGGAAAAACGTAAAAATAGCACACGAAAACGAGGTCGGAAATTAATAACAAAAAATCAGTTCACCGAAACAGGGGGCAGCAAAAATGACAACTGTGCGGGGGAAGGGGTGGCACAGGGCTGTCACGTTAAAACGCAGTTTTGATAGGGTTAGGAGGCGTTCACATGCAAAAAATACCAAAAAGACACTCAAAAACACTTTTAAAAATTAATAATAATAAAATCCAAAAGTCAGAATAAGGGGGAGAAAAAAGGAAAAATTTAGGAAAAGGCGCGGTGGACACGGTTGTCAAGTCAAATTGGAATTCCGGTGCAAACAAGGCAGGTTCACATGGAAAAATATCAAAAAGATGCACGAAAAGGTCCCGAGAAACCGCAAAAAGTAATATTGGACAAACCGTGCATCGAGATGACATGGAGTAAAAAGAAAAAATGTCAAGGAGGAAGGGTAGGATAGGGCTATCATGTCAGATTGCTGCTCCAAAGCAAGAAAAGCGCATTCACATAGGAAACCGTCTAATGTACGCAAAACTCGTCAAAAATTAATAACTCAGAAACCGTGCATTGGAACAGGGATAGCTAAAAAGGAAAATTGGACAGTTTGAAGGGAGGAATAGGGCTATAAGTTTAGATTGGAATTTGGGGAATGTAGGGTGCGTTCACATTGAAACATAGCAAAAGAAAGGAGAAAGGAAAATGAAGGAGGAACATCCCCAAGGGAGGGGTGACAGTGGACGGCTAGGTGGAAAAGGGACGCAGGAGTGTAACAGAAAGTTATGGCGTACATGCATGATCAAAGTGAGGCATATGTAGGGCGGTATGCAAGGTAGACGCGCAAGGACGCGTCCCCACACTTAAAACCTTAACGGATAGGGTTGACCGAGCAACAGGGACCTAATACCACACGACAGACCATCCGCTAACGTCCCCACACTTAAAACATGAACATCACTGACAACAAAAAGTGTAGGGTTAGAAAAACTTGACCCATGTTGTCAAGAATCAAGATTGATTGTCAATGGCACGTCCTGTGTCGTTGTCGGCTGCAGGAGGTACCAAGGTATCTTCACAACACATGTCCTTCGTGGCAGGGACCACGTAGCAGTACCCAGGGAGGTAGCTGGTGGATGAATCGCGTCGAGTTGGTGTCGCTGACGAAGGAGAGTCACTCAGCTTACAGTACTCAAATGGGATGAGAGAACAGTCACTCGCCCCATTACGGACATCACTCGATGAATAATGATTGAAACCCATATCTCACACCCGGTTTAGGAATTGACAAGGGGGATGATGTAGAGGGAGTACACCAGGGTGCACAGTTGATGGTGCATCAGTGCGTCCAACCCGTCTGGCATAGGTGCAAGCAGGAAGGCAAGGGAGCCTTACAGTGCAGTGTACAGAACAGGGTGGCGTGTCCTGTGATGATAGCAGAAACCCACCCCGTGGGTGCATAGGGAAAAGAGAAAATACCTTGCGCCAAAGGTCGTAACGTCCCTCAATCTCACCTCTCGGTAATTGATTGAAGAAACTCCAGTCACACTCAGCCCACCCTCTGTCTCACGCTCTACTGAAAGATACAGAGGGCAGCCCTTGACTGAAACCCATTGATGTAATCCTCACGGTCACTTGTGCAAAGGTTGTATGCCTTACACGCATTTGATGGTGCAACTCTGCATCTCGCCCAGTGCTGGCATGCGGTGCAAGAAGGAAGGCCAGGGAGCCTTATGGTGTAGTGCACAGAAATAGATCATGCTTTGTGCATTGAGAGGCCCATCCCGTGCGTGCAACACTTCATTCACACTTCTCACCTCTCATTTGATTTGAAGGGAAAAGAGTAGTCACTCGCCCCACCCTCTGTCTCACTCTCTGTTGATAGATACAGAGGGCAACCATACTCGCTTCCCCATCCGGTTAGGATGAAAGCTCGCGTCACTCAAGGGATTGTCAATGAAGATCGCTTTGTCTGTTGTTGGAATCAGGGTGTTGAAGATGAGGCATACCAAGGGAGGCAGCCAACAAGTCTGATACTTCGATTGTTTGTAGAAAAGATCGTCTGTTAAAGGGGCAGCCAACTGATGAAGTTGCAGAGACAGCGCACCAAGGGAGGTGGCTTCAAATTGCTTCTGGAAAGTTTCTACTGGTGAGTCAATTATCCTGAACTGTGGGGTGTTACCACCTTTTCCACAGCCAGCTTCCCGCCCAAGGGTGTTTGCCATCTTTTCTTGGAACGAGGCCTGCTATGACAGGGAATTTCTTCCTTTTCTCCCATAACAGTTTTTTTTTCTTTTCTTTTCTTGTTTTTTTTTGTTCTTGTTTTTTTTCCTCTTGTTTTGTCGTTGTTTTTTTTTCTTTTCTCGTATTCCCGAGGGTGTCTCCACCTTTTCTTGAAGAACAGGTCGACATGACGGGGACCGAAGTCCTTTTCTCCCATGACCGATATGTATATTTTTTTCTTTTTTTTCGAATTAAGGAAGGGAATGGTAGAAATACCATTTGTCAGAACCAACCTCGCCACTGCCGCGGGTGAAAAATAGAGGATAAGAGATCAGGGCTGGAAGGTGGGGCTGAAGAGACAGAGGGTTGCGTCCACCTCATCAGGAGTGGCTGAAGAACGACTATCAAAAGTAGCATCATAAGAATTACAGTGCCACGCCAATGGGGGAAAGGACCATGTGACCATTATTGTCAAGATCCCCAAGAAGGGAAGTACTTCTTCAGGCGATATCCATTGATCAAGAAGGGATCATCAGAGGCATCAACGGTCTGCACTTGGACAGAGCCATTAGGGTTGACATCAAGTACCTTATATGGGCCCATCCACCGCTGTTGGAGCTCACCGGGAAACTTGCCAAACCACGAATCATAGGCTAGTGTTAGATATGATCAATGCCCCACCCTCATTAGGTGCTACCAATGATCCATGGTGCTCAAAGTTGTAAGGCCCCCATTATGAGGAGAAGCCAAATGTGAGCCCGGACATTGGTTGAGTCCTGACTTGTATATCAGATGAGGTCTATGTGACCGGATGGCAAAAAGGTGACTGTTGTGGGTCTAATCTTTGGGTTAGACGGAGTGGTTAAGCTGGTAGCAACTCGAGGCACATTGCATTGAGTTGCGTGGTAAGGGAGTTAAAAGGGGCCCCTATTGTGGGGTCCGGGGGCCGCGGAAGCGGCCCCTGGCTGGGGGGTCCCAAGGGGGCCAGCGGCCCCCCTGGCGGGGGTCCGGGGGCAGCACCGCCGGCCCGATGGTAAAGGGAATATTCCCTGGAATATTCCCTGGTCGACTAGTGGAGGCTCATATGGTAGGTCGGTCAGCAGGCCGACCTAACGACCTTCGCGGGCTATAAAAGCTAAACCCCTTCACAGCCATCTTACACTTATCTTTCACCCAGTCAGAGTTGTTATTCCAGCTAGCCTTAAGCTCTTCACCTATCTTCTGTCTAGATCGCCATCTAAGCTTCATGCAGTGGAAGCGCACGGGTGGACAGAGCCATCTTTGTATCAGTTGTTTGAAGTTAAAGAATTTACTGATTCTCCTCTTATCTGTTGTGTACTCTCTATCTCTTTCTCAGATTCTGTTCGCTGCGCCGTGTAATATTTTACAGCTAGGACCAAATCACCTTCTTTGAACTCCTTGTGCTTGACGAAGCTATCATGATAAGCCTTACGTCGAGCTTGAGTGGCTTCCATGCACTGTAGAGCCATCCTACGAGTTTCGTCCAAACATTCCAAGTGCAGGAGACAGCGTTGCAGTGAATCATCGTCCCCCAAACTCTCTTTGATAGCCATTCGCAAAGAGGGCAATTTCAGTTCAACAGAGAAAACAGCTTCTGTACCATACACCAGCTGGAAGGGTGTCTGTCCTGTAGCTGCTTTATGGGAGGTTCTGTACGCCCAAAGGGCTCTGTAAGTCGATCATCCCAATCACGACGATGTGCGGCAATTGTTCTTGTCAAGATTGAGCAGAGGATGCGATTGGTGAGTTCGACTTGGCCGTTGGCTCTAGGGTAGTAAGGAGTGGACTTGCAATAGCGGATCTTATACAGCTCTATCAACTCTTCCATGACTTTATTAATGAAATGAGTGCCTCTGTCACTTACCAGCTCTAGGGGACTGTCAAAACGAGTGATGATATTCTCGTACATGAACAGGGCCACGCTGTTACCATCGTCCCGCTTTAGGGCTTTAGCTTCACACCACTTTGTGACATAATCCGTACATACTAGGATGTACCGGTTCTATTTTCTTCTGGTGGGAGGATCGATTGGACCAACGAAATCAATCCCCCACTTCTTGAATAGCTTCAGAGGAAGGATAGGTTGCAGTGGCACAGCACTGGACTTGGTGGGTTTTCCCATCCTTTGACAGGCATCACATCGCTTACAGTAGTCATAAGCATCCTTATGAAAGGTCGGCCACCAGTAACCTGCTAGCAGAGCCTTCCTGGCTGTAGCTTCTCCTGTGAAGTGGCCTCCACATGGCTCATCATGGCAAGCCTTCAAAACAATCCCAATCTCATCTCTTGCAACACATCTTCTGAGCACTTCATCTTTGCCTTTCTTGTACAGTGCACCGCCTAACAGGGTGTAGGGGGCTGATTCTAACATAAGCTTCCTCCTTTCCCGACTAGAAATGCAAGGAGGGTAGTGTTGGGTTGCCAGCAGATTGGCAATGTCTGCATACCAGTGGGTTGCAGTTTCTACCAAAAATAGAGAAGCATCAGGGAGGTCTTGATCATCCTGCTCCTCGTCTGGAGTTTGTGGGATACGCGACAGATGATCAGCCAGAACATTGGAATGACCAGGTTTGGTAATTACCTCAAAGTCGAACTCCTAGAATAGAAGGAGCCATCTCATCATTCGTCCTTTCACGTCTGCTTTGTTCATCAAAAAGGACAGGGCCTCGTGATCCACATAAAATTTAAAGTGGGTAGACAGTAGGTAGTGGCGAAACTTCTCTAGGGCAAACACCATTGCCGAGCACTCCAACTCTGTCACTGTATAGTTCCACTCTCTATCAGTGACTTTTCAGCTTGCGTAATAGATCGGTTGATCTAATTTAGAAGGCCCTTTTGACATAGAACAGCACCTAGCCCTTCAACTAATGCATCAGTGTGTACATGAAACTCCTTCGTCCAATCAGGAGGTTTCAGAATGGGTGTCTCAATCAGACACTACTTCAGAGTATTGAAGGCTTTGTCACATTCTTCCGTCCAAATAAACTCTGCATCTTTCCTCAGAAGCTTGTGCAAGGAGATTGCCTTTGTTGCAAAATGGGCTATGAACCTTCTGTAGTAATCCACATGGCCTAGGAATCCCCTCAACTGTTTGAGGTTGGTGGGTGCTGTCAGAGCTGCGATCTTTTCGATCTTTGCAGGGTCTATTGATATCCCTTGTGCAAAGACAATGTGGCCCAATGAAACTCCAGAAGAGACCCCAAAGATACATTTGTCGGGGTTGAGGGAGATCCCATACTCCCGGGCATCGGTCAAAGCATTGTTCCAAATGTCCCCAGTGTTCACAGATCAAACTATAGACACAGAAGTCATCCAAATATACCTCAATAAAGTCGTACAGATGATTTAGGAATGCGGCCATCATGACTCATTGGAAAGTAGCAGGGGCATTGCAGAGTCCAAACGGCATCACTCGGTAAGCGTAGGTCCCCCATTCTGTGGTGAAGGTTGTTTTGGACTGATCTTCTTCTGCTATCAGCACTTGGTTGTATCCACTGAATCCATCCAGAAGGGAATAAAGCTCATGTCATGCCACTATGTCCAACAGTTGGTCTTGAAAGGGATAGGAAAGTGATCCTTTTTCATCTTGGAATTCAACTTGCGGAAATCCACACATATACGAAGCTTGTCATTCTTCTTGGGTACAACTATGATGGGTGAGACCCATTCACTATTTGCCACTGGATAGATGAATTCGGCTTTCAGAAGCTTCAGCAGCTCTGCTTTCACCAATGTGGAATAATTCGGGTTCATTCGCCTCTGTCATTGCCGTACTGGCTTGGCATCAGCCTCCAAATCAATATGATGCTGACATATTGTGGAATCAATCCCCTTTAGGTCTTTGTAAGACCATGCAAACACGTCCAAATTCTCTTTCAACAAGTTGTACAAGGTTGACAACTCCTCTTCTGGTAGGCTGCTACCCACCTTCAAATGGCGTTCAGTGCCATCTGCATCCACAAAGGTTAACTGCCTTTCACCTTCTACTTCACGGATGAAGGTCCCACGGACTGCTTCTGGGTACAGATCCGACTCCTTCAAGAGGGTGGTGTCCTCTTCTGATGTCCCGCTAGACCCAATGTCTTCTTGCAGTAAGGACTTAGATTGCCCTGTGAAATGGTGAAATGGGATCAGTGCTATCTCGGTTTTGGTTTGAATGTTAATTACCTTAGAGCTTGAGGACTCCTCTTCAGAGGACCCATCTAGGAATGTTACAAAATAGGGGCTCTCAGAATTCTGTTGTGGCCTTGGGACTGGTACTTGTTGACAAGGAGCATCATCATCATCCTTTCTTGACAAGTGTGGATGGGTGCGACAAGAACCACTAATAAAAGACGGCTTATTTTGCTTGATCCACTTCTTATATAGGCTTTGCCTATGGAAAGATCCAATTACCAATCCAAACGGTACCATTGCCATTCAGTATACTTTTGAACCTTTTTCGGCAACTCGGAGACAACATCAACAATTGTCGGAATGTGAGGTTTGGTTTAAAGGTATCTAGATCTCTGACCAGATCGTATTCCTTAATAGGATCCACTGGCTTCTCTAACCGGTTAGGGAATGGGGCAACACCCATTTTCATTTTCCTTTTTTCTTCCAACAGGGGCATCATGGGGACTTCTTCTGCAACTTGTGGCACTTCCTCCTCTTCTATCTCCTGGACCTCTGGTCCTATCTCTGGAACTGTCTCTGTGACTCTCTGTGGCATTGTAGTGCTCTGTACGGCACTGTAAGGCTCTGTTCTGTTCTGTTCTTCTGGTGGAAGATTGAACTTCACTATTCTGGCAGGAGGATTATTTTCTTTCTGGACAGGTGGTTCCTTCTTCTTTGCACGCGTGATGGTAGCAACTTCCAATTCCACTAAATTGGAGGTAGGCTCTTGGGCCTTGGACGGATTATCAGTAGCACTGTTTTTCACTAGGGCTGGGCTTGGACAGTCTTTTGCAATGTGGCCTTCTCCTTTGCATCGACTGCATAAGGGCTTGTAATCCACTGACCTTCTGGGATTTGGACAATTTGGTGAAATGTCTCCCTTTTCTATGCATCTGTAACACTCCACTTCTGATCTCTGACCACCGCCAGACTGTCTTCCTCTGTAACTTTGGGATGGAAATCTTCTGGGTCCGAAATTAGGACCAAACTCCCTAGGCTTTGGTCCAATATCCTGTGTTGTCATTTTGGATTCCAGCAAGTTGAATCTTGCCTCTTCTTCCTTCCTTCTCCTATCATGCATCTCCTTTAGAGAGCAAATATCCTCTATATGGTTCTTCCGCAAACAATAGGAACAGAAGGCTCCAGGAATGGTTGGTTTTCGTGTACATTCAGTGGCTAAATGGCTTGCTTGTTGATGACACTTACCACACCAAGTATTTGACCGCATCACATCTCTTCCTGCTCTTGCAACGTTGGATATGCTAGCGGTATTCACTTTCAACGTCTGTAACTGCTCTGTAATAATCACATCCATCAACTCCTTTTTTATATTTGCAACTGAGTTGGATAAATAATCCTTTAAGCTTTCTCCTCCTGAGGTACTGGCAGTAGGGTTTTGAGGAGTCTGTAATCACTGCATAAACAGGTTGGGTTGGTGCAGAGGGGTCTCAGTTCTGATTCTGATTCAGAGCTCCTATTTGAACTGTTGGCCGTTGGCTCCAGTTGGTAGGGTTCCACTGTTGCTGCTGATTTGGCATTGGGGAAATTGGTTGGGACATTGTTGTTGTGGTTGAACCATCATTTGAGGCATTGATTGTGGCCACTGTGGATTTGGTACACTGTACTGTGATACTGGGGGCATCTATTGGTAGGGGTAGGGGACAGTCCTTGGGATTGTATTTGGTGGGTACATCATTCCTGGCATCAGAGGAGGTGGGACTCCTCTTCCTAGATTCATCGCCAATCTAGCTTCCATTTGATCGTACAGTCTTGCACCTTCTGTTGCAGCTTGCAGTGTGACTGGTCTTTGCAGCTCCACAAACTTACGAACTTCTGGTTGTAGGCCCCTGAGAAACACTCCTTTCTAGATTCCTTCATCCAAATGATGGTTAGTCCATCTCTTCAGGATGGATTCCGTTCGTGAGACATAAGCTTCTACTCTTTCTCCAGAGGACTGACTTAAATTCATAAATTCCTCTCGCATCCGCTCTTCAAAACCTTCACGCCTGAATTTAGTGAGGAAGGCCAACTTCAGGTCGTCCCATGTGCCAAAAGTTCTTGCTACTTGTCTCTCATACCACTGAAACGCCGCATCCTTGAAAGTGGCGGGGAATATTGCTAACCAATGCTCAGGGGTTCTGGCATTGTTAGCCACACATGCTACCATAAACTCTGCTACATGAAGATCGGGGTCTTCATTGTACTCTCCCTTAAAAATTGGCAACGGGACTACATTCGCTGGCCTGTCATCATCAATATTTCCAGGATGGATCTGGCTTGGAAGTGGACCTCCAGTAGGAGGAGGAAGGGCTTGATGTGACATTGGGACTTCTGTAAAGAGTTCCGTAAGGGCGTCAAAGGCGGCTTCTCCTACTAGCACGTTCTCGGCTTTGATTTTTGCTTTCTCTCTTCTCACGTACCTCTGGACTCGTTCTAACGCTTGCCTCTTTATTGTGTCATTCATCAAGGGGTTGGCTCCATTATGTTGTTAGTGCTCCACAGAGGGATAACAGAAGGCTTCAATCTCTGGAGGACTCTCTTTCCAACATTTCTTCTACTTCTTCCTTTTCAATGTCTCTGAATTCTGCTTTCATGCCACTGCACAAAGGAAGGTATTCGGTTCTGAAGGTGTCAAAATGCATACGTCTAAGCATTGTGGTGGTGCCATCATCATAGTAATGCCAGCTTCTGATGGTTTCAACAGTGTATGTTGTAAAGAACACTCTTTCTACCAACTTCCAGTGGGTTGCCAATTGGACAAACAGAAGATTGTCAGAACACCAAGCATCCCACGTATCTTGCTGTTGAGCGTCTACGAACAAATTCCAACTCTTTTCCTTCTTGTCTTCGTGAACCTCTATGGACCAAGACTCCTGAAGCTTCTTCACAATCTCCCACTTGATGATGTCTGGAAACTTCTCAATGAATGCCAAATCTTCCATGGATGGTCATTCTCTTTGTTTCTGCTCTTTAGTTTGTTCCCAAACAGTTTGCCACCAAGATGCAAGTTTCTACTGCTTCAACAGGAAGAGGAAACAGTCCACCACATAGAGCATGCATCATGATGGTGATGTGTTTCTGCCATTGTGGGATAAACTTCTTGTGGAAAGTGGCTTTGATTATGAGAAATTCCAACTCTTCAGTGGAAGAATGAACTTTACAAACATCCATTGAATTCTTCTCTTCTTGGCAATGCCATTTCCTTCATTTTCAGCCTCTTCTTGTGCTTGTTGATGGCAAGTTTCCCTGGCTGCGCACCAAAAACATGGAGCCCCAAGAGGAACACCAAGGAAAAGGGAATTCTCTTGCAAGAAAATCTATCTTGTAACATCAACAAGCTTTTATTTCATTCCTTTGATCATCAAAACAAAGAAAATAGCAATTCTTCACGCAGCATCATAGTAGATATCTCCCACGGATTTGAAAGAATCAACCACATTCTTCAACATCTTCACAAAATCCATCAATATAACAAAGAACACAAAGGAATACACCATCTTTGAATGGAAATCAATCACATATTATTCATCTTCAATGTCTTCATAGTTCTCTCTCTCGATCTCTCATATACAATTACATTGTTTCCATAGATTTGACTATCTCTGACTCTCTCTCTCTCTCCATCAATAGTACATCATATCCTCACTACAATCACTCTCATAATCACTCACAATAATCCTTCTTAGGTCGTGGATACACCTCCCAAAAGGTATGCCAGATGTGAAGGGGCACCAGAGACATCATAGTGTCCTGTGAGATCTGTCTTCTGTCTTCTGTCACTGTCTTCTGTAACCTTCTGTATATCTTCAGCAGTTACTTCTTCACTTCAATTAGCTTGGATAGAGCTTCCATTCATCCTTTTCCTAAGACAAGAACACCTCCCAAAACATCCATACATCCATCATAACACTCAATAGAAACAAACAGAATAGACCACAGAACAACAAAGCAACAGGACTACAGAGCTACAGAAGCATAGAAGCTACAGAACTTTATAGAAGATCAACAGAACCCATAAAAACCAAAACAAAACCAATTCAATCTTTCATAAACCTCTTCACACAACTTCAATCATCTCTCAAAACATCCATTCAACCATCTCAACTACCAAAACACAAACAAAATAGAACAAAACAGAAGAAAATCAGGCCTTACAGAACCATACAGAGAGAATTACAGAACTCTTCAGAACAACATATTTCATCAAAAAACCAACATAAACCCTTTCAAACATACTCAAACCACTCCAAACACTTCAAAACATCTTCAAACTCAAACAATCAAGCACCAAAAACAACCATTCAGCAACAAAAACAACAAAAAATCAGCCCAAAAACCAATCATTTCCACACTCAACAATATGTCAAATTGTTATGACAACCATATTTTGACTTAGAGTCAAGTAAACATGCTCTTTGGTCTCTATCCCAATAACTAGTTGTGATGAGTCTCCAAAACACTCTTGGAGATATCATTTTCAAAATATGATACATCTTGAAGCTAACACAAGGAAACTCAAATGTCGTATCCACAAGAAGAACGACCATTTGCCACGTTACATTCGATGCTCGCAACTATTTAAGGATTTTAAATGGGCTTAGTTTACTCTTGACTTGAGAGAGGAATGAACAAAAGTTTTTGCTATCTTGAGGGAAGGAAATCCTAGGGTAAACTTAGAACCGCAATAAAATTCTAAGGTGGAGAAATGGTTACCAACTGACCAATTGAAATCCTAGTTCGAATCATCTAAGACCTAGATCTTAAGATAAGAATCAAAGGTTAGCAACTTAGGGAAGCTACCATCTGAAAACTATAGCGTAATTGCTTACTTCTATTACATAGGAGTGAGGTCGGGAAGAGGGTATTCTCTATCCCTCATAAGATAATGAAAATTGATGCCAAGTCAAGAAAGACCCAAGAAGAACAACGCCAAGCATTCAAAGATGGAAACTCCACCTTAGCAGATGTCCTAAGCACTGGCCTTCATTATTATTTGTGCTTGTAAATCTAGAATCACTGTCTGTGAAAGGAATGTATGACCCAAGCTCACAAAAGAAATTTGAATAATAAATCAGGTTGAATTCATGGAAGGCTCACCAAGCTATCCCCAGATGGCCGCCAACCCTATCCAAGGAGGTTCGAAATAACCATGACGAGAATGTGGACTGAACCCGCCATGAGAGGTCTCTCCGCAGATTAGTTTGTACATAGGAGGAGCTTGGATGCCAGGGGGCTGTGGCTTTAAATTCCTTGCCTTCGGGTCCTACTCAAACGATCTGTGTGACTCAAGATAGATTCTCAAGGCCCTGTTACTAGTACAAGGGTGAAAACTTGGAGGGAATAATACGCATCCTCACGGATTGCGAAAAGCATCCTTTTTGGGCAAGATTTGTATCTTAGTTAACATGCTAATATAATGTTTACTTCCAAGGACCTGTCTGATATGCTTTTGTGTCAGTGCCATAAGTTACGTGAACAAACCCTATTCCCTAAAAGGCTTAATTAAGGAAGCTGAATTTAATATGCTAATATAATTTTTACTTCTAAGGAACTTGTTTGATATGCTTTTGTGTTAGTGCCATAAGTTATGCGAACGAACCTTGTTCCCTAAAAGGATTAATTAAGGAAGCTGATTTTAAATGTTACATATAAATGTGGTAGGACCTAATTAGATAACTAAAGAATGCCTATTGAGAGAAGCAGGTAGGTGGAACCCCCAATGGGTCCATCCTATGGAAGGGTGGTTCCAGAAGACTGGGAGGCTTCTCACAAGGTTTTACAGTCATACGAGACTTAGATAATATTAGGTTAGAACCCAATTCATACTGTTTTAGGGGACCGAAATGGGACTATGCCCTACGTGTAGAGAGGTTGAGCGGTGCATCCCTCTCATTTTCCATTCTCTTTGAACCAAGTGCGGCATGGGTTTGCTTCGATCTGGGTATCTCTACATATGTAGGATGTCGAGGATCCGACGCTAGAATGCCATTAGGAGACCTTGGCCACTAAGAACCCAGATTTCAGGTAGATCCTAGTGGGTTTGACCGCAAACATTCCATTACAAGGTGGACTTGGGAAACCCTAGGCGACAAACTCGGGAGCATTCCATGGGAGTGATGGGTAGCGATGCTTAGATTCATTTCTCGATGGACTGCTAAAAACGTGCTTAGACAGCCGTTAGGCGAGCACGTTACACTGTTCTTGTGTAATTTTCTTCTTCGTCTTGTTAGCCTTTCTTGGGCTAGTTTGCTCTTGTTGTTCCCTATCTTCTTCTTCCTCACTCAGTGTCCTTTTACCAAACTGAGCCTCCTGTTCCTGGTGAGGTGGTGACTTGCTTGGTCTTTCATCCACTCCTTCTCCTCCTTCTTCCTCCCCTTGTTCCAAGGCTTTCCTAATGATCGTGGTGAGGACCCCTCTGAATCCAATGGTTGCAGCCTTTGAAGATGAGGCTTTCCTTTTAGCTTTGGTGGGGGGACATTCCCCTTCTACAGTATGTCCTCCCATTGCCAAGGCTTTTGCTGAGGTCTCAATGGTCTTTCTTACAAAATCGTTGAGGTTCACTTCATCCAACGACCTTGCTGCAACACTCTCTAGCAAGGGGACATTGATGCAGTTCATGATGGTGTTGTATCTTTGACTAGAAAACAACGTGTGCACCATTTTGGCTTGTAGTTGGATTTCGGGGTCAAGGATATCTACCAAGTTGATGCCATTGTTGGTGTGGACTTTTACCTTGTCCATTCTTACCAAGGCATATACATCTCCTTATAGCTTCCTCTCTACTTTGTTTGCCAAGCCCAACGCCTTTTCCACCAGCTTCGGGGTCAATTCAATCTGTACCTGACGATTTCCCTCTCCCTCATGCATAGTTACGGTGATGCGGTTCCTACAAAACGTCTTAGGAGCTCTGCACATTGAAAATAGTCCACCCCTTGGCTTATTGATTCCATGTATTTTTGTAGATTGCATTGCTTGATGATCTGCCTCACGGCCCGCTCTCAATGACCACATCTTCTAGGTTGAAGATATGCCGAAACTTGAACTAGTTGAAGGCTCGTGTTTCCACTGAAAGCCCATATTTTTCTTGTTCTTCCTATGAAAAAGGCAATTTGCCAACCTTTTGCCATGATGGGTGGCTGTCATGAAGCCATATTCACCATTAGTGTTTTTCAGAATAATTACAAGCAATAGGAAACGACTATATACTTGGTGAACTTAAATGCTTGAGTGCAGAAGTAGGCTTTTTCCTCCCATTAGTCTATTACTTTCAAATTTTATTGTCAATTCCTCAGTCAAACAAGTTGCTTCATCCTACCATTGAGGTCCCTCATGTGTGATTTTCCTTTATGGTTTTTCTTATGTATTTAGTTTGATTCACCTTACCTCCCCCTCTGCAAATTGAGAAGAATCCTTCCTAGGATTAAAGGGTTAGAGCATGAAGGGCATTCATCAAATAATCTTAGTGCTTTACCTTCACATGAGCCATGCGTAGAAATTCAGATTATACTTGAAATTAGCATAGCTATCCATTCGAAAGGGCGAATGCCTACGTGCATAATGTAAGTGAGGACGTCAAGCAAGAAGACACCAAATTCCACTCGACTAGCGACATGCAACTCCTCCTTAGTGAGGATGCGATCTAAATTAGGATGTCCCTCGATGTGTTCTTCCAAGGGTCAATTACAAATAGAAGTCAACACCCTATAGGAAGTTGGAGCGACATAGGTTGGGTCATATTTAGATGCCTTGATTACATGTCATTGTTTAGCGTTGGTTATTATTTGGCATCCCTCTAGATCCCATTGCATGTCTAAAGCATACAATTTCTGCAAGAAGGAGGAGTCGTGGTCGGTTAGCTGTTTCAACTTCTCAATTTTGTGGTTTGTGGCCATGATTGTATTCTTGCTAAATGACGTAGTGAGACGCTGCTTGATTGCTTGCTCTTGGGATATCTAAGTTGCAATTAACTCCTAAGTTGCGTCGAAAGCCTTAACAAATACAAATTCTAACTCCTCCCAAGAGCAAGGGAGTGTTCATACTTTCGTTGCTATAGATTCTTCCAAGAAGCCTAAGTCTAGTCGATTGTAGCTTTTAGCCAAGGTCATGAAAGTAGCATCCAAGCATTGGAGGCAAGCAACCAGTTGTCCCCGTATTTTCAGCTAAGTCCGTGACCAAGGTTAGAATTGATCATCGCTCATAAGAGGGTCGAAGGCTGGTGGGTGGTTGAGGCTTGACAGAACTAGAGAGTTCAACAATGCTAATGGTCGCAGCTTGGTTTGCTCTTAAGGTTGGAGCTAGGCCTCACGTTTGATGGGTTCGGTGGTAGTTGTGGTTTTTGTGCTATTAGATGCATTTGAGATTTGAGGGGTATCATCAGTGCTAGAACTAGGCATTTTATTAGTAGCAGGCTGCGATTTTGGGCAATGGATTGGTTCAGGCCCTACTGAGCTAGGCTTTGGAGGCTCTATGGACTTAGTGGCATGATTCTCTTGTATTGTGTCTCTGGCATGATGTTTCGAATGGTCAAGCTTGAGGGTAGCGTTTGTGTAGGGCCTTTGGTTGCTTTGGTTTTACGCAACCAAATCCAAGTGTTACCCGCATAGTAGCCTTGCACTTGTAATAAGGCTTTGGGGACCCATCGTGGCGACCGTACATCGGTGTTTATAGTTTTGTCTTGACATCCTAGGTTTCAGGTGCGGATCATTAGACTAGTGAGGCCATGGGTTGCTATTCCTATGCAACATTCTGTGTTTAGGTACCCATTTGAACCGGGGTTCATGGGCTTCAACATTGGTTCCAGTGGGTTGCAACGTCGAGGCTTGGTAGGTTGCAATTCACCACGACCCCCCTCCTTAGTCTAGATGGTGGGTTCCTCTACTGGTAGCTCGTAGCCTTGGGAAAAGTTGCATTGCCCTTGCTGAAAGCTGTAGCAATGCGAACATTGCCCGTGGCTAGGTGGATACGCTGTGATAGATAGTCAACATTGCAACGAGCTTGTTTCTTGAAAGTTCGTCCTAACAGTGATTCTGTGCGTGCATTCTTAGTGTTCGGCAACACATAGAAGATTATCAGCACGCTTTCAAACTCGATAAAAACTACAACCTTGCACTTTCCTAACATCGTGTAGGGTTGGCCTCATAAGGGGTGAGATTAGCATTAGTGGGCTGCAACTACGGTTTGCCAATTTGGGTCCAATGGTCATGAGTCAAGATATTAAAATCAACTCCCTCTTTGATCAATGCATTAATGGTGCATGTGTGTTTAGCAGTGGCTATCATGTGTAGGTAAGCTAGTGGTATTGCTTCCTCATCCTCATTGTCCACCTCAGTGATAGTGGCTACTCATATGTGGATAGGGGGTGTTAGCATTGGGGGCTCGTGCAATGGGTGTGTGGGAGGAAAATACTTCTTCATGCGACTGCCATTGAAGAATTCTACCCCCTCACCCTCTAGGGTTTCGATTTCTACATTGCTAGTTTGACTGATGGTTCGAACCTTAAAAGGTCATATCCCTCGAAACTTTAGTTTTTGCTTATGTCCTTTGACTGAGTATAGCAGTACTAAGTCACCTTTTTCAATGCTTGAAAAGGTGTCATTTGAATTCTTTGTTGGTAGGAAGCATTATAGGAAAACTCTACCAACGGTAGATATTTGATCCATTTCTTGGGCTTACGGCAGCAATATGCCCTAAGAATATCTTCAACGACCTGGTTGACCCTCTCTGTTTGGCCATCAGTTTGAGGGTGATAGGCTGTACTGAAACAGAGTTGAGTCCCAATGGCTTCAAATATCCCTCTCCAAAAATGAGATGTGAAGAGGGAATCATGGTCACTAACAATCCTTCTAGGCAGCCCATGGAGTGTGAATATCTCCTTGACGAACAATCTGGCAATATCTGAAGCTTTATAGTTTGTCTTAACTAGAATGAGGTGTGCAACCTTGGTGAGCATATCTACTATAACCATAATTGAATTGTATCCTCCTTGAACTAAAGGTAACCCAACAACAAAGTCCATGCTGATAAATTCCCACTTCATTTGGGGGATGTCAAGAGGTTGTAGCTTCCCAAGCATCTTGACAAGTTTTGCCTTAATGCATTGGCAAGACAAACATTCCATGACATATTTGAGAATGTCTCCTTTAAGCCTTTCCCAATGGTAGCTTTTTCTGACCGTGTTGAGGGTCTTGACATGTTTGAGATGGCCTGAAAAGGGGGAGTCATGTGCTTCCCAAAGTATTCTTTGTTTGAGTTTCTTGCTTGAGGGTATGCATAATCTTGACCCAAAATAGGCAAGTCCCTCATTGACTGAAATTTCTTGATACTTGATCTTAAGTCTAGGGTTTTGGTCCTTTTCCAAAATCTCCTTCATCATCTTCAGATATTCTGGGTCATGGCTAGCTTCCTCCTTGGCTAATTCAAGGACAGGGTTATTAGGCATTGACACCATAGTTGCCAATGATTCCGCCATTGAGGGTTCCTCCACGATAAGAGAGTTGAGGAATGCCTTGCAACTTAAGGCATCAACGACCACATTCTCTTTACCGGGTCGGTACCTGATCTCAAAGTCATATTCTTGCAGAACCTCAATCCAACGATATTGCCTCATATTAAGGTCAGTCTGGGTGAAGATCCATTTAAGGCTCTTATGGTCCGTGACCAAAGAGAACTTGTTGCTAAGCAAGTAGTGTCACCAAAGCTTGAGAACATGAATAACTGCTAGTAGCTCCAGGTCATGGGTGGTGTAATGCCTTTCATGGGTTTTTAGCTTTCTCAAAGAATATGCTATAGGATGACTTTTTTGCATTAGTACACAGCCTAGCGCAAGTGAGCTAGCATCCGTGATAACTTTGAATTCCATGCCCAAGTCAGGGAGTCTCACAATTGGTATTGTCACTAAGCTATGCTTAAGTTGATCAAAATGTGATTGCTCAATGGGCGTCCGCACTATGGCAACCTGCTTTTTCAACAAATTTGTGAGGGGTGTTGCGATTAAGGCATAGTCCTTAATGAAGATCATGGACCAACCTGTTAATCCAAGGAAGCTACGCACTTCTTTAATAGTAGTTGGTGGAGGCACTCTTGGAGATCCTTAACCTTTGTAGGATTTATAGATATTCCTTCATTTGACACAATAAATCCAAGGTATTTAATCTGCCTCTTGAGGAAGGCACACTTTTTCTTCTTAGCATAGAGCTTATGAGTCCTCATGGTCTCAAGGACGATGCGAACTTGGGATTCATGATCCTCCTCTTCTTTGGAATAAACCAAGATGTTATCAAAGAAGACAAGTACAAAATCATCAAGATACGGTCTAAAAATGTCATGCATTAGCCTGTTAAAGGTGGTAAGGGCATTAGTCAATCCAAAGGACATCACTGTCAATTCAAAATGGCCATATCTGGTGTTGAATGCCATCTTAGGAATATCCTCTTCCTTAACGTGGATCAAGTAGTATCTTGACCTCAAATCAATCTTGGAGAAGGATTTTGCTCTCCCTACAATCAATCAAGTAACTCGTCTATCCTTGGAATAGGATATTTAATCTTAATGGTTACTTGGTTCAGCCCCCTATAATCGATGCAAAGGTGAAGTGTACCATCCTTCTTCTTTTGGAACAAGACTAGAGCCCCCCAAGGAGAACTACTGGTCCAATAGCTGTTTGAGTTGTTCCTTTAACTCAATAGCTTCAGGAATGGACATCTTATAGGACCTTTTTGACTAATGCAGCTCCTGCTATTAGCTTAATCTCATAATCCACTTCCCTAGGTGGTGGTAATTCAGCCAATTCTTCTGGGAACACATCTACATACTCTTTTAGCCATGATGATTCTTTAATGGAGTCCTCTACCTGTTCCAACTTATTCAGCTTGATCAAATAGATGGGTAATCCTTTTCTAATCCCTTGAGCTATTTGTGTTGCCTTGGCTAATTGGATCTTTGGTTTACCTGCTTCTCCTTGAGTTGTAACTAGCTCACCTTTAGGATTCCAAAAGGAAACTTGTCCTTCCACACAATGGATGCGAGCGTTGTTGGGGATTAGCCAATCCATCCTGAGCACGCACTCATGGACCCCTAGATTATTTACCCCTGAACTTAATAGATGTGGGCTTGTTTTCGAGTAGGAATTCCACCTTAGCAGTTTATCTAGTGCAAGTGATTTCTCACCCATTGGCTAGTTCAACAAGCAAAGTAGGTGCAACTACAGTGGCTATCCCTAACCTTCTTACACAAGCTAGTGAAATGAAAGAATGAGTGCTACCATAGTTAATCAGGGTTTTGAATTTCTTACCTTGGTAATCCAATGGTGTTTGGATCGCCGAAAATTGGCGGTTAGGGCCCCTTTTATGGAGAGCAGCATGAACAGATGCCCTCTCAATGTCAGCTTCCATGGACATATCTTCTTCTTCATTGATTCCTTAGTGGTGATATTAGAAGTTTTTGCCATGCCAGGGGTAGCTCTGGCTTGGCCACTAATTTTTTCTTGATGACACTTTTTGCCAAGTTTGGGACATTTCCCTTTTAAAGCGCCCAGGTTCATTGCAATGAAAACATTGCAGACCCTGGGCGATAAAATCTTTGATTGCATTTTCATCGATTTCTTCCGTTGGCCTTGGCTTTGTCTTTGTGCCCTTTTAAATTGAGCTTTCAACATCCCTAGATTTTGGTCTTTGTGAGACCAGGGTCTATTATTCCTAGACTTTGGCCGGGGACTTCTTGAGCAATAGGTCCTGCTCTTATCAATGCATCTTGCAAATCCGAAGGACGCATTGATTCCAACAGAGTGTTCATTGTTGAGTTCAGCCCATCACAGAACTTTGAGACTTGTAGGGGAATGCTCATCGTCGGAGCATATTTCAACAAGAAGATAAATTTCGAGTAGTATGCCTCCAGAGACATGCCCAACTTTTTCAATTTGAAAAACTCATTCATTTTCTGAGTTCTATATGCATGTGGCATGTACCTTCCTTGCACTGCTTCCTTTAGTTTATCCCAAGTTATTGTGCTTTCCATGATGACTTGGTCTTTGCACCATTGCTTCCATCATAGCCTAGCTTCATCGGTAAGTTTGAGCTTGGCAATCATAACCTAGTTTACAGGTGTTGTTCCTGTTGCACTGAAGTAATCTTCCATGGATTCAATCCATGATTTGGCATCAACTTCAACAATCATCCATTTTCTATCAAATTTCGAAGGTTTGATTTGTTTGAGAAGAAACTTATTCTCTTGTACCTCCGCCGGGCTTAGTGTGAAAAAAATGTTCTGGTTCTACTCTTGGGGTTGTATATGGTTTTCAATTAAAACCTTCACGTTAAGATTGCATTTACACATCTCTTCACAAATCTCAATGCATAGTTTATTTTTCATCAATACTATGCAACAAATCAAATGAGCATAAAATTCTTATTTATCCATAAAGAAGTGTAAGCCTCAAGTACAATTATTTGGAAATAGATAGAGATTGGCTGGGATGATTTTCTTTTCAGGAGATACATCAACGCCAAGTTAATAATTCCCTATTGGATTTAGCTACAGGGACAGAATAGTAATATGGATTGGGGGAATGGATTTTCAAGAAGCGGTAAGTCATGGGAAGTTCAAGAAGTCCCCATTTTTTATAGCCTTGATGTTTGTTTCGCCCCATTACTTTAATCTGTCTGCTGGCAAGACTTTGACCACCTCCTAATAGATATAGCGATTATGTTCTACTTGTCGGCGGCCGATGTGTAGGGTTGAATTCACACGAGCCTCATGGAAGATGAATAACTTGATAACCTTCAAGTCTTCCAACCATTTTAGCATTTTCAGATTGTTTTGAAGGTAGGCGAGTCAGTTGCCATCTATGTAGTAGTATCCCATGCTCCAAGTCCAACACCTTTCCACATACAGTAGTGAAGGGTCGTAGAGTTGATCCAGGATCCCCATCATGTCAGATTGTCTGTGATAACTTGAAGAGTTCATAGCTGTCTTGAACATGATATGAAATATGAGGAACCTGCTCCATGCCTTGTAGGTCTGGAAGCAGCAACAATCCACAAAGTGAGTGAAACAAAGAAAAATATTTTCTAGTGAAAACATCACTTCACTCTTCCCAATTTATTCTTATCCTGAATGTTTTATTCGTTGGTTTGCTCTGATACCAATTGTACCACGCCCGCCTAACAGCTATCCAAGAATGTTTTTAGCGGTCCATCGAGAAACGAATCTAAGCGTCGCTGCTCAACACTCCCATGAAATGTTCCAGGGTTTGTCGTCTAGGGTTTTCCAAGTCTGCCTCGCAACGGAACGTTCGTAGCCTCAAAACCACTAGGATATATCTGAAATCTGGGTTTCTAGTGGCTAAGGTCTCCTAACAACATTCTAGCGTTAGATCGTGCACATCCTACTTTACGTAGAGATACCCAACCTGAAGCAGACCCACACCACACTTGGTTCAAACATAATGGAAAACGAGAGGGATGTGCTGCTCAACCTCTCTCCCCATAGGGCATAGTCCCATTCTGGTCCCCTAAAATGGCACGAATCGGGTTCTAACCTAATATTACCTAAGTTTCATATGACTGTAGAACCTTATGAGAAGCCTCCCAGTCTTCTAGGACCACCCTTCCATAGGACGGACCCGTCGAGGGTTCCATCCACCTGCTTCCCTCAATAGGTATCCTTTAGTTATCGAATTAGATCCTACCACATTTATGTGTAACATTTAAAATCAGCTTCCTTGATTAAGGTTTTTAGGAAATAGGGTTCATTCACGTAACTTATGGCACTAACACGAAAGATGATCACACAGGTTCCTTGGAAGTAAACGTTATATTAGCATCTCAACAGAGATACAAATCTTGCCTAAAAAGGATGCTTTTTGCAATCCGTGAGGATGCATCTTATTCCCTCCAAGTTTTCACCCTTGTACTAGTAATAGAGCCTCAAGAATCTATCTCGAGTCACGCAGATTGTTTGAGTAAGACCTGGAGGCATGGAATTTAAAGCCACAGCCCCCCTCGCATCCAAGCGTCCTCCTACGTACAAACTAATCCGTGAAGAGACCTCTCATGTCGGGTTCGGTCCACATTCCCGTCATGGTTATTTAGAACCCCCTTGGATAGGATTGGCAGCCAGCTGGGGGTAGCTTAGTGCGCCTTCCACGAATTCAACCTGATTTATTATTCAAATTTCTATTGTGAGCTTGGGTCATACATTCCTTTCATAGACAGTGATTCTAGATTTACAAGCACAAATAATAATAAAGGTGAGTGCTCAAGTCATCTCCTAAGGTGGAGTTTCCATCTTTGAATGCTTGGTGTTGCCCTTCTTGGATCTTTCTTGACTTGGCATCAATTTCCATTATCTTCTGAGGGATAGAGAATATCCTCTTCCCAACCTCACTCCTATGTAATAGGAGTAAGCAATTACGCTATAGTTTTCGGATGATAGCTTCCCTAAGTTGCTAACCTTTGGTTCTTATCTTAAGGATTTCAATTGGTCACTTGGTAACCATTTTCTCACCTTAGAATTTTATTGTGGTTCTAAGTTTACCCTAGGGTTTCCTTCCCTCAAGATAGTAGGAACTTTTGTTCATTCCTTCTCTCAAGTCAAGAGTAAACTAAACCCATTTACAATCCTTAAATAGTTGCAAGCATCGAATGTAGCGTGGTGAATGGTCATTCTTCTTGTGGATACGACATTCGAGTTTCCTTGTGTTAGCTTCGAGACGTATCATATTTTGAAAATGATATCTCCAAGAGTGTTTTGGACTCATCGCGGCTAGTTATTGGGATAGAGACCAAGGAGCATGTTTACTTGACTCTAAGTCAAAATATGATCGTCATAACAATTTGACATATTTACTATTAAATCCTAGCTAAGTCGCTAGCCTTACTTTTCATATAGGTTTTCATTTACCAAACTGCCTCTTGCAATTAAGTTTAGCAATTTCCATGCACATCTTAAATCTATCTTTTAAGATGAATCCCTATTATGTAGTGCAATCAAAACTGTCCATGATGCCATGCAAATCTAGGTGCAAGTCTTTCCTGAGTTGATGATATGATGCGGGATTCCCATTCAAGAAAATTCCTTCTAGTGCATTTTTGCAAATCATAAAGCGTGACCTAAGTATTTAAGTGTGAGTGTACATGAGTTCATCGTAAATGCGAGTTAATTCACTCTAATGGTATACATGTTGTAATTGACCTACACTGAATATTTATGTACATTGGCAATCTATGATACATTTGCAAAAGTTCAAGCCTAATACTTGGCTTAATAATGCAACAACCCATAGATGCTTAATCTATTCATGGGAAATCATGGTTATTAAGCCTTTTCAACTACCTTTCAAGTTATGCAAGTTACATGATGCGTAGTATGACTTCTTCCTAAGTGTTGAGTGTGAAATGTGTTGGTTTTTGGGCTGATTTTTTGTTGTTTTTGATGATAAATGGTTATTTTTGATGACTGATTGTTTGAATTTGAAGATATTTTGAAGTGTTGGGAAAGGTTTGGATAAGTTTGAAGGGTTTTTTATGGTTTTTAATGAGAATGTTTGGTTCTCTAAGGTCTGATTTTCTTCTGGTTTGGTAGTAGAGATGGTTGAATGAATGTTTTGAGAGATGATTGAAGTTGTGTGAAGAGGTTTATGAAAGATTGAATTGGTTTTGTTTTGGTTTTTATGATTTTTATGGGTTCTGTTGATCTTCTGTGAAGTTCTGTACTTCTGTTGCTCTGTGGTTCTGTTCTGTTGTTTCTGTTGAGTGTTATGATGGATGCGTGGATATTTTGGAAAGTGTTTTTGTCTTAGGAAAGGATGAATGGAAGCTCTATCCAAGCTAATTGAAGTGAAGAAGTAACGCATTTGGCTTCAGTTGGCATGCTTTGGATCGGTTTATGGCTATTGTTCACTGCTTGACATTTAGCCTTCTTACATTTATGGTTTAGTCAAATATGGATGCCACTCAGTTTGCCCATGCTTGACAGTCACTTGGAGCTTCATCTTCAGATGTATTTGAGCATTTTGGACCTACTGAGCATTACATTTGGTTGTCAATTTCATGCTATTTGAATGCTTTTAGGCTTATGCTTTACGAGTCTGAGATAGCTTGGGATTTTTGCTCCAGATGTACCCTACTGGGATTTGGCATGTCTGATGCTATGTACTCGATCTATTAGAGTGTCGCTTGCTCTATTTTTCATCTGACTTTACTTCCATCGGTAGCCTCTTAGTATGTTCGGATGTACACAGAGTCTTACTAACACTTGAGCTTGAGCTTGTGGGACAGTTACATGCATTTTCTCTCTTGAGAGCTTTATGTGTGCACGCATCCTACGTTCAGCGGAATCCCCATCTGCCCTTACAGCCTTGTTCCTCCCTTCGAACTGTCCAATTTCCCTTTTTACCCACCCCTGTTCCGATGCACGGTTTTTGAGTTATTAATTTTTGAAGGATTTTGCATACATTAGACGGTTTTTCATGTGAACACACTTTTCTTGCTTCGGAACCGTGCTCTAACGTGGCAGCCCTGACAACCACTTTTCCCCTGACATTTTTTGTTTTTACTCCATGTCATTCCGATGCACGGTTTGTCCAATATTAATTTTTGCAGTTTTTCGGGACCTTTTTGTGCGTCTTTTTGACATTTTTCCATGTGAACCTGCCTTGTTTGCATCGGAATTCTAGTTTGACTTGACAACCGTGTCCGCCTTTTCCTACATTTTTTCTTTTTTCTCCCCCCTATTCTAACTTTCGGATTTTTAATTATTAATTTTTAAACGTATTTTCGAGTGTCTTTTTCGTGTTTTTTACATGTGCCCGCCCTTTAATCCCCCCGGAACCCCCGTTGAGCTTTTCTCCTATCTTCCCCCTGCCGTCTTGTACATTTTTTGTTTTTACACCATTTCGTTTCAACGATCGGATTGTGAGATATTAATTTTTCTTTATTTTAACGTGTCTAGCGCGCTCGCGCGTGAACGCACGTATTTTCGATTTTATGCGTCTTGCCACGCCCGGTCGTGTAAGCGCACTCCGTGCCGATGTCCCGGCGCCGTTCCGATCCCGCCACTGCACGCCTTTCTTTTACCCCTTTCTTAATTTCTTAATTAATTAATTTATTTATTTATTAACACAAAATATACCCCCCCCCCCCCCCCCCCCCCCCCCCCCGCGCATCCGTTACCCACCCCTCCCCCCTTCTCTCTATCTCTCTCTCTCTCTTCTTCTTTTTCTTCTTTCTCTCTCCCCGACACCTTCCTCCCCCTCTCCCTTCACCCTCCTCCCCAACCATCTCCCCCCCATTCCCCCCCACCTGTTGCTCCTCCTTCCTCCATTCCCTGTTCCCCCCTTCTCCTCCCCTACTCCCCCGCCTCTCCCTTCTCCCCCCTCGGCGCCTCCCTCCCAGCGCCGCCTGGCGATGTGCGCCTCCAGCCCTAGTGCCGCCCGCCGCCCACCGCCCGTCGCCACTTCAACACCCGCCACCCACCCAACGCCAACGGCCTCCGCCCTCGCTTCCACTCCCTCCCACCTCCTCCTTCTCCTCCTCCCCTTCCTCCTTCTCCATCTCCTTCTCCCCCACCTCCTTCCCCTCCCTCCCACCGATGGCCACCCACCTCCCCCCCTTAACCAGCCCCCAACCCCCCTCCAACTAACCCAACACCCTGGTTCCCACCCCACCCCCGGTTCCCCCAACCAACCCGTCCCCCTAAGCCCCTTTCCCCTACCCCCTTCCTAAGCCCCCCTCCCCCATCCTAGCCCCTATTCACCCCCTCCTGCAACAACGAGCCAAATGCATCGACAAAAAACAAATCAAAAACACCTCAACCCCGTGGTTCTCGCACAGCAACCACGTGCTGTGATTTTTTATTATTGTGTCTCTGCATCAGCAGTCGTTCGCGTGCGTGTACGCGTGATCGCGTCTCTTTGCGACTGTTCACGCGCGAGACGCACATTTGGACATGTCCGTGCGGTGGTGCGTGCTCGTCCGTTCACACGCAATTGTTCACGCATGTCCGGGTATTCATTTTTGAAATCCTGAAAATCATTTTTTAATCACAAAATCCACTAAACACATTTCAAATTTGGACAAAATCATAAAAAAATCAAAACAAATTCTGAAAAATTACCGAAAATTGCTGAAACCTTTTTCCACAGTTTAATAATTTTTCTTCTTGAAAAATCCTATTAAAAAAATTCCTGAAAATTCCAAATTGGCTGAAATTCTTTCTAAACTGATGGAAATTGATAAAAAATCCAGCAAAATACATAAAAATAAAAAAATAATTCAAAAATGAATAAATAAATAAAAATTTCAAAAAATAACATTTACTCTCTTTTTTATTTTGGACATTTTCTTGGAATAAAAAAAATATTCACATAATTTCGGGAACTTATTTCTTTTTGGAAACATCTCATGACAATGTATTTATTATAAACAAAATTTTTTCGAAACTCCCCAACATCAAATGAACATTTCCATCACATTGAAACAATATGGGTTTCCGTCCGTATAGTGGAAAAATTTGGGTTCTTGGTTAAAAATTATTTTTTTAAAAAACACACACAAACAAACAAAAAACACCACAAACCCCAAACAAAAACAAAAACAAATATAAAACCATACACAATAAAAACAAATAACAACTTAACCAAACAAAACAAAACAAACCCTTCTTTCTTTCTTTTTATTGATTAAAACAATACACAAACAATCAACACCATAAACCGAGAAACAAATAAACAAAAAACAAAACACACACTTTAACTTAACCAAACACCACAAACTAAAAACATAAAAACCCTACAAATCAACACATCCAAATAAATCCAAGACATAATTTTTTTCTTCTTCTTTTCTTTTGGTCATCCGTTTCATTGTTCTTTGTCGTGGTCACAGTGTTAGCTCATTTTTGTTTTTCTATCCAACAAGACGACTCTTGGCAGTCGACTGTTTGACCGTTTTGTCAATTTTTGTGGACTGGGCATTCCACTTTTGGAGGTTGTGATTTCAGACTTCGCAGGCACCCCCACACATTATCAAGTTCCTTCCTTTCCCCCCCTCTCACTTGCACAATAACACACATTAATTGTAAATAAAATCAACCGAACGTTAATTATACCGGACGTAGTATGACTTCTTCCTAAGTGTTGAGTGTGAAATATGTTGGTTTTTTGGCTGATTTTTTGTTGTTTTTGATGATAAATGGTTGTTTTTTATGACTGATTGTTTGAATTTGAAGATATTTTGAAGTGTTTGGAAAGGTTTGGATAAGTTTGAAGGGTTTTTTATGGTTTTTGATGAGGATGTTTGGTTCTGTAAAGGTCTGATTTTCTTCTATTTTGGTAGTAGAGATGGTTGAATGAATGTTTTGAGAGATGATTGAAGTTGTGTGAAGAGGTTTATGAAAGATTGAATTGGTTTTGTTTTGGTTTTTATGATTTTTATGGGTTCTGTTGATCTTGTGTGAAGTTCTGTAAGCTTCTGTAGCTCTGTTGTTATGTACTTCTGTTGCTCTGTGGTTCTGTTCTGTTGTTTTTGTTGAGTGTTATGATGGATGTGTGGATATTTTGGGAAGTGTTTTTGTCTTAGGAAAGGATGAATGGAAGCTCTATCCAAGCTAATTGAAGTGAAGAAGTAACTGCTGAAGATTCACAGAGGTTACAGAAGACAGTGACAAAAGACAGATCTCACAGGACACTATGAAGTCTCTAGTGCCCCTTCATACCACACATACCTTTTGGAAGGTGTATTCACAACCAAGAGAGGAGTATTATGAGTGATTATTGATTATTGTAGTGAGGAGATTATGTACATTTGAGAGAGTATCATTGAGAGAGAAAAGGGAGAGAGTTAATTTTATGCATGAAAATAATGTATCTACATGAGAGAGAAGAGAGAAGGACTATGAAGAAAATAAAGAAGAATACTATGTGATGTATTTCCAAGCAAAAGTGGTGTCTCTCTTTGGTGTTTTATTGTTCTTTTGATGGAGATTATGAAGATTATGAAGAATATGGTTGATTTTATAAAATCCGTGGGAGATTTACATGATGCTGCATGAAGATTTGTTGTGCCTGGTATTCTTTTCTTCATTGTGATCATATAAAACCTAATAAAAAAGCTAGTTGATGATGACAAGATAGATTTTCTTGCAATAGAAACCCTATTTCCTTGGTGTCTCTCTTGGGGCTCCACTAAGGATATCCATGCTTAAATGTTCGGTTCAAAGTACTAGACACGGTAGTGGTACCTAGTTTTGGAGTGTCGAATTAGTGTTTATGCCCGATAACCTGTTTGTGTTGGTGGTAGCATCTTTGCCCGATACTCCTTTCGTACTTGCAGCTTTTCCAGATACTTGGGAGAGTTTACGCTTTGGGGCCATTTCGGAGCTTGGAATGCCGGCCTCCTCTTCTCTCGGAGCACTCCTTTGTGCAGAGTTTCCTACGCTTTGCCTGACTTCTGCAACCTTCTACCACGTAGAGGGGTAGCTAATGGAGAGATTACGGGAATCGCAGTGGGGAGAGGGATACTCAAAGTTCCATCCAAGAGGAATTTCCTTGAGCCTCTTCTCTCTCTCTCTCTCTCTCTCTCTCTCTCTCTCTCTCTCTCTCTCTCTCTCTCTCTCTCTCTCTCTCTCTCTCTCTCTCTCTCTCTCTCTCTCTCTCTCTCTCTCTCTCTCTCTCTCTCTCTCTCTCTCTCTCTCTCTCTCTCTCTCTCTCTCTCTCAAACTGGTAACGGGGGGAAGAAGAACAGCATGAGTATTCCTTAAGGGGGCGGGGGATTATATAGGGGAAAGGTGGGTATTAATTTGGGGGAGGAAACACTAAGCTAAGGGATCCTTAACTTCACAAGACCCCTAGACTAAGCTGTTGCCCTGTGGCTATTAAGGGAAAGGAAGGGATATTGGGGGAAGGGGGAGGGGTGGGTGTTTTGTTGGAGGTGGCACATGTGTGCCCCTCCCTCCCATCGAATTCATTGCCCTCACCATGTTCATGCCCTATGATCTGATTGACCACTGCCACATCACTCCCTTTCGTTGTCATGATCTTCTCCTCCATCCTCGTCGACTATCATTTAGTCCCCCCCTCCCTAGCTGGTGGCATCGCCAGGGAGGGGGTCGTTAAAATAAATCATTTTAAATTGATTTTTTTTAATGGGGGGGTCCTTACATTGGTGAAATATTACAAATAGTAGGAAGAGGAGAGGAGGAAATAAGAAAATGCAGACTTGCAAAAGGCCCGCAAAGAGTCCAAAAAGGCCAAGAAGGAAAGAAAGAGAAAGCAAGCACAACGAGCCAGAACTTGCAAGCCCAATCAGAAACGAAGGGCTGAGCTCAAGCACCCAAGTGCCAGAATTCATGCCACCTGCAGTGCAAGAAGGCAAGGGCAAGGCCCCAATCACCCCCATTTCCATTCTCTTGACACGCCCGCCATCACCACCGCGATCTCCACTCCTAATTCTACGGCCCAAATGAACGCCAACAACCTAATGGCTTGGGTCCAATACTTTGTGAATAAAGAAATGGGTCAAGGAGCAGGAGAAGGAACCCCCTTGGTAGGAACCAAAAGGCTGACTACGGCAAATGCCGAGTCGAGGTGAGACCCTAAGAGGCAAAAGGTGGTAGGCTCTACAACCTTCATCCCAGCAATCGAGAGGCCGCCCAAAGAATACGATGAGTACGTCAAGGAGCTTCTCTCTCAATTAGAGAGAGCCAAGGAGGAGAAGAGAATTGTGGTAGCAGAGCTCGAAGCAAAAAAGAAGGCCATGGCTGCATCCCAGTTGAAGAGAACACACAAAATGGCCATGGCCCAAAGGAAAGTCAATGAGCTAAAAGAGTAGCTACAAGCTAAGGGAAGAGACAGAACCTGAATGGCAGGTGCACTTGAACAAAGAAACGGAGGCCACATGATGCCTATGGCAGCACAATGAAGAGATTGTGGCATGCTATGAATATCTACAAGCTAAAATGGAGAAAATCATTAAAGCCACAGAAGAGCTCGAGGAGTTGAGGGAGGAAAGAGCTAGCAGGTATGAAAGGGAGGTAGAAAAACTAACCCAAGAGGCTACCGCAACACAAGAAGAGCGGCAAAAGCTAAGGACAAAGATGGAAGACCAAGAACACAAACTAACAGTGCTAGCTCTGAGACAAGGGGAAAGCCTCAAAGACATAAACAAAAGGGTAGAAGAATGGGCTAATCAAAGTGAAAAAAGAATTAATGCCTTGGCACACCGTCTCGCTCAAGTAGAAAAAGAAAAAATACATGTCGAAAGCAGAGCATAGGCTTCCCAAGTGAGCTTCCAGACCCAACAATGCGCCTTCTTGGACACCCTATTGGATGTCACCCAAACAAAAGAGGGAGAGTCCATAGAGGCAATGAAAAGGAAAATGGGAATGGCTCGTAGAGTGCTAAAAGCAGGATTGTAGATGCCACCACAACCTAGCGAGGTTGGCCCGAGCTCGGAAGAGCAACGCCATTATCTCCTATTGGCATGCCTAATCTCGCAAGAAGTGGATGCACTCAAGTTCATCGAAGGAGAGCAGCAAGAGCCAAGCCAGGAAAGAGAGGTGGATGTGAAATTGGAAATGGGACCATGCAAAGAGGAGCTTGTCCCACCACCTCCTTCCCAACAGCCTGAAGAGTAACAACACGTAGACACTTCTGCAGAAATAAAGGCTGCAGTGAGGGAAAAAAGAAAACAAATGGTGAAGGAGACAAGGAGAAAATGGAATGCCAAGGGAGTGAGGGCACCTTAGGCACCTATCCCACCATGTGAGGACAATGCCCCAGCAAACTTCCGTGCCGATCTTGTAATCTGGGAGAGGCAAGAAACATCCAGAAGCCCCTTCGATTTTAACTTCCAGTTCCTCACCACCTTGCCCATCAAGGTGGTGGAGGAGGTAACTAACATCAAAAGCAGGCTCGTGCCAGAAGTGGCTGGAGGAGAGAGCGCAGAACCCCACATTATGGGCTACTAAAGACGTTGAAATTTGGCAAAATAAAGTTTTTGAAGTACCAATGTCTGTGCCTGGCTAAAGTTGCCAACCTACATGGAGAAGAAGGGTATGCGACACCAACTTGAACACTTGGATGGCCTTTTGCAACACTCAACCCTTTGAGCAGAATGACTAACCTTTATGCCCTACCCTCGAAGGGTAGAAGTGGATTATGACTCCAATGTCCACCGCCCCACTACAACTTCCCTATAATCTATAATCCTCATTGTACTACATATGAAGATGCCCTCGTCTTCACATCAAAAAACTTATATGATACCCTAATCCAATTCACTAATAAATTCTCTTCATGCCCTGACCCCGCCTTCATTACTACTTATAATTACCTTGGATTGCTTAGGATACTCCCTAGGCAAGATCCCACCCCGTAGGAGTGTGGCCTCCCAGTACTCTATTTTGATCCTAACACTATAGATAGTTGCCCAATGGCTCGACTAATGATGTGAGCTGCTCTATTGCCTTCATTTTGCTTGGCTTTACTAGAGGACATGAATAATAGCTGCTTCACCCGCTACAATCATCCATTCCTCTCCACCACCACCCTTCAAGTCCATCTAAACCTCAAGGGATATCTCCAAAGCCACTGATTCCTTAATAAATCTATTAAGTCCCCCTTCTCCATCTCACTCTGATGACGAAGATTAAACTTCTATCATGGCTATGTAACTTTATAATTTTTTTTAAAGGAGAGGGAGAAACAAAGAAGAGACAAAAAAAGGAAAAAAAAAGGGAAAGATATCACATGTAGCCATCGCAAGTTGCACATCGATCATAGTCACTGCACGTAGGGGTCCTCAAGCTAGGTACGTCTAGTGGCCTCGATCGGCCACCTCCGTCCCTGATCCCTTAGCCTCATTTTAACCCCCCCCCCCCCCCTTTCCACACTTAGGGCACATCAAGGGCAGGACACACCTAGGGAGGTAACACTCATTAGACCTGTCACCCTAATCCCCCTGCACTGCACCTCCCTTATGCACCAACTGGGTCCTCAAGTGTGGGACACCACCGAGAGCTTGCCCAAGGTAGACCCATCTCCTAGTTCCACAAGAATTGGCACCACGCACTCCATGGTAAGGCAAACACACCCACAAGTAGTGCACTTTTTTTTCTTTCTAGGTACAAAAAAAGGCTCCCACTACCAACTCCAGAGACCACATCATCCATGCAATGTACTTCCCATCTTATGCGACATATCACCATGCAGGCATAACAAAGCAAGGGACGGATGCAATAGCCCAAGTCAAAAAGTGAATGAAGAAACTCATTTAAAACCGTGCAAGAGACGGTAGCCACAAAGGGGCAAACAACAGATCTATCCAACTTTATCTTCAATCTTGAAGCCAGATCCATCCACCAGCCTCCATCCAAGACCAAGGCTCATTCCAAACTCCAGGGCCTTTCAATTTCATAAATCCCTTCAACGGGGTCCATAAATCCCTCCAAGACCAAGGATCATATCCAATGCAAGGACCTTTTAGTTCCATAAATCCCTCCAACATGTCCATAAATCCCTCCAAGACTAGGGTTCATTCCAAACTCCAAGGCCTTTCAGTTCCATAAATTCCTCCAACACCAGGGTTCACTCCCAACTCAAGGGCCTTTCAGTTCCATAAATCCTTCAAATACACCCCCCAACACAGCTTGTATACAAACTCAAAAACCCACCTAGCTACCCTAGCAACAACGTCCGACTCACCACCCAGCAAATGCCATGGGATTGGCACTCAACTAGGAGGGGGGTAATGTTAACCCTCAGACGAACAAGGTGGAAAATCCAAAAAATCTAAAGTAGAAGATAAGGCCAAGGCAAAAGCGGAATGGAGGACGAAGGCATGCCAAGAAAAATCAGGAAACACAAGAAGTGTGAAAAAGTCCTAAATCAAGGAGAGGCACATAAGAAAAAGCACAAGTCAAAACTTTTGTAAAAGAGCGCAAGGCACACCATGATTTATTTTAAGAGCGTCAAGCTTTGACCCGTGCAAATTGTAAAGGTTGATGGGTGGTAGGAAGAAAGCTAGGAAGATAGGAGAACAATGGAAAAAAGGTCCTAAGCTATGGTTGGCCATGTAAAAAGGGGACAACCACCCAAGGGAAAGAGGGTTTTGTATATAAAGTTCAAAAAGTGAATGAGAGCTCATTCTTTGGTGTGTGGCAAAGTGGATTCTTCTTCTTCTTTTCTTCTTCTCTTCTCTTGCTAGCTTCTGAGTGCTTGAGGGAGGGAGCGTGGAGTGTGTGAGAGTCAGGGATCTTGGAGGTGAAGCTCCATCTCCTCCCTTCCTCTTTTCTCTTCTCTCGTCTCGCGCGTGGCTATGGAGGATGGAGCTTGGAGGAAGAGGCTTGAGGATGCTTGAGCTTACATCACAAATCTTGGGGCTATCGGAGTGCTTGAGGGAGGAAGCAACTCACTCGGGCATCAAGGTAAGCTCACTACACTCATAGAGATCGATAGCACGTCAGCTATGCGAGAGGTAGCCATTAGTGCTCGCTTGAAACACTTGAACAATAAGTGGTCTATGGGTCTTCGCGGTTGAGCTTGAGCTGGCCTCTACAATGTCTAAAGCATTTGTTGGGGGTAAAGGCGCCTCCGCCGTGCCACCCCGTGTATTACTACACTGACAGTACCCGCCACTGCACACTGCAGGTGGCGGGCGCCCGTCACATCACTTTATTCTTTATTCTTTTAGTGACAGTTTGAATAAAGGAAGGCCCGGTCACACATTGTGACTGTTGGAGTTCCCATTTCTTGTCTCTCTCTTTCTTGCTCTTGCTCTCCCGCCATAGCTCATGTGCAAGCTTCGATCCTTCTCACCTTTCAACTGGTATCAGAGCTTGGCTTCCTCTTGCTCGAGCTCGACTCGGTGCTTCTCTATCTTCGCATCGACTCCCTTCACGCATTGGATCTCCATCCCGGCAACCATATTTGATCTCCCCGAGCTCCCGTCACTCCCCGGCTTCCCGAGCACCTTCCCGGCCTATTGAGGCACCTTCAAGGCATTGATACTGAGGTATTTGATCATTCTTTCAGGGTTTTATTTCAGTCTACAGTTTGAAACAGGGCAGGAACAAAGGGCAGCCACTCTTCTTGAGCTTCATAGCTCATATCTTCCCTCCCCTTTGCATTGGGCCTTCATTGCTTGGTATGTGCCTACCTTGGGCCATCATGGAGCCCCCCCACACTCAACATTCAGCCACGTGATTAAAGCGGCACTCCAGGCCTCAACACGCTGAATATGGCACCCATTTTCAGACTTTGACCTCCACGTTTTACAACTGAATGCTTTGTTGCTCATGGAGCACTCATCATTGGCCTATTTGGAGGGCATTTGAGCCATTTTTGGATGCCATTTTGATGCTTTGGCTTGACATTGAGGTTGGGAGCTGATCGTTCTCAGTTTTGAAACTGTCATTCACTGCATAACATTGCTGGAAACAGGGCAGCACCCCTGACACTGACATTTGTTGCTTATGCCTCATTCCGTTGGAGCTATTTGATTCCCGTATGCGGTCTACTTCCTACCCGGATGTATTGGGGATGTATGCATTTGGTTTGACCATGATTTTGGCTTGAATTCGGGGCTGAAATCTACTGTTTAGAACAGTAAATACATGCTGGAATAACAGTGGGCTGAAGGTACTTTACATGCTTTGGCACTTACCTACCGATACCGGATGTATGCTTTGAGCTTTGGCATGATGTCTCTGACATTTGGGGATGACTTGGAGCAATTTTGGCTTGAATACGGGGCTGAAATCTACTGTTTAGAACAGTAAATACATGCTAGAATAACAGTGGGCTGAAGGTACTTTGCATGCTTTGGCACTTACCTACCGATACCGGATGTATGCTTTGAGCTTTGGCATGATGTCTCTAACATTTGGGGACGACTTGGAGCATATGTATGAGATTATGGGATGCTTTTGAGCTTCGCATTAGCTCCGTCTTCACTGGCATTTGGACCGACTTGGCATGCTCGTGGACCGCCTATGCCTCATGTCTCTACTTGACAGTTAGGCTTTTGCATTACATGCTTTGGTTCGTGACATATGCTATTTGGTTCGTGTATGCCATACCGACATTTGGAGCTTAGATTTGGATGCATTTGAGCATTCCCGGCTTACTTGATCACTGATCTTGGTTGCTATTTAGATGTCATTGAGTTGATCGAGAGCTTATTTGGGCTTATGTATTGCTTCATGGTTAATACGACTGGTGCTTCATGTATGTCATGCTCTCTTGGATGCGCTTGATGCATTGACAAGTTCACTTATCACTGGTGCTTTCTCTTGGGTTGTTTGAGCTTCTGAGCTCACTTTGTACGCCTTTTGTGCCAGTGGGAGCATTTTACATGCTTGCTTGACCTTTGACAATTGCATGCTATTGGAGCACTTACATGTATTTGGAGCAGTTTATGTCTTGAGCAGCTACATACACATTGAGACTTTGGGATCATACTCCGATCTTTATGGATATGCATTGATGTACTCTTGGTTCACAGGATGCTTATGAGCTGAGTCTCATATTTGGATCTTTCTCTTTGAGCAGACACCTATTTGTGTCAGGTTTTTGGCAGTTACAGGAACACCTTGCCTAGAGTGTCTGGGGGTGTGCCTTTCACTGGCAGATGTTATTTTGACATGCTTCGGTGTTGAGCTCATGTTCTTTTCACTGTCGTTGGCCTTGCTTATGTCCGTTTCATGCCGGCTTTGGACCTAGCATTGTTTGCTTGACATTGGATCCTATTTTGGGACAGTTTGCTCTCTAGACTGCATACCTGCAATTTATTACAGCAAGCAGTTATTGGTAGACTGAGGTGTACTTTTCATGCTGAAATATCCTGATTTGGTGTACCGCACCTAGTACTAAGTGGACAGCAACTTTTGGCACACTTTGCTCGCCCTTTGGACCCCGTTTTGGTCATTTTTGGGCAGTTTCTGCAGTAAAACAGCAAGCAGTTTTGGACTGTTTGGGCATTTCCAGCCTGCATAATGGCGTCATCTTCGCATGATAGTGCCATCTTTAACATTATAAAGTTGGATGGTACCAACTACTCTTACTGGAAGAGTCAAATTTGGCAGGTCTTGGTGCAGAAATCTCAGATTAAGCCACTTCGGTTGAGTGGGGAGCAGCCTGAAACTATGGACAATGACGACTGGCTTGAACTTGATGAGCTATGCAAGTCCACGATTCTATTGTCTCTCACTGAACAGGTACATTATAATGTATTTGAGGAAGCACAGAGTGCATGGGATCTATGGAATAAGATCAAGAATCTTTATGATAAGAAAAGTTCGGCAAGTCAGATGTACTGGTTGAAGCAGCTTATGGATTTGCACATGAAGGATAATGCGACTATGTCTGCTCACATGAGCCAGTTCCATGCTATACTGAAGAACTTGACTTCGCAGGATATCACCTTTGGAGAGGAAGTAACTCCTCTTTTCTTGCTTGGGACTCTGAATGAGTCATGGGATGTTTTCCGTACTGCTCTTTGTGCCTCTAGTGCTACTCTACAATTGGCAGATGTTGAGAGTGCTCTTCTTCAGGAAGAGGTGAATCGCAAAAACTTGGATGCCTCTCGTGATAGTCATGCTTTGACAATTAGAGGCAGGAATGACAGGTATGACCGTGGTAATGGCCGAGGCCGTGACTCGCAGAAGGGTCGGTCTAAATCTCGTGGCAAGTCGCGTAGTAAGTCGCGTGGGCGCAATGCAAATGTCACTTGTCATCATTGTGGGAAAAAGGGCCATATTAGACCACAGTGTCATGAGTTGCGCAATGAGAAGCGCAAGGATAAGGGGAAAGATAAAGTGCAGGAGAAGTCCTTTGATCGTAGCATAGTACCTGCGAAGTCCAGCGTCAAGATTGAGGAAATTAATGTCACGCCGACTGAGGAGTCCGATAGTGGTGATGAGTTTATACTTGCAGCTAGTTCTTCTGATGCTTCACACTTGACTAAGACACCTAGTATGTATGCACAGTGTTGGTTATTGGATTCAGGTGCGTCCTTCCATGTGATGCCTTACCATCAGTGGTTTCACTCTTACTGTACTGTATCTGGATCAATCAAACTTGGAGATGACAGGTCTCTTGATATTGTGGGCTGTGGAGATATTCAGTTGCAGTTTTCCACTGGCAGTTCATTTTTGCTCAGGGATGTACGTCATGTACCTGCGCTTACGCGCAGTCTTATGTCTGCAGGACAGCTGGATGATGCAGGATTTCATGTATGTTTTGGGGATTCTGCCTGGAAGATTACTCGTGGCAAACTTGTGCTTGCTAGAGGCGCCAAGGCTAGCAACCTCTATCCTCTTGTTGTATCTGGGTCCTCAGTTGACCATGTTTTGGCAATGGGTTCTATCCCACATGTATCACTTTGGCATGCCCGTTTGGGGCATATGTCTTTGAAAGGAATGAAAATGTTATCTGGTTTGCAGTATCTTCCACCTTTGGACTATGCACATTTTGACTCATGTGATCATTGTCTTTATGGTAAGCAGAATAGGTCTACCCATAAGAAATCGGGTAGGCCACGCTTGAGTGAGCCCTTGGCATTGGTGCATTCCGATGTTTGTGGGCCTATGCCTTGCATGTCTATGGGTGGCGCGAAGTACTTCGTTACCTTCATTGATGATTTTTCTAGGAAAGTGTGGGCTTATTCCATAAAGCAGAATTCCGATGTCTTGGCAGTTTTTCAAAGATGGCTTGCTCTTGTTGAGAACCAGACTGGGTATAGGCTGAAATGCCTTAGGACAGATAATGGGGGAGAATATGTCTCGCATGCTTTTGAGCAGTTTTGTGATGACAGGGGTAAGCGTCAGTTGACCGCCCCTTACACCCCACCCCAGAATGGTTTGGCTGAGCGCATGAACAGGACTATTCAGGAGCGTGTGCGCTCTATGCTTAGCCATGCAGGCCTACCCCAGAGTTTTTGGGCTGAGGCAGTTAGTACGGCAGTGCATGTCATAAACCGATCGTCTTCCAGTGGATTGGATTTCCAGGTGGCAGAGGAAGTTTGGGCTGGTAAGCCACCCTCTTATGCGCATCTCCGTGTCTTTGGATGTGAGGCATTCTGCCATGTGCCCAAGGACAAGAGGAGTAAATTGGATCCAAAGAGCATTAAATGCATATTCCTTGGCTATGGTGAGTCAGGAGAGATGGGCTATCGCCTATGGGATCCGCAGGCGCAGAAAATAGTACGTAGCCATGATGTCGTCTTCCATGAAGACAAGATGCATAGGCAGCCTGAGAAGGTGGTTGAGATCCACAGAGTGATCTTTCAGGAGGAGCCTAGAGCTCCAGCACAGCCAGTAGTACAGCCTGCAGCAGTTCCTCCGCAGGGCCAGGGTGTTGGACAGGCAGTTAGACAGGCAACAGAGCCTGCGGTGAGACGGTCTGCTAGAGACAGACGTCTACCTGACAGATTTCAGCCCTCTATGCATTATGTTTTGGTTACAGATACAGGAGAGCCTTTCACTTATGATGAGGCTATGCGCAGGGGTGACAGTCACTCCTGGGAGAGGGCTATGCAGTCTGAGATAGACTCCCTGCATAAGAATGAGACTTGGGATTTGGTTGCCTTGCCTAAGGGCAAGAAGGCTTTGCCATGCAAGTGGGTGTACAAGCTAAAAAGTACCCCTGGACACCCAAGCCGGCATACAAGGCTAGATTGGTAGCAAAGGGTTTTAAGCAGGAACATGGTGTGGACTTTGATGAGGTCTTCTCTCCTATGGTTAAGATGACCACCCTGCGCTTAGTCTTGGCTTTGGTTGCACAGCTTGACTTAGATCTGTATCAGATGGATGTCAAGACGGCTTTTCTACATGGGGACTTGCATGATGAGATCTATATGGATCAGCCTAAGGGCTTTGCAGAACCTGGCAGGGAGCACCTAGTGTGCAAGTTGAAGAAGAGCTTGTATGGCTTGAAGCAGGCACCTAGGGAATGGTATCATAAGTTTGATGCCTTTATGCAGTCACAGGGCTACAGCAGGAGTGCTATGGATCCGTGTCTTTACACGAAGAAAGCCCGTGATGGCAGTTTGCTTATCTTGGTACTCTATGTTGATGATATGCTGATAGCAGGGAAAGCGCATGATGAGCTAGATGCTCTTAAATCTCAGCTGAAGAAGAACTTTGAGATGAAGGATTTGGGACAGGCCTCACATATACTTGGGATGCGCATTAAGCGCGATAGGCATCAGGGGCTTTTGTATCTCTCACAACGGGAGTACATTCATAAAGTCCTTGAGCGCTTCCGCATGCAGGACGTAAAGCCTATTAGCTGTCCATTACCTTCTTATGTGAAGGTATCACAGGCCGATTGTCCGCAGACAGATGAGCAGAGGGCCGAGATGGCCAAGATTCCTTATGCTTCAGCCGTGGGCAGTTTGATGTATGCCATGATAGCCACTTGTCCAGATATTGCACATGCAGTTGGTGTTGTGGCATACTATATGGCTACACCTGGCAGCAGACATTGGGATGCCGTGAAGGGTATCATGAGGTACGTGAAGGGCACAACAGATATGTGTATTTGCTATGGCAGCCAGGATACAGGGGTCGTGGGGTACACTGACTTCGATTATGCAGGACATGCAGATAGTAGGAAGTCCACTTCTGGCTATATATTCACCTATGCTGGAGGGGCTGTCTCTTGGATGTCCAGGGTTCAGAAGTGCACGGCTTTGTCTACCACTGAGGCCGAGTATGTTGCAGCCACTGAGGCTTGCAAGGAGGCCATATGGTTAGGCCATCTAGTTGCTGACCTTGGGATTGATGCTACACCTACACTGCATTCGGATTCTATGAGTGCCATTCAGTTGGCTAAGAATCCGGTCTTCCATGCGAAGACAAAATACATTGAGGTGAGGTATCACTTCATACGTGGTGTCGTGGAGGACAGGTCTGTTGACCTTGTCAAGATCTCCACTGACGAGAATCCTGCAGATCTGCTCATGAAGAGCCTCACTACTGAGCGCTTTGCCTTCCTCAGGAGATTGATGGGCGTTGGATGAGATGTCGCCTTTCCTCATCCCTTGTACCTATGTACATTTGTACTGTCTTTTCTTTTTCTTTTCTCTCTCACTAGGGCAGATTCGCCTTTAAGTGGGAGGTTGTTGGGGGTAAAGGCACCTCCGTCGTGCCGCCCCGTGTATTACTACACTGACAGGTACCGCCATTGCACACTGCAGGTAGCGGGCGCCCGTCATATCACTTTATTCTTTATTCTTTTAGTGACAGTTTGAATAAAGGAAGGCCCGGTCACACATTGTGACTGTTGGAGTTCCCATTTCTTGTCTCTCTCTTTCTTGCTCTTGCTCTCCCACCATAGCTCGCGTGCAAGCTTCGATCCTTCTCACCTTTCAGCATTGGCAATGAGGATCCTAGTATGGACTTAATGGTCCATACGTAAGATAAAGATGTGATTCTTAACCTTATGGTGGCTGTGAAGCATGCAATTGAGACAGGAGGGTTTCTTTTTTTTATAAACATGGATTTGAATAAGGCATGTGATAGGCCTAAGTGGGATTTTTTACTCTTAATGATGGGGAAACTTGGGTTTGGATCTAACTTCTATAGGGTGGTGGGCACACCCTTCTCTAATGCTACAACAAAGGTAGAGGTTAATGGATTTATGTCACATCTTTTTAGTTTACAAAGGTTAGTATGACAAGGTTGTCCCTTGGCAATACTCCTTTTTGCTATCATTCTTGACCCACTACTTGAAGCCCTATGACATAGAGTAGAAAGTGCAATGGTGAAAGCACTATCACTACCAGGGCATGCCAGATGGTGTACAAATGTGCACCCAAATAAATGATTTCACAAAATCAAAACCACGCAAGCTTGAGCAATTGAGCTTCCCCAAGCACTTTCTATGCTTATTATCTTCACAAACCAAGTAAGAGAATAAGTATCTTAGACATACTCCCAAGCTAATGAACAAGTTGTGATACCATATCAAGCTAATAACATGAAATATAATGTGAATGTGCTCAATCAAAGCATGGGATGATGTGAGTATAGCTTTTGAGAAGGCAAAGGAAAAACATGTGCAAGAGGAGAGTCCTATATGTGAGTTGCCAAATCCTAACTCAAAAAGGGTTTGAAATTTTCATCTTAGGGTGATAAGCAATCAATTAGGTCAATGTGGGCTACTCAAAGAAGGGCAAACCTACTTATGTTAGCATCTCACATAAGGGGTTACTTATGAATCACATTTAGTGTAATACTATTGGAATGAAACTAAATGAAGTGACCTTAAGTTTATTCTTACTCCAATAAGGCAGAGGTGTTCCTACATATGTAATAGGGTCAACTCAAAGCCACTTTAAGCATGCTTGAAATACCCACGAGGACCTACAAGGTCACAAAAAAATTATGTAGTTTATGTCACCTTGCAAGCTTCCTTAAAACCTCAACGTTATTATCATTTATGAAATTATGTTAAAGAAGTATTTTTTATGTAGAGATGACAAGTTGTAAAGGAATGAAATTTGAGCAAAACTAGATGAAAAGGGGGCCTATAGAGGATGGTAATGTGATGTCCCTATGATGAAGGTGTGACGTTGCAAATTTGTGGAGAAAGCATTGAGATTGTAAAACACCTATTTATGTAGAAAAAATATGTGTCTTGCTCAAGGTGGTTGGGCCTTAACAAATGTGATGCAAGAGTGGCAAAGAAGAGAGTAAAGACTATACTAAATGCAACCACACCTCCCCCTACCCTCGAGCACAATGTAGCTCTTACTTTGCAAGACGAGTCAAAGTTACATGGATATATTTTTTCCATTAATTTATTGAAGCTAAGTATCTTCCTATGTCTTTGAGAATTTGTTCGATGAGCCTTATACACAATGCATGGCTAACAAGTTTTATAGCCATGTCAAATTCCCAATCGTCATTGATCATTCTTTTGCACCTAACAAGAAATCAACAATAATCTTGCCATGATAATTGATAGGACCATTGTTACTTGTGATAAGCATCTTCATGATTCAAAGGGCTAAAATTTGTAAGAAATTATTTATGACACTCTTCAACATGTAGCCTTTTAAATGCTAAAATCAAATGTAGAAGGATATTAATCATTTGAATTCTCAATGTTTTGATATCATTATTAGAAGTGAAAGCATAACATTTGGAAGTGGTGATCATGTTTCTTAAATTTGTAATTCCTTGTCAAAATCCATGATTAGAACTAAATAACTACATTCTTATAACATGCAAAAGCCTTCTCCAACTAATGCAATGAAAGTGACATGAAGGAATGAGACCCAAGGCAAATGTGAGAAAAACACAATGGAGATGGACATAGCTCAAAATGAAAGGATAGGACAAAATGTGAGAATGTGAGAGTTGTTAGTTGAATAGAAATATTTCTTGCAACCTTTCAAGCGAGAGAGAGGCATACACCAACACCCATCATTTTCCCTATGTATATTGTGTATGTGAGACAAGCCAAATATTGACTATGGTCTTGCCACTTATGAAGGAGAGAAATAAATAGTATAAGATATCATGTTAACAAGAGTTGTGATCCTTGCAAAATGAGAAATTAGAAAGTAATATTTCATTGGAAGAAGATTCTTTAAATTATTGAATGAAGAAGAGCTAATCGTGAATTTGCATCCAAAGGAAAGCAAAATTATAGTGCTTTCGCTCAATAACTTCAATATCTTACTTCTTCATGCCCTATATCTTTGAATTTGAGATGTGAAACTTCTCCATCTTTTTCAATAGCTCATTATCTTAGCTTTTCTAGACATCTTCATCCCCTATGTATTCAAGTTTGGAATGTTATAAGTCTACCTCCTCTTCATTTCTCTCCCTATTCTCACATTTTCACTTATATTTCTCTCTTTTTTCCCTCCCTTCTCTCTCTCAAACAACTCTCTCTCTCTCTCTCTCTCTCTCTCTCTCTCTCTCTCTCTCTCTCTCTCTCTCTCTCTCTCTCTCTCTCTCTCTCTCTCTCTCTCTCTCTCTCTCTCTCTCTCTCTCCATGCATCAATATCCTATTATTCCCATTTGAGTCAATTTGTTGCCATTGCTCAACAACATGGCATACCAACTCCTCACATGTTGAGTAGCTCCTTATCTGTCTTATTGCCTTCATCCTGCCTTTGCCCTCTTCACCTATCTTATCACAAGTGATGTCCTTCTCCTTTGCTGGCTCATAAAGAGAGAGTCAATATTTGTAGCCATAATATCCTCCTTCATCACAACCACATTACCTCCTTTTCACATGTGAGAGTAGCTATATACACAACTAAATGCTTATTCATCACACAATTATAATTAAAAGTGATTAATGCGTAATTGAGAGAGAGGTGCTACCCATACTACTATCATCATTGGGTTCCAATGGTAACCAAGATAGTGAGAGGGTGGATTTCCATGGAATCCATCAAGACCATCCTCCACACATCTTCGTGACCACCACCTCTGCATCAACACAACCAAAAGTTGTTGTACACCCTACGGAAGATACTGAGCCCATTCCTCATCCACCCACCCACTATGAGAGAGACAGAGAGAAACCCACATTAACAATAATAGATAAAAAGAACAAAAATGGGCCATGTAAGAGGTGGCTTGGTAACAATCACTATGGATGTCAACTTGCTATTCATGTGTAGATCCTAGGTAGAGAAAGAGGCTATAAACAACTCCGATGTGTAATGTCCCTATTTATTACAAAGCACTTGAGAGCAATATCACTACAAGGATTTGGGCCATTAGCGACGCCGGATAGCGGCGTCGCTATTGGCGCAAATAGCGACGGGCCGCAAGGAAAAAACGTGGCCGAAACCCGGGCGCGGTTTTCATTTCTTTTGCTTCGAGTTTTGAGAGCGAGAGCGAGGGAGAGAGCGACCGTCGTGAGAGAAGAAGAGGAAGAAGACTTGCTGCCGCCGCCGTTGTTCGCAAAGGAGAGGAGGAGCCTTCATCGCAAAGAGAAGCCGCCCCACGCTCGCCATATCTCATTGGTGAGTCTCCCTCTCTCTTTCTTTTGCTTGTTCAAGGTTTAAATCACTCTCTTTTGCTTGTTTAGGAGAGGAAATGAAAGAGAAAGAGAGGGAGAGGGAGAGAGAGGGAGAGAAAGAGAGGGAGAGAAAGAGAAAGAGAGGGAGAGTGCATTCTCTCTCTCCCTCTCCCTTTTGCTTGTTTAATGTTTAAATCACTTTCTTTTTTGCTTGTTTAGGAGAGGAAATGAGAGAGTAAGAGAGAAAGAGAGGGAGAGGGAGAGGGAGAGGAAATGAGAGAGGGAGAGAAAGAGAAAGAGAGGGAGAGGGAGGGAGAGTGCATTCTCTCTCTCCCTCTCCCTTTTGCTTGTTTAATGTTTAAATCACTTTCTTTTTTGCTTGTTTAGGAGAGGAAATGAGAGAGAAAGAGAGGGAGAGAAAGAGAGGGAGAGGGAGAGGGAGGGGAAGGAAATGAGAGAGGGAGAGAAAGAAAAAGAGAGGGAGAGTGCATTGTCTCTCTCCCTCTCCCTTTTGTTTGTTTAATGTTTAAATCACTTTATTTTTTGCTTGTTTAGGAAATGAGAGAGAAAGAGAGATAGAGAGGAAGAGAAAGAGAAAGAGAAAGAGAGGGAGAGGGAGAGGGAGAGGGAGGGGAAGGAAAAGAGGGAGGGAGAGAAAGAGAACGAGAGGGAGAGGGTGAGGGTGAGAGAGAGTGTGTGCATTCTCTCTCTCACGACGGGTTTGGTTGTTTGTTGTTTGAATCACTTTCTTTTTTGCTTATTTAGGAGAGGAAATGAGAGAGAAAGAGAGAAAGAGAGAAAGAGAGAAAGAGAGGGAGAGGGAGGGGAAGGAAATTTAAGATAATAGACTTATCGATAATGGTATGCAATGTGCTTTGCCATGGGCCACGTACATTGGTGACTCTTTTAGATGGCTTAAAAATTGTCAATTCCTTCATAATGTCCAAGTAGGGGATCTAATTGTGATATGCATAATTCATTGTTTTTGTATTAACTTTATAGGCATAACAAATTATAAATCATGCCAACTAGTCAACGGAAGGACTAAAAGAAAATGATACCCTAGCTAATGGTCATTACGGTACTTCATCAAAATGAACCCAAAAGTATTGTTATAGAAGAAGAAACCCTTAAATTGAGTATAGGATATTTTCTCTCAGGTCTTATGACTATGAGTAGAATTGATTGAAATAAATTTTATTACTATAGTTATTAAATTTCATAGATGGCGCGCATTAATTTTAATACGCGATCCTAGGACGAAAAAACTACATTTCTAAGATGCTTTTTGTTGAGACTGATTTATTATTAGACTAAGAGATCCTCAATGATGCTCAAAATGGATTACTTATACTCAAAGTCGAGATATAACAAATAATTATCTACCGGGACAAACAAATCCTTGAACATGATACAAGGCCGAGATATAACATCGGAAAATCTCTCAACTACTATATACAATGCAAGATTTATGGTCAACTTGCAACTTGATGTACATCTCCATAAAGCTATCCATTTAAGCCTCGTTTGTTGTAATGTAGATAAGATGGAAAACGAAGAAGGTCTTATTGTTCAAGATCGCGAGACGTATCTTAATCAGTGTGTTCCATGTCCTAGCTCTCAATGCAAGTTGGCAATCAGACGAAAACGCCGATTGTCTATAGAACACGTACGACGATTTGGCGAGTTTCAATTTGAGATCATTGATCAGGCGATTGCGGATTTTCAACAAACGGTAATTTGAAGTTAATATTAATCATGCATTGTACTCTCAAGCTAATTGAAAACCATACACAATAAGATTGGATCTTGTTGGCAAATTTTCTATCCAGGGGGTGATGTCTCGACCCAAGGGGAAGTGCACCCTTTGCAGCCAATTAGAAGAGTTCGTGGACGTGCGATGGATGGATTGCAGGAGCCAATCGACCACTCGCAAGGCATGGCCATCTATACTGTCAATGCCAGAGGAGACAGACAACCTTCCCGACCTACCTACAATCTTGGAGCCTGAGATGGAGGCAATGATCGATGCATTGATTCCTATGGATGTTGAGACATCTGACCCGCTTAGAGAGGAAGCATCCATACCATTATATGATGGGTGCCGAGTATCTCGGTTGAAGACATTGCTTGCACTCTTAAGTGTGCAAGCAAAATACGGTTGGAGCGATACGAGTGTGACTGAGTTATTCAGGTACCTTGCACATAGGCTTCATTGATTTTTTTTAAATAGTATTATTGCAAACATTTGTGTTTTTTCAAGGTGTTTTATGATTTTTTTCAGGTTATTGAAATATCATATATTACCACCTACAAATACCATGCCTGAGTCTCGTGATGATACACGATATGTTTTACGGAAGCTTGGCATGGACTACAATAATATCCATGCATGTATCAATGACTGCATATTGTTTCGAGATGAATACGAGACTATGGAGACATGTCCAAAGTGTGGTACTCACAGGTATCGACAGGACTTGCAAGGGCAAACCATCCCTCAAAAATTTCTCAGACACTTTTCGCTCATCCCCCACATAAACCACATGTTTCCCACGTCTGCCATGGCAAGCTTGACAATGTGGCATGTGTAGAATAGGTCCACGGATGGAGTTCAACGAATATCAGTGGATTCGCGCGCATGGAGCCACATCGACTCTACCTTCCCAGGCTTTGCGTGAGAGCCAAGGAATCTTTGGTTCGGTCTCGCCATGGATGGTGTGAACCCATTCGGTCTACGCTCGACTTCTTACAGTGTGTGGCCTATAGTGCTTGTCAACTACAACATCCCTCCATGGCTTTCTACGAAGAAAGGACATCTCATCCTTAGCTTGCACGTCCCGGGCTGCTACAAAGTAAAAAATATGGACGTGTATCTTCGTCCATTAGTCGATGAGCTTAAGATTTTGTGGGAGGAGGGGGTCACTGTACAAAATATGAGCAGGCGCAATGGTCGGCGGTCAGCCAACATTCGAGCCATTCTCATGTGGACGATGCATGACTTCCCGGGATTGGGAGAGTGCTCAGGTGAGCAGACCTTTGTTCTCGCTGGTAATATCTATATTTTATTTCATTCAATCAAGTATTCACTAGGTCGTGGCTCGCCTTACAGGTCTGGTTACCTCATGTTATCATGCATGTCCATTGTGTGGGCCACAGTTAGACTCCCGAAGGTCACGAACCATGAAGAAGATGGTATATCAAGGACACGCCACTTTCTTGCCGCAGGATCATGAACTCAGGGAAGGTTTTCTTGGACGACCTCCAGCACGTATGAACGCTGCAAGCTGGTATGAGCTGAAAATGGTAAACTCGGAATCACATCCAAATGGAATGCGATGGTTCTCAGTTTTCTACGAGTTGCCATATTGGACCCACTTACAGGTCAACCACTTGTTGGATCCCATGCATATTTTCAAGAATGTGGGCAGCTTGCTATGGGACCACATCACAGGAAAGAGAGACACTATAGGGTCACGAATGGATTTAAAGGAGGTAGGTAAGATGGAGGCGCTTTGGCCGCAGTCGAGTGCTGAAGGGGGAGTGCAGCTTCCTCACGCTCCCTGGGTTTTGTCTACCAAAGAAGAGCGCATTGTGAAGCAAGTAATCAAGTCTATCCACACTCCGACGGGTATGATGCGTTCTCTCAGGTCCGCATTTTCTAAAGGTGACCAAATGTCTGGGCTAAAATCCCATGATTGGCATAAGATATGTCAGGTTTGTGAACAGAATGGATTTAAATTAGCATGGACATTTTGCAATTTGAAAAGTGGCCATTATTCATAATGCTTTCTCATTTGTGGCAGTTTGTCTTACCGATCGCGATCGCAGGATGCCTTACTCCAGAAATTCGCGGGGTTATTTACAAGTTGTCAACTTTGGTGCAATGGATCTCACAGAAAGAGATTAAGACGTCCTCTATTGAATCCGCAAGGCGGGGAGCAGTTGAGACGGTCTGTCTCTTTGAGAAATACCTGCCCACTAGCATGCTCACGATACAAGTTCACCTTCTTGTGCATCTTGTGGACGAAGTGGAGATTGCTAGACCTGTCCATACGCGATGGATGTTCTTCCTGGAGCGCTTCATGAAAACCCTGAAAGGCTTTGTGCGACAACGAGCTCGTCCAGAAGGTAGCATGGCGGAAGGTTGGTTGGTGTCAGAGGCATTAGTGCATATCTCACAATGGCTACCAACGGTGGAACCAGACAATGAAATGCTATGGACGCTGAAGGACGATGATAGGCTGACTGGAGATATGGTGGTTGGAAATGGGGTAGAAAAAAGAATGGATGCCTCAATGGAAGAGAAGGTGAATCGCTTTTGTATGTTGCACCATGCCTCCATGGAGACGTGGCTCGCCAAGTACCAGATTGCAAGGCAAGATCGTGAGGAAGTGCGAGCTGAATTCCGATGCAGTACGCGTCACCGATCGATTCGATATCCCGAGGGCATGGAGGAGATGTCGCAATTTATGTCAACACGATGGTTGCATGGAGCCTTGACCGCAGCATCCAGCGAAGGGACAGAGGTCTCAATGGAGGAGTGGGAGTTCTCGAGGGGATGTAGTCCAAAGGTAATGAGGGGTTTAGAATGTGTCGTATCTAAATTTGCTTGCTACATCTAATTTGAGTATTTCAATGTACAGTACAAAATATATAGTGCAGCGTGGTCGCGCGGACGGCATTTTCGGGTGGAGCATATTGACAAAATGCGCTCCACAATGGACTGTGGTGTCATGGCAAGGTTTGAGCAAGAGAGCCGGCGACGAGCAACGGATCCGAACACGGTTGTGGATGAGATGGAGTATTTTGGGAACTTGCAAAGTATTATTATGGTGGATTACCATAGCTTCTCCATGATACTATTCGATGTGCAGTGGTTCAAAGTGGTACTTGGAGGAGCTGGAGCAATAGTTCGACGAGGTCCATCTGGATTTCTCGAAATAGATTCCGAAAAAAAATGGATGGATTTGCGCGACACCTTTGTGTTGCCGGCCCATAGTGAACAGGTGCAAATAGTCATTTGCTTGCTAATTGTAATACGACATGGTTTATGCCACAATGGTTTGAACTCGCTTTGTAAGTGTTTGTGAACAGGTAATCTTCTATCCAAACCCCCGACAACCTCGATGGTGGTATGTTATACCTTCAACTCCTCGAGGTGTGAGAGTATATGATTAAAGCGATGTTCCAGGTATAGATGAAGAAAATATGCAAATAGAGGGGTCTATATTACAAGGGGTGGAGGCCACCGCAAGCTTGGAGCCCGCATCGGCTAACAATGATGGAAATACAGAAGTCGTAGAATTTTTTGAGAACGAGGCAAACTCGTTCTTTTGTGGTGACATGTCTATCGACCTTCCAGTGTATGCAAAGTTGTGTCAGGAGATTAACATGGGACCATAGAATACTTCATTCTTGGAGAATTGTATTACTCAATTCGTTGTTTAGATCTTCCATAAAGGTAGATAAGATATGCATTTTAAGATGGATTTTTCGAAAATGATTTATATTACTGTGCTTTGTATAGTTTAAATTGATTATTCTAACATCATTTTTTATCTGTGCAGGTGACATTTTCAGGATGAGTCGAGGGATGAGCGATGAGGAGTTTCAGGACATGATGGCACGTACGTCTCCAGATCAGCTCGCGAGATTCAGAGAGATGGCAGACCAGGAGCTGTCTCATTCTTCGTCAGGGCACTCTGCTAGATCTGCTTCAACGCGATCAGATGCTTCAGCTTCGAGCAGACGATCTCGACGCTCACGACTTTGGCCAGAGGGAGGGACTGCAAGAGGATCAAGGGGGTGCTGTTGTGGAGACACAGACGTGGTGTCTCCGTCTCGTCGTTCAGCTGGAGCTGCGTCACCTCCAGGATTTGTCACACCTGTGGGGATGTCTACTCCAGTTACTCCGGCTTTTACACAGCCGTCGGCAGGTGGCACGCCTTTTGGTGGCACCCCTTTGAGTGGCACTCCGGGAGAGGGTACCCCCGTCGGTACACCGGATGTACAGGGATCTCCTGGATATGCCCAGGAGCGTGGACGGAGATGGGAGAGGGCCCATCTTAGGCAGACTCCTAGGGGTTATGGATACCTAGTGGATAGTAGGTCAGGAGCCATCATCATGAATGATGAGGGGAGGAGGGTGATAGCTCACATGAGGGAGTTGTGCCAACAAGTTTTTCGGCACAACGTCCTGGATCATTGGAGGAACATACCAGAGGGGAGCAAGGACTACATAGTAGCATCCTTGCACGAGGAGTTTCCGATGCCAGCCACAGTAGATAGATTCTCTACAGGCTGGATGATGGATTGCATGTGTGCATACATGTCACATAGACGATCGACGCACGCAAGGCAATCAAGAGTGGGGCTCCAAAGCCTGAGTGGTTAGATGCAGACGACTGGCGCCGACTGAGGGAGGAGGCTATAGATTCACCAGGACGTTAGAGTCAGCAAGCGGGAGGCGGCGAGGGCACGAATCGAGGCCGGAGCGGTGCATTATCTTGGGAGTGGCGGCCACATGACATATTTGGAGGACTTTGTAAGTTTCTCTTTTGTTTTGCTTATTTGTTTTTTTGAAATATTCTTTGTACTGACAATCATGTTTCTAACAGTTAGCATTTTGTTTTCTTTGCAGCACTCCATTACAAATCGCGATCCGCAAGGCCTTGAGACTCGATATGCAGAGAGGCACGGTCTCAGGGCATTGATCGACCGATTGTATAGACGCGGCGGCCCTGTAAGTCACTCATCTTTCTTGTCTGTAGTTACCATGAGATATTTGAATGCATTATTGTATGGTGGATTGATATGTTGTTTCTTTTTCTGCAGAATCCGTTTGATGCTCCTTTGCGATGGGACGAGCTTTCGGGGGACAAGGATTTGTAGCTCGCCCTTGGATCCTTAGAGCTCACACACCTTTAGTTTTTAGTCGCCTGATCTATGTAGACATTTTCTATGTATTAGTGATATCGTTTCATGATTGTACCAATCGCATTTTATGCGATCATGTATTTATTTCATGTATCAGTTTTATGATTTCAGTATACATTCTTTTTGTTTGCAAGCGCTTTGTATGTAGCAGCGCAGAAACTATTTTGTATGGCTCTCATATAGCACACAGTGCTATACGTGGCAGGGCTTGCTGCCCTACCACAAATTTTTTTTTCTTTGTTACCATCGCTATTTGCGTCGCAATGCTCGCGTCGCTATTGGCGTCGCTATGAGCGTCGCAAATAGCGACGCATATAGCAACGCATATAGCGACGATTCTATGGCGTCGTCAATAACGACGCTTTTTGCGAAACGGGGGCAAATTTTGTTGTTTGTATTTTCTTCGCTTTAAACGTCGGTATAAGGTCTATATCTTGTAGTGTATATTCCTAAAACACATTGAAAATTCTATAACCTTTATTTGAAAATCCACTATGTTCATGAATTGCAAAAATACATCTACTATTCCTAGATTTATCATAAACAAAAATGCTCCCAAGAAAAGCAAAGTTGTCTAGTTCCATCACCATCCATGGAAAACAAGGTCTAGTGTTGTAAAATATTACACGGCGCAGCGAACAGAATCTGAGAAAGAGATAGAGAGTACACAACAGATAAGAGGAGAATCAGTAACTTCTTTAACTTCAAACAACTGATACAAAGATGGCTCTGTCCACCCGTGCGCTTCCACTATGTGAAGCTTAGATGGCGATCTAGACAGAAGATAGGTGAAGAGCTTAAGGCTAGCTGGAACAACAACTCTGACTGGGTGAAAGATGAGTCAGTGATGGCTGCGAAGGGGTTTAGCTTTTATAGCCCGCGAAGGTCGTTAGGTCGGCTTGCTGACCGACCTACCATATGAGCCTCCACTAGTCGGCCATGGAATATTCCCTTTACCATCGGGCCGGGGGCGCTGCCCCCGGACCCTCGCCAGGGGGGCCGCTGGCCCCCCTGGGACCCCCCAGCCAGGGGCCGCTTCCGCAGCCCCCGAACCCCACAATAGGGGCCCCTTTTAACTCCCTTACCACGCAACTCAATGCAATGTGCCTCAAGTTGCTACCAGCTTAACCACTCCATCTAACCCAAAGATTAGACCCACAATGGTCACCTTTTTGCCATCCGGTCACATAGACCTCATCTGATATACAAGTCAGGACTCAACCAATTCCAGGCTCACATTTGGCTTCTCCTCATAATGGGGGCCTTACAACTTTGAGCACCATGGATCATTGGTAGCATCTAATGAGGGTGGGGCATTGATCATATCTAACACCCCCCCTCAATGTCCACCCATAGGTGAACTATCTCCTCGGCCCAATGCCGAGTCTCTGAAGATGAACTTGAAGCAGATCCTTCGTAAGTGCTTTGGTGAAGATATCTGCTCCATTCTCCTCTGTTGGACAGTAGACCAATTCCACTATCCCATCCTCCATCAAATCACACACATAGTGATACTGGATCTCTATATGTTTGGTGCGTGCATGAAACACTGGATTTTTGGCAATGGCGATGCAACTTTGATTGTCACATCTCAGCACAATTGGTTCTTCATCCTGCACTCCCATATGCCATAGAATCCTTCTCAACCATACGGCCTCACATGCAGCAAAACAAGCTGCCTTGTACTCTGCTTCGGTAGAAGACAATGCCACTGTTGGTTGCTTCTTACTAATCCAAGAGAAAATTCCTGAACCCAAAGAGAAACAATAACCAGAAACTGACTTCCTGGAATCAATGTCTCCTGCCAATCTGAGTCACAGTTCCCCACAAGAGAAGTTCCGAAACTGTATGTGATACCATAGTCAAGAGTTTTCTTCAAGTATCTGAGCACCCGCATCCCAGCCTTCCAATGACTCTCATGAGGTTTGTTTGAGAACCTGCTCAAAACACCAACAGCAAAACTGATATCTGGTCTGGTGTTACACAAGTAGATCAGACTGCCGACCAACCTCCTATACCTCCCAATGTCTGCTAATGCTAATGTATCCTCGACGGATAACTTTGCATTCACCTCCATAGGTGTAGCTATCTCCTTGCACTCGGTCATGCCAAATGCCTTCAAGATCTCCCATGCATACTTCTTCTGAGAGATGAAGATCTTTCCTGGCTCTTGCCAGACTTCAATCCCCAAACAATAGTGCAGCAAGCCCAAGTCTGTCATTTCAAACTCAGAACTCAAAGCCTTTCGAGTTTGGTTGATCATATCTTCATAGTCACATGTAATAAGAAGGTCATCCACATATAGGACAATCACTACAAACTTTTTACCATCCCTGTAAACATACAAGTTAGCATCTGAGGCACATCTTTTGAAGTTTAGGTTTAAAAAGAACCTATCTATCTGCTGGTACCATGCTCTGGGGGCTTGTTTCAGCCCATATAATGCCTTCTTCAGTTTACACACTTTGTTCTCAGAATGGGGGGCCTCAAACCCTGGTGGCTGAGCCACGTACACCTCCTCCTTGAGGTCACCATTTAAGAACGCTGACTTAACATCCATTTGGTATACAGGCCACTTCTTGTGGGCAGCCACTGCAAGTACTGTGCGAATAGTGGTCATTCTGGCAGTTGGGGCAAATGACTCTTGAAAAGCAAACCCTTCAACTTGTGAAAATCCTTGGGCAACCAGTCTAGCTTTGTACTTTTCTAAGGTACCATCAGCCTTGTACTTTACCTTCCAGATCCACTTGGTGCCAATAACCTTCCGCTTTGCTGGTCGATCCACTAGCTCCCAAGTGTCATTCTTCATTATGTTGTCATACTCCGCCTGCATAGCAGCCTTCCATGATGGATTTGCAAGTGCTTCTTCTAAGTCAGTTGGCTCCTTTACTTCTCTCATAATCTCAACCATCAAGGCCATATTGACTATGTGAGCAGAAGCCCTCCTTTGCTCCTCTATTCTCTGAGACCTCCTTGGTCCGTCTACCTTCTCCTCAACAGATGCAGGCATAGGATTATTGTGGTCATAGAGCTGCTTCACCCAGCGCGGCAATGGCTTTTCCGGTGGGGTGATGTCAGGTTGGTGAACTTTTTCCTCATCATCTGAAGATGATGCTTCCTCCTCCTTAAGGATAGGGATAGCTCTCGGGATAGGTTCATAGTGGACTACTTCTTCGCTTGATGATAAAGTGGAAGAACTTGCCTTCTCCTCCTCCACTGTATGCAGCTCCTCCTTGAACACCACATCACGGCTCGCGATGATTTTCTTTGCCTCTTGGTCATATAATTTGTAAGCCTTCTGCTCATCACTATAACCCAAGAAGATACATTTTCTGCTTTTTGGTTGTAACTTGTTTCTCTTCTCATCTAAAACATGTGCATAACATTCACATCCAAAAATTCTGAAATGTGAGACAGATGGTTTCTTACCAGTGTAAGCCTCATGAGGTGTTTTTCCCTTGAGAGCCTTTGTATAGCTCCGATTTAGAATGTAGACTGCAGTATTAATAGCTTCAGCCAAAAAATGGTTAGGCAATCCCTTGCGCTTTAGCATGCATCTTGCCATCTCCACAATGGTGCGATTCCTGCGTTCCACAACACCGTTCTGCTGAGGTGTGTGAGGCGTCGTCAATTGACGCTTGATACCTTTGCTCTTGCAAAAACCTTCAAACTCCTTTGAGTTGAACTCACCACCACCATCTGTTCTAAATTTCTTCACACTTTTCCCAGTTTCATTCTCAACAAGTATTAGCCATTCTTTAAACTTACCAAAAGCTTGAGCCTTATCACGAAGGAAGTACACCCACATCTTCCTACTGTAGTCGTCGACAATCAACATAAAATAAGAAGATCCCCCCAAGGCCTGTGTAGGCATCTTACCACACAAGTCAGCATGCACCAACTCTAGAGGAGCCTGTGCTCTATTCTTGCTTTCTTGTGGAAATGCCTTTCTCTGTTGCTTGCCCATCATACAAGCTTCACATGGTTCCTTCAATTCAGTTATTGTAGGTAGGTGAGCAACCATACCTTGCTTTTGCATCTCCTTCAATACTGCAAATCCGATGTGTCCAAACCTTTCATGCCAAAGCTTACTTGTGCCCACTCTAGCGGTGGCTGTAAGAGCACTTAGCTCATACAGGTTGTTCCTTCTTTCTCCTTTGCCAACAATTGTGCCAGCACTATCAATAATTTCTGCACCTGTCTTCTTGAACCTCACTTCATGACCAAGATCAGTTATGGCAGCAACTGATAAGAGATTTCTCCTGATTTCGGGAACATACAACGCATTTGAAAGCTTTTTGACTTCCCCATTTGCAGCAACAAAAGAAATAGTACATGTGCCCGCAGCAGGGCATTTAGCATCATTTCCAACCGTCACAGTGATGGATTCTTGTAGAGGCTGCATAGAACTGTATAGACCTTTCTTGTTGGTCATGTGACGGGAGGCCCCACTATCCAACACCCAAGAGTCTGTGGTAGATTCTTCTTGTGCCGAGGAGCACACTTCCTCAATGGTCGCCATGAATAATTCCAACTCTGCTTCAGCCGTATTGGCTGTCTCTTTCCCTTTACTTTTAAGGGTACCATTCTTTTCATCTGCCTTCTTGACACGACAATCTGCAATTGCATGTCCTTTCTTCTTGCAGTAGAAGCACTCTCCTTGAAACTTCTTCTTGCCGCCCTTCTTCTTTTTGTCACCATCATTTTTGGTGGAGGAGACACCTTTGCCTTTTGCATTGGCAGAGAATGCAGCATCTCCATTGTTGCTTCCTTCTCGAGCTTTCAGCCTTAACTCCTCCTCCATTAGTAATGCACAAAACTCCTCAAAAGTCAAAGCTTGAGGTCTCACCTGAGTATTAAGGGCAGTTACTAGTCCATCAAACTTTTGTGGACAAATCCGAAGACACCTCCGAGCTAGCTCTTCGCTAGTCTTTTGTATCCCAGCGCCAGCCATCTGATCGCGCAGATTCTTAATCCGAGTGATGAATGCTTCAACCGTCTCTCCTTCAGCAAACTTCTCCGCTGCTAGTTGATTCTCCAAGTTTTGAATCCTTGTTTGGTTTCGTGTTTCATACTGACTCCTTAGTACATTCCAAGCCTCTGAAGCTTTTGTTGTATGCTGAATCAGAGTCAAAACACTGTCAGAACAGCTTGTAACTAAGGCACACAATGCATCTGCATTCCTTCGTTTCCAAGCTCGTAGAAGATCTGCATTCGGAGGAATCATCACACTAGGATTTGATGGGTCGGGGGTAGGCTGTGGTTCTGCGTCAGTCCCCAGCACAGTCTCCAGAAGCTCATAAGAATCAAGGATAGTTGTAATTTTGAACTTCCACAAGGTGTAGTTTGTACCATCTAACTTGCCTTCGCTGAAGGTTGGTGGACGAATCCTCAGTGTTTGAATAGCCGGTACAGCAACACCACCTCCTGCACCGCTTCCTGATGCGCCAGAACTGCTTTCCGGAGTCGACATCGTTTCTCTTTGCTGTTGAAGCCTTTGCCTCTTGCACGCTCTCCGATCTCTAGAGCCCCCTGGGCTCTGATACCATGTAAAATATTACACGGCGCAGCGAACAAAATCTGAGAAAGAGATAGAGAGTACACAACAGATAAGAGGAGAATCAGTAACTTCTTTAACTTCAAACAACTGATACAAAGATGGCTCTGTCCACCCGTGCGCTTCCACTATGTGAAGCTTAGATGGCGATCTAGACAGAAGATAGGTGAAGAGCTTAAGGCTAGTTGGAACAACAACTCTGACTGGGTGAAAGATGAGTCAGTGATGGCTGCGAAGGGGTTTAGCTTTTATAGCCCGCGAAGGTCGTTAGGTCGGCTTGCTGACCGACCTACCATATGAGCCTCCACTAGTCGGCCAGGGAATATTCCCTTTACCATCGGACCGGGGGCGCTGCCCCCGGACCCCCGCCAGGGGGGCCGCTGGCCCCCCTAGGACCCCCCAGCCAGGGGTTGCTTCCACGGCCCCCGGACCCCACAATAGGGGCCCCTTTTAACTCCCTTACCACGCAACTCAATGCAATGTGCCTCCAGTTGCTACCAGCTTAACCACTCCGTCTAACCCAAAGATTAGACCCACAATGGTCACCTTTTTGCCATCCGGTCACATAGACCTCATCTGATATACAAGTCAGGACTCAACCAATTCCGGGCTCACATTTGGCTTCTCCTCATAATGGGGGCCTTATAACTTTGAGCACCATGGATCATTGGTAGCATCTAATGAGGGTGGGGCATTGATCATATCTAACAGTGTTTAGGTGTAGAAATCATCCTAATTTTTTAAAAAATGTGTCTAGTTCCATCACCATCCATGGAAACCAAAGCCTGGTGTTTAAATGTAAAAGTCATCTCAACAAAAAAATATTCTAAAATTTATGTGAAACTTAGTTTTTCCATTCTTAATTGTCCTTAAGGGCACATTAGCTCCGTGAGGCACTATTTTGCTTGGGGGCAAGGTGTTTGTGTGTAAGAGAATAGGGAAAGTAGTACCAAATGATGCAAATCTTCTCCATAAAAGCATTACCTATCGTAGTTTCTAAAAACATAGGCTTAAAATAAGAACATAGATAAAAATCCCTCCTCTATGCACACACAATACTCCTTATTCCCCTACCCTTGTAATGCCCACAATTTATAAACTCTCCCTTTTCCATACAATCCATAAGAACTTTTGCATTTCACATAACATGCACATCTTCTAATTAGACAAAACCTTATGAATGTGACCTCAATATGACCCCTTCTAAACATCCACCAAGAGTGGCACATATGGGTACACATAAATGCATGCATGTGTGCATATATATATGCACATGCCTACACATGCACACACACAAAGACACAAAGAGAGAGAGAGAGAGAGAGAGAGAGAGAGAACCAAGATAGACATTAGGGGAAATTTTAGTACATGGCTATTTTTGAAACTATATTTGCAACCTAGATATTACTTAGGCTTTAGATGTAAAGAATTAGTTATTGCATGTAAAAATCAAAGATTATTAGCCACAATTTACATTAAACACATTCAAAATCAAGGGAACATTTTGCCCCATTTTCACCTATGTACAATCAAGAAATCATAAGGTTTCCTTATTTGATACTTATATGTGAATAATAGTTCACAATGAAACCATCTCTCTCTCTCTCTCTCTCTCTCTCTCTCTCTCTCTCTCTCTCTCTCTCTCTCTCTCTCTCTCTCTCTCACATTCAAACATAGAGTCTATATCTTGACCTCAACTTGTACATATTAAGAACGCATTTTATATTAAAGCCTATCAAAACAAATAATTCCAAAGATAGAAGAGAATATATATTGCTATAGATTTGCCACATTCTTGCTGGACACTGAGGGTGTTCTCTCTCTCTCTCTCTCTCTCTCTCTCCCCATGATGCTACCACACCGGTATCGCCCCTTGCTATCTGCCGCGCCGCCTCTTCTAGGCTCTCCACGTGGTGTCAACGCCTGCCGCCTTTGCCGTGCTTGCATGTTGTTGCATTGCCCGCCCGTTGCTACTCATTGCTGTTGTGGAAGCCTACATGCAAACAACTACTACACCCGCCCTTCGATCGTTGAGAGAGAGGGAGGGGGGCGGCTCAGGATAAGACGGAGAGGGGGGATGACGGATGGGGGTCGAGGAGGAGAGGGAGAGAGAGAGAGAGACTCTTTCTATGCCTCTTGCGCCTCTCGCACTTCGCACCTCTCTAGTGCCCGCTTGCTCCGACGCTTCGCGCCTCTTGCTCCCACCTCTCACAACGCCCTCTGGCCTCTCCACCTGTCGCTGGCCTACTCCATCTCCTGAGAGAGAGAGAGTGTGTGTGTGTGTGTGTGTTCACCTTTAGCTATCGCCACCCACGCTCGCTCACTACTCTACTAGTTGTTGCATGTGTCATGAGTGTTATTAGTTATCAACTCATGGCGTTACCCTCACCCTCACCCTCACCCCATAGTCGACCGTGCTCACTACTAGCTAGCCCGCATGCGCATATATATATATATATATATATATATGAGAGAGAGAGAGAGAGAGAGAGAGAGAGAGAGAGAGAGAGAGAGAGAGAGAGAGAGAGAGAGAGATAAGACTTTTAAATTCCAATAGGTTTGGATAGCACTATAAACTCAAAGGTCTTTTAGAGGTTGGGACTCCTCGAGGTTGTAGCTAAAATAAAATATAGTAGATGTGTAAGTCTCAAATGTGGTGGCTTATTAGTTGAAGTATGCTCACATGGTGTTTCCATGAGAGGATACACTCTTAACCACATGGAAACTGACTCGGGGATCCTCCTTTTAACAAGATGACTAAGGAAAAGCTCCTAGTGCAATCAAGCTTTGATTTAGCTTGCAAGCTATCCTATCTCTATATAGGGATAATGCCAACATGGCTCTCAACTAATATTTGAAGGGGAGGGTTCCCCCAATCCCAATGTGGGCACTTGTGCATGCACACTCACAAAGAATGAAATGAGTTTTGTAAACTATGAGTAAAACAAGGAAAGCAAGTTTGAGTAAAAGAAGTAATACATTATTAGTATGAGTACAAAGAAGTAATATGTAAGTGTTAGTAAAACAAGGAAAATTAGTTAAAAGCATTGGATGAGAAAGGAGATAACCTATAAGAATAAATAAGGCCTCTATAGATAACAGCACTTAGTTATTGCCACCATGTAGGATCAATCGTTACAATCATCCTACAATACACCTAGTAAAATAATAAGCAATATTAATTAATTATTTGAAAAAGCCCCACAAAAGGGACAAAAACCATTTAAAAAGTTAATAACTACTCACAATCAACCAACTAAATATTGCAATGTGAGCATTAAAATACCAATCTCCGTTGGCCTTCATGACTTTGCATCATTTTGGGCATGCATTGCCTATGTCTTGCCTTTTTTATAGGACCAAAAAGAGGGGATCTCTAGCAAAGCAAACAAACAAGGCCACTTTGGGCTCCTCTTGTCAACCCACTTTTCATCCAACATAAAATAAGCATAATTCCTTTTTCCAATTCAAAGTAAGTTAATAATTGTAAATGGACCCGGAAAAGGGATGATTGGTTTTAGCACGTTTTGACTCATTTGCATAAGATCGTGACTACACCCTTACTTGAAGAAGACTATGATGTGAAGGGTTCTAGTTCAAGTTCAAGCTACTACAATTCCAAACCCTCAAGGATCTAAAGACTTTAAGGTTGGGATTCCATTTTTTCACATGCATGACAATTCATAGATCTAGACTCTGACAACTTTATAAGTTCAAGGAGGAAAAATACACTCTTTGACATTGTGGAGAAATTTACTCAATTTGTATATTATAGCAACATCAAATAGCAATTCTCCCTGACCAAAGTGGTAATCATACTAAAAATGAAATAATAAAAGCTTGATATGATCTTCATAAACAACATTTTTAGGCCAAAAAGTGCATGTTGTAACAACACAAAAGAATAACTCTCAATTACTAAAATAATAATCATATTGAAAAATGAAACAATAAAAGCTTGACATGATATTTCATCTATGAAATAAGGCTAGATATATGCAAAGATAGAAATCCCTCATAAACTTGTAGTCACAAAATAGTTATAAACTACAAAAAGAACCAAGGGAGTAGATATTAGACTCTATAATAGAGACACTATGGATATTGGATGCATTGAAATGTGAGACGATTACTGGAAAACTCTTTTTCTCTATTCTAATCAACTTACAAGAATTATTATTGTGCCCTTCGTGTGGTGTGAAACATAGGTCTCACATTAGTTGTAGTCTAACTTGAGTTTCTCTTGCTCACTTGAAAATGCATGGTCCACTAGAACATATGCTAATTCATTTAAGTTCTCCATTCTTAGGGTAAGGGGTCAATACTATAGCATCTTCAACTTCCACAACCATGATCAAACAAGGGCACCGTGATTCCTTAAGGTCATCGATTGCACTCTCCGTTTACCACCTTTCACCCAATAGTTGATACTTCCAACTTCCTCTGCCTACCCTATGCTCCCTTCTTTCTATGACCATCTCCTTTGATCCATGTATGTCTTTGTTGCATTTTCTCAAGCTTTAGATGTTGCTCTACATATTTGCAATTCTCCAAGCTATGTTGAATGGTCAAGAGGGCAAGAAAGAGAAGATAAGCACATGCTCTAGTAGTGAAGCCTTCTATCCTAGCACCATGACCTATTGCAACTCTAGTGTAAGAGGTGTAAGAATGCAAGAGAAGAGGAAATCGATGGTTTCTAATGTATCCGTGATCCCTCGCTCTCAATCAATTTCTTTACAAAATAGTCATAGTTTTACTCTTCTTCCCTAACATGATAGAAATACCAAAGTGCATAGTTGTTTTTACTCAAAAGCTAAAAGCAAGAGCTTAGGAAAGCTAATATTCTAGGTTAACACACATAAGAATGATGTTTTCCATTAAGTTTCAAGCTCGTATACATTAGGATCTCTCATGAACATATGCCCTAAACCTTATTCGTCTCTCCTGTCTAACTTTTGGCCTTTTACATTTCCACTAAGCTTTTGCAACATTTTACAGTTGATTTCTTTATGTGCTGTAGAAACTTTAAAAGCAAATATTAGCATTACCATTTCAAAGAAATCAAGGCCTTAAGCTAATACAAAAATTATACTTGTGCTTTTTTAAACATCCTTTTAGTGCTTTTTCATTTTTCTTTTATTATTAGCTCCTATTGACTTTCTTAGACCTTGGTTGACCAACTTTTTCTTTGACCTTCTTGGCTCTACCAAGATTATAGCATATAACTCAACTCTCCTATAATTTTGCAAATCTTTTTTTGTCTCCATTTTTGCTAATGTAACACGATAAAGTTGAGCATGAAGCATTAAAAGTAACACAAAGTACCCCATAAGAGCAACATCCACAACCAATCTTACACCTTTTTTAATACATCACTTTCCCTCCATACCAATTGCACATTTGCACTACTCTCCTTCCAAAAATGAGGTTGCAAATTTATTAGCCCAATTACCTTGATGCCATGATAGTGGTATACATTGATCCTCATACCCCATGCATATGAGCATTTCTTAGGCCATTTTCTACTAATATCCAATGTGGCATTTGCTTTTGGCCAAATGATCATCCTTCAAAAGGTTGAAAAATAACATGTCATAAAAAAGCTATCAATTTATGGCATGTTATTTTTCTAAAATTTCATAAATATTGCACATTTATAAGTACTCCATATGCACAATAATGGAGTTTTTTCTTAACTATTGGCAAGTTATTATTCCTAATAAGGCAATGTCTTTGACCTCCTTGTGTGTGTTGTACAGGATAAAGGAAGGTCTTTGGAGCTTTTAGGGCCCATTCAACAAGGTCCAAAATGTGAAACACGACAACAAACAAGAGAGTGGAGGTGTCATGCCAACATGTGAAGCTCACACCTCATTGGGGCCATTCTGGGGTTCATTAATGAGTTGTTAGTCTTTCTTGCATGCTTTGTGTATACGGAACCCAAGGTTGTTGTAGCACGAAGAATCTTTGAAATAACATTGTGAGGGAGTCAAGGTTGCCATGCTATTGTTGCATGGACTCTACAATCACTTTCTTGGTTTTCTCAACACCTAAATGTGTTCATGGAAGCACACATCTATCAATGGCTTAATGCTTATTTCAAGTTTTCAATCGCATCTCCTAAAAATCAAAGAGCTAGAGAACTTTTAAAGAATTGGTCTCGTCTCCTACAAATAATCTCCTACCAATCAACTACCGATCATGATTTTGAAGCATGCATCTAGAAAAGGCTTGATGCTTGTTTCAAGAGTTCATTGCATCTCATTTAAAAATCTAATAGCTATACTGATTTCTAGATGTCCATCCCAAATCCGTAAACGAAAGAGCCATTGTGATTTTTGAGTTTGGAAGAATTGGGCTTGATTGACCAAATGCAAATGGATTGGGAATGTCATCTAGTGAAAGCTCGTAGATGGTGTGCAACACATCATTTGCACAGTCATGGGTAGTCGCGTGGTGGTGATAGCTTGGGAAAAAGCATTCTTCCTTCCTCATCCACATCAACCTTTTGCAAAATGATTGTCTTTTTACCATCAACCTTCAAGTTCCTCTCTATCAACCCCCTTAAATGTATGTTGAGGGGTTTGTAAATTGTGGTTTGGGAGTTGTGTATGCTTTATCGATTACCCTTATCTCTTACCTCAGCACCCCTCTTTCACATTTGTGAACTTGTATTCATATAAGTGCATACACATTAAGGGTGTGTGTTTGTTTTTGCAAATGTGATAAGTTTATGCTAAATTTGGATGTATGTGTGAGATATGGGTGTTCTTGTTCTTATGGGTGCTAGTCCTATGCTAGTTTATATGGTGTGTTTGCCAATTCATAGGCTCACTTGTGATTTAGCATATGCTTAATAAAGCCCATTATAGCATCAACACCCACCCATTATATACTTCATTATTGCATTACTACTGACTTCCCTAACACTTAAGCACTCCCACAACCACATAATAATGCCAACTCTAACTCAACTTAGCTCATGGCTCATTCACATTTGATGATTGCCGCATGTTTTACATTGAGGCTTATAAAAGCCCTAAGACTTGCAATTCTTTCACCCACTCTCTCTTTTAAAGAAGCAAGAAATGTCATGCTCTTTTGCCTCCATACTATCATATGACTATCCTTTGTTTTCACTCACTTTTCTTTGCACTCACTTTTTCTTTGCAGTAATCAAGCTTATACTTTTTGTTTTTTGGGGTGAAGGAGAGGGTAGAGCATTCAAACTCGAGGGATTGAGTGTAGTTAAGGCAAGCAACATATTGGATACATTAAACAAGTGAAAGAAACAATTACTTCAATAATAAAATTTTATGGCTTAATCAACTTACATGAATTGTTACTATGCCCTTGCTGTAGTATAAGTTGTAGGTCTCACATTAATTATAGTCTATCCAACAATTCTCTTAACACTTGCTTAAAATTGCATACTCTACTTGAACATATGCAAATTCACTTAAGTTATCTATTCCAAGGATAGGGGGACCAATACGATGGCATGTAACTTAGCCTCCTACCATTTCACAATAATGATGGTTTTTTCCTCCATTGTTGCTAATGTGCCACATTATATGGAGCTTAAAGGATTTGAAGCAATCAAAAAACACATATAAAAGCAATGTCATATAGCCAATTGTTGGGGGTAAAGCTCAGGTAAAGGCGCCTCTGCCTAGCCGCCTATGTATTACTACACTGACAATAGCCATGCCTGCACAATGCAGGTGGTGGGCACTCATTACTGTCACTTCATTCTTTATTCTTTCAGTGATATTTGAATAAAGGGAAGGCTGGACACACATTGTGACTGTTGGAGTTCCCACATTGTGTGTGTCTCTCTCTTTTGGTCTTACTCCTTCCACCATAGCTCTTGCTCTAGCTCCTGCTTCCACTTTAGGGCTCACCTCCCTTTGACTGGTATCAGAGCCTTCTTCTTTGCGAGCTGGAGCCAACACACTCTCAGGTTCCATTCGAATACCTATAGCAATATCTCTTTGTTGGCAGCCATAGCCACTCCATTCGAGCTTCCTATCGATTGCATTCTTCTTGGGCACTCTTTGAGCCTTCTCGAGCAAGTTGGAGAAGCCCACCATAGCCCTCACCCTATTGGTGTAGCATCATGTTGTGTGAAACAGGCCCTTTTTTCAGCAACAACTCACATTTTTCATCTCCTACAACATGTCTTCTTCATTGGGGTAGCTATACAAGCACTTATACACTTGGTTTTGATGCTTGACATTGATCCTTTGCCTCTTAGCATTCGATTTAAGTGCTTAGCTTCAATTTTCTATTGTTATAATAGTCCAAATATTGTCATAAAATAGAGCATGACTTATCTTTGATGTCTACACTTATTGCCATTGGTTGGATGATACCAAGTTATGCTTGGTTGATGCTTATATATTCAGGGATGCTATGCCATTGCTTGGAGTTGATTTTGGACTAATTTAACCACTTCATTTACTCTGTTTTGGCTTAGGCTTGCTAGCTTGAAATACAGGCCAACACTCTATTTGATGCTTCTATGGTTAGCTTTGTTGGTCTTATGATGTCCGGTTATGCTAGGTTGATGTCTACATGTATGGGAATGCTATGTCTGTGGTATGGATTGGATTTGGAGTTGATTTTGGTACTGAAATAGCTTGGTTTAACAATGTATTCAATGCTATATATAGCAAGGATGAACCTTTTTTTACAGGGATTTTATATACCTATTGCTCCTGGCCATGATTCGGGTGTTCTACATACACTACTGATGTGTATCATTGATACTAGTACATTGGTATATCATACGCCCATGATTTGAGGTGGCTTTGAGATTGATTTACTCAGTTTTGACAGTGAATTTATTGCTGTAACAAGTAGGGCTAAAGCCTATTTGGTCAGTGTATGCTCTACCTATTGGTCATAGGTGCTTTCTGGGTGACTCATATGACTACATGGATGTATATGAAGGTTGGCACATGTCTTAAGTTTCTCAGGAATGCCTTTTGAGATTTGATCAAGTGCCATCGTAGTTGGCATTTGATCGAGCGTGTCTTAGTGGCATGCTTTGTGACAATCATTATGCCTATGGTCTGTGCTTGACCCTTCAGTACACACTTTGATGTATATGTCAGAAATGCATGCTCCTTACCTTGTATGTGTTTGATTGCCACTTAGAGATTTAGTTAGGCTTTCATTTGCATACTTTGGAGCTCTTGGATGCTTATTTGGGTTGTCATAGATTTGACATTGATTGTTACATGATGCACTGGATGTTATAGGTGATGCTTGACCAATCCCTTGCTCTGGATCTCCATTGGCATATGGTCTTGGTTCCATGATACCTTACGTATTCACATGCTATCTTTGAGCTTGGTTGCTCAATTGACATCAATCTTTCTACTAGTGGGAGCTTGATGCTATCTCTGGATATTGCAGAGCTTGTGGTTTATGCAATTGAGCTTCTTGAGTAGATGAGACTAGGATCTCTTACATGTCTATGCTCTTGATAGATACTTGTCTGTATTGGATGATTTTGGGCTGATTTGATACGTCTTCTCTTTGATCATACACTAACCTTTGTCAAGTCCTATCAGTTAGGCATACACCTAGCTTGGCTTACTCTCTCAGTTCTTTATGTCAGGGCTTGTATCCTTCTATTGACATCAATTGCACTAACACATTTGGGTGTTTGGCTCATGGTTCTTGGCTGCTACAGTGTTTGTTGCGTGCCCGCTTCATGCAAGATCTAACCTGGCAGTCATACTTGACTTTGGATCACTATTAGCTCATTGTTTGCTCTCTTTTTCTCATTGATGTGATTTATTACATTGAATTGTTTTATGCGAACTGTGATGTATTTATTGAGCTTAATCATGTCATTTTGGTGTACTTTTCATACTATTTGGTGGACAACTGGTCATTTTAGCAATTTCTCTTATTTGTTTGACTCATTATGGCTGGTCATCTCAAAGATACAGCTTTGTATAACATTGCCAAGTTGGATGGCACCAACTGTGGCTATTGGAAGTATTAAAAAGGCAAGTTTTGGTGCAAAAATTGCTTATTAAGCTGCTAAAAAACAAAGGTATTAAACCTAAGAACATGGATGATGATGACTAGGTTGATTTAGATGCATTATGCAAGTCCACTATCATTTTATCACTCTCTAAAGAGGTCCACAATAATGTTGTTGAAGATGAAGATCAGAGTGCATGGAATCTATGGGAAAAGTTTCAGAAACTTTATGCAAAGCAAAGCCCTACTTCACAGATGTATTGGCTTAAATAGTTGATAGATCTCTGCATGAAGGAGGGGACCCCATTGTCTGCTCACTTGAGCCAGTTTCATTCTATCATGAAGAATCTACTTCAACAGGGTATTGAGTTTCAAGATAATCTACATCCTTTGTTTCTATTTTGGCACTTTACATGAGTATTGGATGTATTTTGCATTGTGATCTATAGCAACAAACTTGATGGGCTAAAAGTGCAAGATGTATAGAATGCTCTTTTGATTGAAGAAATGAACAGGAAAAACAATGATGCTTCCTGTAGTTCATATGCTTTATCCATTAGAGGTGGCAATAGTGGTAAGAAAAATAATGATCATCATGGAAAGGACTCTTAGAAGTCCCAGTCTAAGTCACATGGATGCAACAAGTCCCGAGGACATGAGCCTGATCTTACATGCCATTATTGTGGAAAAGTAGGACACATACGGCCACATTGCCATAAGATGCGCAATGACAAACACAAAGAAAAGGGGAAAGAAAAAGTGCATGAGAAATCCAATGGTCGCAGCATTATACCTAGAAAGTCCAATGTAAAGATTGAGGAGATAAATCTCATGTAGCCTGAAGAGTCCAATGGTGATTACATCTTAGTAGCCTCTTCATGTGATGCCTCTCAGCTAATCGAGGCTCAATCTATGCATGCACAATGTTGGCTCTCTCGATTCGAGTGCATCTTTTCATGTGACCCCCTATCATGAGTGGTTTCATACCTATCACAGTGTATTCGGTACTGTGCACTTAGGTGATGATCAATCTCTTGCTATTGTTGGCATTGGTGATGTCACTCTACAATTTCCCTCTTGTAGCACTTTTGTTCTGCATAATATGCGTCATATACCTGCACTGACTAAAAGCCTTATGTCTGCTGGGTAGCTTGATGATGCATGTTATCATATATGCTTTGTTGATTCTACATAGAAGATAACTCATAGCAAGCTTGTTCTTACAAGAGGTGCCAAGTTTGGCAGCCTCTACCCCTTGGTTGTATTTGGTACTATTGACCATGTTTTTTCAGTGGGTTCTATCCCACATATGTCTCTCTGGCATGCTCATCTTGGGCATATGCCACTTAAGAGAAAGAAATTTCTTAGTGCTTTGTAGTATCTTTTGCCTTTTGACTACTCGCATTTTAAGTTGTGTGATCATTGTTTATATGACAGACACACTAGGAATTCCCATAAGAAGTCTACTATTCCACGCATGGGTGAGCCTTTGTCTCTTCTGCATTCATATGTATGTGGACCCATGCCCTCTCAGTCATTAGGGGGTGCGAAGTACTTTGTCACATTTATTGAAGATTATTCACGTAAGGTTTGGGCTTATCCCATAAAGCAGAAATCTAATGTCTTGGCAGTCTTTCAACATTGGCTTGTTTTAGCAGAGAAGCAGTCTGGGCATAGGCTGAAATGCCTAAGGAACAATAACGAGGGTGAGTATGTCTCACATGTATTTGAGTAGTTTTGTGACGAGCAGGGTTTTGAGCATCAATTGACCGCCCCTTACATCCCTCCCCAGAATAGTATGGCTAAGCGTATGAATAGAACTATCCAGGAGAGGGTCCGTAGTATGCTTAGCCAGGCAGGCTTACCATAGTATTTTTGGGTTGATGCAATCTCTATTGCCATGCATCTCATTATCAAGCCACCTTGTAGTGGTATTGGCTTCCAAGTTGCAAAGGAGGTATGGACACGAAAGCCTCCCTTATATGCTCATTTGCGTGTATTTGGATGTGAGGCCTTCTGCCATGTGCTTAAGGACAAATGCAATAAGTTGGATCCTAAAAGTACGAAATGCATTTTCCTTGGCTATGGAGATGCATGTGAGATGGGATATTGTCTTTGGGATGATCCGCAGGTGCAAAAAGTGATCCATAGCCATGATGTTGTGCTCCATGAGGACAAAATGCATATGCAGCTTTAGAAAGTTGTTGAGATACACATGCTTATCTTTCAGGAGGAGCCCCTTGCTCCTACACAACCAGCTAGACAACCTACAATAATAGTCGATCCTCATGGCCAGGATGTTAGACAAGATATTGGATAGGTAGCATAGCTTGCATCGAGGCATTCCACTAGGGATAGACAATGTCCTGATAGCTATGAGCCCTCCATACATTATGTATTGGTTATAGATGCAGGCGAGCCTTTCACCTATGATGAGGTTATGCACAAGGGTGAGAGTCACTCCTGGGAGAGAGCTATGCAGTTTGAGATTGACTCATTGCATAACAATCATACATGGGATTTGGTTTTCTTGCCTAGTGGTAAGAGGGCTTTGCCTTGTAAGTGGGTGTACAAGCTGAAAAGTACCCCTGGACACCTGAGGCTAGCATACAAGACCAAATTGGTAGCAAAGGGTTTTAAGCAGAAGCATGGTGTTGACTTTGATGAGGTATTCTCTCCTATGGTTAAGATGACCACCCTATGCTTAATCTTGGCTTTGGCTGCCCAGCTTGACTTGGACTTGTATCAATTGGATGTCAAGACAGATTTCTTACATGGGGACTTGCATGATGAGATATACATGGAGCAACCTAAGGGCTTTGCAGAGCTTGGTAGGGAATACCTAGTGTACAAATTGAGGAAGAGTCTTTATGGCTTGAAGCAAGCACCTAGGGAATGGTACCACAAATTTGATGCATTCATGCAGCCATAGGGGTACAGCTGTAGTGCTATGGATCTGTGCTTGTACTCGAAGACAGCCTGTAATGGTTCATTATTGATTTTTATACTCTATGTGGATGACATGCTTTTAACATGGAAAGCTCGTGATGAGTTAGATGCTCTTAAGGCTCAACTCAAGAAGAGCTTTGAGATGAAAGATCTGGGACATGCCTCTCATATACTTAGTATGCACATTACACGTGACAGGTCTTAGGGGGGCTACTCTATCTGTCACAGAAGGAATATATCTATAAAGTCCTTGAGCGCTTCCATAGGCAGGATGTGAAGCCTATTGGCTTTCCATTGCCTTCTCATGTAAAGGTATCACAAGTCAATTGTCTGCAAACAGATGAGTAGAGGACCAAGATGGCCAAGATGCCCTATGCATCCACAGTGGGCAATCTTATGCGTATCATGATAGCCACCTATCTACATTTGCAGTTGGTGTTATATGGCTACACCTAGCAAGAAGAATTGGGATGTCATGAAGGGTATCATGAGGTACCTAAAGGGCACTGTTGATATGTACATATGTTATGGTAGCCAGGATATAGAAGTCGTGGGATACACTGACTCTAACTATGTAGGACATGCAGATAATAGAAAGTCCACTTCTAGCTATGTGTTCATTTTTGCTAGAGGTGTTGTTTCATGGATGTCCAGGGTGCAAAAATACACGGCCCTTTCTACCACTGAGGCTTGTAAGGGGGCCATTTGGTTGGATCATTTGGTTGCTAACCTTAGTATTGCAGATGCTATCCCTACACTGCATTCAGACTCTATGAGTGCTATCTAGTTAGCCAAGATTTTTGTCTTCCATGCAAAGACTAAACACATTGAGGTGAGGTATCACTTCATTCGTGAGGTCATTGAGGATAGGTCTGTTGACCTTGTCAAGATCTCAACAGACTAGAATCCTGTAGACTTGCTCACAAAAAGCCTCTTTATAAAGTGCTTTGCCTTCCTTAGGAAGTTGATGGGCATTGGATGAGATGACATCTTTCCTCATCCTGTTGTATCTATGTATATGTTGTGCTATCTTTGTTGGGGTAAAAGGCCTTTGGGCCTGCCCCTGTACACTGTGACCGCCTATTCTTTATTCATATATAATATAATAATGCAATAAGGCTATCAGTTCAGTTGGACAGCACCTATATTGTGTGTGTTTTTTTCTCCCACATCTTTCTCTTCTCCTTCTCCACTACCGTTGCATCCCCTTCAACTGATATTAGAGCTTTGGATCAGAGCTTGATCGTGGAGCTTGGCCCGGCATTACTTCAGCCCGGATTGAAGACCTAGAGCTTGGAGCTTCAATGCCAGCCATGGCTTCTTCCCCCCAAGGTAAGATTTCATCTCTCGCCTCTCCTCAGCCCTCATAGGCTCTTTGCAGGTATTCCTTGGCTTCATTGGGCACCTTGTATGCCCCCATTTGTCTGCTTATCCTCAGCATAACCAACAAGCCCTACAGCAGCAGCTCACGTTTTTTTTTTTTGCACTTGTTTTAAAATCTAGCTCAAAAACCCCATTTTTTCTCATATCGCGAGCATCCGGAACCCGATTTAGGTAAGGTAAGAGTCTAACTTGGGGTTTTGGCATGCTCCGGACACAATGGTGATGTCAGATTTGACAAATTCTGATCACATATTTTTTTGTAACAGATCTGAGTTGATTTACAACAAGAAAATGTCACATTCTTAGCTTATGTGATGTCCCGAGGCTTGGTATTTGATGCCCAAATGCTTTGGAGATGTTTGCCCAATGTTTTAAGATGCGGACTTGATTTGAGCTTCCATAGCTTGATTTATGCAGGGATTTACTGTTGTACATTGTTTAGACAGTAAGATTTTATCAGAGACGGCTTATGCATAATGCTCTTTGTTGACATTCGGGTGTCCTGTTGGATGTATCGATGCTTGGTCATCATGGTTTATGCCCATATATGCTATTTGAGAGTTATTGAGCCTTGATTTGGATGCAGACACTTTGTTGTTGGTTGGGATTTATGCTACCTTGGTTGACAGGTTATTTTACCTCCAGTTTGGTTATGCCTATGGTCTACGGGTGCTCCCGACTACTCAAGATGATATGCTGATGTATTTGGATGATGCCACTTTGATGTTTATGCTCTAGGATGATTCTTGAGAAAAGAGTAGAGCTCAATTCTTGGTTCACTATCATTTTCTTTGCAGCTGGCATTTCACTTGACAAGGTTTATTGCCCCATGCTACCCATTCTGGGACTAATGTCTGATGTGGATGCTTTTGGGTTCGGCTGCGCAGTATGGCGGATGTTTAGGCTTGAATCGGCTTGCATTTGAGAATTTTGTGGAGCAGTTTGCATTTGGTTGGCTTATCACTTATGCACCTTGGATGCTATTTGGCCCTTAATGCCCCGATTATGGATCTTGGATTTACTTGGATGCAGATACATGTTTTGAGCAGTGCTTGCTCCATTGTCTTGGCAGTTGGTTATTGAGATTTCATTGCTCATTGATGCTTGGTTATTTGCAAGTTATTCCTTGATCACTAGACTTCTTGGCAATGCTTGGGTTTAGCAGTTGTGGCTTTGTTGCTTCTGTGTTGCCTAGCTTCTATGCTAGTTGGGTTGCTTTTGCCCATAAAAGTCAAAGAGCAGTTGCTCTTGATGCTTACCTGGCTATGCACTTTGTCTATTGTCATGCACTTTACAAAGCCACTTATTTGGATGTTATTGTACAGATACTTGGGCTTCTCTTGGAGCTTGACCATTGCAAGATCTTATGCCACTTATCAGTCTTGCATTGACTTGGATGCTACTATATGGTCTAATGTACTGCAGAGTCATGTTTGCCATTATGGTTATGGACTGATTTCATGGTTGAATACCATATGCTCTTATGACAGATGTCTTATGCTTTACCATAGCGTGGTTAGTTATGTCATGTAGTTGGCTATGACTCTTCTTCATGTGGGAGCTTTTGCATCCTTGGTTGATGCCTTTATGTCCTTCCGTCTGTTGAGGTTTCATGAGCCTTTGCATCATGCTTCTACCACTAATGTACTTGCATATGATTGTCTTTATGAGCAGGTTCCCTCCATTGGGATAGCCCTCTAGTGCTTGAGCTCTGTGGATGCTATGGATAGCCTTATTCATGATGACTTGCGTCTTCTACAAGTTCTTCTACTTCAAAAATTGTTTGCTTCCATTGTGGGAAGCTTGGGCATGTTCAAAGAAAATTCTTTAGATGGATTAGAAAATAGTAGAGACAGAGACAGACTCGACATGAGCAGGGAGTCAGAGATACAACAAATGCAGTAGGTGTTACCACTCTTACTAGTGGTGAGGTACATGCAGTTACCCATGATGATACAGTTGAGCATGTACTCCTATCATCTTGTTTCCCTACAGCTTACTTGCTTAGTGATCAGTCCTATGCGTTTGATTGCCTTTTGGACTCTATGGCATCTTGTCATGTTACCCATCATAAAGCATGGTTCTCTTCTTACATGGAGGTTGACAGATGTATTGATTTGGGCCTTGAGCAATCTTATGCTATTGTTGATACAAGGAATATACACCTAGCTTTGCCTAATGGGACTTCTCTTATACTCATGGATGTTTTACATGTTCCCATGCTCAGTAAGAGCTTGATTTCTGTCAATCAGTTGTATAATGCAGGATATACTATTCCTCTTTAGGATAGGTCATGGAAGATCTATTGTGGTTGCTTGGTTTTGGCCAGAGGTTCTAGAGTTGGTTCTCATTACCAAGTGCATGTCTCTCATGTGGGAGATTCTATGGTTATAGTTATCCGGATACCACATGCATTGTTATGGCATTATCGCCTAGACCATATGCACCACAGAGAGATGGAGATCTTGTCTTGTTTAGACTCATTGTTGCCTCCTATGTCACTTATAGATATTGATGCTTGCCCTGATTGTACTCTTAGTCCTTGCGGAGCCCCCTTGGCTTATGGCTATTGTACGAGGCATGCTCCTCTAGATCTTGTCCATTGTGCAGTATATGGACCTATGCCTTCCCAGTCACTTGGTGGAGCGTCATACTTTGTGACCTTTGTTGATCATGCTACCCACCATGTTTGGGCTTTTCCCTTGGTGCAGATTGAGGATGCTGCAGTTATGCTTAACAGGTTTATGGATTCTGCTGGTAGCAGGCCTAGGTGCTTGTAGATGGATTATGAGAGTCATGCTCTCTCTCCCAGCTTCTAGACCTCTTGTCAGTAGTATGGCATTGATTTCTTGTGCCCACGGTATTATGGGATTGCTCATGGCATGTGCCTGACCTTACATGCAAAGGTTGCTTCTATGCTTACCACAGTTGGGTTGTCTTATGGCTTTCGGGCTGAGGCCCTTATGATGGTAGTCTATTTGGTTAACAGGATGCCATGCTTGACCTTGGATGGTATTACACCCCATGAGGCATGGAGTGGCATGCAACCCTCCTATGATTACTTGAAGATGTTTGGCTGCCAAGCATCTGTACCTATGCCACATGAGCCTATGTCACGTAGATGTATCCTCCTTGGTTATGGAGATGGTGACTTTAAGGTCTACAGATTATGGGATTTGGTGGATGCCCACAGCAGGTCATATGCAGCCGTCATACTGTCTTCTATGAGACACAGACACCTCTCAGGCCTCTTGATTAGCGTTCAGTATGCTTTATGATTGATTTTACAGCAGCTATAGTGCCATTACAACAAGATGTTTATGCTGAAAATGAGGCACTTATTAGCCCAGATGACATAGCTATGCATAACAATTAGGGTCAGGATGTTGGTGGTCAGTTGCGAGAGCTGTTTTCTTACAGTTTTGTAGGCTGGACAGCTAGCCATATGTTAGTCTTCCACTTTGTTGAGACCACATGTAGTCTTGAGACCTCGTTGGACGAGTGTTCGGGATGTTGGCTCTCTTTCAATGATTGACTCTGGAGAGTTTGACTACTCTTCGCTGCCTTGTATGCGCTACGGTGATGCTATGCGCGACTCTGATGCTTTATAGCCATGCACTGATGAGTTGTGCTTGCTTCATGAGAAGCATTCTTGGATTGCTCCATTGTATGGAGCTGGGGGATCGCTTATCTCCTGGATGTTGTGAACTCGGGGATGCTTGACTCTTCTTTTGTAGTGGTTCCCGACACTTCTTGCACAGCTCACTTTCCGATTGGGCATTGGGCGAGATGTCATGATTCCTCACCTTGTCCACACTGGCCTTTTAGTGGGAGGTTGTTGGGGTAAAAGGTCTCTCGGCCTGCCCATGTACACTGCGACCACCCATTCTTTATTCATATATAATATGATAGTGTAATAAGGCTGTCAGTTCAGTTGGACAGCACCTATATTGTGTGTGTTATTCTCTCCCGCATCTTCCTCTTCTCCTTTTCCACTGCCATTGCATCCCCTTCAGTCTTTCCTTTTTTCTTTTCACTCCTCACCGAGGCTGATTCACCTTTAAGTGGGAGGTTGTTGGGGGTAAAGGCACCTCTGCCTAGCCGTCTTTGTATTACTACATTGATGGTACCCACGCCTGCACATTGCAGGCGCCCATCACTGTCACTTCATTCATTATTATTTCAGTGATATTTGAATAAAGGGAAGGCCTGTCACACATTGTGACTGTTGAAGTTCCTACATTATGTGTGTCTCTCTCTCTTGCTCTTGCTCCTTCCACCATAACTCTTGCTCCCGCTTGTGCTTCCACTTCAAGGCTCACCTCCCTTCACCAATCCTATGGCTTTTGTAACACGTGAACTTATTCTCCACACAAATCATGCATTGGCATCATTTCACTTTACAAAGTGATTAAATGGTGGAGGGGATTGTAATCATATTGGTGCACTTACTCTCATGCCATGACAACAATGATATACTTGGAACCTTGCGCCCTCTCTACATGAGCATTTTTCAAGGCCATTGTCTACTAAAATCCAATGTGGCATTTGCTTTTAGCAAAGTGGTCATGCTTCAAAAGATGGAATTGAAGCCGCTCCAAATCATTATAAGGGTGTCAATTTATGACACATTGTTTTTTCTCTTAGTTTAGAAATGAGACACATTTATGAGTAATCCACATGCACAAAAATCGATTTTGCTCTCAACTAATCACAAGTATGGTGTTTTTAAATGCATAAGATTGAAATATCAAATTGTTAATCATTTGTATAACATATTTACAACTTTGTTATGGATGATCTTATCCATATTAGGTTGAAAAAGGAACAAAAAGGCTTCCCCTTAGTAGTGAACATTACATAGCATTATTTAGTGACATATACAATCTTTTAGCATTTTCCTTTGACCTTAAGATTCCTTAAGACATATTGGAATGTCTTGCATCATTGCATTGTAGTTGTCGGCCAAAATACTTTTGGCTTCTTTGATGCACCTCAACACTTGTGGCATTTTTAGTGCTACATATGTATTTTAACTCTATTTTCTTGGACTCATCATTTATGCTCTGTCTATCACCCTAGAAGTGTCTACCTCACGTGCAATTAGTTGTGTAGGCTAGCCCTATCCATGGCTTTGACTATCTTACTCCATGATGCTAGAATTTTGGACACCTATAAAAAAGATTCATATCTTTTTCGTTACATTGGCAAAAGTAGCACCATGGGGAAAAATCCTTGAATTTCACCAAAGTTTCCTTTGTTTGCAAATTTCATGCCATGATCTATCATCATAAGAAGAAGTTTAGCCTAAGAGAAGTTGTCAATCTCCAAACTTTCTAAAGTCACTTCCCCCACACACTAAAGGATTCATGTGGCAAATGCTTGTTCCAATCATTTGCCACTTTCATAATCCACTTTGGATTGCTCTCCTCTAGATCATTTTTCTTCTTAGCTTTGGTGAGGGGCAATCCTCTACTAGTTGTCCATTATTTGCATGGGTTGACCACCCTAGTACTACAAGTTGTTGGCCATGGCTCCTTGATCATCCTAAGCTATCCTACATTGTGCTTTTTGTTGAGCGAGCCCAATTTGGTTTTGGAGATCTCTTGGCTTCTTAAACTGCATAGCTCCTACATCCCATATGTTAGACCATATCTTAATTCTTTTCTTATCCAATTGCAAATTGAGGTTGTGTCACTAGTGCCATCTCGTCCCTACACATAGCATCATCTATCCAATTTGATTGTAGTAGGGAGGAGTCACCCTCGTTGTTTCCTTGGCCCTTCCATCTCAATCTACTATGATATGTTGCTAAGTTAGGAATAATAAGTGTGCTAGAGTTGACTCCTTGATTGCCAGCTTCACTCAGTTAAAGAGTCTATTTGACCATCCCAAACCTTTGGGGTCCATTGGCTATCTTAATCTAGAATCACATCACAATAAGTTGTTGGCTAGGGAAGAGAAAGAATACAATGAAAGGAGAATTTTCGCATCGAACTCTAAAAGAAAGTTGAATACAATGAGAAGGACAAATAGTCCCTGCATGCAACCTAGGTGTTAGCGAGGGCATAGATCATGATAGAAGGCAATACCAAAAAATGGAGAAGAGTACTTGCACTTTAGAGTGTGCTAAAACCTACAAGTAATAATAGTAGCCAATAGAGGGGAAATGCAATAAATAGTAGAAAATTCCCAAATCTAGCCTACCTACATTTGGTGAATAAAATAATGAAAACACCATGAAAAATGTAGATCGCCATCATAATGCTAGATGCCCCATCCCGTGTGGTGTGGATTTTGTCAAAAACCATAGAAAAAGAAATGGACTGAACTAGAAAATAAATACCTAGTGTGACTACACCTAAAACATGACTAAAAAATAAATACATGTTCTAGCTAGAGCTCTCTCCTCTATCAAAACATATGACATACTAAAATTTAGAGTTCCTAATGTCCCCATCTAACTCAGATTGAGGCTCACATGCAAGAGATGATAGACAGGACACACATGATTGCTAACACCACCTCTCTGATCCTCAATGTGGTTGAAGGCCAAAGAAGACGAAATAGTTCCAAGGATCACAAAAGAAGTGTCAAACCTAATGGTCTGTCTCACTAAGGAAACTCCTCACAATCCTAGGGATCCCCCTCTGAAGCACAAGGAGCCACGGAATCCATAGCCTCATCGCCAAGATTGTTCCCTTCTAAAAGGAATGGTGGGTACAAGCGAATCAGTAGAGGAGATGGTGGGGGATGGGATAGAACCTATGGGAGGGGTAAAGGGTGCACGATCAAGAATAGGTGCACCTATAGGAGACTACCTCGAAAGACCTTATACAATGAAAGGGAAATGGAACCTATAAAGCCCTCTCTCTTACCAACCTATTGCTAAGATAGCCCTTGTAGAAGAGTCCTCAATAAAGACAACTAGCTCAGTGAAGAAAACTTGAGGACCGAGTCTAGTAAGGCCATGAATAGAGGGAAGTGGAAAGCCTAAGTTTGGAACATGTAGGACTTTTTAAGTGGAGCTCAATGGATGACGAGTAATAATAGCAAAGTGTTAGCACTATTAATAAAACACCTATGAGAGGCCACCACAATTATTTTACCCTCAAATGGACAAAGATTGAGCAACAAACCTCCTCAAATGAGGCATATCACTGAAAGCACCGCTATTAATGAGCCAAGGCCTCTCTAAAGATGAGGCAATTGCCGAAGGATCCTTCAATATATGGATACAAAGGAGCACGGACTCATGGGTAAAAGCTAGTGAAGAAGTAAAGGAGGGCTTAGCCACATCCTTTGCTCTTGGATGAAGGTGAGGGTATTTCTTCCAACACTTCTCCTTATAATGGGTGCCCTTCCCGTAGTGTGGGCATTCAAGATTCTCTAAATATGTGTCAAAGCTCAAGGAAGACTTCAAAAGGTGAAGCTCCTTCTTATTCTTGGCCTTTCTCCTTCTCGTTACCCCCTCCCACACCTATTGTAAAAGCTTTCAAAGAAATGGATCCATTGGCTCCAATCTCCTTAAGGCACTCTTCATGCTTCAAAACAAATGATACTACTCCTAGAGAATAGTCTCTCATACCCTAGAGGTCAATAGGATAGTATAGAAAACATCATACTTAGGAGATGGTAGACAAGTAAGAAGGATCTTTGCCATATCCTCTGAAAATATTGTCCTACCATAGGGATGCAAGCTCATCTTGCATGCCTCCATTCGATTCATGTGCTCTTGCATAGAAGGGGATTTGTGAATTGAGAGCATTCGAATTTTCTTTTCTAGAGTCATGCAATGGGCAAAGGTCTTTTGATGGTAGAGAGAGGCTAACTTTGTCCAGACTTTCAAGGTGGTCCAAAGTTTGTGCACATGGACAATGATAGAATCCTGAAAGCTTATGAAAAGGAAAGACCGAGTTCTAAAATTGAGCCAACCCCATAGAGTAGCTTGGTCCATCATAGAACCAATGCATGGATCATTAGATGATGAATAGGCACGGAAATAAAATCCCAAATATTAAAGGCGTTGAGGATGCACTCTGCTTTACATGACTAAAGGGAGTAGTTCAACCCATTAAGTCGATCTTCATTTAGTAAGGAAGGAAGCATCGGCACTTGAATAAGAGGTGTTATCACAACTATGCAAGGCTTGGAGGTATGGGCTTATGGATAATTATGGAGAGAAGTAGGGGGGAGAGGGCTTCTTTGATCTTCTCGACCTAATTGAGTGAGACAAGGGCTCTAAATGTCAATCTTCAAGCCAATCTTTGCAACGAATTGACTAGTGAAACTACCTATCAAGAGAAGAAGGAAGAAGCTCCTCTTCAAAATTGTCAAACGCATTGAGCTGGTAGTAATCTATCTTTAAAAAACCTACAAGCACACTAGGAAAATTTGCATTTTGGTGTTAGGATGCTTGAAAGGAGGGTAAAATAACTACCCCCTACAAAAGGAACTTGTAGTTATCTTGCACACTTTGTAGAAGGCTTGAACAATGCAAAAAATCTGCATTCTTCATGATAGATCTACTCCAAATAGCAAGTTGAGTGTGGCCTTCCCTTCTATAGAACCTACAAGTTCTTGCATTGGTGATGATACCATGTGACAGTATGCAACATAAGAGGAAACATGAACACAAAGAGAGAAGAGAAAAATTGTAATGAAATGAGAAAATTTGCACTAAACTCTAAAAGAAAGTTGAATACAATGAGGGTTGATTTGTCCCTACACATAGCCCAAGGTATCAATGACGGTACTAGATTAGGCTCACGATAGATGGCAACACTACAAGAGGAAGAATAGTATTTGTATGTTGGAGCGTGTTGAAACCTACAACAAGTGATAATAATTGGCCAACCAATGGGCATTGCTATAAATAGTAAAAATGTCCGAATTTGGTTGACCTAGTCAAATACAGGTTGAAAATGTTGGCTGTCCTACATTTAGTGAATAAAATATTGAAAATGTTAGGGAAAATTGTTGATTGACATCGTAACATTGGCCACCTCATCCTTTGTGGTGGTGTGAATGTAGTAAAAACCATTGGAAAAGAAATTCACAGAGTTGAAAACTAACCAACCTAGTGTGAACAAACCTAAGACCTTACTAAAACAAAAATGTATGCTCTAAATAGAGCTGCCTCCTCTATCAAAGCACATGACAAACTTAATGTGAGAGCTCCTAATGTCCTAATATGAGGCTCATAGGTAGGAAATGATTGTGCATGGCTTACATGATTGCTAACATACCTCCCTTGATCTCCATAAGAATTCCCTCATCCTTTATTTCATCTTTCCCTAGCATGTCTTGGAGACTCTCCCTCCCCTTTGGAGGTTCACTGTAACACTTACTATGTGTTGAATTCCTAATTGAAAAAACCCTTACCTATAAATTTATCATGAACAAAACACCCCCTTTTCCTATTGAACTTGTGAACATCCCCCTTCATGATACCCTTATATATGTAACAATAGCTTAAAAAATGGATTTAAAAATCCATTTTATTGAATCCACATGATATACTTACATATTTGTGAGTAGCCCTCCCCCCCCACTTGGAGAATGGGAACATGGATGCCACGTAGACTATTGTGATGAGGCTAGAAAGGTTTGTGCTGCTATAAGTTTACCGACCAATCTAGTAATCACTATGTCCCATTTGCCAAACTTGTCCTTCACTTTGCTATGGAATTGTTTGAATTTGTTTTTCACAATGATACCCACATGCAAGAAGCACCCTAGGTATCTGAAGGTGATGTCAAGCCTTTTGGATCTAAGGCCTCTAACCCATTTTGAGGGGTCCTCCCAACCTAAGTAATTAACTCAACTTTATGAGCATTGATTTTTGGTCCTAAGAGCTTGGCAAAATCATAACACACTTTCAATAGCATCTTAATTGCTACTGTACAACCACTACATTGGGGTTATCATTTGTGAACATTTGTGATACAAACTTGCTTCCATCTTGGAGAGTTAATGCCTTGAGAGAATTACCTCTTGCTTTGAGTTCAAGGTTCTTGAGGTGTGGTTCGATGAGTAGCGCAAAGAGAAGAGGGGCAATAGGGTACCTCTATCTCACCGATACTTTAGAGAGAACTCTTTTGCATGGTAGTCATTAATGGAGATGAATATTATGGCATTAACAAATAACACAACTATTAGATTCAAATAAAAGGCAATATGATTCTTCATAAGCCTTTTCAAAATACATATCGACTAATAGCCAACTCTACTTCTGATTCATTGCATAGTCCATGGCTATAGCTAAAATCATCATTGCACCATGAATCCCCTAGCCTTGCATAAAGCCATATTGGAACACTTGTGATTTTGGACAATAGAAGTTTGATCCTCTTTGCCAAAGTCTTGGATACAACTTTATAGATGACGTTGAGCATTCTTAAGGGATGCCATTCAAGCGGTTTGCTCTTGTCTACACCCTCAGGGATGAGCATCACTATCCCCTATCGATGAAGCGAGATTTTGCCCTAGTACTATCTATGGATGTCATTGTAAGTATCACAAAGATCATCGGCACAAAATTTTCTAGAAATGTTGGTAAAATTTCATTGATATGCCATTATGACGCGGGGAGTTTCATCTCTTTAGTCCCATCAGAGCCCATTCAACTTCTGTGTGGTGAAAGGTATTGCAATGCAAGAGCATATCTCTTCCTAAGGATGTTGCAAGAGCATAATTTTTGCTGCAAAAGCTCTATGGAGAAAGCACAAACGTTTAATTCGAGGGATGAGGAAATGTCTTGGGCTGGAGGCTCCTTCGGTCCTCATGTGCCTTGTATATGATAGGCCTTTGGAGACACTTCAAAACGTGAAACACATGTAGGGCCGATAACGTAGCATGCCTACATGTCAAGCTGACTCAGAAGTTGGCCCTTTTCGGGAGATCATTAATTAATGAGTTATAATTATTACAATTATTGTCATTACTATTAATACTGCACCTATTCCGCAATTAGTTAATAAATATATACAGAAGCTCTCTCATTTGAACCGTCCCTTGCGCTTCTTTGATCTTCACTTGCCTCTGTCTCTGTCAGGAGTCATGACATGTGAGCCCACTCCATTTCAACCATCGCCTTCCTCCATCGAGTTCCCGTTTTGTCTCGAAGCTGCCATAACCCTTCCCGCCTAGACCCTCCTCTTTTGCCCTATCCTGCATTCTCGCGTCGATCTCTTCATCCTCTTCATTGCATGATTTCCCTCTCCTTGGTTCTATCCTAGGGTTTTCTGCTTCTCACCTCCGATCACACCCTGCCTGTCGACAACATCCGACGCCATTAAACGGAAGAAGGCTTTCAGGCTGCCATTGGTTTGTCTGCGTTCTGACGTGACTTCTGCATCCCTTTCAGCTGCCATCCACATCGGATTTTATGGTCCCGTGGACCAACAAAGTGCGGCATCACTTTCTGCAATAGCACCTGCTTTTGGTTTACTTGCAGTAGGTAACAGTTGCAGATGCTTGAAATCCTCAAGGGAGGGGTTTCCTGTCTTCGATCAAGCTCCGTATTGTATTTGGTGTGGCAAAGCTCTATATTTTATTTGGATTGGCGAACCAGTTGAAAGGCTGCAAGTCTTGATGTATGGTCAAGATGTATGGCGTTGGGATGCTGGGCAGCTACCTTACACAAGGCGTCTATGCGGTGGCGAGCCCTTTTCAACCATTTGGGGGTGCCGTGGATATAATCGTGGTGCAGCAGGAGGATGGCACATTCAAAAGCTCCCCTTGGTACGTAAAGTTCGGAGACTCTCAGGGTGCCCTCAAAAGTAGAGAAAGGATTGTTGATATATCGGTCAATGATGTCCCGGCTGGTTTTCACATGTTTCTGGATAACAAAGGTGAAGCTTATTTTGAAAAAGAAGTGGATGCTAATGAAAGTGGGGTTTTTGCACCCCCTCATACTTCACTGTTAAGCGATAGCCAACAAAATAATAACAGTGCATCTCCTGAAGGCATTATTCAGATACAGGAGGGTCCAGAACTGGCAGAGTCTGACGCATGTAGAAGTGAAAGTCCAGAACATGCAGAGGGAATGTGTAATTCTGACAAAGAGCGATCGGAGATGCTGGAGACTTCAAGCAGCTTTGCAGGTGATAGCCGTATTTGTGAAGCTTCAGTTGGTAATGATGAGCTTGATCCAGAGACAGCTTCACTAGAACAGAGGCTATTAGATCAGGAAGGATTCAATGTAGGCATGGGCTCTGAACCAACTGATGGAGTCTCAAATATTATGGAAATAAATAAGACATTAGAATCAGAGGGAGGACTGCTTTCCTCTAGTGCAGACTTAGATACGAATGCTCTTTCAGTGGGTGTTGATACCGACAATTTATCAGAATTCTTAAAAAATACAGGTGGTGTGGCAGGAGAAGAAACAGTGGTCCATCTTGACAACCAAAGAGAGACTAGCATGGAGGCGGAATGGACTGATGACACTTGTATTATTGGACTTAGTTTAGATGATCAAGCATCATCTGCTGAGATATTATCATCAGCTGATAATAGTTTAACTGTGAACCTGGATTCAGAGGTTGCAAGCTTGCGTGTTCATGATGATAATACTGATCATGGAGAGGCAGAAATGTTCATTTCAGTTGATTCTAATGTAGTAACACTTGAAAGTATAGAAGTATTGGAAAGTTTTAATATGGTTTCAGAAGACATAGCTGCATGTGAGATAGTTGAATCTGACACTTTGAATGAAAGGGACAAGTTTGATACTACTGAAGAAATGACGATCGACAACAAGCTTATTTTACCTGAAAAGATGGAACTGTTGGAGATTTCTAGCACGGACTCATGTGTTAATAGTGCATCAATGGATAAAATAGATTTCAAGCAGACTGAATGTGAGCCAACGATCTGTGCAATAGAAAATCCAGACATCACTGTAAATGATGGTTGCACAATCGAAGATAGGGGGGAAGAGTCAAGTGCTTCAGAACGGGATGTAGTTTATAAGATGGAAGAAGGCCTTGCTGCAGATGATACAAAGGACATGAACACCAAAGCTGTTACAGTTATGCCCCCTTCTAGGTGGAGCCTTTGGCCTCTATCATTCAGGAGATCCAGAACTGAGAAAATTCCTTTGTCCTCATCAAGCATGCCAAAGGAAACTATATTGGCAGCCACAAGTGTTGCAATGAAAAGTCCATATACTGAGGAGCTTCTGGAAAAAAATGGTTTTTACAAGCCCAAAGTGCCCACTTATGTCCCAACATCATCACAGCTTGCATCATTAAATTTGAAAGAGGGCCCGAACAAAGTCAGTTTTACTTTCCCAAGAGGTGCTGGGAAAACACAGGTCTGTTGGCATGTTACATTTCCCTTACATAATGGTTTCACATATTAGTTAAAAAAAGTGAGTCACTTCTCAGGCATGCAGGTGGATGCTCGGATTTATTCATGGAGGTGGAAGACCAGGATTGTCATTTCTGATGTGGATGGGACTATCACAAAGTAAGTACGTGTGTTGCATTACTGGCAAGAAACAGTTCAAGTATCAACAAGTTTATTGAGCAAAGAGTTAGACAGGTTTATATGTATACACATTTGCGATATCCACACATAGCTCAATTATATCAAAACATTGTAGTTGGAGATTGAAAAGAGTGACTCATTCACCCTAGGATATTGGTTCATAGAAATGGATTGATGAGGCTTTACTCTTATGTGGTTGAATTGCTTACATTAATTGCTAACACTTTTCAATGATAACATACCATATTCTTTTCAATGATAACATACCATATTCTTCTGGATATACTGAATTGATCGCATGGGAGAATGAGTGTGTCATTGCTTGAATGTGAAAACACTTGTATAAGTGCAGATAATGTATCCATGGTATGAGCCATTGCTATTTTCATGTAGAATTGATGACATGTTTTAGTTTTCATAATAGTTCGAGTCCCACGAAGGCTTTGCTCAAGTAAAGAAAAAATAAAAATTTGACATCGTTCTAAGATATAGCTATGGAGCATGTATTACTTAACTAAATAACTGCAATTGAATGAAATAAATCCGGACAGCTTAGCACTTGTATTGAAGGGCTTTCACTCCCTTCTTTAAATATCCATTCTTTAAGTATCAAGGGATTATAAAGCAAGACATGGCTTGATAGCTTGTATGATCATGATGAAATTAAGAAAAGGAATGTATTATTCTTCTATGACAAAGAGAGCCAAAGAAGGCTGTCGGGGAATGCTCTTAAAATTAAAACTACAAACAGAAGTTCATGCTTATGTTCGCATCTTCAAAATCCTAGCTATTATTAATGACAGGCTGGCTAGCCTTGACAAGTCAGTATCAGCTCAATACAGAGAGCTGGCAAAAGCTCAGTTGAATGTGTATATGGTCTAGTTTGACACCTGGAACTGGGTCATCCCTTGTATCTGAGCTTGGTTTTTAACTCAGCCACACAACTACGGCTCTAGCCTAACTACATGCTTAAATATGCACAATCTTGGTCATTTAAATTCTCTTTTTCCTAGCTCAATAACAGCTGAGTTTGGCTTCCTATTTCAATATTTCTTAAAAGCAATCCAAAATCAGTTTCATAATACTGAAATGTCTAGTGCTTATGTCTTTTGAAGAGAGCCAATTACAGAAGTCATCAGGAACATCAGTAGAGTTGAACAATCAGCTGGTAGCAATGTTTAACACGGGTTAAGGCTTTATTTACACAAGGAGAACAAAATGATCATCTATCACATCGGATCCCATGTCTGTGTTTATATGTATCTTATTTGGTTTGTGAGGTGGATATGAACTCACGTGAGGAAATAGATTATAATATTCACTCACTTTATGTGCAGTCACATGAGCTACTAGCCCAAGCTTAGTCTCAAACTACCTTAGTTGATAGATTGGTGTGCACATGGCACTTGCTACTTTCAAGGAGATTCATCATGGTTTAAATTTTTATAACTTGACGAGAGTTTTGTGTTTATATGTATCAAAGGAGATTTTGCTGTTAAGATGTGTAATTAATGGAGTGCAGGTCTGATGTTTTGGGCCAAGTAATGCCTCTTGTTGGAAGAGATTGGAGTCAGTCTGGAGTCACACGGCTTTTTTCTGCCATTAAGGTGATTTATCTCTGCATTTCTTATTGGACTTTTTTAAGCCTTACTAGAACTAGTCTTTGAAGAAGCAGTTTCATGCACTCTTGTAAGAAACCAATCGTTTAGTCCATTTCTGTATCCTTGTTCCTCAATGGGCTAAGCAAGAGATCTGTTAAGATTTTAAGTTGAAGGAGAGATTCATAAAGTTTAATCAAGAAGAAAGATGTTTTGAAGATTTTCTGGAACACGATCATTTTGCATCTATAGGAACTTTATAGTTTGTTTGAAGCAATGTGATTTTTCTCTCTTCCAATGAAATCTCAGTAAGCAGTGTGAATGCCATGTCCTCCAATGAAAACTCCTGTTAATGATAAACAATCTCATTCCTAAGTTGCACATCTTGTTTAATGATCTGTTGGATTGGGGAAATTTGCTACAAACAGAGACTGTAACCAATGCTTTTGAGAGATGAGACCAGAAAAATTGTGCAAAGGTTAGGAAGACACACTGATATTTTTTATGCTCGGCTAAGCCACATTACAATAAACATGAGCATCAGTTCATTTTTGAATGACAGTTGGCACAAGGGTTGATCCTGTCCCAAAGTTGCCCCTTGTTGAAAGGAGCTCCTTTGTCTTTGGATGTAGGTTGTCAATTGAGAGGCTTGATGCTGAACCCACATGAATGGCATGAGAGCTGATCTTGTCAAGGAATCTCCATTGTCTTGGATGTAGGGGGTTGAGCATTAGGCTTTGTGATGAACTCCTGCAAATTGTTGTTGTGAGGATAGGCTTGGCCTGTAGATTTCTGGAATAGTTGGTGCCATGCAAAGTGCAAACCTTTGGGAGGTTGCGCAAGATAGGAACTCGAACACATGCTATTTATAGAGATTGACAAGGGCATGTGACCAAGTTTGTTTGATAGGGTTTTACAACTAGCTGACTATCCACCCATGTTTGATTTTTCACACAACTATGCCTACATGCCAGATCTTTTGCTCCTTCCTATGAACCACACTGTTGAATCTGGAAGTTGGAGATTATGATTTAAAAAGATGCACCTTGGTCCTTCGATCTAGGATCTTAGATTACGGAAAGAGGATCCATAAACCAAAGCACAAGTGTGTACAGCCATGCAGGTTGTGGGCTACCAACAGAGTGCTCCAAGACTGATTCTCTCTAGCAGGATGCAGTGTGCATGTATTAGATCAATGATGACATGGAGAAGTGGGCTATACATAAGCATGAATAAAGATAAATAATGATCACATCAACCAGCCATAAATGCCATCATAAATGCTGGTCGGCCAAGGTAAAAAAGTACTGCCCATACAATAATAATGCTTTCAAATGCTGAGGCAAAGAAATGGCGGCAGAACCCATGAAATTTACTATGCCAACATGATTGGGCAAACAAAAGCGCATGCTAGTACTGATTGTAGCTGTTGTCTCTCCTTTAGTGTAGGCAATTTCCCCTTGTGGATGGATCATGACTTTAAGTAAAGTTTAGTACTTGGGTTTTACTTTCCTGCCCTTTTTTTTCACCCTTTGCCTCTTGAGTTTCACACTTTTGGGCATTTTCAACCTTAAAATTAAGGCTCACCACTTTTTGGCACAAATACTTTTCTTAATAATCAAGGCATAAACGATGTTAGATCTGAAAAGAAACTATACCTGAGTTCATTATTTCCGAGTCAATGTATTCTTGTTCTTTCATTCAGTTCTTCATTAGTATGCTTCAGTCGCTCCACATTTCTCTGACATGGTATCAGAGCCAAAGCATCTTGGTTTTGGTGCTGTCTTCTGTTTTTGACTCCTGTTTCTGGTCTGATCTATCCTCCTTAACTGCTGCAACCTTGCATTTTGCTGCAATTGTCATTCAGCTTGCCTGGGCAAATCATTTTTCAGTTGGTGGCAGTTTTCAACTGTTGAAGCGTGGGCAGCCCTGTGTAATCTATGTTTTCAGTGTTGAACCTTGCATTTTGACAGTTGTACCGTGTTGTGATCAGCCCAGCCATTGTTTTCATTCAGCTGCTGATATTTCTCCTTGCTTTGCACTTGTTTTTTCTTCTTTTCTTTGGTAGATGTCAACTTTGACAACTTGCACTTCATCCTTTCTGCACTTTATTTCAACCTGATCTACACACTCGAGGGAAGGTTCATATGTGTCAGTTGTCATTCCTCTATTCACCACACACTCCACATACACTTTCTCTCTCTTCCTACTTGAATTGTTAAACTTATGCTATTAGGCTTATAAATCATAGGTGCCTTAGTTATTCTCTCTAAAACGCGTACTTATCTTCTTTTTTGTGTATCATCTATCAACAACTCCTCCATATTGTAACCCTGATGACAAACTTGAAGGCCCTAACTACTTAACTTTGAAATGTGATAATGAAAGTATGGTTTGTTCAAAAGCATATTTGTTTTGTATTTTGGCTTGCGTCCTTGATAACCCTCTTTGGAGAGAGAGAGAGAGAGAGAGAGAGAGAGAGAGAGAATCAACACTTAATTTACGAAAAAAAAGAATCAACACTTAAGTCTTAAAATCTAGAGAGAGATCATATCAACCATAATTCGTGAAATTTGAGATATAATAATCAAGTTTCAACAATAATAAAGATTCAAAACATTGTAATCAGCAATGGATTGTCGCATTCATGATATAACATTGTAGTCAAAAATGTTGCATAAGTCCAACAAGTGTGCATTGTAAAGACACAAAATATGCACTAAACTTTAAAGTCTAAATATCCAAGTTACAAGAGTCTCAATTTCCAAGTCAATACTCTAAAGTTTCAAAAGGCTAGCCACTAAGTGCTTTGATTAATGGAAGATGGCTCCATTGTGCCTGAATGCTCGTCTTGCTGAACAACATCCTTGCTATCACCATCACCATCATTATCATCATTGCAATTTTTTTCCCAACGTATAAAAGAATCAGCCTTTGCAACTGATGTACGAGCTAGCAAGCGAAGATTGGAGCTCACATAAACTAGGTCATTCGTCTTCATTGCACCAAGAAGATTTCTTTTCTTTGAGTGAATGTGATTGAATGAGCTTTATAGTTGCTCTAAACAAGAAGAGCTAATTGTTTGGCTAAGAATACGAATAGTCAAACTTTGCAACTCTAGAGCTTTTGCCCCGTAGTCCTTCCACCATAAAGCAACCCAATATTTATCTTATTCTCTAGTGCATCCTTTGTACCAAACATCCCTAATGTTTGCCGATACACAGAGAGCTGATTTTTAATTTGCACTGCATTTCACGGCTAGGGTAAAGCCTTGCAAGCAATGTGTTCCAACCTTGATCACCTCAAGGTCTCTTTTTTGCATCTTTTCTTGAAATTGAGGATCAAGCACATATGTTGCAGTATGCATAGGAGAGTCATACTCATTCCATGTATTGATGTATAATTCCTTGATTTGCTCATACCTGGCTGCGTTTGGTTTCAAACTCTCCAACCTCTCAATCATGCGATCCATACCTTCATAGATCTTTCCAATGCATGGATCCTTGCCATCTGCAAGCCTCAACATGTGCATAATAGGATCAACCATTTGGTTGGTGTGATTCACCTTGTCCTAAAAATTTCTATTAGTGACATACGCATTACATAACACAGCAGTAGCAGTGGTAGCCCCAATCCAATTTTCATACTCATCACTAGCAAATAACTCTCTAATTGCACCTTTTATAACGTGCCCGTCTATTGGCTATCCAAGTACGTTTTAGTGGACCATCGAGAAACGAATCTAAGCATCGTTGCTCAGCACTTCCACGGACCTGAAACTTGAGTCCTTAGTGGTCAAGATCTCCTGACAACATTCTAGAGTCGGGTCTTGGATATCCTACTTTACGCAGAGATACCCAAGCCGAAGCAGACCCATGCCGCACTTAGTACAAAAGAGAATGGAAAACAAGAGGGATGCACTACTCAACCTCTCTACCTGTAGGGCATAGTCCCATTCCGGTCCCTTAAAATGGCATGAATCAGGTTTTAACCTATTAATATTTAAAGGTCGAATGATAGTAAAACCTTGTGAGAAGCCTCCGAGTTCTTTGGGACCATCTTGTCGTAGGACAGACCCGTTGCGGGTTTTGCCCACGCGCTTCCCTTGATAGCTTTAGTTTTCTAACTAGGTCCTATCACATTTATGTGTGACATTCAAAATTAGCTTCCTTAATTAAGCCTTTTAGAAAACGGGGTTCGTTTGCGTAATTTACAGCATAAACATAAATACAAAGTACGCAATCCTTTTGACAAACAAGTCTCTTAATTTATTTTTCAGTTAATCTTTGTCTCTTGCTTATACAGGAGAATTATGTACCCCTTTTGTCCAACAGAAGTACTTGGTCCAAATCACATAGCACTATAATTTCTATCCTTTACCTAGAATAGGATCTTCCAAGAAAACATTCCTTTATTCCCATGGCAACTTGTCATCATAGATCCTTGCCATGCATTTACCATCAAGCATAAGCACTTGGAGTAATCATCCAAATTACATCGTAACAATCAGTTTAATGCAAAAAACATTTAAGACGATGTTAGATCAATCAATAAAACAATGATATTCTTTTCAACATTGCAGGAATGGTCGCGATAACCTTCCATCGCATATTTGCTCTCTCCCTTGGGATCAGGAGTGTTTCTACGTAAGATTTACTTAACACACCCTTCTTTTGACTAAGGCATATGTTAAAGTTTCAACATTGTACAAGGCCTAAGTTCTCTTAATCTCTTACATTGATTGATAACTCGGCCTTTCTTCAACAAGTACAAAAGCATCAATCATTCCTTTGACTTTTATTTCCTAATCCTTGAGCTCTTCGCTTGCCCTAGAGTTGTTGTTGCATCTAGCCCAACCCCGAATATGATTGATAAACATAGTTGCTATCAGACAGATTTCAAGGCATCTTAGTCCTAACCCTTATGGTCGTTGTTTGTGTTAACTACGCACTAGAGTTTGGAGATTGAATTTCCTCTAGGATAGATTACTTACCATGTGATCTGTCAAGCATGCAAGCTCAATGTACTTTCAGTGTGGTAAGATACTTTATCTATTGTTTTCTAGGAAAGGAGAGTCGACAATACCTTGGAACCTTGTATGCCGTTCATGCTACGTATGGATTTGTTGCATAGCATCTAGATGCAACTAACTTCCCTAGATACATGCGCTTCGTAAACTCCATCTTTCGAATTTTGGGATGAATTTATTCTTTTCAATAATCCCGTGTTTTAGTTCGGGTCTAATGTATCTCACGTGTGAATCAAAGCGAGCATTCATTAATTTGGAAATACATTACTTATATCCAGTACCATGCTTGGATTGGCAGTGATGCCTTCGCTTGCGGCTTTGTTGCTCGTGGAGGGATTGCCATCTGGGTGCGACAATATTCGCTTGGGTGCCATCCTTGATCTCTTCTCTTTTAGATGCGTTTTGCACAGGACTTTCGTGTTTTGTGCTCGATTAGCGAGGGCCAGTTGGGGAGCAAAATGTGCTTACGATTGAGGGATAAACTTGCGGAAACGGGGTATAGGTTCACGACAAAGGAGAGAGAAGGAACGCGTGGGACATCCTCTAAGGAGGGGAAGGGGAGAACCTTCAAGGAGTCTTTCTCCCTCTCACACTCTCTCTCTCTCTCCCCCTCTCCCTCTTCTTCTTTTTCTCCCCTCTCTTCTTCCTTTTCTTCTTCTTCTTTCTTACTCTCTCTCTCTTGCTTTTTTTCTCTTCTCCTCTCTTCTCACCTTACCTTCCCTCTTTCTCTCTCTCTCTCTCTCTCTATAGCAAAAGGGGGGACTCTCTCACGACAGCCTAATGGGGCAAGGGGTGGTATTGCTTGTTCTCCTTTTGAGGGGGGGAGGGGGGATTTTATAGGCGATAAGGGGGTATTATTGAAAGGGGGACGTGGAGTAGTAGTGGTTTGCCCCCACCCACCACTTGTCGGCCTGTAGTAACGGGTTAGGCACGAAGATCGAGACAATCAATCTTTATGCGCAACGAGAGACAGAGAGAGTGAGAGAGCAGAGCAAAGAGTGCACGTTTTTAGGTACAATGATGACTGTGTATCTTTAGGTTTTTAGATAGATATATATGTGTAAGTACAAGTGCTAAGGGTGTGTTCACACCCGAGCACATTTAAAGGCATGAGGGCCTTTATTCCCAATAACCTCCCACCTAAAGGCAATGTGCCTTAAGAGGAGAAAAGAATCAACTCAGTCTAGGTATGTACAAAGCTGAAATACATATATCTATCCAACTTCCATCATTTGTCGGCAATGAGCAAACCGCTCTGTTGAAAGACCCTTCGTGAGAAGGTCTATAGGATTATCATCTGTATGTACTTTGACAAGCTCAATGCTCTTGCTGTCAAGTACATCTCTAATGAAGTGATACTTTACTTGTATGTGCTTTGCCTTGGTATGAAAGACAGGATTCTGTGCTAGCATGATAGCACTCTGACTATCACAATGGAGAACAGGTAACTCTGTGATGCCAAGCTCTTCCACCAGACATGAAAGCCATAAAGCCTTCTTGCATGCCTCAGTGGCAGACATACTCTTTCTCTGTAGTAGACAATGCAACACACTTTTGTAGTCTGGAGATCCGAGGGATCGCTCCTCTTGTGAAAGTAAACACATACCCAGAAGTGGACTCCCTGCAATCCGCATGACCAGCATAGTTTGCATCCGTAAAGCCAACAATAGATGCCTTTTACTTCCCAAAGCAAATGCACAACTCCTTTGTGCCTTTGAGGTATCTCATAATACCTTTCACTGCATCCCAATGCTTCTTGCCAAGGGTTGCCATGTATTTGCTAACCATTCCCACTGTAAAGGCAATGTCAGGACGTGTAGCCACCATAGCATACATCAAATTGCCAACAATTGAAGCATATGGTATCTTGGCCATTTCAATTTCAGCCTTCTCATCATCAGATGTAGGGCTGTCCTCTGCACTGAGTTTCACATATGGAGGCAATGGAACCCCAATTGTTTTCCCTCCCTCCATATTGAAACGCTGCAAAACCTTGGACATATACTCCTGCTGAGATAGATAGAGTGATCCTTTTGACCTATCTCTGAGTATTCGCATGCTAAGAATGTGAGTTGCATCACCAAGATCCTTCATGTCAAAGCTGCTATGAAGACTTTGCTTCAGTGAGTCCAAGGCATGAGTATCCCTGCCAGCAATCAGCATGTTATCAACATACAAAACCAAGATAATCAGGCTGCTATCTGCTGCCTTCTTGGTATACAAGCAGTGATCCACTTGACTTCTATGAAAGCCTTGAGACTGCATGAATGCATCAAACTTATGATAGAATTCTCTTCGTGCTTGTTTCAGCCCATACAAACTTCTTTTGAGTTTACATACTATCTTCTCTTTCTCTTTTTCCACAAACCCTTCAAGCTACTGCATATATATGTCTTCATGTAGATCACCATTTAAAAATGCAATCTTTACATCCATTTGTATGAGCTCCATATCCTCAATTGCAACCAAGCCCAAAATGGTTCTCAATGTAGTCAACTTGACTATCGGAGAGAAAATCTCATCAAAGTCAATTCCATACTCTTGCTTGTACCCCTTTGCAACCAAATCTTGCTTTGTACTTTGGTGAGGAACCAGAAGTGACCTTCATCTTGTAAACCCATTTGCATTGAAGGGTTTTCTGCCTTTTAGGCAACTGCACCAAGTCCCAAGTGCCATTTTTCTCAAGAGATACCATCTCTGACAACATGGCTTTATACCATTTCTTGCTGTCTTGTTTGTCCATTGCTTCCTTGAAGCAAGATGCTTCGCCATAGTCTGTCAACATGACATAATCAGCCACATTATTTGCACCAGGAACAAATCTGTCAAGTTGTCTAGTAGCCCTAGACGATCTCCTAACCCAATGATCATTGTTTGCTGGCTGTTCCTGCAAATTTCCATTTTCAGCATGCTGTCCTGGCATTTCAGCTTGCAAATCAGCATTAACAACTTGTTGGCCTGGTTATTCTTGCACATGTGGTGGCTCATTATCTTGGGCAATAGCTGGCTGATCATTAAGTGAACGGCTGCCATAACAGCCTCTGCCCAAAAACCATGGGGTAATGCAGTATGAGACAGCATCGTACAGACCTTATCCTGGATGGTCTGATTTATACGCTTTGCAACTCCATTTTGGGGTGGATTATGAGGGGCAGTGAGCTCCCTCTTTATCCCTTTGCTGTCACAAAATGCATGAAAGGCCTTGGACACATATTCCTCACCATTGTCAGAGCAAAGACACTTAAGTGTCTTATCTGTTTGATTTTCAGCCAATGCCAAGAATATTTTGAACTTGTCAAGCACTTCATCCTTGCTATGAATAGGATAAATCCATACCTTTCGTGTAGCATCGTCGACAAAGGTGATGAAATATTTATTTTCCCCTAAAGATAATCCTGGCATCTGACATACATCTGAATGTACTAACTCTAGAGGAGAAGATCTCAAAGAAAGAGACTTTTTATGAGACGTTTGTGCATGTTTACCATAAATACAATGATCACAATGCTCAAAATTAGCACAGCGAAGACAAGACAAGTAATCTAAATGAGAAAGCACTTTCATTCTTGTTTGACTCATGTGTCCCAACCGACCATGCCACAAAGAAACACTTGGCTGCTCGGTCACGGCAACAACATTGTTACACACACTAGATACATGAAGTGGATACAAAGTCTCACTCTTGCAACCTCTGGCAATCTCTCTAGATCCCTTACAGATCTTCCATTTTCCATCACCAAAGGTGGTATAAAAACCATCATCATCTAGCTGCCCTGTGCTAATCAAGCTCTTCTTGAGCTGAGGTACATGCCGTACATGTCGAAATGTAAAGATAGAGCCATGCTGAAACTGCAACTGCACATTGTCAATACCTGCAATGTCACATGCATAGTTGTCCCCAAGATGGACAACACCATGTTGACTCCCTGTATAGGCAGAGAACCACTCACGATGAGGGCTGACATGAAAGGAAGCACCTGAATTGAGAATCTAGGTATGCATGTCACCTCTTCTGTAAGTAAAGCATGTGCACCAAAGTGCGAAGAGACAAAGAGTATGTCACTCCTACTATCATTGTCATGAGTGACTACATTCATCTCTTCAATCTTTACACTACTCTTCTTAGGCTGATTGTCCTTCTTCTCTTCCTTGCTATCATTTGTATTCTTGCCTTTTCCTGTCTCTTTCTTCCAATTGTAGCAGTCACATTTAAAGTGACTCTTCTTGCCACAATGATGGCATTCAACATCTTTGCCACGTGATTTACTGCGTCCCTTGCTATCATATTTACCTTTTTGCTGTGATCTGCCCCTAGTATGCAAAGCACTGGAAGACTTATTGGATGCATTGTTCTGCCGATTCATTTCTTCCATGAGTAGAGCACTCTCTACATCAACATACATACAAAAGGATTACATTAGAATTGCTCATAGCAGTCCTGAATGTATCCCAACTCTTTGGTAGAGTGCAAAGCAAGAAAGTAGCCTTAAATTCCTCATCAATCATGAAACTTCAAGGCAACCAGCTGGCTCAAAATGGAATTAAACTCACTCAAGTGAGTAGACATTGCTGTACCCTCTTTCATACGTAAATCTATAAGCTTTTTCAGCCAATACACTTTGGTTGCAGCACTCTTTTGTGCATACAGTTCTTCCAGTTTAGTCCATATAGCATATGCAGAATCCAAACCTTCAATGTTAAACAACAAGGCATTAGAAACCAATAGCTCTATGGTTAAGCGTGCAAGCTCATTTAACTCATCCCAATTGTCCCGTTCCATATCTACGGGCTTTGCCCGTTGTGTTTTGATCGGATTTGCCTGCTTCTTTTGCAATAGGATATTGTAGCACTGCTTTTGCCTAATTGCAAAGTTATGTGCTCCTTCAAGCTTCTTTATGTGCATTTAAGTACTGCTGTCATTGCTGCCAGCCATGATTTTCAGCCCAAATGTGACAAAAAAATCAGCAAATGCAGTCCCAAACCTGTCACCCAAGTGACCAAGGTACAAACAAGTACCAACCAGCAATAAATGACCACGTAGAAGCACAGTTTTCAGATCTGTAAATAAATTTTCAGAAGCACCAAACCATGTGCTACAGCATTCCACAACTGATTATAGCTGTTCCAAGGGCATATACATCACATTACATGAGAAATCCCAAATTTTAGCTGCAATTTCTGTTGTACATGTACCCACGGGCATAAGATTTGACATGAACAGTCAAAAGCCCCAAAACTTTTGTGCTCAAAGCATCAACCACACATCTGCATTTTCTCTGTCATGCATAGAACAAGCCAATTTTGCCAAAATAGAGCAATTTCAGCAAAACCCCCAAATTTTATCAAGTGTTGATGTCCAAATTGCATGGAATTCAACCTACATGTACATAAAATGACCAAATGCTGCACAGATTTTACCTAAACTGCAAAAGCCCCAAATTGCACGGGGTCCAATGTGTATCAATGTCGAGAAGTTAGGTAAATTTCTACCCAATTTGTGCATGTACATGAAAAGCCCCAAATGTCGCATGCAAAATGTCACAAATTCTTGCAATTCTGAGACAGATATCACTGTTGCATCTTGCTTGCACCAAATCTGGACAAATCCCCAAGTTTTCCAAGTCTTTCGTGCACTAATTTCAGCGAAATTGAAAGAATTTCACTAAAATGTGAAAAGCCTCAAAATTCCCAGGCAAATGTGCTATGACTTTGCAATTTTTGAGTCAGATTGTCTAGTTTTGCTTTAAGATCGCCAAATTTGGGAAAAGCTCCAAATTTTTGGCTCGATTTTGCACAGATTTGAGATTTGTGCCTTTAGCGCATACCAAGACAAGTGGTAATTGAAGAGATTTTTTTTTTTGATTTAAAAAAACAACTGAACGAAGGGGGAGGGGGGAGCCGTTGACCCTCGTGCGACTGACGGCTGCTATCGCTAGTCCGTCACGTGAGCGTGCGCATGCTCGTTGGACCTGTCCGTCGCGCATCTAGCTGCGTGCTGTTGTGTGGTCGTCGCTTGGTCGTTTGCAATCCCGTGGTCGTCCTTTGGTTGCCTGCAGTTGTGTAGTCGTCTGCAGCCCGCTAGGCTTGCGAACCAAACTGTCCGTCGATTGTCCCACCTAGGCTGCCTGACCACCGCGTTGGTCTCGTTTGATTGACGTTGACTCGTCAGTTTTGTTCGCACGCTAGTAAGTGCCTGCTGGTCTTTCGCTCGACTGCTCTTTGCACCTGTCGATTGTCGACTGTTGCTTGTCGAGTCCACTTGAGACTCCTGTAACACCTTAGCTGTCTCTTGCCCGCTCTGATACGAGTTTGTAGTGATGGGTTAGGCACGAAGATTGAGACAATCAATCTTTACGCGTAGTGAGAGACATAGAGAGTGAGAGAGAGTAGAGAGTGTGCACGTTTTTAGGTACAATGACGAGTGTGTACCTTTAGGTTTTTAGATAGATATATATGTGTAAACACAAGTGCTAAGGGTGTGTTCACACCCGAGCACATTTAAAGGCACGAGGGTCTTTATTCCCAACATGGCTTGAATGGCGCTGTGGAGGGGTAGTAGGTCTGTGGCCTCCCCCTTGTCGATGTTATCAACATCGCCTCCTTTCTCATCAGCATCAACGTCCTCCTTCCCCTTGTCGTCATCCTCTCACCCCGCCACGTTGTTCATCCTTTTCTCCCCCCCTTGCTACTTGTCGGCGACGGCAGGGGGGGAAAGGAATTAAAAAAATTTTCATTTTTAATTTACAAAGGGGGAGGGGGTGGTTTCTATGCAGCGAGGCGGGGGGGGGGGGATGGAATATTACACCTTTGCAATAGTGCAATCGACCAAGCATAAGAAAATTATATGCAAATCCTGTATTCAAGTATTTGAGAAGTTCTTTGTTACTTCTCTTGCGAAACTCAGCATGCAAGTATTGATGATTACATATAAATGTGATAATCTTGTTGCCTTTCGCAACAAGAGATGCAATCCATGGCAAGTCCCCAATATCCATCAACAAGTTATTCAAACAATGCGCCATGCATGGACTAAAGGTGATATGTGGATACATTGCCATTAAAATGTTTCCTGTTGCCTTGCTTGTAGGTTCACCATTTGCCACAAATTGCACTACATCTTTTGCCCAACAGCTTGCACTGCCTCGCACCACTCGGATGCCAATACATCTGCACTCTTTTCAGTCTCTGAAGCATCATGACTACCAATGAAGTATACATCCCCATGAGAATATGTGACAATGCTATGTATGGACCTATGGCGTGTGTCACTCCATCCATTTGCTATCAATGTCACTCCATTTCTTGCCCATTGATTGCGAATATTTGTTGTTGCTATCTCTATGGCTACTTTCTCCTTTTGAAGCAATGTAGTCTTGATAGTTTTTGATGAAGGGGGCTTATATGTGGGTCCATACTCTGCAATCTTTGTCACCATATTTAAAAAATAAGGTGACCTGGCTGATTTGAATGCAATATGGTCATGGTAAAAAAAGCATGCCACTACTGCATTTGTTTTCTCTTTTTTCTTTGGTTCGCATGAAGTGTGCAATGAACGACTTGCTACCACTGATGGCCCACAAGAAGGTTGCATAGCCACTAATCCTAGTGGTCTTTTTGCATGAAGCACCATGCCCTGTTGGCCTTGGAGACCATGTTGTTGGATCCACTGCTATATTTGAAATCCTCTTAGTATGTGAATTCCCCATAGAAGTGGCTATGCGGTCAAGTAACTCCTGCCTTTTCTCAATAGATACATTGGTGCAAAAACGCACCTCTTTTCCCTCCTCATGTAGAAGATGGGCTCTCACTTTATCAGCCCCACTTGTGCGAGCATAAGAGTAAAGCTTGCATTTCCAAGGGCGAGCCCCTCCACCTCTCAATGGCACCCCTACATCTACCTCATCCCACCATGAACAAGTAGTGCTTTGACTTCGTCCGGTTGTTGACGAAGTACTTACTAAGGATGATGAAGATCCCATAGATGTCAATGTTGCTATCTATATAAAAGTGACAAATAATCAGTAAAGTGTAATGAAATTGCAGAAATTTGTAGCCAAAATTTCAACATGCATGTGTTAAATGTTTGCTAAAAATGCCCGAACTTTGGTACTACTTCAGCCTGGATTCATTTTATTGAAAATGCCACAAATGTGGGGCATTCCAGCCTGCATTCCCTTGCTGAAAATGCCCCAAAATTTGGCATATTTTCAGCTCCCAAATTTGGGGCATTCCAGCTTGCATTCCCTTGTTGAAAATGCCCCAAAATTTGGCGCATTTTCAGCTCCCAAATTTGGGGCAATGATTGATTTAAAATGCCCCAAATTTGGGGGCTCTTTTAGATCCTGGGATGATGGATTCCAATGCCCCAAATGTGGGGACGTTGCGGCCAAATTTGGGCCCCAATCCTTGAGAAAGCCCCAAATTTTGGGGCAATTGCCAATAATTGAAGTTTGATCTAAAATGCCCCAAATTTGTGGGAGATAATGATCCTCACTTGATCGTGGGGTGAGTCAGACCAGGCAAGAGATTCGGGCTAGGCAGACACGAGCAAGCGGGAGTAGGCAGGCGAGGCAAGGCAGGTAGACAGGCGGGAGAGGCGAGGCGGGAGAGGCATGCAAGCGAGAGAGGCGGGAGAGGCGGGAGTTGGGCGACTGAATGGGCGATGTCAGGCTAGCGAGTTGCGGCCATTCAAACAATTTAAAAAAAAAGTCCATTGTTGGAATGGCCGTTTCAAACAAGGAACGGCCTTGAAACGGCCCGGAACGGGACAGGGGACGGGCTGGAATGTTTTGCCAGCGTTGCTTGGGCTCGGACCTCTTGGAATGCGTTAATCTGTTCCTATGTGCTGGAACGGGTGTTCCTTGTCTCTATGATGTTGAAGCATACTTAGCGTTGCTTCGGTGCATCTTGAAGGAAGTCCTATTCGCAATCACTTGATATGGGACATCTCTCGAGATGTGGGAGAAGCTCTAGGTTATATACAAGGCTTCAACGACCACGAGGGTTGTTATCCTCTATAGGGCTACAGTTGGTTGTTTTGTTGAAAATCCCATTTGAAGAGATCGATACTATTTAGTTATTCATTCTTGGAGTGACATAAATGTAGGATGTTTGATAGTGTAGCAAATGCCTTATGGGCTATAACGTCTAATACTTCCATTAGTTTTTGACACAAAACATTGATGCCTCTAGAACATGAATCTAGGGAGGTTGCCATTTTGTTTCGTTTTGGCAATCCTCATTCGAGTTTCTTGGTTGTTTCAGAGAGGGGTGATAAAAATAAGAAAGAGTGAGGTGCTACTTGTGTGGCAAGAAGGGGCACTTTTGCAAGGATTGCAAGAAGCTAGCAATGATGTGAAAACTAGAGGAGGAGGTGAAGAAGAGCACATAAAGAAATACTTGAACATAGAATACAATACAATTGTATGACAAGGCATAGACTAATAATAGAACTCAATAAGGTCAGGTTAACTTAGAGACAATGAACATAGAAGATCAATGAATAGATACAATGCTCAATGTAGTAAACACTCTATGCAAAGTGAATAGAGAACCTCAAATTGTTGTATCTTTGAAGGATTGGGACATAGAGTATGCTAGAGTATGTATCGTACTCCATATAGATTTTGAAATGCAATAGATAGCCTTTGGATGTGATTAGCAAGTAAAAAAGGATTTGGAGGGACTAAAAGAGGTTGAAAATAATTGGTGTAGCTCGAACAATGGGCAATAGGTTGGAGAAGGTTAGGAGAATGAAGGTGACAACAAGTAGCTGCAAAGTGTAGTTGTTAGTTGGCCTCGAAACAATAGAAATACTTGAAAAACAAGATTGGGCTGAGTGGATAGGTTGGCTCCTATTTATAGATGAGCGGATTCTCCCAAGTTAGGGCTTGGCTTATGGAACATAGACACTCTCTAGGAAAGTTTGGTAATTTCATGAAAAATTTGGTAATAAGCATGTTTTGGATTGTGTTAAAGAGCTAATAAGTGTGATGCATTTTTGAGCTCAATGCCCCTTCTCAAATCCAAAACTGGAATAAAAAATGAATTGTAAGCATAGCTCAACCATCCTACAGGATACCACCCCAAAGGAGCTAAGGCATCAAATAAAGGGTGCACATTTGTTGTCCACTGGCCTATTGAGACTACTGAGATCATGGTTAATCTTGTGTTAGGAGTCCAAAGGGCACCCTAGAATGGCCAAGGCATTGGATAATTGGCTACTTAGTGGCCCTTAAGAACTTGCAAAGGCAATAGAATCACTTTGAACCTTTTGTTTTTGAGAGTGAGTTTGTATTTGGATTTTATCGAGTATTCGTGTCTCAAGGAAAATAAAAGAGATGGTCAGGTTCAACATATCATAAAATAGAAAGCAATCTTGTCCACTTGTGGGTGTCAGTGAAGAAAAATATACGGGGGATCTATGTGGGGTGTTGTTATAAAGAGTGTGTTGAGAGATTGCAATGTGAGCTACTAGAATATGGTGGACCATAAATACACATAGATGCATGTTTTCAAGAATAGAATTCCAATATATGGGATAATGCAAAGGGCAATGCAAAGTCTCATGCTTAAGCAAAATGCTATGCAAGGGTGCCACTTGCACAGTGCCCTTAGAGGAGAATTGTTCACTTTCCCAAGCATCTTTTTAAAATCATGATTATCCAAATGCTACAGATAATGATACACGATACAATAAATGGTACTGAAGCAGAAAGTAACCAAAATTGTTTAAGCACCAAGAGAAGAAGCTGCCTTCTTTGAAACCAATCTTTCTTCTTGGAAAGGGCGGTTATTTCTTGGTTAAGCATTTAATTATAGCAATCAACAAATGAATATAACTTGAAATGCTTAGATCACCTTAATAATCTCAGACATTGGACACCTTGTTGACCTCAAAATTGGCACCCCTTTTAGTATTTCTTTAGCTTGATTGCTAATGAAATGAGTACAAGTTGAGATTCACAATCTCCTTTGCTGTTCCAAAAAGTCTCTTTGTTGTAGCAACAATTAGTAATCAATTTGGGCGAATCGCCCCTTGATTTTTCATCCAGGACTTGCACAAATGGAACCAACAATTGGCGAAACGTTGTCCCAAATTATAGTGAATGGATTGGTATGTGAATTTCTCGACAGTTATACAAATTTCAGGTGTTGAATTTGATATTCGATGTCTTTACCAATTGGTGGTCCCGAGCATTTGAGCTGGTTGAGAGTAGCAAGAAGGTACCATCTATTTTACAAACTAAAAATAAGATCTTTGAGGTTGATCGTTATGTGAAAAACTTGGATGTAGCCTATGCAAAGATAAACTATGTATTTCAAAAATCGCAAGAAAAGCAAAAGAGGGCAGCTGATCACCACAAACGTGCTTTGTAGTTTGTAGAGGGTAATTATGTATTGTTGCGTTTTGAAAATGCAAGATTGAAAAAGATGAAAGGAAGAGAACGATTGTATCCGAAGTTAAGTATAAGATATTATGGGACCTTCCAGGTATGGGAGAAGATTAGCGATGTGGCATATTGGCTGAAATTACCTCCACATCGGTGGATACACAATGCCTTTCATGCCAGTTTATCGAGGCCTTTTCATGGTGATGTGCCAGAGGATATGTTTGCAGAAATTCAGCCTAAGGTTGAGGAGTTGGATGAGATTTTGGTACCCAAGCAGATTTTGGCACATAACGAAAAAAAAAGTCAAAGGTAAAGTTTCTAAGAGATACTTGGTGAAATTTTAGAATTATTCATCAATGGATACCAAATGGATGGAAGAGGATGACTTGGCAGACCATCCTCAGTTGTTGTAGCTTTACTTAGATGTTTTTCAGTTAGAGCCGACTTTAGTTCGGGCTTCGTTAGGTTCAACAGAGCAAGGGTTTAGAGTATTGCCTGATTCTCAAGGAGGAGGTAGCACTTCCACTCCTTCAGTTATGGACAACCCTCGTATGTAGTGGATCTCAGATGTATTGAGCATGCATCCAAGGCATTGCGTTGACAATATGTTTGCCATGAGGACACTACTGCATGCAAGGTACTGCGTTGATAGTATGTTTGCCATGAGGATACTACTTAGTGTACTAGTCATTGTAAGATGTATGCAGATGAGTATGAGTTTCACTCGAGCAGTGGAAGTATACCTTTGCATTAGCTTATGATCAATTTAGTATGAATTTTGTCTAAATTTTGAGACAATTTCTAATTAGTTTCAGCTCGATTTTTGATTAACTTAAGAACCGTTATGGTCACTTCTGGGATCAGTTTTGCATCAGTTTTTGCATTGATTGGTGGTTAATTTTTGCAATGAGTTTGTGATCAGTTTGGAGTCACATTTGCAGTAGTTTATGATAAGTTTTTAGATTAACGAGTGATCAGTTCTCAGATCAACAAGTAATTAGTTTATTATCAGATTATGCTCAGTTTTCAATGGTTTACATCTAGTTCCATGGACAACAACATATGTTATGATACCATTGATGTTTTAGCCATGGTTTATGCTTGGTTATGCTATACTATGGTTTGGTTTTGTTAGATGAGTTGAGCTCATGAGAAATAGACATGTCAATGATAATTTGACAATGTTTTGAGATTTCTTTGAGTCTTATGTTATGCTATGATTGATTGGTAATTTTCAGCATGTGCTGGGCATATGGAATGGTTGAGCAACAATGCGTAATGTTGTGTTAACTTTGGTGCCTTGTGAAAATTCAAATTCACTATTTTGCATTTGATGCATTTGGCAATGCAATTGAGGAGGATTGTAAGGATTTTAAGGGAGAGGATTGTCATGAGGACATGTATATTTGAAACCTCACTTAACATGTGGATTGATTTTTAATCACATGGTTAGGTAAATGTTGCACATGTGAGGTGTAACTGGGGTCAGAGTAAGTTTATGAGCTTGGGATCCAAGGAAATCATGGGATATCAAAGGCAAAAGTGTTACAAGTTATGTCGCATAGGTGCTTGGTGGTATCTAGTGCCAATTGTTGGCCCAGGTCATTCATTTGGTCATAAGTGTTGGTTGGTGACACTAGGGAAGTGGCGTTCAATGGTACCTAACGCCAATCTGATGGTCAAAGATGGTGCAAAGATACTCGGGAATGGAAGTTACCTAGCCACTTTAATTATTGGCCAATCAGATTATTTTTCAAGCATCGAAATAATCATTAGATTAATTTTTAGTATTTAAACCATTTGGAAATGCTACCACTTATAAAAAATGCCCATGTAAGATTGAAAAACGTCTTTAAAGATTGGAGAGAGGCATTTTTGGTGTATTCAGCCAACAAGAGAGAGGGAGGAGATGTTGCTGGTTTGATTTGCAGCCATTGGAGGACCTTCTGAGACAGCCAAGGGCAGAAGACCAATCAACAGCAGGTGACATCTACAGGCTGTTGAGACAGAGCAATAGTAGTAAATAACTAATTTTTTTCAGTTCTTTGCATCTACAAGCTGTTGAGACAAGGCATCAGCAGTAAATGACATTTTTTCTTCAATTTTTCGTGAAGAAAGTTTGAATTTTCTCTCTCCTCAGCATTCTCTCTCATCTCCTAGCCTTTCTATAGCCTTACTTCGAAGATTACAGCATTGAGATCACTAGAGGTTGAGAAATTTCAGATTTCTTTGTTGTAAGTCCTAATCTGTAGCACAAAATAGGGTTTTGTAGCAGCCTCAGGAAGCGTGCCAAAAATTGGAGTTTCCAAGACTTGGATTCAATAGGGCTAAAGCTGTTTTTAGCCTATTCAAGTGGAGGGACTAGCAAATCATTGAATTTGGGGCATTTTTCATCTCCATCAAAGCGGATGAAGGCCAATTGATTGCTCGAATCAAGGGGCAAATCAGATTGAAGACCTGCTGGCCATTTTGGACCAGCAAGGGGAGTTACAATACCGAAAGGGATTAGGAGAATTCCATTGTACGTCAACTTCTTCTTCAATTAAGTTAACTAAATAGCAAAAGGGACGCGAGTTTTGGGGCCAACAGGGTGTCCAATTGTCCAAGATTATATGGTAAAGTGTGCATTTCAGTTTTGTGAATTTGTCTATTGGTGTAAATAGTGCTTAAATAGGTTATTTACCACCCTATCCGAGGAGAAATCTTGGCAGTAGAAATTTGGGTTTAGTAGCAACCTCGGGAAGCATGCCAGAAATTGGAAGCTCCAAGACTTGGATTCAACAGGACTGAGTTGTTTTTAGCCTATTCAAGTGGAGGGACCAGCAAATCATTGAATTTGAGGCATTTTCTGTCTCCATCAAAGCGGGTGAAGGCCAATTGATTGCTCGAATCAAGGGGTAAATCAGATTGAAGACTTGCTGGTTATTTTGGACAGCAAGGGGAGTTGGAATACTAAAAGGGATCGAGAGAATTTCATTGTACATTAACTTCAATTAAGTTAAAAAATACCAAAAAGGGCGCCAGTTTTGGTGCCAACAGGGTATCCAATGTCCAAGATTATATGGTAAAGTGTGCATTTCAGTTTTGTGAATTTGTTAATTGTTGTAAATAGTGCTTAATCAGGTTATTTATCACCCTATCCGAGGAGGAAGGCTGGTTATGGTAAACTTGTAAATTCCTTATAGCACATCTTTCTCGAGCTTTTCTTTGATTTCAGTTTGGGGGGGACATCTTGAATGCTCAATGTTGTCTCTGTTTCTTTTATATCTCGATGGCTGGAATTTCTTGAATAATTGTCATATTCAACTTTGGATGTATAATTTTTTCCATTTCTAGAAATATTAAGTATTGAAACAAGTGAATATTATAATTGTAAAGCTTTGTATGTTGTTCAGGGCGCTTACAGTTTTCTATCTGAAGTGTTTGGAAGTTCTGATTTTCAAGATTAAAAAATGTGAGAGTAGAGTACTTGATGGTTGGCACATTTCTTAGGGTTTATAATTGCCTGAATCTGGCTGCTGTAACACCCAAATGGTTGTGAAGTCTAACATATTTTTTTGTTTGTAACCAGGATAATGGGTATGAAGTACTTTTCTTGAGTGCTCGTGCCATCTCACAAGCATACCTTACTCGCCAGTTTCTCTTAAATTTAAAACAGGTAAAGAGTCATTGGCTTTTGACACACTTGTTTCTTTCAAGCCTCACTAAAATTTAGTTTTTCTTTCTTCACTTGCAAGGATGGAGAAGCTCTTCCTGAAGGGCCAGTGTTTATTTCTCCCGATGGTTTAATACCATCTCTTTATCGTGAAGGTACTATAAAATGCTTTTGAAGTAGTTTGGAAGTTTTCTAATGTCTTCAAAGTTTATTGGCTTGCAGGATTAAGGGTTGAAATTTGGGCCGTCTTTATCTGCCAGATTTTATTTAATATTTTAGTTTTAGAAATATAATCTGTGTACTTGTTACATGTTCTTATTCACATACGAAATCAGATCTATCAGCTTCTGGTTACTAAGTTTAGGGCAAATATATGGAAGTGGGATTGTGGATGTGTCAAATGAACAGAGAGTATCCGGGCTGAGTGCTGTTAAGGAGAAATCAGAAAGAGGGGGTGGTTAGAGTTTTGGCATAGATGTTTAATGTCTTTGAAGATTTTTATAATAAGTGGGACGTTGTGAATGTCAAAATTCATGCAAAATTGAGCCTTCTTTCCAAACATTTTCATGCCAATGTCATCTTTATCGGGTTTTAAAATAATGGGCATCCTGGGAATGCCAAGTTGGTATCCAGATTTGGGCGTTCTTCCCAAACATGCTCCCAAAAAAGGCCGATTTGGGTCCTTTGATTGGAATGTCATCAAGAGGGGTGCAATTGAATCAGTGGCAGCTTTTGTACGTGTGCTGAGATACAAAGCGCAGAATGATTTTTAAGTTCCTTTTGCACAAGCAAATGCCTTTTGTACAAAATTTCATTTTCTTATGGCTAAATTTTCATTGCTTTGCAGTTATAAGGAGGGCTCCTCATGAATTCAAGATATCGTGTCTAGAGGTGCTTCGATGGAGATTCTTATTTTTATATATTAGGTGCACACAGAGGTTATTTATTGTTTACTCATTTTGTTGTCTTTTGGATTCAAATCTTTCAGGGTATTAGAGAATTATTTCCGAAAGACATCAATCCCTTCTATGCAGGGTTTGGAAATCGAATAACAGACGAAATTAGCTACCTCAAAGTAGGGATCCCAAGGGGAAAAATATTCATAATTAACCCAAAGGTGATGTATATTATGAGATTGCACAAAACCACAAATGTTCAAAATGCAAGTCATTCTTGTTGTTTGAGTACAGAGATATTGATAAGTTACCTTTGTTTTGAAAACTAGGGTGAGGTAATGGTGAACCATCGTGTTGATACAAAGTCATATACATCTATTCATGGATTGGTGGATGATATGTTTCCGCCCATGTCCTCTTGGGAACAGGTATTTTTCTGCTGCTAGATATATGTTTTGCTGAGTTTTTCCACATATTAAAGTGGCAACTAACAACCACGACTGGCAATGATCAGGAGGATTATAACTCATGGAATTTTTGGAAGCTTCCACTCCCTGACATTGATATTGAGCTTGATGCTAAAAGGTAGCGTACACACATTTATCCAGAACATGACGAGCTAATCAGGTCTCTTAAGTTGGTTGATTGAAACAAATTGATTATACTGGTTTCTTGTGGCAGCTCAAAAGCTGCCAAAAAGGGTGGCAGCATTAAGAAATAAGGGGCAAGCATCAGGAGCTTATTTATGAAAGCAATATGCTCAAGCCTACAGATTCAAGGAGCTCCGAAGGTGCAAAAAAAGGTGGTAGTCCTAAAGGAAGTAGTCACCACTTGTTCATTTGCATCCAGTAGCTCTATATTTATATTAGTTGCTGGGAATGGCTCTACTTGGGCAGCTGAGTTTATCATTTGCTATTAAATTATTTGAGTGTATAATTTGGTCACCCCACAAGGGGGTGCTACGGGAATGTAAAAAGGAGGTGGATGTACATTGTGTAAGTAGTAAAAATTCACACATGGACTTTTCATGCTGATTCTCCTATGTAACGACATATCAGGGAAAGGTTAATGTTTTGGATATGGTCTTTGATACCAATGCATTCTTTATACATTTCTTATCATGTGTATAGTGTTTCTGGACTTAAAGCAGGAATGTTGCATACAAGCTATCCGAAGCTTTTTGTATGATTATACATGTACCTTAATGGTTACAATGATTTTGGCTAAAATTTTTGGGGAATACAACATATTTCAATCACTATAGACTTCAACTTTCGCTCTGCTCTATGCTCTCTTGTCAACACCTTTTGAAGGATGGTGAGTATTCAAAGCTCGTTGTTTATACAGCCATATTATATTATGTGGTCACATTGGAAATGCCTATTCCCCTGCGGAGGGATGTTGAGGGCGCATAGAACTTGCTACCATGAAGGGCCAGGGCAGGTGTGAGCCATCATATTTCAAAATAACTGAATGATGAATATTATATTATGTGGTCACATTGGAAATGCTTATTCCCCTGCGGAGGGATGTTAAGGGCACTTAGAACTTGCTAACATGAAGGGCCAGGGCAGGTGTGTGAGCCATCATATTTCAAAATAACTGAATGATGAATGAACTCACTCTGAAGCTTTTGCTCTGTGTGTGAATTGAAAATGCTTGAGGAGCAGATGGAACTCTTTACTACTGAATTCCAACATGTGAAAAATAATAAAATGGGTGGACTTGCTTGGAAGCTCATTTTGAATTTTTAGAAGAGCATCTGGAATGTTGGGTCAGGAGGGATATCCTTAAAAAAAAAAGCTTCCCTCTACTTGTGCTAATTTGGATAATGATACATGTAGACTTGAGATATGTGTAACAATGATCTAGCTTTGGTTGGTTGGTTCATTTGTTTTTTATCACTTCTGTAAGCATTTTTTGCTCCTTCAAAGCTTTAATTCAAATAGTGTTACTGCTTCATGCAGTAATATGCGCTTCCAAGTGGGAGCGGAATAAAAAATGCTTACATGCTCTAATGTTGTGTGGATCCTTTGCTAGGGGTGTTTTGGTTGGCCATCCTGGACTTAGCATCATGCACGGAGGAGTTTCTCTAGCTCATTATTGTTCGTTATGCTTTTGCTTCTCGGGTGAGTCTTTGACAATCTTATGGATAAATTTGTGTCTATTGCTTAGTTGCATGCATAAGCTCATGCTTGGTTTTAACCTTGCTTGTCATATGGTATGTGCTTTGGCCAACCTTTGTACGGGCCTGGTTTGGGTCTTACAGGGTGTTCACTTTCTACTGATCAGTTTTACCCTTGAGATATTGATTTTTTACACTTGGTATAGATGCTTTTCGTTGTTTAACTTGGTATAGATTCGTCCTATTGTATTGTTTGTAGCCTCAATTCCCAAAACTTGGCATATGCTCTTTTCCCCCACCATAGTAAGTGGTTTTACAACTAAGCACACAGTCTAGGCTTGACCCTAAAACTACTCTTGTTTGACATGGTAAAATGTATCTAGAATGCCAAATGGTAGAACCTTGCATTGGTGCTTGATGCTTGAATAATTTTCAGCACAAGGTGTTCTATGAGTAATTTTTTGTGAGATGTTATGGTGGTGATGAGTAACCTCTCTTTTGTGTGAGCATGTGTATGAGGACTTTGATCTATTTCTATTCACGTGCTTTGAATTTGTAGCTTTGTTATTACCTTGCTCTTGGGCATCGTTTACTATGACTAACTTGTTGGCTCCATGTAGAATTGCAGCCCTCTCTACTTGCACGATTTCTCTTGTCCATCTTCTCTCTTATTCTCATTGTTGTCATCTTTGCATTGACGCCCTTCTTAGGGGTGACTATTCTTTGCCTTTTTTGACATTTTATTGTCACTTGTTGCTTCTAACCATCCCTCTTGACTCACGTTTCTCCTTCGTTGGTTCTTTGCTAGCCCTCTTATGTTCTTGATGATTCTCTTTGTGGTATTAGGCTTGAAGTGAAGGGGAATTCAAATATGGCTTCTCTCTTGAACGATGCCAAGTGTGGAGAGCTCCTTGGTGGTTCTAGGAAGAATATTGATGTTTTGTGGTTTAGGAGTTTTAATGTAGAGCAATTTGATTTATGCCACTCCTCGACATCCTATCCCCCATTTAAAGCTTAGAATGATGCTCTTAAGAATGTGGCAAAATGTGGTTATACAAGGTTGAGACTCAAAGCTTGGATTTTGGAGATTGATGTTAAGTTCACGGTGTGACATCAAGGAAAGCTATAGGTGGGGTTGACTCTCCAATTGTTGCTTTATGTATGAACTTGAATCTTTAGAGATGTAAACTAGTGATTTCTAGAGAAAATTTTATCTCAACCAAACACACTCCCAACTTGAAGAACATATATTAACCTTTGAATATTTTTACAACTACAATGTCTTTAGTATATTGGTTGTATTGGTGGTTGCAAGATGTTGAAATGTTTTTGCAAAACATTTGCAATTGTAGCTAGTGTAGAAGCATTCTTTAAGTTTAATACTAAAATGAATTTGTGAAGTTGAAACAATGTGATAGTTTTAAGTGCCACTAGAGTAGCACGGCTAGTATTATTGCATTAACCTACTAATGAGTGTATTTGAAAGTGAGAATTAAACTTTGGTGTGATAATTATCACATCCCTCGGATTGGTAAATGCATATTTGATCATGTGTGGCTCTTATGGATTTATGTTTGCGCTATTCATAAGAAGATCACAAGTGATCATTGTTTTAATTTTCATAGTGATGTGTATTCACATTGATTGTTGGGCTACTTTTTCTTTAGGAGGTGTTTGTTTTCTTGGGCCTTGTACACATGCCTATGCACCTTGTTAGGGCATACTTAGTCTTGTTACTCTTCTATTAATACTCTCAATGCACTTTGAGTTGTGCTCTCTCAAGCTACTTCTCTAGGTTGTATACTTGTATTCATGTATCCCTAAATTCAATAATTTTTATTAGAGCAAGCTTCAACCTATTGGGCAAAGTTGTTATTGTAAGAAAACTTACAAGGGGTTTGTATTATCGGAATTTGATCCAAGTTTAATTTGGCTTTTGTTTGCACTATTGCCAGTATTGTACAAGCTATTTCATTCTTTTGTGCAAAAATTTGTGACATTAGTCATTTTTACAAACAAGAGCCCTTATAATCTTCTTTATATAGCACATGTTGGTTTTGTGTATATTTTTCTCTATACATGCAAATTTTGTATTAAGTACAATCAATGGCCATGGCTAGAAACAATGATGTATTTCGTATGTTAGACTGTTGAGGACAATCGTTGGATGAAATCAACTATTTAATGTGGGCTTTACATGATGCATCATGTATTGATTGCAAAGGGGCTTTAGAACATTGTACATGCAATTGAAGGACGTCCTAGTGGTGTTTTTAAAAGTTACGTTTAGCAGAAATAACAAAAACATTTGATGTTAATGATTCTATATATTAATCTTCTTTATATAGCACATGTTGGTTTTGTGTATATTTTTCTCTATACATGCAACTTTTCTATCAAGTACAATCAATGGCCATGGCTAGAAACAATGATGTATTTCGTATGTTAGACTATTGAGGACAATAGTTGGATGAAACCAACTATTTGATGTTGGCTTTACATGATGCATCATGTATTGATTGCAAAGGGGATTTAGAACATTGTACATGCAATTGAAAGATGTCCTAGTGGTGTAATAGAAGTTATGTTTAACAAAAATAACAAAAATATGTGATGTTAATGATTCTATATATTTAGGTTTTGCTTCAGTTTTCTAGAGTGCCACCACTACCTGCTTTTGAGCAAATTCATTAGGATGGTAGGGTAGACCCATGCTTTAATTGCATTGTTTGTTAAATGTGTCATGATTCCATATCTTTGATCATGTAAGATATCTAGTGATACTTGGGATACTCTTGTATGTATATATAAGAAAGAAACGAGGCTCACGTTGCTCACTTGCATTATCAGTTAGAAAGTGAACATATGGATAAAGGTGACTCCATGGATAGTTTTTGACAAAGATCAAAGATCTTAAGGAGCAATTGACTATCACATATGGGATTTTGCTAAATAGTTTATAGATTGTTCTCAAGGGTCTTTTTGATTTTGATCAAAGTGTTGTTTATACTCTTTTGTTTGATGAGGCAAGGCAATTTGAATGCTTTGCTATTTGATGAATTGGTTTTTGCTTTGTTGTAAGAATAACAATCTAGACAAACATGTCCATTAAGCATGTTACAAACTAAGCTTTTATGGCTAATAAAAAAGGTGAAGGAAAAGCTTTCTTTTTTGTTAGTAAGTAATATTTGTGAATGTTTAGACAAAGAAGGTTGCTAATGATGAGAATAAAAAAGAGAGTTAAATGTTTTATAGGTAATGTAAGGCAAAATATCATGTCATAAAGGACTACCTAAATTGATTGAAAGAGGCTAATAAGAAAGAGGTTGGCGTGATTGTTGCAGATTTCTCTTCTTCTAAGATATTGTGTAACATATAAAATGGACATTTAGTATATGATGGAGCTATGACCCTTCATGTGATTATTGCATGTTTGTTGTAGATTCAGATGTGCGGTACTTTGACCGTGGTACCACGAAGCATATTACTTCTCTATGCAAGTTGTTTACTTCTCTTGAGTGTTGTTAAGGGCAATATTGTAACATGTGCTAATAACTCCTCTTATCCTATCAAAGGAGTTAGAAAAATTGTATTGACTACTATTAATGACAATACTTTAACACTTACAGATGCTTTGTATATATCAGAGATAAAAAAAGAATATATTGTTAGTTTTCATATTTACTAAGATTGGCTTGATTGTGAAGTTTATTGATGTCATATATATAATTTATGATCTCTTATGGTGATATGATTATTGCATTTGGTTCATTATGTCATGGGTTGTATAAGCTCAATAATTATGTGATATATGTGTAAGATATAGTATGTATTATTGTAGATTCATAAATAGTTTCATATGTAAAACTTTGACATGCGTGTTTTGGTCATCTGAGTTTTGTTGGTTTATTGTGTTTACAGAAATATGATATGGTGTCTTCATTGCCTACTCTCGAGTCTTTGAAAAGCACATCTATGAAGGCTATATATTAGGTAAATTACAATGTGCTTCATTTCAAAAGATGGTTCACTGAGAGTTGTTTATAAAGTACAACTTATATATAGTGATGTTCGTGGTCGAATGCAAACAACATATTTTGGTAACTACTTACATTTTGTTACATTCATTAATGACTATTCTAAGCATGTATGGATATATGATTTAAAAGCTAAGTTCAAAGAATTTTTATGCTTCAAGTAGTTTGTTACTATGGCTAAACATTTGTTAAGATTTAAAGTGGATATGCTTTATTCTAATTGAGGGGGGGAGGGAAGAAGAATATGTCGAAGAAATTTAATGCATATTAGACTAAACATGGGATATAACATTAATGTGTAATGTCATATACACAACAATAGAACGGTGTAGCTGAGAGAAAAAATATATTACCCATGGAGATGACACAATATATAATTAAGAGTTAAGCTTTGCCATATAGTTTTTGGCTTGAAGTTACTTTATGTGTAGTCTATGTATTTGACAGGTGTTCTGCTAAGGCTTTGCAGTCTATTACTTTTTATGAGGCTTGGCATGATAAAAAACCATATGTAGCTTACTTGCGTATTTTGGTTGCTTGGCTTATGCTTTGGTTCTAGTGAAACAATCCAAGAAGTTGGATGACAATGCTGTAAAATGTATTTTTATTGAGTACCGTAGTAGTAGTGGTAGTATTAGTCGCTGAGTATGGAGCTAGATAGAGAGTTGACATGAACATGGCGTGCTATAAATATCACAGTAGCAAATGTTTTTTCCCGCTTATATAAATACACCCCTCACATTGATATACAACAATTTAGACAAAGACGATATACCACCATCTTTCATAAGTCTAGAAGCGGAGTTAGAAGGGAAACAAACATTGTTGGCATACTGCTAAATTGCTTGATAAGGTAAGCTTCAGCATCAAGCCACAAACCTATATTGGTGCTCCTTCTGCTTTCGTGTCTTGGGTTGTGAGAGAGGGTTATTTTTGATCATCGCTCATGACACATTTTTTGGTGCCCCCATTGAGCAGTGCCGAAATTGACTTTATCTTGGCTATTTTGATTAGAGTGCGACTTAGTTTTGATTGCTTGGGATTGTTGATTGGTTAGTTGAGATGATTGATGATTTTTCTTGAGTTTCATGGTAATTAGACCAAGGATTCCCAAAGATTTTTAGATAAAATTGAGCTATGCTGTTTGATCCAGAGAGACCTTAAGGATAAACTCCAAATACTTAGGTATCAATTGTAGAAGAAGCATGAAATTGGTTAGTTGACTTTGAGAGAAGCCTAAAATTGAAAAGACCCTCATAGAAGTTGGGCTATGAGATCATTGGAATTGGTTTTCTAGCTAGATTTAAAAAGAGAGAAAGCCAAAGTGAGATTTGGAAAAAAATAGAAACTTGTGTGAAAAAAGAGAAGTAGTGGATTGACTTTGCTAGGGAGTTTGAAAGATTGTGGGAATGATGGAGTTTAACATTGCTAGAAGGTGAGATAGCCCCATGTATATTGAAGACATTGTATTTTGTAAATGGGTTAAAATCAGAAGATTGGAAAGTGAAATTAGAGGTTAAGAACCCTAATACCTTTGAGGAGCAAGTAAAGATAGAAAAATATCAAGAGAGGAAGACCAAGAGAAAAAAGAGTTAGGATTAACCTTGGGTTTTGAGAAACCACGGGAGAGGTTGAGCTCAATGCAAGTTGAGAGATACATCTTTGAGGAGAAGAGAGTTAGTTATGCCTATTTTGAGAGAGGTCTACTATATTTCATATATAGGAGAGATGAGTTGACTCGTGAGGAATCAATCAAAGTCTGTGAGGAGAAAATACCTAGGGTGGTTGAGGAGAAAAACATTTGTTTGACTGAATATGATTGGAGTGAAAAATTTAGGAGTGTGAGCTCTTATCCGTTGATTACCATAGATTATTCTAGTCAAGCGATTAGTAACTTATTTGATGAGAAGGGATCTATTGACATTACTTTAGAGCTTGAGGGCTATGAGGATGAGTTTTCACTAGTAGACAAAGATGATCTAGAGATGGAGTTGAGTCTTAGGGGAGATAGGGAGAGACCAGATTGTTTAAAGAGTCTAGATATTTCATGTTCTTTGGGGGAGGATGAGACTCGAGATAGTTTTGATTGTTTTGATGAAGAAATGAGTGATGATAGTTCTAATGGACTTGAGAGCATTGTAAAGAGTAGTGACAACTTAGAGAGTAAGCTTATTTGCATTTAGTAGTGAGGGCATAGATGGACCTAAGTGTTTGAGAGATAAAGAGATAGTTGAGGAGTATTTCTTGAGTTTTTAAGAAGACCATGAAAGGGGAGGGCTTGGAAATTGGAAGATTTGAAGATAAAATCGAGGATTCAGATTTGTTGCCTAATGAGATTGATATGGTCATGCTAGTGAGATTCTGGATGTCGAGGTTGATCAAGAGAGTATTGAGGTTATGGATTTTGACTTTTATTGTGATAGTGTTGTTATTACTAACTCTGGTGAGTCTTGTGAGTTGGTTGATGATGGTTTGACTAGCCTTGGTGAGGCTTTTGTTTGTGAAGTTATTGATGTTGCTTTGAGTAGACCTGACTTTATACTTTTTGATGATTGTATGATTGGTTTGGGAAACAACGAAGAATAGAAAACATCAAATTTTGATAATCTTGCAGTTTCTTTAAGTTCTCCTAGAGTTTTTGATGATGATTATGATGATTCTAATTGGGGTTTTGAGGATCCTGAGAGTGACACATATGAGAACATGAGAGGAAATTTGCATAAGGCTTTGAAAAGAATTGAAATATTGAGGGAGGAGAGGCTTAAAAATAGGGAAATGGAGTTGGAGGGTGATTGTGAGGTGGTAGTTGAGGATTTGGGAGTTAAGGAGTATTTGGCTGATGTTAATGACTTGAATTTGTTGCATAGTGATGATGTTATTTGTGATGTTCTCGACATGGAAGCTTCTTCAATTTCTTGTGAAGTTTTCCATAAAATTATTTTGTATGGATACTATGGAAGGTGTTTACCACTCTTTGTATGTGAAAGACTCAACGGAGTCATGTTTTATTGATGAGTTAAGTGGTGTGGTTGGGTATCTTGGAGTAGCCCCATGTTTTGATGTATTTGGTTCTTGTGGTGTTGTGAGTTTGAAGTTGAATCTTTTTGATGTGGTGCTTGATTTGGATATTGAGGTGGGAGACCCTTGCATAGCATCTTTTGAAGATGTTCTTCATGATTGAAAAGATAAATTTGTGGACGTGTTTGAGTTTGGCAACAAAGAAAGGGTTGAAACTTTGTTTAGAATCTCTAGAGGTAATATGTTTTCTCCTAGGGTGGATGGGTTGGATTTGAGGTTTTCTGTGGATGATGCATTTTTATTTGATAGTGAGGATTGTCTTGAAGCTTTTACATTGACAATCTTGGTGATTTTGATGAGAATTTCATGGATGATTTTTGTTTACGTGTAGAGGAGTTGCTTGAGAGAGATGTGACATTAAATTTCTTTGATTTTGAGTTTGTTGAGGAGCTTATGAATAGATATTTGGACTTTATTTTTGAGTGGCTCATTGATGTTTCATCGTTTTATGAAAGTAACTATTGCGTATAAATGCAATGCTTGCAGACTAGGGGGAGGGCTAAAAATGTCGTGCTTTTGCATAGGTTGAAAACCCCTAGAAAAATATTAGATAGGTAGGATTTTTGTAGCTTAGCCATTTGTGTGACTATTTGTTTTGTTGTTTTGTAGCTGGATTTTTTGTCTTTGTCTAGATTAGAAATTGTTTATGTTGTTATTTTGGATTTGTTGATCTTGGAAACTTGATAGCCTTGGTTAAGATTCATGTTTTTTTGGACAGATTGGAGTAGGATTTTGAAGGTAGTTGTAAGATATCCTAAAATGGGTGAATTTTCTTGCTGATATCTTTACACAACACGGGGATTATGGGTTCATGGGTACTTCACATTGCACTTGTCAAAGATACACTACAATCCGAGGTTGTCTCTTAAATTTATCAATTACTTCCATGCCACGAGTTTGGTTGATACACTTTTTGCACCATTGCTGAGAAGTAGCATGGCATGATGCTCGCTGCAGCCATATCCAATAAATTTAGAAGTGCATGTGCACTTGAGAGAGCACCTTTCATTGTGCATGCATAGTTTTTTGCATATACGAGAGTTAGGATATTCATCACCAAAATAGGAACCCCTAGATGAGAGAAAAGGTGGATGGGTGAGATTTGAGGGTTGTGAAGGATGCCTACAGTTGTGAGATGGGATGTTTTCTTGGTCAACACCATGAGGACCATGTTTAGTTGAGTGATTGTGAGATTTTCGGTGGGTGGAGCGGAGTACAACGATTCTTCTTTGTTGAAAGTTGAGAGGTGCGGTTAAGGATTGTAAATCTATCAAGGAATTGTGTTTGCACCTTGCATGACGCACATAGGCACATGTAGTTAGGTTAGGCACTATATTTTCAGTGCATCCATCTTTTCGTGTGTTGCATGGATTGTGTGATTGCACAACATTGGTTCTGACCTTGCACCTTTTCAATACCATGCTTGAGTGAGCATCAGGTTTATCTTCAAAGCATGTCTCTGCAACCAGTAATTACAAGAGGGCTGCCCAATCATGACTAATGTCGAGCAGAGATGTGCCATCAAAACCATGGAGTATGATCTAACTTATGTGGCTCCTACCTCATTTTGAGTATTTGCCATCACCCATAATCGACCTACTTGGATTGCATCCTAAGTGAGGAAGAACTACATGTTGCTAGCTAGATCAACTATGTGACTTCCTAACTGATGTCCTGACCTATATTACATGCATCAGCATTAGACCTTAGGACATAGATAGTCATGCTACCTTAGAGTACAACCCACAATTTTACACTTGGCTCATGCAAAAGTAAAAGCATCATACCCATGCGCTTAATGCCTTCATCCTCCAATCCTACGAAGAATTCACATCATTTTCGAGGGGGAGGGGGTAGTAAGGTGGAAAGGAAAGGGGCACAATGGAAAAGAAAACCTTATAGAAACACGAAAGAAACAGGAAGAAAACTTTAACATGAAAACTTGAAAGTAAAAAGATGGGTAAGGAGACTTTGCACTTAAGAAGAACATTCAGGAAATGCTTGCTTGGAACTTATGGATTGTTTGAAGTAGAAAATTTGCATTCTCTCTTTGAAGTCCCTTTGTTTCATTGTGTAAAGTTGAAATCTTTTTACCTTCATGTAGAAAAATGGCCTTGCAAGTGAACTAATAGAAGTCGTTCTTGTATGTTGGCAAGAACCCAAAATGGCAGCACAAATTCCATTCTCAGAAGAAGAGCATAATAGATACCGGTTGGTTATTGAGACAAGAGTCTTCAACCAACTCAAATACCATAGCATTGGCAACCTGAAAGAACTGATAAATGTCGAAGATGCAGTGAGAAGAGGATGATTGACCGATACAACCTTCACAAATACATGGAAAAAGCTAGCCAAGAAATCAATCACAGTCGATGCACAAACTTCTTGAGGACCTTCAATGCTAGCATGGGCAGGGGCACTGTAACTGTCACGTGAGGAGGCTCTCCCAGGAAGGTCAAAGTTGCACGGAACTGGTGGAGAAAGCATTAGGGCTAGTGATTGTCCAAGGAAAAAGACAGAAGAGGGATATCTACAGCATGTTGAAGATGATGAAGGGTGCACACTGACAATGGAATTAGCTTAGTGGACATTCCTGATGCTACCATCCACAATTGCAAGCAAAAGCAGTGCATGCACTCTTCTCCAGCCATAGATACAATGCACTTATGATGGAGATCCAAGTGCCCATTCTTGAAAGCGTCGCAATAGGAGCCCTAGAGGAAGTCAACCTAAATGCTTATGTCTAAAGAACAATTGAAACTTTAGCCAAAGCGCTAGCGCCCAGCCACTAGCAGGGGTGAGTCACCAACTGCAATCTCCAAATCCGATCGCAGAACACCCGCATCCAAAGCATCGACCATAGGGTTTAACCACCATTATCCAAGAGGCAATGGGAGAGGTGGAAGATGAAGAGGAAGTGGAGGAGACCCCTGAGAGATCATCACTCCATGAGCAAGATCAGTCAAGTGAAAGAACAGTGAGTGAGGGCAGAGGACAAGAGACGCCACCTAGCCAAGAAGAAGTTGCAAATTAAGATTTCTCTGAAGAAACAAGAGAGAACCAAGAGAGATGACAAGAAAAGAAAAGGCTAAGCTACAAATGGTGCAAGAAGAGTCAAAAAGGGCCGAAGAAGAGAGGGTGAGAAAATTGGAAGAAGAAGTAGAAAGTCTATGCAAGGAGGAGGAAGAAGACACAATGAAAGCTATTCACATGTCAATCGAACAACATGACAAGGAGGAGGAGTTGACTGCCATGAGCCCACTAATAGACGAAGAACCAAGCACCAATACCAAGGCTGGATATTGAGGAAGGAAAGGGCAAGGGCTTGCTACATCTGATCCCATTAGTTCTCATGGCCCCAACTGCAACCATAACAACCACATAGGAAGGCATCACAAGCACAGTGAATGAAAGTAATCTAATGTCCTGGGTACAGTATCTGGTGGGTAGAGTATACGAAATAGCCCAAAACTCAAGTGGAGAAGCTCCAATGGCAGGAATGAAGAGACTAGCAACTACGGATGTCAAATCATGCAAGGATCCTAACAAGCAGAAAGTAGAGGCATCAACAATGTCGATACCTATAGCAGTGCCACCATTGATGGGGTATGATGAGTATGTCAAGGAGCTCCATGCGCAACTAGAAAAAGCAAAGGAAGAAAAGAAGATAGTGATGGCTGAGATGGAGGGGCTGAAGAGGAAGCCTCAACAGCATTCCACTTGGAGAGGACACGCCAAGTGGCAAGGTATCAAAAGGAGATTTATGAGCTAAAGGAAGAACTCAAGGCCAAGGAAGAAAAAGACAATTGGCAAGAAAGGTTCGAGGAAGAAAGACAAGAGCTCATAGGGCTGTAAAGAGAGTATAAGCTTCTTATTGTGCAATAGGAGAAATTAAGAAAGCAGTTGGAAAGGATAGAGGATGCAATGGAAAGGCTTGCAACAGAAGACACATCAAAAGCTCTCGAAGAGGAAAATCACTGTAAAGAAATGGAGGAAATGGAGAATAGATTGATGTCTCAGCGCTAGAAGAGAAAAAAAGGCGGAAAGGTGAGATGAAGCACTTGGAAGAGGAGAAAGGAAAGGCTACCCAAATGTGGAAAAAGCAAGAGCCAAGAATGGTGGCCTTAGCCAAAAGACAAAATGAGAGTCTAGAATAAATGAAGCCAAGAGCCAAAGAGTGGGTAGCTAATAGCAAGGAAAGAGTGCTCAGTGAAAGACTTGGCAATCCATCTAGCCCATGCGGAGAGCAAGAGAGTGCTAGCAAAGAGCAGGGCGGTAGATGCCATGGAGAAAATAATGATGGGCCAGCAATGCGCTTTCCTCAACACTATTATAGATGTCACACAACTAGAAGAGGAAGAGGTTGCAGAAGTCTTGAAGAAGAAGTTAAAGATTGCCTGCAAAGCCTTAAGGCATAGCTTGTGTGCCTAAACACAATAAGTAAGAACTGGTCTAAGCCACTAGCAAGAGCAAAGAGAATACTTGCTAAGGGTAGGGTTGATGGCTCAAGAAATAGAATTGTTGGGGTATAAGGGGAAACAAAGACCATTGGAGCCTGCAAGAGGAGAAGAGCAACAAGTACCACCTACTAAAGGAGGGCCGAATTTCAAGGTGGGAAAACAAGAAGAAAAACAAGTCTCACAACCGAGTCCTTCACAATCAGAAGCGCAACAAGAAGTTCCACAAGAAGATCCAACTCCAAAAAGGAAAGCCAAAGTTAGAAGGAAGAAAGAGAAGATGTTAGAGTAGGCACGAAGAAGGCTAAGGGTGCAACCCCTAGCAGTTCCAGAAGTTTCTATTCCAAAAAAAGAAGAGTGCTTTCCTATCAATTGGAACATGGAACTCGTAGTGTGGGAGCAATGGGAAAATTTTACCTTTCAATTCCACCCCTCGATTAGCCAAGTGCTATCCCTTAGAGTGGTTGAAGTGGTGATAAAAATGGGAAGAAGACTTCAGGATTGATGGAATGAAGAAAGAGAAAAGAACCCAACACTGTGGAGAATAGAATCACTAGACTATTAGAAAGATAAGACCATGGAAGTGTCCACTACTCGAGTCCTTATCAGCAACTAACCATAAGTGCCATGGGACTAGCACTCGACTAGGATGGGGTAATGTTAACCCCATTGCAAGACAAAGAAAAAGGAAGCAAAAGAAAATTCAAGAAAATTCAAAAATACAAAAAAAGGCGGCCGGATGGAAGGAATAAGAGGAGAAAAGGCCAAAAGTGCAAGGGCAACCCTTAAAGTTCAAGGCAAATGCAAAAGGAAAAATGCGCATTTTAAAATGCAAAAGTGCCCCTAAATTTTTGTAAAAGAACTCCAAGCTCCCTCCTGTGCAAGTTGTAACGTGTAGATAGGCATAAGTGAAAGGATAGTGTAAATAGAAGGGAGTAGGAAAAGAGGACCTAGGCAAGATGGCCGGTCATGGAAAAAAGGGGATGGGTGTCCAAAAGGGATTAGGCCATGTATAAAAGCCAAAAAGTGAATAGAGAAGCTCATTCTTGGTATAGGGCAAAAGTGGCTCTCCTCTTCTTCTTCTCTTCTTCTCTTCTTCTTGTTCTTGCTTGTGCTTGAGAGAGTGAGGGAGGGAGTATGAGAGAATGAGGGAGTAAGTGTGTGAGGTTAAGGGACCGTGGTGGAGAAGCTCTCAATTTTCTCCTCTCTTCTTCTTCCCTTCTTCTTCTCATCTCTTGTCTCGCGCGGCTATGGAGTATGGAGCTTGAAGGTGGAGGTTTGAGGTTGCTTGAGCTCACATCTCAGATTGTGGAGCTACCGAAAGGTTCGAGAGAGAAGGATACTCATCGGGCATGGAGATAAGCTCAGTAGACTCATAGGATAGAGGGTATACATAGCTATGTGAGAGGTGACCATTAGCATTCGACTCGAAACACTTGAGCAATAAGCGATCGGTGGGTCTTGGTGGTCAAGCGAAAGCTCCCACAATCAAAGTTAAGATAAACTATCAATTTGCATAGATGTTGTGCAGCAGCTAGAGGGGGATGCTTAGAAAATGTAGCTCTAACAAGGTGTGTGGGATGGAAGAGGAGATGATTCTCTCATGCATAACATCTAGCTCTAGTAAAAAACATATGCAAATGACTTCTACCCATTAAGAGAAAATCGGAAGTTAGAGCAATAGCCATCGTAGGGATTAATAGGTGTGGTGACATATGGAATGGGCCGAGATTGGAATGGATGCATATGGATACTCTAAAGAGGGAGCATAATCTAATAGAACTAAAACATGATTGGTTAGTCCAGGTATTTAGAAAAAAGGACTCATGGATTGGGCGGATCTAAGAAGATTTGGGGAACTATAAGGGAAAGGAGGGAGGGTGTTTGAAGCATAGGAAAGATTTTGAAACATTTGATAATGCATGTTTGATCAAGATGTAAAGGGATTGGATGAAGGAGGAGAGAAGAACTGTAAGTACATGATGGAAGAGAAAGATTGATCAACCAATGGAAGTCTATATCCTCTTTGATCTCAATATGTCCTTGAGGAGAGTGGTAACTCACAAATTGAGTATGAAAGATAAGCTCAATCCTTGGGAAAGTCTTTGCTTTGTGTGTTCCGCAAAAGGTTTGAGAGACAATCAAGCATGTTTTGTGGGATTGCTATGAAGTAAAGGGATATTGATTTTGCTTGGGGATAGAGACAACGTGAATGAAGCCTTGTACTCTATCTAGTCCATCTTTAGAGCTATACTTAGTAAAGGCATGTAGCGAGTTAGAAAGGAATTGGTTTTTGGTAAGTGATCCTCTTTTTCCAAGGTAACAAAGCTATAATGCACAAGCTTTTTAGTGATACAAGGCCTTTTATTGGGACTTCTTGGTAGGAAATCTAGCCTTCATAAGGCCATTAGAAAAATGTTCATGTAGTTGAATACTTGTTTGTAAGGTGCACACATATTTCTTTTTGAACATGAATAATACACTATGAACGCATTACCAAAAAAAACATGTGCATCATGTGCAACCCTCTCTTAGACATTTGTCTTGTGTAGCACATGCCATCATACCTTGATGTAAAAACTAACAAAAATTTCTTTTCTATACATGGTACATAAAGCAACAATGGGAAAGAAAGTAACTATGATTTGTTGCTTTAAGATGCAATTACCAATATCTTGAAGAGAGGATATGAGGTATTGATATATTGAATAAAGCCTTTCTATGGATGCATTTTCAAATAACAAAAACAACACCTTATGAGTATTAATACAATTGATAGCACTGCTATCAAAAGTCTATATAGAAAAAGCAGAAGCTACCATGCATGGGTCATGCATAGAAGAGTTACGGGTACATTATGTGATGAATATCTGTTCTTATTAATCATAGTACTTTTGTGGAGGCTTTTCTAAAGAGAGGACAACCTTTAGAACTTTTACTACAAGTGCATGCAATTATCAGAAGAATGATGTTAGGTTCTTGCAAACCATTTTGTATCTTAAGCTTTCAATGACCATGCAATGACATTGCAACCATCATAAATGCACCTAAGGCTATTCTGTTTTCGATGAACGAGAAGTCTGGGTAATTATTTATTATTACTTTGTGTGGAAGTTTGTATTAATGGTCACAAGAGTGAACCGGCATCATGATTATAGAAGCAAAGGGTACCTATTGAGGATGTGGGAGAGTTGTCCTCCATTATTTCTAAATGATACTTGTTATGTATCTATGTCAGGGTGAGACTTTTGGTAACCTTTTAATAACTCTTGTAGGTTTGGCTTGTTTATAGAGTAGCTTATAAGGGACTCAAAAAGGCTAATAAGGATGATATATTCTTACTACGGCTGAGACCACATGGTGGGTGGGAGCCTCCCCTCGGTCGTCGGGAGCCAGCTGGCTACAACACAGTTATGCGTCCCAGGGATAATTCTATAAAAAAAGGGGAGGGCCAACACCCACCCCCCCATATTCCCAAACAGAACGGGGCTTACATCCTCCTTACCATTTTGAATTTTGAATCAATTAAGTAACGTATCAGGACTCAGCAGTTCAATCCATCTTGAGGATTTTTCAGTTGCGCAAGACACAAACCTTATTATGTTCCAAAGAAAACTCAAGTGTACGTATCCACAAAGTCAATGATACCTAACTCCACAATATTTACTTGAGTTTTTTTTGATAAAGATGATAAAATTCCTCCTCCCACAATTCCTTCAGCCAATCACGTGGTGCTCGTGACCCCACATGCATGCACCACACACGCACTTGTAACCTTGGCATGCTCCCATGTTATAACTAATAATTAATTATAATATTTATGTTTTAATAACTTAAATAAGTTTAATAAGTATTATTTAATAATTTAAATTATTTATATTTTTAAAATTTAAGTAAATAATTCTAATTTATATTGTAATAATTTATGTTTTAATTTAGTCATTCACGTTTTAATAACTTTAGTAAAGAGGTTATTAACTAATGCAATATATATTATTAAATAACATAGTACATATATTAATAACACACACACACACACACACACACACACAAATTAAGTAACATAATAACATGCAGAAAGATATATATATATATACACATACATACATACATAATATGTATATATATTATATATATTACATAAAATATTAATACTACATAACATACGTGTGTGTGTATCTACACACACGATATTTAATATATAATATACAACATATAGATATATAGTCATATACCGATGATGATATGGCAAACTAAGGCAGCATGCTGATCACCTGGTGCACTGGCATGGCATCTAGGCATTGTAACCAATGCATAACAACTAGCCAAGAGAGCATGAACAAAGGGTCTTTTTGCTCAATGGTCTATGTACACCTCATTAGATTTCACATTAGTGGAGATGGCAGGGTTCAATGTCCAAATTGTTGATGATTCTCCTTGACAACTCTAAATCTTTCCTTGTGAACCCAACAAATCTACCATTATCATCTACACCTTCCCAATTTCCCCATATCCCCATCACTCCCTTTCTCCTTGCTTTCTACTAACAACAAAGCCTACTTCAAAAGCCAGACAACAAACATGGCCAAAAGGCAATAACAAAAGTCTTGAAGAATCACAGACACACAAAATGAGCAGAGCAACATCACCTTTGTCCCATCCTTCTTCACCACAGTTTGAAGATGCCCATATGGACCTTGAATTTCCACAAGAACCACATCAAACCGCAATAGATCAAATGTTTCATACAATCTCCACACTCATGATGTAGATAAATCACACAAATCAGACCTTGGCAAACATGCTAGCACACAATCATCAACAACAAGGACACAAGATATATCCAAAAGTCCAACCAAAGGCTTTCAATGGTCTCTTAATGGAAGATGTTCTAAGTTGGCTAGTCAAATTTGAGAATGTCTTAACTTATCACACATGGAATGAAGACCGCAAATCCTTGGAAATTTGCACCTTGCTTGAAGGAGTTGCAGCAACATGGTTTATGTAGCAACCCATTCAAACAAAAGCAAATTGGACCACAATGAGAAAGGCACTCATCGAAGGCTTTACATAGCAAAATGTTACTCAAACAACACTCCAACAACTTGAGAACCTCAAGCATACATTGTGAACTCAATATATGCATATCATGAGCAATGATGAGGTAATCTGTTTTCATCACTCGCTATATCTATGCCTACACATTGCACATGCACATGAATGATAAGGAAAATATTGCTAATTGATATGTGTTATACATATCATGAGATGGCTTCCCTTTGTTATGTATTATTCGCATGATTGGGTTTTGGAGTGTATATGTGTTTGTGTTGTGGCTCGTGCAAAGACCCGATACTCGTCTTTTTGATGTGGAATACTACATTCCACTCAAACACCTCGCATACATTGCCAACTAAACAGTGAAGAGAGTTCTAAAATAGACATGAAAGCATAAAGGGTGTTAAAGAAATTGAAGCAAGAACAAGGAGAATATTCTTGGTAAAAATGGGTTTGGATTACAAAAAGATTCGTACTTAGATTATCACAAATTCAAAAGTAGTTTGAAAAGCTTCAGATGCATAACAAGCTCAGTCATTCATTATTATTCTGGTGATGTGCTAAAAACCTCTCTCAAGAATAAATGATGTCATGAATTATAGTTTTCTCCTTTTCAAAGAATTTCATAAAAGATAATTAATTATATACATGGAGTTTGCTAGGACAAAAGGTCAAGCCCACTTTCATACAAGCACCTCTACTCCTCAAAGTAGACAATTATTGCCATTTTGTGGATAACATGTGTATATATGAAAATGGGCTTGGCCTTCTACCTCAACGAACTCTACATATATAATCAACTCTTTAATAAAATTTTTTGAAGCAAGGAAAACTAATGTTTGTAAATTTATTTATTATGGGATGCATATTCAATGTGCCAACAGAATAGTTATGAATAAATGGGCCTACTAATGTCTTTAAAAGTTTTTAGACTACACTTAGATTCATGATTATCTAAGAATAAATATTTTTATAGTCCAAACTATATATTTTCCAAGAAAGTTCTTCGAGAACTTGCTTCAGCTTCTTGGATATTCATTATGGTATATTCTCTATTTTGGGACTCTTCTCACTAGACACCAATGATCCACACTCACTTAGATATAGAAAGAGAGAAGATGTAATGAAAAATGTATAAGTACCTCCATGAAGGTATTGACTCTAGAGAAACAAACCATGAAACAAAAAAAAATTCAAGTAATATAACAATACATATATAAACATTATTACTATATCGTTTCGACACACATTACTCATTTTATGGCAAATAATTTTTTTAAATAAATATTTTGTCTAGTTTTAATGAATACATACTGCATCTAATATGAAAGAATCATAAAAAATATAAGTAGGCATGCAATAATGATATGATCATTAATAGCAATAATACTCTAAACAATTGATAGATTTTATAACACATGAACATACATATACTCATGCATATATATTCTACATAAGTAATTCACATTGTAATTTATATACATTGTATATCACTTATAAGCAAGTTATGTACATAACTTACAAGTAATAAACTTTCATTAAAGTATATGTTTAAACTAATGATAAGCAAATGTTAATGAACTATTTTTTCCCAATTAAGGACAACATAGTCCAATTAGCATCAAACAATGACCATACCATGAACTAACATTACCCAAGCTAAGACATTAGTCCATTAAAAAAGTTCATACATGTTTAAATACTATTTTCTAACCCAATGTTTTATATCTAGGATACCCGTGGCCTATGAGAGGACCAAATATCCAAGATATAAAGCACTTTGTGATTGCCCTAATGTTTTTTCAAAAATAAGAAGCAAGCAAACAATCAAGGTTTACCTCTTGGTTTCATTGGAACACACAACTTGATCTTATTTGCACATGCTTTGACCTTATTTTAAAGTATCTCTATACAAAGAATTGTTGTGAAATGACAAATGATGTATGCTCCAAGAAGAGATGTCATGAATCCCATATGCACAATGTGGAGAGTGGAACAACCCAACTACTATCACGCATTGTACTTGACTATCACTTTCAATATGAGTAATACAATATCATGATGCTGTGTATTTTTAGTTAGTGTCATTATCAATCTCTTACACAAGATTGTGTTTCTGAGTCCAAGCTTCCATCTTGTAACCTAATTCACTTGTGTAACATTTGGTCTGGTCATTATCCATGTCACTATGAACTTAGTCTTCATCTTCCAACCTCCATAGCTGTCATGCTCTAGATCCATGTTTTCAACATGGTATCAAAGCTCAGGTGAGCATGGCACATCTCCATACACTGCTTCTCTAGTCTCCCTTCATCTCTGGTCATCTTTATCTAGCTCACACCCATCCAGCTCATGCCTCCATTTTTCAACTTCACATTCATCTTGACCTTGTGTCTGTCATCATAGCCAGCCTGCACCCACCTCTGTTTGAGCACTGAGATCTCTCAAATCAGATCATATCTCTTCATGCTCTCTTCAAGAAACTTGTTCCTCCGCTTGAGGCACTCCTTCCTGTTACATCAAAGCTCAACATTGTGCCTTGCAGGACTCGACATTTCGAAAAATCTCAGTCGTCATCATCACTACCAATCTGCGCCTGCGCTTGTTTATATAGTCTGTGCCATGCCTACAGTCCTCTATGTTGATGATGATCACGGGGCATTTGAAGACCCCTAAGTGGGCAATCTCAGGCTAAAAGGGCTCCCCAAAATTATCTCTCTATCTGTCACAATCTGTGAAACCCTAACTGTCATCTCTGTGGGCAACCATAGCCAAAGCTTTGAAGCTTGAAATTTTCACTATTTCTTCTCACTAAAGCTATCAACAATGATTTTAATCATTGGGCTACTCTCTGAAGTTGTCTGTAGATCTAGAAGTGTCTAAGGAAGCTCAGAAGTAATCCACAAAGTTCGTGAGAAATTGATAAACAAGAAGCAAATCAAGCACTGACATCCAACACTAAGCTCAAAGAATAGTATCTATTGATACTCAACTAGTGTCAACTTGACACCGATCTTCTTGTGTCTCTTGTTGACACATTGAACTACAACTCTTTTGCTGGTTATTTGAAGCTTATCAACATGGCAAAGCTTGAGCAAATAGCCAAGTTCAATGGAGAAGGCTTTCATGCCTAGAGGAGAAGACCATGTACCACCTTATGTGGAAGGACTTATGGGACCTATTTGAGGATGATGCAGATAGCAAGAAGGAAGATGATGAAGACATGTTCATTGAAGAATACTAGCTCAAGATAAAGAAGTGGAAAAAGATGAACAACAAGGCTTTAGGCATCATTGCATGGGGACCATTTGATGATGTATTGCACCATATCTCTGGCATCAAAGATGCTAAAAAGGCTTGGGATGAGCTTGACAAGATCTTTGGAAGTCAAGCCAAAAACTCTAAGGTCAAAGTTGTTAATGCAATTCTATAAGCTTGACATAAAAAACAACACTTCAATGACTATGCTTATTAACAAATTCAAAAGTCTAAAAACTCAATTTGCCACTCTAAAGAAAAGAATAGATGAAGATGAAGCCATTGATGTACTCCTTGCTAGTGTAAACCAGGATCCTTATGAAAATCTTGTCTCTACTCTCAGCAATGTACCTAGTTTGTCATAGAAAGATATTGAGCACTCTCTTCTTGATGAAGAGAATAAACATAAGAACAAGAATGCAAAAGATGGTGTCCCATTATCTAGGGAAAATCTCTTATACACCAAAGGAGCTGTTGGAGCAAAAGACCGAGGCCGAGGATTCAACTCCGACAACAAAGATCGGATGATATGCCATTATTGTGGTAAGACTAGCCATATAGTCAATGAAAGTTTCCACTATAAAAGAACATAACAAGTGCAAAATGGTAACCATCAGAATTAGTTCATGAATGAAAGAGAAGAAGAAGACGATGCTTCAACCATCAATAACAACTTTGATAGATTGTTTTGAAGAAATTATCTTTCCCATAGTGGATCTTATATTTTACCATACTGGATTTTGTTTCCCTTAGTGGATTTGCTTTGTAAAACAAAATGCTCACTAAATATGTAAAGTTCCAAGCTTTAACTTGACTAGGTTGCCTATGAGCGAGTCTCTCAGGCCATGTCATCATGTAGGGGGGGCAAAAGCCAACAAGTGTAGGAACTCATCACTTGAGGGGGGGTGTTGAGAAATGACAAATGATGTATGCTCCAGGAAGAGATGTCCTAAATCCCATATGCACAGTGAGGAGAGTGGAACAATCCAACTACTATAAAGCATTGCACTTGACTATCACCTTCAATATGAGTAATGCAATATCATGATGATGTGTACTTTTAATTAGTGTCAATCTTTTACACAAGATTGTGTTTATGAGTCCAAGATTCCATATTGGAACCTAATTCACTTATGTAACATTTAGTATGTTGGTCATTATCCATGTTACTATGGACTTAGTCTTCATCTTCCAACCTCCATAGCTGTCATGCTCTAGATCCATGTTTTCAACAAAAATGAAACTTGGCTTATCCAAAGATTCCCTAAACCATCCACTTGATGTACGAGATCCTCTTGGGATTGTTCCATAAGAGAGTTCTTTACCCAAGAAGGATGCATTTTCCAAGAGAGAGTCATCCAAAAGCTAGAAAATGGGAAATGTGGTTAGAGTCCTCTATATATAGTGGAGGTTTTAGGATGTTAAGCCTAGACTCGAGTTTCCTACATACCCCACTGGGCCCAACAGGCTTCCAAAAAAAACCTCACGATCCCACCAAGATACACAAAAATCCTTGCAGGGCGACTAGCATAGTAAGTTTTACCCGATTAACATTATTAATGTAAATTCATAGAGTTAATGGTATGTTATTATTACAAGATCACAAAATGTAATCATGTCTTTGCAATCCCTAGTTATCATAAGGAACCAATGAGATTCACCCAAACCTCATCACCAACTCAACATCTTTCACCATTTCACTCAAGTTCCAAGCATTCCACTAAGTTTCATGAGATTGGCACTCAATAGTGAGGGGCAATAATGTTAACCTTATCTAAGATTGGCTACTACAACAAAGGTAAAAAGTGATGGCTATATAAAGCAAGACTCAAATAAAGGAAAGGCACAATAGGGACAAGGGTATCAAGAAGCATGAAGCCAAAAATTCAAAAGTGCAAAAGAGCCCTAAATTGCAAAAATCTAAAAATAGCTTAAAGGTATCGAGCACTCTAGGACAATTCAGTAGGAGATTAATATCGGTATCCTATTATTTTTTGTAATGTTATTTTCAAGTGTCAAATTCATTTCCATACAAGTTATAATTTGAAATTTCACACATGTGAAAGCACCATGAGTGTCATGCCATTGAATGACCCTACAATTATATACAAAAGGTGATCAACTATGATTACTAGAGATAAAAATTGCCCTACTTGTGTGGAAAAGAGTCCAATTCATATTTAAGTTGAAAAGGTTACTTTAAAAAACATTTCACTATATGCTAAATCTATCATGGCATAGAAAATAATGACTGAATGAATCACCATTAATTAACTCACGCATGCCAAACACCAGATGGATTAATGACCCTATAGTTATATGCAAAGGGTGATTACTCATAATTAACTAGAGAGTAAAATGGCCCTACTTATGTGTAAAAGAGTCCAATTCATATTAAGTTGGAAAGATTGATTTTAAAAACATTTTATTATATGCCAAATCTATCATGGCAAATAACTTATTTTCTATCATATCACCTCTATGCATCACCTAGGCATTCAATAGAAGTGAGAGTTTGGAGAGATTGCATGCAATGGGGATGTCCTTCTCCATTGAATCCATTCACTTGCTTCTATTTCTTAATCTTTTCGATGAGTAGAGGAAAGAGTGGAAGAGAGAGAGTGAGTAAGAAGTTGTCTATGAGATTCAATAGAGAGGAACAAAGAGAGAGAGAGAGAGAGAGAGAGAGAGAGAGAGAGAGAGAGAGAGAGAGAGAGAGAGAGAGAGAGAGAGAGAGAGAGAGAGAGAGAGAGAGAGAGAGAGAGAGAGAGAGAGAGAGAGAGAGAGAGAGAGAGAGAGAGAGAGAGAGAGAGAGAGAGAGAGAGAGAGAGAGAGAGAGAGAGAGAGAGAGGAGGATCTAGGCCTAAGTGATAGGCTAGCCACTGAGGTAAAAATGAACCAAGATGTGGAGGTTGCTAGAGTTGGTGACCTAGTTGCGGCTAGTGGACAGGCCACAAACTTGAACATCTTGGTGATATCCAACTAGGCTTCCTTGTAGAAGATCAAGTAGACATGACGCCTGGCTTCTCATCCCATTAGAGCAAAAGAAGAAGAATCTGTGCAAGGTCTTTTGTGGGTTTATAACATCTAAAATGCACAAACCCAAGGGTCCCTTTAGTAGACAAAGAAGGAAATTCACTAACCATGGCATTACTACATGCAGTCAGAGCTAGAACATTGGTCATGGGAGCTATCAAATATAAGGGTCCAACACTAATGCTTCTTGATGCAGATTAAAATTTGAGAGAAAGCCATATGCACACACATACATAGGTAGGGAGAGACACACGTTTTCTTGAAATGTAGGAGTGTGCAAGGGTTTGGGTAGTGCCACATGGGACACCCTAGTGGCAATAACATGGAGCCCTAAAAGGTTGCTATGTGGTAAACCAAATCATCTTGTTAATATGAAAATTTCAAATAGTGAGGAGACATACATTTTTTTGTAATGTGGAAAGACCATGTGAGGGTCTAGGTGATTCCACATGGGACACCTTCGAGGCAACAACATGGAGCCCTAAAAGACTGCCACATTGTAGGTCAAAATTTCTTGTTAATATATACTAGAGGAATGCTAGGCCATTTCACAGATAGCACAAAGCTATTGCGAAGCTACTTCATGAGGGAAGAAAACTTGCTATGCCATACACTCCCTCAATTCTTCACCACATATTCTCTCTCTCTCTCTCTCTCTCTCTCTCTCTCTCTCTCTCTCTCTCTCTCTCTCTCTCTCTCTCTCTCTCGTGTGTGTGTGTGTGCGCAAGCATGCGCTCATCTCTTTATCTCCAATTTTTTTCCTTTCTCTCTCTATCTCCCCAAATTTATGTACTTATTCTCTCTCTCTCTCTCATCTGTGACACATCCACCTATGCTGTCATAGAATCACCTATCTCACAGACCACACATTGTCTATGCAAATGCTTTATTGGTGCCACTAGCACTACCACTCACCACAACCCTATAAGATAGGAATGCTCACTACCAGTCCTTGCCTGTTATTACCACTCACCACTATCCTATAAGACAAGGATAGTTTGCCTATGCTTGCATATACTTACCCATTGGTTCCATAGCAATTCTCCTACCACACTCATTCCTCTATCATTAGACACCCGTCTCTACTCGCTTTGAGAGAGAGAGAGAGAGAGAGAGAGAGAGAGAGAGAGAGAGAGAGAGAGAGAGAGAGAGAGAGAGAGAGAGAGAGAGAGAGAGAGAGAGAGAGAGAGAGAGAGAGGGAGGGAGAAAGGGAGGGAGGGAGGGAGAAGCTAGATGACTCCCTACTTAGCTTGTTGATAGCTAGGTAGTCATGACTAGTATTCATTTTCTTTATATTTCCTTTCAATTCACCTCTAGCTTTCTGTAAGAAAAAATTACCCTACACTATACAAATAGAATGCACCTTTGGAAAGGCCCAAAACATATGAATTGTGTAATGTATTGTCATGTGTGGTATTGGATGTTGTGTTGCACTTGTTTGTGTTGGGGTTTAGATGCCACTTGTCCCTAACTACCTACATTTATCCATATATAGTATAAGCACACTTGTTCATGTAGGTAGTGGGTACCCATGACTCCTACTTTATTCTTTATTCCTTTGGTAACAATAGAATAAGGGAAGGTAGGTCACACATTGTGATTGTAGGAGTTCCCACATACTAGTCTCTCTCTTCTTACTTGAACCTCCATAGCTCTTACTCTTTTCTTGCTTCTACTCTACTTCCACCTTTTGTACACCTTTCAATTGGTATTAGAGTGAGCATTTGAGGAGCATCATTGACCATCTTGCTTATTGTAATAAAGCAATTTTCATGCTACTTTAATTAGACCAATTAGTCTATTTTAGGCTAGAGTATAAAAGGCAAGAGAGGTAGAAGGTTTTCTCCTTCCCCACCATTGCAAAGGGTGTGTACCTTGTAGCAGCCATCATCATAGTATTCTCAACAAGCAGCCATGGCTTCAACATTTGTATTTCTTTTTCTCATTGAATATTAATGGCAAGCTATGGTTTGTTTCTATCATTTCTTGGAAGCATTTCTTGTTAGTTTTCTTGTATTTTCTTGGATATGGCAAAGTATCATTTCATTGGTATCAGAGCATGGATTTTGATCCATGGGAAGGGTCATTTTCATGGTGAATTTTAGTCACAGACTTGTTATAGGGTAATTGGGAGGACAAGATTTGATCTCAGGTTTAGCTACAGTTCAAATTGTGACTAGCCATGGCTATCTGCATCAAGTCGTCACTATTTTGAGGTTCTTGGAGGTTCCATGGTGAAAATAACAGCTCGTGGTCAATTCATAGGTCATTTTGGAGGGAGATTGGACTAAATGGAGTTAAACAGGGATTAAGGAGAAGTAAACAGGTTTCCTTTTTGCTAATCAAGGATTTCTTCTTCTTTCAGGTTAATTCTCCATCTTCTAAGCATCTCATAGAGTAGGCTTAAGTCCTACTTTGCTCACGTGATCCTGAGATACATGAGGCTGCGTTTTTTGTGCCTGTTTGCACTGAATCCATCTTCCCATACTCACGAAAAAAAAAATGGAGTTATTAAGCTCCACGAGGCTTTGCCACAATGCTTGTAAGTCTTCCATTTAGTCTCCTTCAACTTTGGCATGAATCATTGGCCATTCTTGAGCTTTTCTTCCTCATACAAACCCTAGAAGTGGATTGTTATTATAGCAGAGATAAAATTTCAGAATTCTTGATCAATTTCATGGGGATTTTGCTTAAGTCTATTCCTTGAAGCTACTACACAACTCTCTTGACCGACATTGAACCTTCTTTAAGCTCGGAGCTTCATTTTGACATGGCTATGGAGTCAAAACAGGGCAGCAAGCTACAGGGTTCAAAATTTTGGTCTGTTCTCTTTTATTTCATGGGGCTTTGGTCTTAAATGACATCATGGACCTTCTTACTACTCCAAACACTCAAGATTTTGAAGGCTTTAAGCAATGGATTCAAGATTGACGGCCAATCTTCTCTTGGACTTCAAGCATGACAGGGATTGAAGAATTTCTTGGAAATCTTAGTCAAGGAGGCTCCAATTACAAAGGATCTTCCATTCATTTGGCTTCTTGGAGTTGAAGACTCACTCAAGGCATCATCCTTGGATTATACTTGGAGTTATTGTATGGAATTATGGAGTATTACTCTCTCTTGATCAATTGGAGGACTTATGAAGATGGCTTATTTCTCTTTATGGCTGAGGTTTGAGACAAGCAGCATATTCTTATTCAAGCATTGAAAGAGGTATTTCTAATACTCCCTTTTAATCTCTCCAATCATTAATCCACTTGATGACTGCATCTTGTATTGTTGAAGGAGAGATTAAGAGAGTAATCAAGCAATGACTTGCTTCATAGACTTTACCTTCAGCATTGATTGATAATGAACCATCAAATTTCTTACAATGAGCCTTCAATTTGGATTGTCAAGCATTGATTGAGTATCTACTCAGTCATTCAGCCATTCATTGATTGAGTTTTGATCATCCCATTGATCTATTGCATTTGATTGATTGAAGACCTCAAAATTCATCATATAATCCTTCATATTTTGATTGAGATTTACTTGACCCTAACCCATGAGTTTGTGTTGACCCAATCTTTGATAATTTTCCAAAATAAATTTGTAAAGGTGAGCATACTATGCAGTGAGTCATTGATACTATTGGTAAGTCTATCTCAGCCCATTTTCATTCATGATACTTTTCCAATTCATGCATATCATGAAAGGATCAATGTCTTGATTCAGTCTTGCATATCATACCTTATTTGCTAGAATACTAGCTCTGCCATGTTCAATACCGACCGAGGAAAAAGGTCAAATTCGGACGAGATAGCAAGATAATAGTGAGGTGACCCTTCCTTGCTATTAATGACTCTGTAAGGGTGCACAACCTAGCCCGGAAGGAACTTTGCACACCTTCCAGAGTTTCAGAGCCCATTTAGGTGCCTGTTCCGTCGTTTTATCCCTCACCATAGGTGGTGGACCACGGAAGACCACTCAGGATGAGAGTGGAAAAGATTTGAAGACACTGGGTACAAACAAGAGAAAACAGGGCAGTTTGGTCACAGTTTTGAATAGTTTGATAGGTCTACAGGTGCTACAGATTTGATTCTAGGTGGTGATTACAGCCTACAGGTTTCCTTTCAGTGCCCACATGAGTTTTACCATGGTCCATATGCATATGGAATGAAACAATGCTTAAACAGTGCTTCTATAAGGTTTTACAGGGTGCAGTCCCAGTCTGGACAGTCATAAAGAACCTATTACAGGAAAGGCATGTTTAATTCTGCAATAAGGGTTATTGTGGTCAATACGTAGAGCTCAAAGTCCTCTTTGATCCTAGATATAGCACGCCTCATTTGGAGTTGTGGAGCTCAAGTTATAGCCCATTCTGTGGCAGGTGATCACTGTAGACTGCACTTTAGTAAATTTGGTATATATACATATTGTAAGCTCCATTTGTAGCTATAAAGCACTTGAATCGGGGAAGCATAGCTCAAGATATAGACCAATCTTCGATTGACAGTGTTGAAATTACAACATGGCAAGGAACAAGAAGAAAGAGCAAATGTTAGACCACATTGAGGAAGGCTTGGAGGAGTATCATGCTGAGACAAATAACAATAATAGAGCCACAAATCAGAGGCTAGAATTCATGGGAGTTAGTACCACCAATGACGAAGTGGAATGGCCAAAGAACCCTCATGTCATAGATTAGGGGAATGAAGTAAACATCTCACGTGATTCTAACGACTTCCAGCAAATGTCTAAGCAACTTGGCAATATGAATGATGGTTTACTTCAGCTTACCCACTCCATGGATGAAAAATTTAATAAGATGATTTCTCATATGGAGCAACAAAGTAATAGATTGGATACCAAGTTCGATCAGTTGATCACTATATTCAGCAATTTGGGAGATACATTCCAAAGTAAACCGCCATCCGATGCTGAAGAAGTGCCACTTATTCATGGGAATGTGAGATCTACTACAACTCATCAAAATATACCATCGACTTATGAACATGGTGGTCCTTCTAGAGGCAATGAAACCGCTCAGCCACATGCTAACTCATGAAATAGAGGCAGGCCTATATTTCCTATCTCAAGAGAACATGGACAGCAAGGTCATTCACTGCATGAAGATGAAGAAGAGTTTATTCATGGATGTCACCCTTTTTATAAAGAGTTTGATACTCATCATGCTCAAACTCCTAATATAAGAGAACCTAATGTGAGAGAAGATCATGGACAGCATGTACATGGGGACAGTTTTCAGCATGTTAATGCTCATGACAGTTTTCATCATGTTAATGTTCATGAGGATAGAATGCCACATAGTGTTTCTAATCATACCCAATCACATGGAAATTCATTGCTTGGCCATCAATCTCATGGAAACCATCGCAATGGGTAGCAATCATATACTATCAATCATGGGCATCAACCAAGGAGTGACTCTTTTCATAGACAACAATCTTTTGGCTTCAACAATCATGGTGGGCAGCAATATCACTATGATAAAGAATACAAGGATAATATCAATATAACAAATTTCAAAGGAGATAACCCTTCACCGACCGAGCTCGAGGAGTGGATCAATAAATTGGAAATGTACTTCACTCTTTACCCTCGCAACGAACAAGCAAAGATTTGTTATGCAGCCCTACACCTAGAAGGGTATGCACATACTTGGTGGAGATACATGTGCAAGATAGGGGAAAATTTTCAATCTTGGGATGAGTTTAAATAATCCATGACTCAAGTATTTGTGTCACCCATGGAAAAGGAAAGACTTGAACGAAGATGGTACGATCTTAGGCAAAGGGGATCTTCCGTAAGGGATTATTCCAGCCAATTCTTAAATCTTTCCATGTATGTCGAAGGTATCTCCGATGCAGCCAAGTTAAATAAGTACATCTTTGGTCTTGATCCTAACCTTTCAGCTGAAGTTGGAGCAGCCAAACCAACTAGTGTACATGCAGCCATACAATATGCTGAAAGGTATAGCCAAAAGTATAGAAGAGAGTTGATTGCATTTCAGCCCAAAACAGGGACACGTTATCAAGCAAATCAGTCCATGAGATTTGGACAGCAGTTCAGCCAACAAAAAGAAGGAAATAGAGCTGAAAATAGGTTCTCAAATAATTCCAGCAGGGTGCCTATATATCCTACAGCTTATGCTTCAAGACAGGGCACTAATTTTAGGAGTAATGCTGATTCAAAAGGAGATTTCAAGAGGATTGAAGCTGTAGCCAAACCATATCCCATTGCCAACAACAATAAAGCACTTCCCAATGACAAAACCAAGGGCCTATGTTACAAGTGTGGAGAGAAGTGGTCTCCTGAACATAAACAGAAGTGCAAGGGATATATAGCAAAGTCAAACATGCTGACTATAGAAGAATTTGAGGATGAAGAAGCAAATGAAGATGCTCTTTTGCAAGTGGATGCAACCCCCACATATGAAGACATGCATGATCAAGAGGACCAAGATGTGCAGGAGGATTTAGAGTCGTCAATAGCTTTCCCTATGATCCAGGTGGTTCTATGGTTTCTTGTCAACCCATGTTATGTTCCATATCTCAGGATGCATGGATGGGTTGTAAGGGTGAAAATACACTTCGGCTCAAAGGTACTATAAATTCAAAGGTTGCTCATATTCTCATTGATACGGGCAGCACACATAGTTTTGTCAATGCTAAGTCATTGTATGAGCTGAAGCTATTACCACAAGAAATGGATTCCCTATTGAAGGTACAAGTGGCAAATGGAGCTCAAGAGTTGAGTAAAGAGATATGCCGGCAGACTCCTATTGAACTATCACAGTCTTGCACTATTATGACAGGCTTGATTGTCCTAGATATGGGTCCTATTGACATCATCATTGGCTGCGATTGGCTTAAACAGCTTGGAAAATTTTCCTTGGATCTTAACCAGATGTTTATGGAGTTTACTTGGAATGGGCAGCAAGTAAAACTTAATAGCATTGAGAGGAAACAAGTGGAAATAATCAGTAAGAAGAAGATGAAGAGGGAAATCAATGCTATGTCTTGCATTTTCACACTTCTTCTATCAAAGGCAGATGAAAATCAGCAATCTACTTCACCTAAGGAGCAAGATCCATGTCTATGTAAACTTTTGGAAGAGTTTAAGGACATATTTCAGCCACCTACATCTTTGCCTCCTCAGCGAGAAGTGGATTATCCTATTGATTTAATGCCTGACACTAAACCCATCAACAAACCTCCTTACAGATTATCCAAGTGTGAGAGAGAAGAAGTAGAGAAACAGGTTAAAGACTTGCTGGAAATGGGATTTATTTAGCCTAGTCAGTCACCTTTTGCTTCTCCCGTACTACTTGTCAAGAAGAAAGATGGCTCATTTAGGATGTGTATTGACTATAGAGATCTAAATAAGAGCACTGTGAAGAACAGGTACCCAATTCCCCGCATAGATGATTTGTTGGATGAACTCAAGGATGCAAAGGCTTTCACCAAGATCGATTTAAGATCAGGGTATCATCAAATTAGAATGAAAGCAGGGGATGAGTACAAGACAACTTTTAGGACAGAAAGAGGTCTCTACCACTTCCTAGTCATGCCATTCGGACTTTCCAATGCACCTGCAACCTTCCAAGCACTTATGAACAAGAATTTGCAGCCATTCTTGTTTAAATCAGTCTTGGTATTCTTTGATGATATTCTCATCTATAGCAAGAATAGAGAAGAACATTTGGAACATGTCAGAGAAGTTCTCCTTACTTTGAGAAGACACAGGCTTTTTGAAAAAGAAAGCAAGTGTACTTTTATGGTTGATGAAGTGGAATATTTGGGTCATATAGTTGGTGAGAAAGGAATCATGGTTGATCCAAAGAAAGTATAGTGCATCAAAGATTGGCCCATACCACAAAATTCTACTCATTGCGAGGATTTCTTGGATTATCTTCCTTCTATAAGAGATTCATCAAGAATTATGCCCATGTAGCAGCTCGTCTTATTGATAGATTGAAGAAAGAAGCTTTCTTTTGGGATGCTACAACCACTATGAGCTTTAATGAGCTGAAAAGTCTTCTTATTTCAGCACCCATCTTAGTGTGTCCAGAGTTTTCCAAGGAATTTACCATCTATGCAGATGCTAGTGGCAGAGGCATTGGGGCAATTTTATGCCAAGATCATGGTGTTATTGCTTATGAAAGCAGGAAGTTAGATGATAAAGAAAGGGAACTCCATGTCTATGAGCAGGAAATGTTAGCCATTCTTCATGCTATTAAGAAGTGGCATCACTACATCTATGGCAGCCATTTTAAGGTGAAGAGTGACCATCAAGTGCTGAAGTATTTTCTTTTTCAGTCAAATCTCTCTCCCAAACAAAGATGGTGGTTAGATACCCTTCAAGGATATGATTTTGAGATATCCTATATGGCAGGCAAGGATAATGTAGTGGCTGATGCCTTATCCAGGATGTGGGCATGTTCAGTTTCCACTATCTCTACCATACATAAAGATTGGATTCAGGACATTCAAGAAGAATATCTTTTGGACGAACACACTGCCAACATTATGAAGAAATTACAGCAAGACAATGGATCTGAATTTCCCAATTTCAAGTGGCAAAATAGACTTCTTTGGTTCAAAGGAAGAGTCTATTTGACCCCTCAATCATCATTTAGGCCACGTATTTTGCAGGAGATGCATTCTTCTCCTTTGGCAGGACATATTGGCTTATTTAAAACCTTTGATAAGAGCCATAAATGTTTTTATTGGAAGGGACTTTGGAAAGATGTCAAGGAGTATGTCATGCAGTGCTTACCATGCCAGCAAAATAAAGATTCCAATTTATTGCCTAGTGGTTTACTTCAGCCTTTGCCTATTCCTCATGGTAAATGGACTGATATCAGTATGGATTTCATTACAAGGCTTCCTACCACTAAGCAGGGTTGGAATAGCATTTTTCTTGTGGTTGATCGTCTTGCCAAATCAGCCCACTTCTTACCTATCAAAGTCCAATATTCAGCCAAACAGGTGGCAGATCAGTTCATGGAAGGAATTTTCAGACTTCATGGATTACTTATGAAGATTGTTTCTGACAGGGATTCCAAGTTTATGGGAAATTTTTGGAAAAGTCTCTTTACTTCCATGGGTACCAAATTAACTCCAAGTACTGCCTATCATCCACAAACAGATGGCCAAACTAAAAGGGTCAATAAATGGTTAGAGGTCTATTTGAGACATTTTTGCCATGATACGCAGGATGCATGGGATCATTGGATTCATCTTGCGGAGTTTTGTTATAATAATACTCATCATATGAGTTTTGGTATGTCACCATTCGAGGCATTGTATGGATACAAAGTCCAAGTACCTTCAGCATTGTTTCATGATGAAGTGAATCCTCTTGCTCGAGAAGAGTTGGAAAAGATGGAAGCCTTAATGAAGCAATGCAAAGAAAACATCAGGAAGGCACAAGAGACAATGAAATTATATGCGGATGATAAGAGAAGGCATGTGGATTTCGAAGAAGGAGAATGGGTATTTTTGAAAGTACCTAAGTCTCGTTATGCTTCTCTTAAGGGCAAACATAATAAGCTTGCTCATCGCTATTATGGTCCATATCAAATCACAAGAAAAGTTGGAGATCTTGCTTACCAACTTGATTTGCCTTCATCCACACGCATTCATAATGTTTTTCATGTGTCTCAACTTAAGAAGTATATTGGCCCTGGCATAAAAGTTCTTGAAGAACTACCTCCTCTTGATGAAGATGGCTTAATCATCTATGAGCCCGAAAGGATTATTGGCAAGAGGGAGAAGGTTCTAAGGAACCGTATTGTTATGGAATATCTTGTCAAATGGAAAGGATTGCCTATGGAAGAATCATCTTGGCAGCATGCTTCATATTTGGATCAATATCCATGGCTTCTTCAAGAAGATACTTAGCTCATTACACAGTGGACAACTTGTTGTTATAAATTTCTGTCATGCGAATAATTGACCCATCGACATCAAAATTGGATTTTGATGACATGGATGGATACCTTATGAAGTAAACTTCATTTCTATACCTCACATGCGTCATTCCGACATTTCTATCCAAAGTTATGGGTCATTTACTATCACTACCCTGTTCAGGACAGCATTCCAGATTTTCATTGTTTTGAGTTGATTTTCAAGATTCTTTTCATGGAAGAGTATCTTCTTCAAAGGACAACTTCAACAAGGAAATTCAGCATTGGTCTCTCGTTCCTTTACATTTACCATCCACTTGTCATTTCAGTTTTCAAAGTTTTGAGGACAAAACTTTTGGGCAGGGATGGATTGTAATAAAACAATTTTCATGCTACTTTAATTAGGCCAATTAGTCTATTTTAGGCTAGAGTATAAACGGCAAGAGAGTGCCAATGTAACAGATCTTTTCAATTCATTTCTTGAAACTCCACTTCTTGGAGCTAGAAAGTTTTCTCCTTCCCCACCATTGCAAAGGGTGTGTATCTTGCAGCAGCCATCATCATAGTATTCTCAACAAGCAGCCATGGCTTCAACATTTGTATTTCTTCTTCTCATTGAATATGAATGGCAAGCTATGGTTTGTTTCTAGCATTTCTTGGAAGCATTTCTTGTTAGTTTTCTTGTATTTTCTTAGATATGGCAAAGTATCATTTCACTTCAGCCCATGAAAAATCTTCCCTCCATGTTTTCATGGCAGCCATTACTCCACTTAGTTGAGGTATGCATTGAATTCTTCCATCTCCAAAGCTTGTTCAACTTGCTTCAAGACCTCATTGGGGATGTGTTGAGCACCATCGAGTGTTTTTGTACCTTTAGCGTTATCCACATGGCAACTAGAAGTAAACACAAAGCTACACCTATCTTTTAGGCTCGTGCTTATCACTTGCAAGCTACCTACTCTCCAATCTATTGCCTCCTGGCACAAAGCAACACTTTGGAATACTTTAAGATCTCTTTTGCTTTAGCTAGGTATTTCTTGGAGCCAAGAAACTCAATCATTATCTCTCTATTTCAAACAATCTATTGTATACAAGTTTGGATGATCATATCTCTCATTGCTGGAGCTCATCTATGCTTATATGTTCATATGTTGATGCTAGGATCATTTGTGGATGTCATGGTAATGTATTGAGGAGCTTCTTTGGATGTTTTCAACTGAAATAGCTCAATACTTGCAAATATTTTATTGTTGTAAACACTTGGACAACAAGGATTTTATTGGAAAGCTTTATGTCTATTATGTCTACATATGCTTCGGGTGTGCTACTTGGCTACAATGATGCTTAGCATTGATCTACATGCTTGGCCAAATATGCTTATGACATGCTTGGAGGCTTGGATTTGAGATACATTTGATGCATTTGAGCTTTGATCAGTCATTTTAGTAATCCCACTTATGGGTATTGTGAAGACTTATTGGATAAGTTTCTCCAATGAAGAAGTGTTTCATTTTTCCTATGATTTACTTTCTCTACTTATGTGTATTTCTTACTGGGAACTGATAGGAAATTCCCTCTTTCTTCCTATGTAGAGAATGATTAAAAGTTTCTTGTGAATGCGGGTTGGGGGACACCCTAGGCAATTGAAGACATCCAATGTAGCAATAGGCATAACAAGTGACAGCACATACAAGGACATAATATGTCTATACATTAGCCCATGTAAGGATGACTGAGTAGAGTTTTAAAGTCACCCACTTCTTTGTCTTCTTCTTTCTTCCTTCTCATTTTTTTCTTTGTTTTTCTTCCATTCTCTCTTCTTCTTCTCCTTCTTTCTCGTTCTTTCTCCTCTTTTCTTCTACTATCTTCTTCTCATTTCAACTTCTTCATTTCTTTTCTTTCTCTTAGCCATCTTCTTCTACTTGTTTTCTTCTTTTAACTTTGTGCTTCCGGATGTATCTTTGGTGTGCTTGGGCTTCCCAGATGCTTCAATATATATGGATTAAGCTTGGCTTGTTCACTTACCATTCTAAATTTTCTTTGGTGGATGCACTTTGATTCTTTTATGAAGATTTTGGTTCTTTGAGATAGTGGAATACTTATGCTTATATCTATGTTTCATGTATGCTACTTGATATAGTTACTTTCACTTGTGGGTTTATTTGACTCCATATCCTTTTGGCATCAACAATCACCTCTGTCTCAACAATTTGTCAATTATGTATACATGCATATCAATTATGTATTGTGAGCATCATTGCTTTTTGACCCATTCTGATATCTTTCACATGTATGATTTATATGCCTATGGGATGTATAGTTTACTGACACTTTGAGTTCTTGATAGCCTTTGGTACTAGTGGTCTATGCCTATTCATTGTTAGTTGTATTCTTAATATCACTATTGCTATATATCAGGATATCTTGACAGTGGGAGCTTGCTATTTTGTCTATTTTTCCTACAATTGTATTGACATACACTATTATATTTACTATAACAGTGCTATAATTACTATTTTCAATCTTCTTTTGGAGAGAAAACACTTTGATTTGGCACTCTCTTGATTGCAATTTGTAGACAGATATACCCTCTTTTGTTTCACCCTTCTATTGCCCTTCTGGCTTAGTTTTGGGAATTTTTTGCTATGATTATAGAAATTTATACTCTTGCACTTTGCAATCATAATGAAAGGTACTTCTCATGCATCATCCGATAGTGCTATTTTCAACATTGAGATGCTTGATGGTAAAAATTTTCAATATTGGAAGATATAAATATGGCAAGTATTGGTACAAAAGAAGTAGGTCAAGCCATTGAAAATAAAGGGCATTAAGTTACAAGGTTATGATAGAGATGATTTGAATGAGCTTGATGAGTTATGAAAGTCCATTATCATATTGTCTTTTTCTAAGAAATTGTATTTCAATGTTATCTCTCTATTGAGGATGGTGCATATGATTTATGGAATAATATGCTTGATCTTTATCATAGGTAGAGTTCTACATCTTAGTTGTATTGGTTGAAGAAGCTTGTGGACATTTTCGCATGAAGGAGTGCACCCCTATGTCTACTCATTTGAATGAGTTTCACTCTAATTTTAGCCAACTTGTCTTGCAAGACATCAAGTTTGAGGATAATATAAAGTCTTTGTTCCTACTTATCATAGTACCAAAGTCATGGGATACATTTCATACTACTATGAGTGTTAAAACTCCTAAGGGTGGTTTTAAATGCAGTGATGTAGAGAGTGCTTTACTTACTGAAGAAGTAAAATAGAAATCTATATTGATGTAGCCCACACTTCTCATGCACTAATTGTTAGGCAAAAATGATGGTGATGGCAATAATAACCATGGCAGAGACTCATGTCCCAATAGGGGGAAAAGTCTCAATCTCATGGGAAATCTCGTAGTAAGACCCACAGTCATAAGTCCTCTTTAACATGTCATTATTGTGGGTAGCAGGGTCACATTTAGCCTCATCACACAAAATGTGCAATGATAGAAGCAATGAGAAAGGAAAGGGAAAAGTACATGCAAAGTCCATTGAGATTGTGCCTAAGTATAGTGTGAAGATAGAGGAGATAAATGCCTTGGAGTACAATTCTAATGATTACATTCTTGTAGCTTCATCTCTTGATGCTACTCAATTGACCAATGTAGCATCTACTTTTAATGTTGGCTTCTTCATTCGGGGACTTCCTTCCATGTTACCCCACATTTCCATTGGTTTCACAATTACCTTACTATTACGGATTTTGTTGAGTTGGGAGATGACAGTGCATTGGATATCATTGGCATAGGTGATGTTGGGCATCAGTCTAATACCACTGCTCCTTTTGTGCTTCATGATGTACATCATATCCTGGCTCTAACGAAAAGTCTTATTTAAGCTAGATAGTTAGATGATGATAGGCACCATGTATCTTTTGGTGATTCTTTATGGAAGATCACCTATGGTAGACGTGTTTTTGCTAGAGGTACCAAGATTGGCAGCCTTTGATCTTTTCTTGTTTTTGGGTTTATTAAATATATTTTGGCTATGAGAGATCATCCACATCTCATCACATTAGGCATGTGTCTTTGAAAGGAATGAAAGTATTGACCAATGTGTAGTATCTCCTACCATTGGATTCTTCTTGTTTTGATTCATGTGATCATTGTTTGTATAGCAGGTAAACTCATGATTCACATAATAAGTCTAGTTCTACATGTGTGGGAGAGCCTTTGGCTCTTGTGCATTCACATTTTTGTAGCCCCATGCTTGTCAATCCTTGAGTAGTATTTATATTCATAGATGATTTTTTGCATAAGGTATGGGCCTATCCTTTTAAGTAGAAATTGGATGTTTTGCCTATGTTTCAATGCTTTCTCACCACAGTTGAGAAGTAGTCTGGATATAGATTGAAATGTCTATAGTCTACAATGGGAGTGAATATGTCTCTAAGGCTTTTGAGTACATATGTGATGAGTAGGGTATTAAGCATTAGTTGACTGCCCCCCATACACCCCACCCCAGAATGGTATTGCAAAAAGCGCATGAACATGGCTATTTAGAAAAGATTTGGTGGTATGCTTAGTCATGCAAACTTACCCTAGCACTTTTAGATTGAGGGAATTACCACTGCCATTATCTCATTAATAGCTCATCATGCACTACTCTTGGTGGTAGAGTTGTAGAAGAGGTATGGCTTGGTAAACCTCCCTTGTATGCACACTTCTGAGTCTTTTTAGATGCGAGGCTTTCTGCCATATTCCCACAAGATGATCAAAATAATTTGGATCCAAAGTCTATCAAATGCATCTTTCTTGGACAATGGGATGTAAGTAAGATAGGCTATAGCCTTTGGGATCTATAGGCTCAAAAGGTTATCTATAGCCATGCTATTATTTTCCATGAGGATTAAATACATATGAGACCAGAGTATATGATTGAGGTATGCAAGATGATCTTTCAAGAGGAGCCTTGTATTATAGTATAGCTAGCTCTATTGAGATAGCTTGATCTAGTTATTGATGATGTTGTGGCCCAAGATCTGCTTGTTGTGTAGGATCATGATGTTGGATAGAGAGGACATGCCTTATAGGCTTCACAATCCATTTTGAGATGATCTTCTTGAGCTTCACGTCCTCATGATTACTATGAGCCTTCTATGGATTATGTCATGGTGACAAACTCTATTGAGTCACTTGCTTATGATGAGGCTATATGCAAAGGTGAATCCTATTCTTAAGAGAGGGCTATGCCGTCTAAGTTTGATTTGCTGCAGAAGAACCATACATTGGACTTAGTTTCCTTACCTGATGAAAAGCATGCATTTCCATGCAAGTAGGTGTATAAGTTGAAGTGTATCCTTGGCCACCCTAAGCCAACATATAAGACCAAATTACTTACTAAGAGCTTTAAGCAAGAAAAGTGAGTTGATTTTCATGAGATCCTCTCTCTTGTGGTTAAGATGACTACCCTACACTTTGTCTTCGACTTAGTTTCTCAATTGGATTTGGATATTTATCAAATGGATTCTAAGATAGCTTTTCTGCATGGGGACCTGCATAAGGACATTTATATACAATAATCCAAGGGCTTTGTGGAAAAAGGTAGGGAACACCTAGTGTGAAAATTTGAAGAAGAGTCTTTTTAGGCTTAGGTAGCCATCTAAGGAATGGTACCATAAGTCTGATACTTTCATGCATTCATAGGTGTATCCCTCTAGTGATATGAATTTGTGTTTTTACTTGAAGAGGGCCCATGATAGTAGCCTTATTATCTTGGTACTTTATGTTTGTGATATACTTATAGTTGGGAGTGCTTATGCTGAGTTGGATGCCTTCAAGACTTGGCTTAAGAAGAGCTTTGAGATGAAGGGCACAAGATAGGCCTCACACATACTTGGTAGGTGCATTATGAAAAACACTCTAAGGGACTTCTCTACTTGTCCTAAAAGAAGTACATTCAAAGAGTACTTGTGCAATTCCATATACATGATGATAAGCCTATTGGTGGTCATTTACTTTCTCATCTAAATGTTAATTAGGTCAATTGTCCACACTAAAATGATGAGAGGGTCAAGATGGCCAAAGATATTGTATACGTCCATAATGGGAAATTTGATATAATGATGAAAGGGTCAAGATGGCCAAAGATTTCGTATACATCCATAATGGGCAATTTGATATATGTTATGATTGCCACTTGTCCCGATATAGCATTTGGAGTGGAAGTTGTGGCAGCTTATATGGCTACACCTAGCAACAAGCGACATTGGGATGCCATGAAGGATATCATGAGATACCTTAAAGGCACTACATTTATATGCATTTGCTATGGTAGCTAGGATAATAGAGTCATTGGTTACACTAACTTGGATTATGTAAGACATGTAGATAGTAGGAAGTCCACCTCTAGGAATGTCTTTACCTATGCTTGGGATGCTATCTCTTGGATGTCCAAGGTGCCATTGAGTATAATGTAGCCATTGAGGCTTACAAGAGGGTCTCATGTGGTTGTAGAACTTGGTATGACTATGACTCCTGCACTAAATTCAAATTCGATGAATACCATTTAGTTGGCCTATAATCTAATCTTTTACTCCTCACTCAAGCATATTCTCCTTTAAGTGGGAGGTTATTGGGGATTAAAAGCTACATAGTTAACTACCTACATTTACTTGTATGCAATATCCTTACACATGTACACTACATGTAGCAAGCATCTATTACTATTACTTTATTATTTATTATTTTACTGATAATATAACAAGGGAAGGAAGTCACACATTGAGACTATTAGAGTTTCTACATTTTAGTCTTTCTCTTTTCTTGAACCTCCATAGCTCTTACTCCCTTCTTAATTCTACTTGTGCTTCCATCTTCTACTCACCTTTCAATTCAATACCTCATCTAAAGTAAAGTAGGGGAAGTTGAAAATTTTAGTGACTATTAAGTTTGTTCAAATGTGAATCCTAAATTTAGTATGTACACATACATACATGCACATATGTGTCCATAATACAGATAACGATGGGTTTTCGCCACCTATAGTATACAAGTGTGTGATCATGGTGTGTAAAGTAAATATAAGGCGATGTTGACATATGCACCTTTATTCCCAACAACCTCCCACTTAAATATGAATGTGCCTCTAATGAGAAGAGAACGAGAAAAAGTGACAAGATATAAATGTACATCAAGTACAATAGGATGAGGAATAGACATCAACTCATTCTATACCTATCATTTTCCTAAGGAAGGCAAAACATAATACCAAGGTCTACCAAATGGCCTAACCGTAGGGCCTCCTTGGAAGCCTCAATGGCTACAACATATTGTGTCTCAGTAGTAGATAAGACCGTGCATTTCTACATCCTAGACATCTAAAAAATAGCACCTCCAACAAAAGTAAAGGCATACCTAGAGGTGGACTTCCTACACTAAATGCATGTTTTGCATGGTCAAAGTTAGTGTAGCCCATGACTATAGTATCCTAACCACCATAGCAAATGCTCATATTTATAGTGTCTTTTTGGTACCTCATGATACCTTCATGTTGTCCCAATATCACCAGTTAGGTGTAGTCATATAGCATGCAACAACTCCCACTATAAATGTTATGTTAGGGTGAGTAGCTATCATGGTATACATCAAACTACCCACTACGAATACATAAGGAATCTTGTCTATCTCGGCCTTCAGCTCATCTGATTGGGAGAAATGTACCTAATTGACCTTCACATGGGAAGGTAAACGATAGCCAATAGGCTTAACATCCTCCTACATATGGAAACACTCAAGGATCTTATGTATTTACTCCTTCTATGACAAGTAAAGGAGCCTTTGAGAGTGATCACATGTGATGTGCATCCTAAGAATATGTGAGGCCTATCCCATGTCCTTCATCTCAAAGCTCTTCTTGTGTTGAGTTTTCAATGCATCCAGCTCCTCATGATATCTCCTAGCAATCAATATATCATCCACATAAAGTACCAAGATAGTAAGGCTGCCATCATGAGCAATCTTTGTGTAGAGACACGGATCCATATCATTGTGAGAATAAGACTATGATCACATAAATGTATCCAACTTATGATACCATTTTCTAGGTGCTTGCTTAAGATAATAAACACTCTTTATTAACTTGTACACTAAGTGTCTCTTCTCTTTTTCTTGAAAGCCCTTGAGCTGTTGTATATAAATCTCATCATGCAAGTCTCCATGTAAGAAAGTTGTCTTAACATCTATTTGATAGAGATCTAGATCTAACTAAGCAACCAAGGACAGTAGACCTCATCAAAGTCAACATCATGCTCTCCTGCTTGAAACCCTTAGCAAAACTAATATGGCCTTGTATGCTAGCTTGAGGCATTTGGGGATACTCTTCAAATTGTTGAAAGAATAAAGAGTAAAGTGACAATGATAGGTACCCGCCACTTGCAATGTACAAGTATGCAATCACGGTGTGTGAAGTAGGCACATGCACCTTTAATCCCAACATACATACTTTGTAACATAAAATCTACATAATTGTTATCTGTTTGAGACCAATTTAGTTCAAAATGAACAAGAGTGTACTAATGTGTGTTGGAGCATTGCCTTTTTGTTAATTTCTTTTAAATATTTAATTTAAAAGGAATAGAAAGTTAAGGTAAATTATTCCAACTTAAACAATTTCTCTAATGAGAAATGTTATTTTAAAGAATATCCATTAAAAGTAGGAGGGGCAAATAATAATTTGAATATGAAAATATGAGACGAGATAAGTGAGTCATGATTATTATAATCCATGGAAGAGTCAAGCCTTTTATTAATGCATGTATGCAAAACAAGGGTCTTAAAATTTCCCTAGGGTAAAAAAGGTCTTGCCTTCTTAAAAGAAGGTCGATTTCCCTAGAGTACAAAATTGGGGACAAGTCCATTTTGAGATTACTTCAAAAATATTCTCATTGTATACACATGTTATATGTTGTGTAAAAGCTAACATGCTAAAAGTTTACTTTTACATGTAATGATGATCACCAAGGCATGGTAACGTTAAAAAATAACAATGAAGTATTCATTGAGCATCAATGGGAATCATTGTGCAATATTTACATCTCAAGCAAAAAAAAGTGGGTTGTCTATTTTGGGATAATCCCAATCAAGATAAGGTGGTGTGATGAGGACATTCAAGACATGAGGCCAAGTAGGTCATACAATAAATAGTCATCATAGTAGGAAGCATTTGGAAAGCCTTTGATTGGATGAAAGATCTACAAAAGCATGGAGGTGATTGAATACCTTCAAGGGATCCTCATATAGTCTTCTAGCAAAGTTACTATCAAGTATTAGCATATAAAAGTGGCACAAGGAGAGGAGAGATCATGAAGGATGAAGCGTGATATAGTTGCCTTTAAAGTCATATAAGTCTTGCAATAACCATGCATCAAGTGTAGCCAAAAACCTAATGGATTTTATTGGTAACATGAAGGAAAGAGAACCATTGACTCATGAAGTGTCTATGGCTAGGGGGGTTATACGAGGGCTATACCTATGGAAGAGATAGAGGAGGGACTTTACTAATTTATAAGAAGGAACTAAACCATGACTTGCAATGTTATGACAAAACAACAAAGCTATGTTGGCTCTTGAAAGTAAGGTGGATAAAGGGGAAATTGGTGTCTGCCAACAAATCATGTGCATGTGCAAAAATGTGGTACTCATGGTGGAGAAGATATCTCATAGAAGCATAGTGCTCTTAGGGGATTGTAATGTGATACCAAAACAAAGTGATAGACTGCATGTCAAAACCACTATGATGGAAGAAGAGAGATAGTATTAGAACAAACTTATTCTTTGAGCATTGCAAGATTTGAGCTTGGTGGCCAAAATTCACATGGTATAACACATTCATTCTCTATGGAGAGTGGCCTAGGTGGACAAAACCTATTTAAACAAGGAGATTTGTAGAATGCAAGAGAAACAAGGGTTAGGCTTCTCACAAGAGGGATTGCATGTTTTGATGATTGTCCCTTATGCAAGGAGTTTTAGATAAATTTCCACTATATATAAACAAGGGTTAGGCTTCTCACAAGAGGGATTGCATGTTCTTATCATTGTCTGTTACACAAGGATTTTTAGATATATAAACAAGGGTTAGGCTTCTCACAAGAGAGATTGCATATTCTTATCATTCTCACAAGAGGGATTCCACTATATATAAACAAGGGTTAGGCTTCTCACAAGAGGGATTGCATGTTCTTATCATTGTCCCTTACACAAGGAGTTTTAGATAAATTTCCACTATAGTTTCCACTTTTTAAACTGCAACAACTTTTCAAAATAGTTTCAATTTCTTTTATTTAATAATTTTCTCTAGCCTTGACTCCAACACTTTTACCCTTGCCATTGGATATTCTAACCCCAACCTAGGCCCCTTCCTCACCCTTGACCTCTTTCTTCTAATTCAAATCCTTTCTACTACCCATCACGACATGCATTGGCCATTGAGGATTTCATTCCCTATCAAAGGAAGGGGTATAAGTATTGCAATCAGAGCCCCAATTTTCCTCATGTCATCACAAGGGTTGAACATTCCTCATACATTTGACCCCTTATATCTAGGTTGTGACCTATACTCTAAACAAAAAAAAAACCAATTGGGTGGTAAGGCCTAATGGCAAGCCTCGACCTCATTGCTTTTCCTACATATGAAATTCATGAGTTATGTTTGTTTACATGTATATGTAAGTGCTACCTCCATTAGCATTGCAAGTTCATGATCTGTAGTTTGGTTCTCCTCTACACAATACAAAACATTGTTATTGATATTGTAAAGATGAAGTAGTTTAAAAGCTTTCACATCATAAGATTATAGCACAATAAACCTTACTGTCTCAGTGCTCTAGACTATGCATTTGAGTGGGGTGTGATCTTGTGTCCTTAGCATTCCCCTCTTCGCTTTTCACTATTGCTATGTCTCTTCGTACAACAATATGGAAGGTAAGCCTCTCCAATTCAAGGTCTGGAAGAACTACCTCTATTGTTCTATCCATGCCAATGATACGTACTTTCTTGGGTTTTATTTCCATTGTAGTACAAGTCCATTTGAAATAAGTCTAAATATGGAATAATAGATAACTTTTGTCACAATTTGGATGAATATGCAATAGATGACAAACTTGCAATTTTTGCTTCATACATTTGTTACTCACTTGTGTTGTTTCTTGCACCGATGAAATTATGATATGCTCTAAAATGGAGGGGAGCTTCAAGCTCTACCCCGAGACCTACGGACCACTTATTGCTCAAGTGTTTCGAACCGAGCGGCCATGGCTACCTCTCACATAGCCGATGCGCAATGCCTATCTTACGGGTGTATCCTAGCTTATCTTGATGCTTGAACGAGTACCCTCCTCTTTCTTGCACACCGGTAGCTCCGTGATCCTTGAGGCAAGCTCAAGCAACCTCAATACCTCTCCCAAGAGCTTCATCCTCCATAGCCATGAGCGAGACAAGAGAAGAGAAGAGAGGAGGGGAAAATGAAGAGAGAAGATGGAGAGCTTCTTCTCCAAGATCTCTCACTCTCACACAATCACTCCCTCACTCCCTCACACTCTCTCAATTCCTCTCTCAATCATAAGCAAGAAGGCAAGAAACAAGAGAAGAAGAAGAAGAAGCTTTGGCTACACACACAAGAATGAGCTTCTCATTCACTTTTCAATTTTATATACATGCCCTACTTTTCATGGGCAGTCATCCCCTTTTTTACTTGGCCGGCCATTAGCCTAGGCCCATTCCTCATTTTCCACTGTTCTAGTCTATCCTATTCCCAACTAATGCATACAACTTGCACAGGAGTGAGCCTGGTGCTCTCTTACAAGGATTCGGGAGCGTTTTCACACTTAATGGTGCGCTTTTTACTATTTTACTTTCCTTGGGCGGCTCCAAGACTTCCTGAGGGTCGTGCCCATGCTTTTAATTTTTTTCAGGGTCTGGTTACCGATAAAGGCACTTTTTTCTTCTTTTTGTCCTGCGCCTTTTGCTATTTCCTTTTTTCCATTTCCCGCTTGTCTGTGCTGCGGTAAACACTACCCCCCTCCTAGCCAAGTGCCAGTCCCATGGCACTGTGGTGGGTTATAGTGGGATAGATGATGCTGTTGCAAGGTGGAACTGCTGGGTAGATGACACTGATGCTTGTGAATGAGAAGTGATGGAGTTTGATGATGATGACCAGGAGAGATTCCAGCGTGCTTTAGGCTCCATGAAGATACTCGGCATCTTTCACACTGTTGTGGTGCCTCTTAGGTAGCCGGTCGTCTTTTGAGTATCCGAAACGCTTGAAGCAATAAGCAATCCCTTAGGAGGATGGTATTGGAGGGATTTATTCTGGAGAAACCCCCTGAATGCTGTTTGCCTTGAAAATCCATGGCTTTGGTTGAAGATCCTTGTCTTTGAGTAGAAGGTCTTTAGTTTTGAGTTGAAAGTCTTCAGGCTTGTGGAATCAATAAGCGATTCGTAGATCTTGAGGCGTTGGGCATGGATCATTGGACAATGAGGTTCCAAGATCTATGCCAATGGCAGATCCATCACTAGGGTTTCCTTCTGCTTGATTTGGTTCAGTCATGGTAGCCATCAGTAGACGGATGATTGGCAACATGAAATCTGTTGAGCCATTTAAACCTTCACAGCGAAGCTCCTAAAGTTGCAGTAATGGAGTCATGTCCGACACATGGAAAAATTCCTTGTCATTGGAGGATGTGGTGGATGATCTTCTTCAGCCAAGCAGCAAGTTCTTGAAACACGAACATAACCTGCAAGAAAAGTTGTGCACTTCCTAGGGGGTGTGTCTGTCTCACTGTGTAGTGCATGGTGCCCATACCAGTGGAACTGGGAGATGGGTCTAACCTTGGGCAAGCCCTTGGTAATGTCCCAGACTTGAGGACCCGGTTCGTGCGTCGTTGGAGGTGCAGTGCAAAATTGAGGGTGACAGGTCTAAAAGTCCTGCCCTTGATGTGCCCTAAGTGTGAAGTGGGGGAGGGGCTAGGGAGAACCCTAGATGAAGTGAATGTGGTGCACAATAGCAATGAAGGGAGACTGCAAGCACATGTGAAGGGTTCTCCTTGTTAACCTGCTTAGTAGTAGATTCATCTTTCAGCTTTGCTATTTTGTTCTTGTCTTGCCAAATCCCAGTAGGGTACATCCGGAGCATAAATCCCAAGCTATCTTAGACCCGTAAAGCATAAGCCTGAAAGCATTCAAAGAGCATGTAACTGACAACCAAATGTAATGCCCAGTAGGTCCAAAATGCTCAAATACATTTGAAGACAAAAGCTCCAAGTAGCTGTCACCAAGCATGGGCAAACCAAGTGGCATCCATATCTGATCGAAGCATAAATTCAAGATGCCTAAATGTCAAGCAATGACAATAGGCATAAACCGGTCCAAAGCATGCCAATTGAAGCCAAATGCATGTGAATGATGACTAAGGCGGAGCCTATTCTAAGCTCAAAAGCATTTCGAAACCAAAAAGGAATATTTAACAATCTCCAAATACATCGGTATGATCATTTAAACCTCCTGCTCTCAAGTCACCTTGTCTTTGTTTCCTTGTGGCTTAAAAAAAATATATAAATATAAATAAGAATGAGAGAGGGAGTACAATTGGCAAGGCATATCACACCCATTTAATCACGGGGCGGTCGCATGCATTGAGATAAGAATGCGCGACTTTTTAGGTATTCTTTAATATCGGCTTTAGCTCTCAGAGGAGTGGTTGACAAGAAAGGGTGATTACACCTTGCGAAGCGGGTGTCACTCATATTTTCTAAGAGCTCTAGACAGAAGGAAGGAAGGAGAGTAGCCCGCATCATTAACCTAGTCATAGATCTACTATCTATTCCTAGGTTGATATCAAAGAAGAGTGGGGGGAGATGGGCTTCCTCTGCTGTGGGTTTTAGGAGTAGCAGGAATTTGATAAGTCGGAGGTAATTACAAGTGGTCAAAAACGCTAGATCTGGGCAGGAAGAGAAGTCTACAAGAAAACGGTTTATAGAAGGAAGTATATCCTCTAACCTAAACACTAAGCATTCCTCGGGGCTCCTAGCATTTACATTATATATTTTTGGGAACTCATAATCCCCATGCAAGTCTCTATCATAGTCCACTCCATGCCTACAGGAGTAGGGCATGTAGATAGGATCATTGCACTCTTCAAGGAGTGAACTACAAAAAGCGGTCCATGCATCAAAATTGGTGCCCCAAATCCTCCTCTGCCATTTCGGCTATGCCTCGTAGCCTTGGACGGTTTTGGGAACCAGATTGACCTTATCTTCCCAGTACTCCTATGGCTCTTGTCGCCACCTAGTCATTATCATGATCCTCTCTTCTATCCACTTGTTTGCAAGTTCATTAGCCAGATCCTTGATCTTGTCTATGACTCCTAGAGGCAGGGCCCGGTCTAGAGAGCATGGGAAAGCAAATGCAAGCTCAAACAGCCTCTTATGGAACTCTCTGACGTCAGATGGCCAACTCCTGGGGCCAGTCTACAGGATGTGTATCATTTCTCAGTGGCATGGGCTCCTCAGGAAGTTGTCTTGGAATTGTGCGTGCTCGGCGTTGGGCCTCCTCAGCTAATTCTTGTCTTCTTCTCCTTGCTGCAACTATGTGCTTAGGTAGATGGGCATCTGCAGGTTCTTCCTGTGGGAGATCGGGTTGAGGCGGACTCAGCATTCTTTGTTGCTCTTCTTCATCAGCTTGCTCGAAATCTAGACCCTCTTCGACATGTCGCTCAACCACAGATGGGATGACTGGCGGTGGTGGTGGTGGCTGTTCATGCTCCTCAAAACCTAGCTCCTTGAGCTTAGTAGTGGAAAGGCCCATACAGCGTAAGTAGCGGAATTGTTGCTCCTTAGTGATCCCTGTACTCATTGGGAGCTCCCGCTCTTGAAGACCATATCTTAGAGCTCAGGTGGTTAGCTCCAACTTTCTTTTCACCTTTTCCACTGGATCATCGCCCTCAGCTTGTGTGACATGGAGCACCGTGTTGAGGAAGGCCTGTCGCTGTGTTTTTAGTAGTTATTTCGGCAGCCTCAACCCTAGCTTCTGCAAGCATTCTTTCGCATTTTGCCACTGCCAAGCGTTTAGTCAAGTCCCTCACCCTGTTAAATTTTTTTCCTTTCCCAATCCATAGCTCTTTCCTCCATCCTTTTCCTCTCTTCCTCCAGTTGGCTCGCCAGGGTGGTTACTACCTGTTGCTGCTCATTTGTTAAAAACCATAACTGGTTCCTTTCTCTTAACTTCTGAGCCAGCTGCTCTTCAGCAATCCCTTTGGCTTGATCTACAATGCTGAGCCTTTGGTGCACCTCGGCCAGTACTTCTGATTTTTCCTGCACCAGCTGCTCTTGGCTTTGGATCTTAGCAAGGAATAGCCTTTTTTGATTGAAAGCCATGGCCATGAGGGCCTCTACATCTTCCTGGGAGGTCTCCAGTGCATCTTGTAATCTTTGCACTTCATCTTGTAGCCGTTTTGCTTCTGCTACTGAGACTCCTGGCCCTTCACTCTTCAGAAACTCGATTTCACTTATTAACCTGTTTTGTTCTTCTAGCTCCTACCACAACGAGAGCTTCGTGGTATGTTCTTGTGGTACACTGGCTTCGCCTTCTTGAACCTCCTGTTTTAGCATTTCCACTTGAGTGACCTTTTGCTGTAGATCATTGTATTGCTGCACTAGTAGCTTTAGACTCCTTTGCTCTGCCACCAGGTTCTGCTCTTCGTCTTCCAGCCTTTGTCTAAGGCGGTTTTCGTTGTCCTGGGCTTCCTTTGTTTTTGCTACTAGCTGGTCCTGCAGGGCCTTTATTTCTCTTCGTCGGTCGGCTCCCTGCCTTGAGACTTCTAGCCTAAGGACAGCTGATGTTTCTTTTTCTTTTTCTAGCTCCAGTAAGGCCACTTTCTTATCTTCTTTCGCCTTGTCCAGTTGTGCCAGTAGCTCAACCACATATGTTTCATAGTCAGTGTCGACAGGCATGGGAGTATGGGGTGTGGTGGTTGGTGCCTCCAGCCTTTGTCTTTTAGGGTCTTGCCTTGACTCTGCATCTGTGGAAGCGGGCCTTTTCAATCTGGTTTTTGGCACGATCTCGGCCACTTTGCTCATTAGCATTTGCACCATGTTCATTAGCTGTGCCATGTCGAGGGGAGGTGTGGGTTGTGTGGTGGTTGCAATCGTGGTTTCAGCCATTGCAAGCACAAAAGCCGAAGCCCTTCTTTCTTTCTCAGCCCTCCTAGACTCTCTTTGAGCCCTCTTGATTTCAACTCGTTCTTCTTTGCTTAATTTCTATTTCCTTTCCTTCTGTCTCCTGTCCCCTTTTTTTTGTTCTTCTGGTTTGCTTGCTTGTGTGGGCGGCACCTCCTGTTCTCCCTTGTCACTTATCATTCTTTCACTTGATTCTTCTCCTTCGCGGTGAGGTGGGCTTTGATGCGGTGGGCTTTGATGTGCAACTTGATCTTCCATGACTCCAGCATCCTTCATTGCTTCATCTATGATGGCTGTCAAAACACCACCATATCTAATTGTGGCTGCCTTTGAGGCAGGTTTCTTCCTTGCAGAGCGTGCGGTTGAGGCAGGGGATTCTCCTCCTGCTGGTGCTTCTGCTGGAGTGAGAAGGGCAACTGAGCTTTGAATGGTTTTTTGCACGAACCCATTCCAGTCTACCTCCTCAGGGACTCCCACTGCGATGCTTTCCAACAACGGGACCCCGATCATGTTCATCAATGCATTGTACCTTTGGCCCAAGAAGAGTGTGTGGATCATCTTCGCTTGCAATTTCACTGTTGGATCCGGGATGTTAGCCAAGGTGATTCCATCCACGGTGTGCACCTCTTCTTTCTTTACCCCCAGCATGGCGTAAACATCCCTTCTCTGCCGCCTCTCTTTCTTGGGTATGAGCCCCAAGGCCTTCTCTACGATTGCCGCATTGAGGGGCACTTCAATTCTTCTTTCCTGCTCCCCTGTCCTCATTGTGACAGTGCCACAGTTCCTGCCCTTGTCAAAGTTCCTCAGAAATTCAACACACATGCCGTAATCCATGGCCTGCCCCATCTTTTCCACATACTTGTGGAGGTGGCATCTGTCCACCAATTCTTTGACTGCAGGTTCCTCCAAGATGGCCTCATCCAAATTCAGCATGTGCTTGAAGGTGAATTGACTGAATCCTCGTGTCTCGATGCTGATGTCGAACTTGGTCATCTCTTCTTCAGAAAATGGGAGTTTGCCCCCTTTGTCTTGTCCTGCCATGGTGGTTACCTGTCAACACACCATGCCAACATTAATGCTTAAAAATCGGCTTATTTCTAATCAAAACTCAATTTTGAGAGAAAAATGTATGTGTCAAAAATTGGTATACTTCCTTAGAGTCTTGAATTTTAGAGACAGGCTCACATCAGCATTTGCTATTGTTTTCCCTTTGCAGTATCTTCCATTGAAACTTAATTAATCATAACATTTTGCTAGATAGCATGACTCTCATTTTGCTGACTCTCATTTTGCTCTGCTCTTGCTCACATTGCTCCCCCCCCCATCTTGGATATTTCAAGGAATCCTTCCTAGGATTAGCACAGGAAGGACGAGGCAAACACTGTTTCTCGTGGATTGACTTACTTAGCCAATAACCAATCATAGAAACTTGGATTGTATTCGAGTTGGGCATGACAATCAAGAGCAGATGGTTGGATGGAGACTTGGGAGATGTAGGTCAAGACATCGTGAAAGAGATCTCCAGTATTAAGGCGGCTTGCAACATGTAATTCCTCTTCCGTAAGGAATTGGTCAATGTAAGGGTGAGCGAGAACATGGTCATCTAAATGCTGGTTGCGGGTGATGGCCAAAACCCTAAATGAGATAGGTGCCACATAAGTAGGGTCATATTTGATGGTTTTAATAGCCCTGTGTTGCTCAGCATTGGTCATTATCCGACAACCTTTTTTCTCCCATTGGATTCTCAGAGCAAACCACTGCTGCAAGAACGTGGAAGGCAAGCTTGCCATCTGCGTGAGCTCTTGCAACTCGTGCTCACGAACAGAACGAGGAGGCTTACGATATGAAGTGATTAGTCTTCTAAGGATAGCTTGCTCCTTTGAGATTTCATCGTTTTCTATCAGTTCAACAGCAATTGTGGGGAATTTACAGGTCATAAGTTCGTATTCTTCCCAAGTGCATGGTAATGCACGAACATCAGAAGCAAGTGTTTCGTCAAGAAGACCTAGGTCTAGCTGCTCATAACTTCTAGCGAATGTAGTGAAAGTTTTGTCCAACATCTTGATGCAGGTTACTAAGTCATCCCCAAAAGTCGCGACGAGGTCTTTAGCCAAGGAAAGGAAAGGTCGTACCGCGTAGGAAGGTTTAAGTCCAGCTGGTGGTAATGGTGCAAATGGACTGGATAGTGGTGACTCCATCATTGGTGTCACAGGTGTGGATGTGCACTCCGAAGCACTTTGAGGTGCTGTAGGAAGCTCTAGGGGCATGGGAGTTGTGTTGGGTTCTGAGTGAGTAGTCATGGGGGTATTTAAGTTCTCTAAATAGGTAACTCTAAGTCTTGTGGCATTTGCTTTGGTCGATAGATGAGCTGGGGCTTACTAGCCACAGCGGGCAATGGTTTGCTGACTATGCCCTGGGCACCATGTGTGCAAGCCTCCCTCGCTGGGCTGAGATTGCTTGTAGATGAGCTTTTAAACTTGCCATTTTTAGGCACCCAAATCCAAGGGTTGCCCTCGTAGTATCCTTATGCTCGCAAGAGATTTTTGGGGATCCATCGTGGCGTGGTTGTGTGTCTACGTCGATAGAGTCTAGACTGCCTCTTAGGCCGTGATGGCTGATTATTTTGGCGTTTAGAATCACGTTTGGGTGGTCTACCTAGATGTGGTCTTTGCCGTTTTGGCATCCATATAAGCTTGGACTCCTTGGCCTTGTTAGCACTCTTGGTGGGTTTGGGCCTAGGGTCAAGATCTTGGCATGAGGCCATAGTTTTCTTCTGTTTATACTTGGGCTGGAGCATGGTCGTAGGGGTTTCTACCGGTGGCTTCGTAATGATGGAGGAGTCAGAACAACCCTTGCTGAAAGTCGTCACTATACGCACATTGCCTATAGCAAGATGAATGCAGTTTAGGTTGTAATCCACATTACAGTTCGTTTGCTTCTTGAAAGTACGACCTAATAGTGACATATTACCGGCTCCTTTAGTGTCAGGTAACACATGGAAGAAAGCTGGTAAGCTTTCAGACTCGATAGAAATGACTACCTTGCACTTCCCTAGGAGTGAATAAGCATTACCCCCAAACGGGGTGAATTTAGTATTAGTGGACTGTAGTTTCGATTGACCAATGCGTGTCCAATGGTCATGTGTCAAGATGTTGTAGTCGGCACCTTCATCAATTAAGGCATCGAAAGAATACGTTGCTCTTGCTGTGACTGTGATTCGTAGATACGCCGGTGCCACTGCTTCTTCATCCTGATATGTAAGGTCGGTTATAGTAGCCATGCAGACGTTCATTGGGGGTTCTAGCATGGGTGGCTCGTGTAATGGATGGGAAGGAGGATAGTACTTCTTTATGCGGCTGCCATTAAAAAAGCCTATTCCTTCGCCTTCAAGTGTCTCTAACTCAACATTCCCTGTTCTACCAATCATGCGTACTTTGAAAGGCCCTAGCCCCCGAAACTCCAACTTCTATTTATGTCCTTTTACAGAGTATAGCAAAACAAGGTCCCCGTGCTCAAAGTCTCACTGTTTGACATGCTTGTCAAACCACATCTTTCGTTGAGCCTTCTCACAAATCAGAGAGTGAGTGGCGAGGAGTCGGGTCTCCGTTAGGCGCTCTAACTCCACTAAGTGATTGGTCCAAGTCTCTCTTCCCTCCCAACGCTCCTGGACTGCTATCCTTAAGCTAGAGATGAAGAATTCTAAGGGTAAAATGGCCTCAGTTCCGTATGTCAGCCTAAAAGGCGTCTGTTCGACAGCCGTTTTATAAGCTATGCGATAGGCTCACAAGGCCGCCATTAGCTTGTTGTCCCAATCACTTCTTGAAGTAGACACTACCTTTGTAAGCACGTTGACTAAGATTTTATTCGTGGATTCAGCTTGGCCATTAGCCTGAGGGTAATAGGGAAAGGACTTTCGATGAATTATTAGGAAGGTAGAGAGCAGGTGGGAAATCACCTCATTAACGAAGTGCGTGCCTTGGTCGCTTACAAGTTCGATTGGACAGCCAAACTGTGAAATGACTTGCTCCCATAAGAACTTTGCAGTGGTTCTAGCATCATTCTTCCTCGTGGCTCGTGCCTCTGCCCACTTCATTAGATAATCGGTTGCCACTATGATGTAGCGAGCTTGGGAATATTGTGCCGCAGGACTGATAGGTCCAATAAAATCGATGCCCCATTTTTCAAAGGGTTATCGGGCTATGACAGGGGTCAACTCCATCTTGTCTTTCGGCACAGGCACTTTGGTCCTTTGGCACTCATCGCAGTGCTTTATGAATTTAGCTGCATATGGAACGAGGCTGGTTTGCCTGGGTTGAGTGAGCTTCCTGCCATCATGCAGAGTGGCACAATTGGCTCCTCAATTGGCATGGTTGTGGCTTTAGCAGCCTGCCGATATAGTTCTCCCTCATCCGAGATTGGTAGGTCAATGGTTGCCAAAACGTGCATCCAATCCCTCTCATCCTCAGGGCAAGGAATATATTTAGTGAGTGATCCATAGGGTTTGGTTGTTTGAGTATCGCCTTTCAGCATAGCTGAGATGGCATCTAGGTCAACAAGGGTCATCTTCCAAGTGTCCATCTCTACCCTTACTGCACTAGTTCTGTTCCCTAGGAAAATCAAACCATTGCCCCAGTCCTCAATGACACGCGCATTCCTCATCCAAGGTCGGCCTAATAGTATATCGTAATCCACTCCCTTCATGACAATGAAGTTTACTGAAAACTGCACATCGGCAATCTTTACTGGCCAATTCTTTAAAACCCCGAATGGTCTTACCTTCATTCCATTTGCCAACGTGACGTTAAACTTGGCAATCTCTACAGGAGGGTTTCCCCATGCCTCTAAGATTGCATGGTTTAGTACACTAACACCTGCGCCTATGTCTACAATTCCTTTTCGCGTCATATCTCGTAAGGCTAGGATGGGCAAAACTGCATGCATTTCAGTGCCTTCCCAAAAAGCATTGATGTGCAAAGACTTAGGAGTTGAGTGTAGAGTCAGACTTGGGATCTGTGTAACCGCATCATGATCTTGCGGATCAGCACCCACAAGTCCTGTGTGTACCTCCATCAAGTCTTTTAACTCTTTCCATAAGGAAGGATTCTGCCTAAGTAGGTCTTCCAAGCTTAGAGTTACTGGAGTAGACAACAAGGTTGTGAGGAGGCTACTGGGCTCTTGTCTTCCCCTGAGGCTAGCATTTCTAGGCCATGCGCTCTGTCTGCCCTGGCAAGTTTCCCCTTGGCCTTGCTGCTGAGTTACCCCCAGTGGTGCAGGTATGCTCGCAGCTTGTGGTTTTGAAGGTGAGATTGGTGTGCTCACGCTGGAGAAATCGTCAATAGGATCTTCTAATATGGGTTCAGTATCCTTGAGGTGCTTTTGGGCATCCTTGACCCACTCCTTGACCTTAGCTATAGCCTCGAGCTGCCGTTTGGAGTGGGGATATTCCCCTACCTTGGCACTCCCTAGCTCGGCTGTCTTAGGAGATGAGGTCTCCGCCTCTGGGTCTGTGACCCTGTTTCCCGTTACTAGCATAGTTGCTTCCTCTGTTTTAAGAGTTATCTTTGCATCGGTTCTCTTTTTCCGTCTCCTCCAGCTTTCTTTCCTATTGAGGTTGCATCAAGGTTACTTGGCCCTGGCAAAGAGATGCCTGCCTGTTTTGTTTGAGCTCGCATCATGACATGTAGTGGGATGGGTGTGTCCTCACTGTCAAAGGTTTCTACTCCAAAGAGCCCCTAAGGCACCGATGGCATGTTGGCAGAGCTGGTTGATGGCTTCCACCTAGGACAGTCAGGAAACAGATGTGTGATTCCACACTTTGTGCATCGGAGATCCGCTTTGTCCTTGTTAGCTTGTTCTTATTCTGGGCAGTGTGATGAAATGTGGCTTGGGTGGCCGCAAGTCCAGCATGTGACTGGATCTTGGCTGGGCCCTCCAAAGCCCCTGCCTCTTCCTCTTCCTAAAGCCATCATCGGCACCGGCCATCAAGACTGGGTTGCCCTCCTCGTCATAGGATATGTACGGGTTGACATATGTTTCTTCCTCAGTAGGCTCCTCCACAAAGTGAACAGGAGCATTGCTAGATGGGTGGGTTACAAAAGGCCCTGGTGGTCTGGGTATACCAGTTGGGTTCATCTCCAGCCTAGGCACGACAACTCTTGAGTCAGTCGGTGCTGGAAGAGCTAACTCGGCTCCCCTCCCAAAGAAATTAGGTGGCCTATTACCTAAGTATGGGGGGTTGTACTGCTGTGCATATGGGAATCTCCTCGATATTCTGCAATGCACTACATCATGCCCGAATCTACCACAATTTGAGCATGGCCAAGATCTAGGATCTTGGCACTCAACTGGGAGGTGATTGCCGCCGCAGTATATATATACATTGTACATGTGATCTCACAGGCTTCCTCACGAGCTCTTGCAACTGTGCAATCTCCATTCTCATTTTTGCCATCCCCTGGTCGTGGTCTACACTCTTTCCCTTATCCTGTACACTAGCAGTTGCTTTTCCCCCCGAAGTAGTTGATCTCTCAGGGTCCCTCTAGCTTGCACTTTCTCGGTTGGTAGTCCTCATGCTGCGTTCCCTGAGTTGATCATCTACGCGTATTGCCTCCTCGAAAACTCTAGCTAGCACGTCTCATTGCAAGGTGGAGTTATTGGCCAAAGCCTTGTAGAGCTCCTCACTTCGAATCCCGTTCATGAACACTGTGGACACTGCCCTCTCGGTAGGTCGCTCATTGGCAGGGATTCTCTTGTAGAGGCTACGCACCTGAGTGACGTAATCCCTAACGTCCTCTTTCTCCCTTTGACTGATATTCATCAACCTAACGATGAGGTTATCCGAATACCCTGCCTCCGAAAACCTCTCGATGAAGAGGCCCTTAAGGCGAGCAAAGTTCGTACGTTCTGCGTCATCTAGACTAGAATACCAGGTCCTCCCCTTATCACCTAAGCACAGGCCGAAAGATTGAGCTCGCTGTGCAGGGTCAGTAAGACCATTTGCCTCACATACTTGCTCAAACTGCTCCATGAAGCTGTACGGGTCACTGCTAGGTTCGTATCTAGCTAGTTGTTTTGCTACGATGGGGATTCTAGCCTGCCCTTTAGCCCCTTGTGTGACTCCCAATCTCGATAGTAGCGCGGTGCCTAGGGCAGTAGCGCTCTGTTCAACGGACATATTGTCCATGAGTCGCTTTGCTACCAGTTCACTCAATGTCATGTCAGCCTCTGCTGCCTGTTCCCTCTCTACATTCGGTCCGAATTTGGCCGCTCCAGCTAGGTCTAGCACTCGTCTAGCCTTGTACATATCTACGTCTTGCTGTAGCCTTCTAGCCCTTTGCTCACGGTTGTAGAAAATTATGCCTTCTAGTGCTCTCTTGATCGCTCTTCTCTCTTCTTCCAGGTTTGCTACCACTTCCTCTACAGGTCTGCCCTGGATCACAGTCCTGGTGAGTAGATCGTAGTTGTGGACCAGTTCCTGGACTGAGGTTGGAAATTCTCCTAAGTCTAATTGGTCCCCTCCTCGTTCGCCTCCTGATCCCGACATTATTTTTACTTCCAGCTCCACGAGGTTATCAATAAATCCAAGCAACTCTGGTAGCATCCAATCCTCTATATTGTTGCTTTCTGTGTCTTCGTGTCTTCTCCAGGTCCTACTAGTAGGGCACTCAGGCACTTGTCTAAATCTTGGGGTCTTCTCCTACTAGTGGGTTCCTTAATGTTATTAGATATCCTGATGTGTTCCTTGTTATTTGAAAGCAGCTACAATCCTTATTCACACGTTATGCTTAGTGCTTTCGTGGTGCTTGGTGCGAAAACCGGCTTTTCTCTTTTCTTGCAGTGCAAACTTAGTGGAACACAAAAGCGAAGTGCCGATGCAAAAAGCATTTAATGCAAACTCCACTTTGTTTCTCTCCACATTCTTAGCCTGATTTGAGTTCTAAGCTCGGTTCCCGCCTATTCTATGGTCTTTCTGAAGGTCTGTGCTGCGTTTTCTATTCTGCTCTAAGTTCGATTGGTCTCTGAGGTTCTAATGGTCAAATTGGGTCTTGGGGGTGTTCAGGGTTGTGTCCTGGGGGTGGCAGGGTCAACTAAGATTCTCATTTTTTTTTCTGGCAGGATGGTCCGATTCTGGGAATCGGACAGGTTTGGTCCGACTCTAGTAGTCGGACGGTCCGAGTCTGGCAGTCGGATAGGGTGGTCCGAGTCCTAAAATTGTTTGGTCCGATCCGAATGTTGGATGGTCCAACTATAATGGGCAGTCCGAGTGCCACGTGGCACGTCCGATCAGACTGTCAGATTCTGGGAATCGGACAGGGCTGGTCCGATTCCCTCAGTCGGACGGTCCGATTCAAGGAATCGGACGGTCCGATTCAAGGAATCGGACGGTCCGATTCTAGGACTCGGGTGGTCCGATTCTGGGAATCAGACCACTGAGACTTGGTCCGACTGCGTCTGGCGGCAGGCGCGATTCTGACGCGTTTCGATCCCTCTTGATGCCTGCTGCACACAATCACGAGAGACTTCCCAGATCCGATTAGGGCACTACTAAGAAATACCAGACTCACCTAGAGCAGCACAAATCGATGGCACCCAGAATCGTGATAGCGCTCCCTCTTCCTGGAAACCAGAAGCTCTCTCTCTCTCTCTCACACAAAGCTATCTAGTGAAATGAGGTTTATCCTGGCCTCCCAAGCCTCTTAAGGTCCTTTCCTAGCACTGCAAAACCTTACAGCCAGTTCCCTTTTCCTGCTTTACCTAGAAATTTGAATCTGGTCCCCTGTTTCCCTGTTTCCAGCAGCAGCCAAAACCTCTGTTTTCTCTTTTCTTAACCTAATCTAACCTTAATCTAGTGCAGCCAAAATGCAAAACAGAGATGCAGAATGGTAGTCCTACACTAATGCTTCCAACAAACCAAAATACTTACTTGTTTCCCGGATTAAAACCTCCTAAATCTCCTAGCTATCTCGAGCACCGGTTCAGGCTGCAAACCCTACTTCTATGCTCGATTTGATGCACGCGGCGCTCAAGGCTCGATTTGGTCAGTCCGGGCAATGGAACCAAAATGGAGGGGAGCTTCAAGCTCTACCCCGAGACCTACGGACCACTTATTGCTCAAGTGTTTCGAACCGAGCGGCCATGGCTACCTCTCACATAGCCGATGCGCAATGCCTATCTTACGGGTGTAGCCTAGCTTACCTTGATGCTCGATCGAGTACCCTCCTCTTTCTTGCACACCGGTAGCTCCATGATCCTTGAGGCAAGCTCAAGCAACCTCAATACCTCTCCCAAGAGCTTCATCCTCCATAGCCATGCGCGAGACAAGAGAAGAGAAGAGAGGAGGGGAAAATGAAGAGAGAAGATGGAGAGCTTCTTCTCCAAGATCTCTCACTCTCACACAATCACTCCCTCACTCCCTCACACTCTCTCAATCCCTCTCTCAAGCACAAGCAAGAAGGCAAGAAACAAGAGAAGAAGAAGAAGAAGCTTTGGCCACACACACAAGAATGAGCTTCTCATTCACTTTTCAATTTTATATACATGCCCTACTTTTCATGGGCCGTCATCCCCTTTTTTACTTGGCCGGCCATTAGCCTAGGCCCATTCCTCATTTCCCACTGTTCTAGTCTATCCTATTCCCAACTAATGCATACAACTTGCATAGGAGTGAGCCTGGTGCTCTCTTACAAGGATTCGGGAGCGTTTTCACACTTAATGGTGCGCTTTTTACTCTTTTACTTTCCTTGGGCAACTCTAAGACTTCTTGAGGGTCGTGCCCGTGCTTTTAATTTTTTTCAGGGTTTGGTTACTGGTTAAGGCGCCTTTTTCTTCTTTTTGTCCTGCGCCTTTTGCTATTTCATTTTTTCCATTTCCCGCTCCTCTGTGCTGCGGTAAACACTCTACAATGGTACAAGGCCTACAAAAACATAGTCACGAGTCATGTTTGGCAACATATTTTCACTACAATAATACACGATATGTGTTGACTACCAACTGTAAAATATCAAACATGTGGGGAGTGGAGAAACTAGATTAATTTGTGACAAGGGTCTCCACTTGGCCTTTCTTGGATAATAGTAGGTGTATGCTTATTGTTTTCTTTTTCTTTTTCAATTACCACATTGCTAGTATCACTTTTCTACAACTGACCACATTCTCTTTACAAGGAGACAACAAAGTGCAACATATTCCAAAGAATACATGTCATTTTACTTCTAGGGATTTAGATCCTTGTGTCTCTTGCGCTTGTTTTTTCTTCGAGTATGTTTAGTATAATGCTTTCTCATTTGGAGAGGAATTCACCTTCAAAGTAGTCGGGAAAAATGTAGCATCTTTGTTACACCTCATCCCATTGTTGCTCAATCTAGTGATCCTCGTCTATGTATTGCTCCTCTGCTAAGTTCACCCAATCCTCATATTCACTTGGCAAAGTTTGTATAGTCCCCGCATCCAGCTACCAATATATGAACCTATTAGAAAATAACACTATTATATATATGGAATACAATGACAAGATAGCATCACAAACATGCTATTATAGAAGGATAATATGTTATGCATGTAGAGAAGCCTCCATGCTGCCAAGTTGCATGATTCCTAAGACTCTATACCTTTGTCTATTTTGAAATCATGGAAGGTGGTATGAAACATGTGTTCTCTATGTTTTCTCTTTATCTCGTGTGTCTACTACTGAAGAACAAATCATTATGCACTCAAATATTATAGTAGTCTTCCTTACTCAAGAGTAGTCTCTTTCTGATGTCCCCTATAGCATGGCCTAGAATGTCTCTTGTTGACATGACCTAATTTCAAAAAGGTGCATTTCCATTCATCCAAGTTGTAAGCCAATGGTTTCCATCCCAAACATAAAATATAGAGTTCAACAAGAAGGCCCAATCAGTGTCACTATCATGTTACCAACTCTTGCAAATACATGCAAGCTAGCATGACACACTTGTCATCACAAGTGATCGTTAGAGAGGTCTCACCACTCATATGCCCAACTTCTATCATGTGCTTCTTTTTTGTTCTTTGCCTCTACATCTTTTTGCTTTGTGTGCAGTGAGGCTCCTATTGTGCACTAAATCACTCGATACTTTGTTGTTGGTCTTGTCACTCTCCTCAACTTTGGCCTCTTTGGTTTTGCTCTATGATACTATGACCTTTCTGTTTTCTCTTCCTTGTTTGCTTTGATGAAGTATGTCCACCCTCTCCCAAGGTCACTCCTCCCCAACATGCAAGCACAATGGTTGCCTCCACCTTTGTGGATGTTAGTGATTGCGCTTGTGTTGCTCTCCCCCTCCCTCTTGGAGGGCATCTTCCCCTTTGCAATTGCATGCTACTGATGACTACAAGTTGTCCAACTCTAGGTCAGAGGGACAAGTTTGAGTCCACGCCCAAAGACTCACTGGATCGTCACTCACTTTCCTACAATGATCCAAAAAAAGGTAAGAGGGGGAGATAAAACATAATAATATGATTCAAGAGAGGAGCTACTTACTATTAATTCAATCGGCCTTTACACAATCACATTTTCTTGGAAGTAAATTTTATTATTATCTATATCCTAGGCCTTCATACCTTTGTGATACGCAATGGTGAAAAGAACTCCCACATGTCCAAGGAGCAAGCCCAGAGAGGTCTTTTTTCGATGAACCAAACCTTCTTCTATGCATTGATCACCCTTGAAAAGGGTGACATGATCTTGTCTTCTAAAATCCAATCTCACCATGATGATAGGGTTTTGATGATTACTAGTTACTGATATATTTCTTGCTAGATTACCTACCATAAATAACCAATTATGAATTGTGTAAATACAGTGGTCAAGCAAGAACAAATCCAAGTCAAGGTACACCTAGAGAGAGAGAGAGAGAGAGAGAGAGAGAGAGAGAGAGAGAGAGAGAGAGAGAGAGAGAGAGAGCACAAGCAAGAGATATCATGAGAGAGAGAGAGAGAGGGAAGAGGGAGGGAGGATAGAGGGTTTAGAGAGAGGAGGGGATAGAGAGAGAGAGAGAGAGAGAGAGAGAGAGAGAGAGAGAGAGAGAGAGAGAGAGAGAGAGAGGGAAAGAGACTAAGATAGAAGAGGGGGGGGAGAGAGAGAGGGATAGAACCACAAATCCAGGGTCAGGGAATCAATCGCAATGTGGTTTCAAGGAGGGGGTGAGGGGTCCTTTCATTGGCAAAGAAGAGAGAAAGGGAGAGAACAAGAGAGAGAGAGAGAGAGAGAGAGAGAGAGAGAGAGAGAGAGAGAGAGAGAGAGAGAGAGAGAGAGAGAGAGAGAGAGAGAGAGAGAGAGAGAGAGAGAGAGAGAGAGAGAGAGAGAGAGAGAGAGAGAGAGAGAGAGAGAGAGAGAGAGAGAGAGATGCATGGAATTTTCTTTTGTGGGACAAGGGTCTATCTCTTGAGAGAGAAAAGAGAGAAGATTTGTAAAAAATAAATAAATAAGGGGCTATCAAAACCCCTTCTTAGTAAAAAAAAATTTCACAAGTTCCCTTTGTCAGATGGAGAGGACTTGTAAAAAGAAAATTCTTTGAGCTTCTTTTTGGCACTTATCTTCCATGCCCACATCCTAAGTTTTGTATACTTCATAAACACCTATATTAATAGCTTAATAAGGAATGCACTTGCCATTATCGCACATAGATAATGAGTTATCTTACTTCATTAAAAATGCCAAAGCCAAACAATTATTAGAAATGGGCATCTATAGTCTAATAAGTTTGTTTAGCCTCGACAATATGGCTTGCAATCGTTATTTCAAGTAATATTATTTGCATTGCTTATAATGGATCCCCAAAAGGAACACCAAGGAAATAGGGTTTCTACTGCAAGAAAATCTATCTTGTATCATCAACAACCATCATTTTCATCTTTTATATCATCTCAACAATCAACAAAGGAAACAACGTCACGAACAAGAAATCTTCACACAACTTCATAAAAACAATTATCCCACGATTTTAACTTTAACAAAATCCATCATTCTCTTCATATTCTTAATGCAATTCCTTGATAGACATTGAAAACACAAAAGAATACTCCACTTTAAATGGAAAAATATCACATATGATTCATCTTCAAAGATCTCATGGCTTTCTCTCACAATCTCTCATAGATAGATACATTGTTTGGCATAGAATTGGCTATCTCTGACACACACACACACACACACTCTCTCTCTCTCAATCAATCAATAGTACATCATCTCCTTACTAAAATACTCAATAATCACTCATAATAATACTTCTTTTGTTGTGGATGCCCCTTCCAAAAGGTGTGTCTGATATGAAAGGTCACCAAAGCCACTACAATGAATCTTCATAGCTCATCACTATCACTTCACTCCAGTCTTCTCTTAAGTCTTCAGCTACTTCTTCCACTTCCTTGAACTCTTTTGAACTTACATTCACCTCTTTCCAAGGCTAGAAAACTTTCCCAAAGTCTCACATACATTCCACAGAACACTTACAAAGGTATACAGAACAGAACAGAACATGAACAAAGGCTCTACAAAAGCTCAATAGAGGGTTACAGAAGGTCAACAGAAAGCATCAAAACCACATAACTCATACTAAAATCATTCCAAACTATAAAAAACCATTCAATGAGCTTTCAAACAACCTCAAACTTCATCAATCATTACTCCATGCTTCATACAAAAGAAAAACAAAACAAAATAGAAGCTATTAAAACAAATCAGAACATCAACAGAACCTATCAGAACATCACAGAGCCTCATATCTATAGCTTCCAAAACATAATCAAACTCATTCAAAACACTCAAAAAAATTTTCAAAACTACTAAACGTCATTCGAAATCCATCAAAAATCAACCATAGCGTCCTCGTGACCTAAGAAAAAGGGAATACAAGTTCATCAAAGAGCTCAACTTGATCTTCCTTAGCATCTTCAATAAGCCACCCAACCACAACCCTAACTTATAACTTGTATCTAATAAAGAATACAATGAAAGGAAAACCCTTTATCCATTAACATATCTTATAAACAACATCAAATCATAACAAATTCCTAAAGGATATAAGAGGTTCTGAATCTTCACTTCTTAAGCTTTCCATCCACCATCACCATCACTGCAAATATCCAAAAATATAGCTCTCGAGCAAATCCAATATTCAACCACCACAAACTCATTACATATAGAAATTAACACAACACAAACAAAAAATAACCATCTGAATGGCAGCTCTAAAAATGAGATATATCATTATAAATCATGAAAGATACATCCATAGGTATCAGTGAAGATGATCCCTCTTGAATGCTTGATGATTACGAAAACGATCCATGGATAAGGATTTATCTACAAAAGTTTTTGGAGGATTCTGGAAAAATTGAAGGCAACACATCCTCTCTAGCAAGATAAGGTATCTTCTAGGCAAACAAAGGGCATGAAAATATAGTACATCTAGTTGTTGGGAATCAATGTTCACATTGACATTCATGCGTATCTTTGGAATGGCCTTTGGATCATTATGTGAATGCCTATGCATATATACTAGGTACCAAGAAAAGTGAGCCATCAATCTCACTGAAGGATCTATAGGTTGTGAATATTGTTGAGCAAAATGGAGTTAATTTTGATACACTTGATTGGCAGTCATCCACTCCCCTGGAATTAATGGCCAATTCATCTACAATCCAATAAGAGAATCAATTGAGCTCCATCCTCTTCTTCTAGGAATCTCTTGATCAAATCCTGCATATCCACTAACCAACTAAGGGGGCTGAGGAATAGAAGTGGTAGGAAATGGAAGAGGAACAGGTAAAAGAGGATGAAGAGACGGGTAGACAAAATCATAAAATAAGGAATGAGCTAAAGAAGGATTAGCTGAGAATTTAGGTGAATCGGTTAGGAAATGTGTTAATTAATAAGCACGAAAAGTGGAAGGAATATGTATAGATGGTAAAGGATAGGCCATGGAGAAGGGGAAAAGACATGATCTTCAATGAAAGAACAATAACTAAAGATCAAAATTTGAGGGGCATTCTGAGGTTGAAAAAGGAGAGGTAAAATGACTGTTGAGTTGGATTTATAAAGGAAAAAATAAGCATTATATCAATGTGCCATCTGTGATAATAAGATAAGCTAGGAACAGATGGAGATTATCGATGGTAAGCATCAAAGAAAGATGAATCAAATGGATGTTTCTTGGAAAGATAGGCTAAAAGATCCACCCTCAGTTAGTTAATATTCTACACATGAATAAAGGCTTTATTCTGTCTGTGGTTCACGATCACAGAATCAATCATTGTATGCCATGAAGTGTCAGGGAAAGCAGCCACTTTCGAGGAATATCACTGAAACATCTCATCTATCAACAACTCCAAATGTTTGATGTACAAGGGAGCTTGTAAGAGCACATCCCCAACATACCAAGCTAGATCTTCATTGTCTGGAATCAACATATCACTCTCAAATACATATAAGACATCAACATTGTATCCAAAGTCACAGAGTCTTCAAAGACCATTTGGACTACTTCAGCCAATAAGTCAAAAGACCAGGCTCCACTCCATCCATCCTTTAGAAGAGGTAGATCCATCATGGACAGATTAATATAGAAGGCCAACTTCTGTAGCTGATAGTGCACAAAAAATGAGTGATCTGGAGGAACATACTCTTGGAATTGCTCAAATGAAGACCATAATAATTCCATCCTGGACTGAAGCCTTTCCATGTAGCCTGGAATAAAAGGCATAACATGGCTTGTCATTGAAGAACTGCCAAGTCTGCAGAGGGACAAAGAAGGAACTGGATGTACAGTAGGACTCTGTGAAGAAGAACATGACTAAACCAAATTGATTGTTAAGTTGTTGAACTTGGATGCTACTCGTTTCTAGGGTAATATTTGCTCATTTAAGCTCCTTTGTCTGGGCAACTATCAAAGCTTGAAGCTCTTGATATTCCTTCAACAATCTATCCCTCTCCTCAGTCATATTAACCACTTGGGTTTAAGTGTCAGCCAATTGAGTGTGCAAACTAGAAATTTCTATTTTCTGAGCATCAATTATCTTAGTCTGCTACTCCATCTAAGTACAAAGATCAGAAAAGCGTTGATGAGCAGAAGATAGCTCATCATTTGCTTTAGTCGGCTCTTCTTTGTTGAGATATCGAGCTCCACTCATGATACGCCAGGGTGACCGTTGTGCATTTATGTCACCGAAGTGTTAGTTGCAGATGCGGTTGGTACACCGCCCATGAATAATAGCTACATGATAGCTATCCTTATCTACTCTAGTTCGTGGCTCAGTTAGCATGCCACCTTAGTTAGTTGAGTTTGGTTTGAGACCCATATATAGGGTTCTTCTATTTCTTTGTATGAGAGTTCTTTTGGCTTACACAACTAAGAAGAGGAAAACTGTTTTCAGCCTCCACCCTTGTGTGTCTTCCCCCATTGTGCAAGCAAGAAAGCTTCAAGCGAGACTCCTTCCTTCTATCCCACAATCTTGACATGGTATCAGAGCCTTGTTCGTGGTAAGGAGCTCAAGAAAGCAAGCCAAGCTCGCGGTGGTCTGGTAAGAGGAGCAGTGTTGCTTTCATTTCCTGTTTTGGGAGCAGATCTCTGCAGGTAGCACAGCCGGAAATTGCAGGAGTGCATTGTCTCAGGTTGAGACGCCCTTCGCGGTGAAGCAAGAGGGCAGTATATGCTGCGGGTAAGGGCTTTAGCCCTGGGCGACCTTGTTTTTTTGATTTGAGGCCATTTCGGGGCCTGTTTTGCAGACGGAAGTTTTCTGCACGCACTCAAGAAAAGGCTCAGTTTTATGCTGTGCGACCACTGTTCTACAGGTCGGTGAAAAGTTACTGTAGAAATTGCATCATATGCTTGTGCGCAGAGACATTGGGAGTTTCAGAATCATCCTTGGTTCCTGTTTATGCAAAATCGTCACTAGGAAGTGACTGTGTGGTCAAATACCACTTTCGCCAGTTTTGCAGATTTGCCCTTGTGAGGGTGAAGCTGTGTTTTTTGCAGTGACAGAATTTCTTGCAGTATTCTGTAATGGCGTCTGATTCTCTTTCACAGATTGTCACTGAAAAGCTTGACAAGAACAACTTCCAGGCATGGAAGTTTAGAATGACGAATTTCCTTACGGGAAAAGGATATTGGGAATTTGTTGCAGGAAATGAAGAAGAACCAGTTCTTCCTGATGTTCCCAATCAACAACAAATGCAGGCATTTAAAACATGGCATAAGAGAGCCAGGAAAGTTATGTATTGGCTGTCTATCAGTATTTCAGACTCTATGATTGTGCATATTCAGGATGCAAGTACGCCAAAGGAGGCATGGGATACTTTGTCAAAAATGTATAGCACAAATACGCAAGCCAGGAAAATGCAGCTCAAGCAAGAGTTGCATAATGTGCAAAGAGAAAGTATGAGCATCAACGACTACCACATGAAGGTGAAGAAGATTGCAGATGCACTTGCTTCCATTGGGTCGCCAGTGGAAGATGATGATTTAGTTTCCGTGACCTTGAATGGTCTAGGAAAGGATTATGCACAGTTTCGGACATCCATTTCAGTTCGTGAAAGATTTCCTGATTTTGAGGAGTTGATTGCTCTTCTAATTTCTGAGGAACAGAGAAATGGTGGTGCATCTTCTTCAGGAGGAACTTCAAAAGAAGCTGTCTTCTACTCAAATGCTGGAAGAGGTAGAGGCAGAGGTAGAGGAGGCCGATTTGGAGGCCGTGGCAGAAATCAGAATATGCAGCAAACTCAAGAAAACCAGTCCTATGGAGGAGGACGTGGTAACTCTAGAGGCAGGGGGAGCCAAAGAGGTCGTGGTGGATGGCAAAGAGGCCAAAATGCAAACAGTAATGTTGAATGCTACTACTGTGGTAAAATGGGTCATATGGCTAAAGACTGCTATAAAAAGCAGAATGACATCATGAATGGAAAACTGCAACAAGGGAATTATGCATCTTCTAGTAGACAGGGTGATGACAGAAATGAGCATTTGTTCATGGTGCAGCACATGAACAATTCTATGACAAGTGCAGAAGAAAGCAATGATGTATGGTATGTTGACTCAGGTGCATCAAACCACATGACAGGTCATGCAGAATGGATGGAGGATGCAAGGAAAATGGAAAAACCAGGATTTGTGGAGACTGGTGATGATACTGCACATCCTATTGTGCAGATTGGAAAAATTCCCTTGTCTATGCAGGGAGGGAAAAAGAAATACCTGTCCGATGTATTTCATGTCCCGAATATTACCAAGAATCTGGTTTCAGTTGGTCAAATGGTTGAACAGGGCTTGCAGGTCAGATTTAATCCTCATGGATGCTTTGTTGAGGATATGAAAAATAAAGGTCGCTTGATAGCAAAAGGAAAGAAGAAGGGCAGAATGTTTACATTGGATGCAGACATGTCTGAATTGAGTGCAGCAATGTTTGCACATGGGACCGGTGTAGTTGCAGATATTGATATCTGGCATAAACGCATTGGTCATGTTAATGTACAGCGACTTAAATCAATGCAGGCCCAAAATATTGTTGCAGGATTGCCCAAATTCAAGGTTGCAGAAATGCATAAGGTATGTGAAGCCTGTCAGTTTGGAAAACAGGCAAGGAAACCATTTCCTAGACATGTTCAAGAGAGTGAGAAGCCATTGGAATTAATTCACTCTGATGTGTGGACAACTAAAGCTGCATCTCTTGGAGGCTGTCATTATTTTGTCAGTTTTATTGATGACTATAGCAGAAAAGTTTGGATGTATTTTATGAAAAAGAAAAGTGAAGTTTTTGGGCATTTCAAAACTCTTAAAGCTATGGTTGAAAAAGAAACAGGCTTGCAGATAAAATGCCTAAGGTCAGATGGAGGGGGAGAGTACCTCTCAAATGAGTTTGCAAAGTTCTTGCAGGAGCATGGCATAAAGCAGCAATATTCATGCAGTTATACCCCACAACAAAATGGAATTGCAGAAAGGAAAAACAGGCATATTGGAGAGGTATCTCGTGCCATGCTCAATGAAAAAGACTTGCCAGATTTTTATTGGGCTGAAGCAGTTGCTACAGCAGTCTACATAATGAACAGGACTCCCACTGCAGCAATACATGGATTGACTCCAGAGGAGAGGTATACTGGTAGGAAACCAGATATTTCTCATTTGAAAATTTTTGGTTGCATTGCCTATGTACATGTGCCAGATGAGCTGAGATCCAAGTTGGATCCAAAAGCTGAGAAGTGCATCTTTATTGGTTACTCTCTGCAGCAAAAAGGGTATAGATGCTATAACCCTTCTACTCGTAAGTTTACAGTGAGCAGAGATGTTGTTTTTGATGAGATGAGTAGCTGGTATAAACCAGTAAATGTGATTGATGATGAAGATGCACAAAATGGTAATGCTACACAGAATTCACAGCAGCAGTCACAAAATATTAGTGGACCTGGAGCGTCCTCTAGCAGTGGTTCACATTCTTTGCCATGGACAGGCAGATTGAGATCAGGAGAATCTTCTCAAAGCAATGCAGATAGTGGTATGCAGGTATCACGAAAAGGAAAAGAGAAGGTTGATCAGCCCATGTTTGATGTGAATGCAGGTCACTCTTATGTGGATGGTGAATCCAGTGGCTCAGAACAGAGCATTGATGATGAGTTGGGTATTCCTTCTATTGTTACACCTGGAGTAAGGAAGACCAGGGATGTTTTGAGAGCACCTGGGAGTGAACCTACTTTGCGCAGGTCTACGAGAGCTAGGTATCCTGTGGATAGGCTGAAATATGATGGATTTACAGCCATTCACTATGCATATATGGTCAAAGTGATACAGGAACCAGAACCCACATCTTTTGAGCAAGCCATGGGAAAAGAAAAATGGGAGAAAGCCATGGATGAAGAAATGGATGCCTTGGAAGCAAATGCTACATGGGAGTTAGTACCTTTGCCTAAAGGTAAGAATGCAATTGGCTGTAAGTGGGTTTATAAGGTGAAGCACAATGCTGATGGTTCTGTGAACAGATACAAGGCAAGATTAGTAGTCAAGGGGTATGCACAAACATATGGCATTGACTATGAAGAAACATTCAGTCCGGTTGCAAGGATGGCAACCGTAAGAGCAGTCATTGCTATGGCTGCATCAAAGGGATGGTCTTTACATCAGATGGATGTAAAGAATGCCTTCTTGCATGGTGATTTGCAAGAAGAGGTCTATATGGAGCAGCCACCAGGTTATGTGCATGATGTTCATCCTCAGTTTGTTTGCAGGTTGAAGAAAGCCTTGTATGGCTTGAAGCAAGCACCTAGAGCATGGTCTGACAAGATAGGACAGTATCTTGTCACTATTGGCTTTCAGATTTCCAAGGCAGATTTCTCACTTTATGTGAGAAAAACAGAGAAAGGTATTATGCTACTTGTCATTTATGTTGATGATTTGATTATGACAGGTGACAGTGATGAAGATATCCTTCATGTGAAAATGCTATTGAAGCAGAAGTTTGAGATGAAGGATTTGGGAGAGCTGCGTTATTTCTTGGGAATTGAGGTGATTAGATCACCAAGTGGGATACAGCTCTTGCAGAGGCAGTATGGATTGGACATGCTGTCCAAATATGGGATGACAGGCTGTAAGCCTATTTCAGTTCCTTTGGAGCAGAATGTGAAGCTGAGCGCAGATGCAGGTGAGCTTCTGGAAGACCCTACTATGTACAGACGCATAGTAGGAAGCTTGATTTATATGACTATTACCAGGCCAGATTTGAGCTATGCTATTGGATTGGTAAGTCAGTTTATGCAGGCTCCAAGAAAACCACATTTGGATGCGGCTAGACGCATACTCAGGTATGTGAAGTCCACATTGCAGTATGGACTATTTTATGAGACTGGGGTTCAGATACAGTTGCATGGATACACTGATGCTGATTTGGCTGGTAGTATTTCTGATAGACGATCTACCAGTGGATATGTGTTCTCTTTTGGGAGTGCTGCAGTCACTTGGAGCAGCAAGAAACAGCCTACAGTTGCCTTGTCGAGCACAGAGGCTGAGTACAGGGGTGCAGCAATGGCTGCATGTGAGGTAGCTTGGTTGCATAAGCTACTTTATGATATGCATCAGTCTACAGATGGGCCAGTTGTCATTTATTGTGACAACATGAGTAGTATACACTTGGCAAATAACCCAGTCTATCATGCTAGAACAAAGCACATTGAGGTGCATTATCACTATGTGCGAGAGAGGGTTTTACTAGGTCTTATTGATCTAGTTTATGTCAGCACAGAGGATCAGGTAGCTGACATATTCACGAAGGCATTGGGCGCAGAGAAGTTGCGCAAGTTCAGAGACCTGCTTGGTGTGCAGGAATTGGGATTGAGCTCGAGGGGGAGTGTTGAGATATCGAGCTCCACTCATGATACGCCAGGGTGACCGTTGTGCATTTATGTCACCGACGTGTTAGTTGCAGATGCGGTTGGTACACCGCCCATGAATAATAGCTACATGATAGCTATCCTTATCTACTCTAGTTCGTGGCTCAGTTAGCATGCCACCTTAGTTAGTTGAGTTTGGTTTGAGACCCATATATAGGGTTCTTCTATTTCTTTGTATGAGAGTTCTTTTGGCTTACACAACTAAGAAGAGGAAAACTGTTTTCAGCCTCCACCCTTGTGTGTCTTCCCCCATTGTGCAAGCAAGAAAGCTTCAAGCGAGACTCCTTCCTTCTCTCCCACAATCTTGACATTCTTTGGTCTGTTGAACTTTGTCATAGCAAGAGAAATAGAGCTGCTGGATACAGGCAGTCTCACCGAGAGGCTCAATAAAACTCTAGATGTCTTGACATAAGAAGAAAATTGCTTCTCCTGCTACCAAGCGTTGTACATAAGGAATGGAATTCTCTAGAGTACCATCACGATGTGCTCTAAAAAGATTCTGCATTGTGAGAAAAGTTGGTAGTTGATCGCTAAATTGAACAAGAATGGAGACTGGAGGAACTGGGGGGGGCTGATTCAGCCACTCGTTTAAGGTGTTTCCTCTGAACTACCACAGGGGGATAGGATCAAGATCCTCAATGACAACATCAGTGCATTTAGTAGAAGGAGGAGCTTTTCGTGGATCAGCTATCAAGGTAGGAATTTCCTTTGGAGGGGCAGCATATGATGCTAAGAAGACAGAAAGGTAGGAACCAAATGTAACATTAGTTATATTACCCTGTGTGGCTCTGACAAAGTGTTGATCCATCTTTGACAAAAGGTAGGAACTCCAATCAATAGTTATGTCTTTCAGCACCATTTGGGAAACTATAAACAACTCCTTTGAAAGGTAATTAGAGGGTGTCTTGGCAGCCATAAACATGTTCTAAAGAAATTGGCATAGCTGCTTCCACACAGGATTGGAGATCATGGAGACATTGATGCCAGAGGTAGTAAGAACCTTCTTTGGGTCCAACACATCTTGTGTCTACTTTTGCAATAACTTAAGGATATCCTCATTCGAGAATGATTGTCGAGCAATAGGGAAAGAGTCTTCTCAATAGGGTAAAGACATAGCCTTGCCCAAGCTTTTAGGCGTCAGTTGGATAATTGTTCCTCTTACATGGCTAGACATCTTACATACGAGGCTAGAAATTGATCACAAGTATCAATATCTTTCGGAATAAGTGGCAATCAAAGTGTTATGAACTTGGCTAAACCTACTTTGCTGGTAAGATCTGAATCCAGTAATAAAGAATAGTCATGAGACACCAATGGAACGTACTGAACTAGAGGAGGAGTACGAGGTGCCATTCAGATGGATTACACACACACCACACACACAGACATTCACAACGAATGCCTACAAAACAACAGGATAGGAATAAGATATCAATCTGAAAGAGCTGACACATACTTGATTGACTAACTAACCACCTCAAGCAATCCACATCCTTGAAAAAATTTGGCATGACCTCTACACATGTGCGACCACCGAAAGCTTCATGCAATGCAATATAATCAGACACCCCGAATCACTGTATCAGGCAAAAAAGAAAAATAACAAGACATACCATATCCCAAACACTTCCATATAACCAAGACAAAAAGGGAAAATCTCAAAGGAACTAATCACGTTGACATGACACTAGAAATATTAACCACCATTAACGACAAAATACACTAGACAAGACTCTACCGTGACCCATCCCCACAAATCGTGTTTATTAAAAAAGGAATGTGCAGTGTAGGGGAATTAAATTTAATGAATGATTCATTTTAATAAAGTTATTAATAATGGATGAAATTTTATTAGATTATAAACCTTTAAAAGAAAACAACAGTTGTTTCTTATCCGTTAGTTAAAAATTATTAAGTGTGAAACGGTGCTTTTTATCGTAACCCCGACTTCAAACCTTGACTATGGTCTCTAAATGAAAGTTCATTAATTAAAAATTAAGTGTGTGTTTAGCAACTTTTTGTTTAGTGCATGCACTTGTGACAACGGGTTCATTTTTAAATAAACTTAGATGTGTCTATAGTGCACGAAGTGTGTGCTAAGTGAACAACGAGTTTATTTTAAAAGTAGAAATATGCGTGGTTAGCACAGATGTGTGCGAAAACGTGTGGATTAAAGTTTATTTTATTAATTAATTATAGTTTGGGAGAATCAAAAATAAAAGAAATAAAAAAAAACCTGGCAAGGGTGTGCATGCAACTAAAACTTTGGTGCACTCATCCATTGATGTGATGCAAGCACTAAATGCAATCACAACGAAAGCAAACAAGCAGGCCAACTAGTTGAAAAGTTGAGCACATGAGCTAAAAATGAAACATCATATAGAAATTTTCAACATACGTTTAATGTGGTGATTAGATTTTCAATGAAGAATTTATGATATAGAATATGTATGTTGAAATTGGGGTTTGGTTGTAAGTGCGGTTGGTTTATTATTTTCTGAAAGATTTGGAATTTGTAGAATTAATTATTTTTAATTTTTAATCAATTTGGTTAATATCGATCTATTTGTATGAAAGTTGAAAACTTTTTGTTTGGTTGAATCAACGAAAGTGTGGTTAAGGTGAAACAGAAAGATCCACATGATTTTTCATAATTTTGGAAAAATTTCAGCTATTTTTTGGATTGTTAAAAGAGTTTTTGATAACTACACTCATTTTAAAATTAATTTCTTATGAAAATAATAATCTGGAAATATGTTTTGAAGGTTTCAACTCATGTCAACTAACCATGATGAAAGAGGAATTTTTTTAAGAATTTATGAAACTTTTGTGGGATTTTCGCTAATTACTAGTAATTTTTTAAAGAACATTATGGAAATTTTAATGAAATTTTATGGTATAATGAGATTTTTAATGTTTTTCCATTTTTTAAATGGCATTATCATCTGTTGGAATTTATACCAATTTTTCAAATAATTTTGGGATTTTTCAACTACTTTCTAGAAATTTTCTCATTTATTTTTGTTTTTAAATTTGTTTTTAATTTTCTATATGTTTGAAATGGTTAAAAACATGAAGAAAAAAGTATTTAAATTTTAGAAATTTTCTAGATTTTTTTTTATTTTTATGGTCATTTTTCAACATTTTAATGTTTTTAATTGATTTTTACATATTTTACCAATTTTTTAATGGTTTTCTAATTTATGGGATTAAAATAATCAAAAGCAAGATAGCAAAATACCCGACAGCAGCTGTGCGCAAAACGGTAGCTCCACAGCACGAACGAAACAAGATGCGTGTCCTTGCGCACGAATAGGCGCTTCCAATACACAGATAATGCAAGACCCGCACCAATACCTGAACGGCCTACAGGGGGGTAGGGTGTTGTGACATTATGCATGCCGGCGGCTTTCACGGTGTGGTCCCATTAAGAAAGGGGCTTGGCGAGGGGTAGAGGGATGTCTATGGGGGTGTGTGTCCCATGGGAAGGGGGGCCTGCTTTGGGTGGGGGTGGTGTGAATGGGGTTTAGGGTAGGGGAAAGGGGGCTGTTCCTCCGGGTAGGGGAAAATGGGGGAATGGGGGGGAAATGAGGGGTTTCCACGGGGGTGAATGGTAGGGGGTGGGAATGGGGGTTATGTTTGCCGGGGAGGGAATGGAGGTTATGTCAAGGGGGGAATGGGGGTTATGGGGGTGTAAGGAGAGGAAACAATGGGCGGCGAGGGTGGAAGGGGGTGTTAGAGAGCGATGACGGGGGCCGTAAGGGCAGCATCGGGTGGCAAGTGTAATGGCAGAAGGTGGCGAGAAGAATATCCAGCATGGGTGCGGGTTCAAAGGCCCAGCGGTGACGCGCAGGATGCGTAAGGGCGGCACCATGGGGAGTGTAATGGTAGCAAGTAGTATTTGAGAGGCCCAACGGCACGGGCAGGAGGTGTAAGGGCGGCACCAGTGGGGACTATAATGGCAACAAGCGACGTTTGAGAGGCCCAGCCGGTAGTGGCCAGGAAGGGGGGGAGGAGGAGGAGGAAGAGGAGGAAGTGCAAGTGGGGGTGAGGAAGGAGGGAGGGGAGAGGGAAGAGGGAAAGAGAAGAGTCGGGGAGAGAGAGAGAGAGAGAGAGAGAGGGAGAGAGAGAGAGAGAGAGAGAGAGAGAGAGAGAGAGGGAAGAGGGAAGAGGGAGAGGGGGGTGACGGGACACGGGAGGGGTGGTTGGGAAGGGGGGGGAGGAATTATTGAAAGAAAAGAAGATAAAAAATAGAAATGAAGAAGAATAAGAAAAAGATAAACGTCTTCCCCTCTTGCACATGAGCGTGGGTGAGGGTTAAAAAAATTTACGATGCTGAGAACGTGGAGCGGATGCAGGCAGGCGTAGGGATGGCAAACGACAAAACAAATGCGACACACACATTGAAAGACAAAAACAAGGGCTTTCATGTGCAAACCCACGTGACTTCGGGATGCAAAAAGAGTCAAACATTAATTTTGAAAAATTTGTCTGCTAGAACAAAGTGCAAAAAAAAGGAAAAATATATGGAACAACGTGCCGAACAGGGCAATCACATCAAAATGCCATTCCAACAGAGATAGGACTCGTGCACATGGAAAAAACCAAAAAAACATATTCAAAATGGAAAAGAAAAATTAATATGAAAAGATCCAGCAGTAGAAATGCGATGAGGTAAACATGAAAAATGTTCGTAGGAATAGGGTGGACAGGATGGAAAGGTCAAACACAATTTCAAGGATGGGGAGCTGCATTCGCATGGCAAGAATTGAAAAAATAGAATTAGAAACAGAGTCGAAAATTAATACAAAGAAATCCATGCATCAGAATGGAGGGCAACAAAAAGAAAAAATGTCAGCAAAAGGGAGTGGAACAAGTTCATCCGATCAAAATGCAGTTCCAAGGCTGTTAGGGGCGTTCACATGGAAAAAAGAAGAAGAAACAACATAAAAACACACTAAAATTTTAATAAAATAAAGTCAGTAGGACATAATAGGATGAGGAAAAAGGAAAATCAAGTGAGGGACCAAGCCGGACATGGCTATGCAAGCAAAACTAAGTTCGAAGATGTTTAAGGCATGTTCACATGGAAAAATAGTAAAAAACTCACACAAAAATACTTGAATTTATAGAAAATTTAATAATCCATGGATCAAAATAGGGGGCTGTAAAAAGAAAAATAGTCAAGTCAAAGGGACAAACATGGCTATCAGGTTGGATGGGGTTTTGGGTGAACCAAGTATGCATTCACATAAAAAAACGTCAAACCCAGGAAAAAAGGGAAACAGAAAAGAAATGGCCACACGAAGGGGGTAAAGAGGGACGGTGGGTGGGAGGGGAAGGGGCCCCATCAAAGGAAAATCAAGACATGGCATACATGCATGAGCAAGTCATGCTTTATGCTTAAGACCTTACCGGGAAGGGTGAACTGAGCAACAAGGACCTAAGACCACACATCAGACCCCAACCGCAGACGTCCCTACACTTAAAACAGGACCATCACTGAAAAACATAAGGTGTAGGGTTAGAAAATCTTTGCCCATGTTGTCGAGAATTGAAGTGGATTGTCGATATCATGTATTGTGTCGCTGTCAGCTCTGCAAGAGGTACCAAAGGGTCTTTACAACACATGTTCAGTGCGGCAGGGACTAGGCAGTAGTACCCAAGGAGGCACAGTTGCTGAGCGAATTATGAGACATCATCGATTGGCAAAGGATATTGTTATCGGCTCACAAACACTCAAACAGAATGAAAGAATAGTCACTCTCCCCACAACGGACATCAGTCCATGGAAAAATGATGAAAACCTAGTATCACCACCCGATTTAGAAATCAATTAGGAAGATGGTTCAGAGGGAGTATGCCAGTGTGCACAGTTGATGGTGTATTAGTGCGTCCACCCTTATCTGGCATAGGTGCAAGCAAAAAGGCCAGGGAGCCTTGTAGTGCAGTGTACAAAACAGGGTGACATGTCCTGTGATAATGGCAGGGACCCATCCCGTATGTACATAGGGAGAAGAGAACGTACATGACGCCAAGTGTCGTAATATCCCTCAATCTACAACTCTCAATAATTTTTTGAGGAAACATCAATCACGCTCAACCCCCTCCTCTGTCTCATGCTCTGTTGATAGATATAAGAGGGTAGCCCATTCCTGAAACCCATTGATGTTATTCTCACTGTTACATGTATAGAGGGTGTATGTCTTGTGTGCAATTGATGGTGCAACTACGCATCCTGCCCTGTGCCGGCATATGGTGCAAGAAGGAAGGCCAGGGAGCCTTATAGTGCTATGCATAGGAACAAGCTTGTGCTTTGTGCATTGAGAGGCCCATCCTGTGCGTACAACTCTCCATTCACACATCGCATCTCTCTATTGAATATAAAGAGCAAGGAGTGGTCACTCACCCCACCCTCTGTCTCACACTTTGTTGATGAATGCAGAGGGCAGCCCATACTCACATCCCCATCTGGTTAGGATGAAAGCTCACAATGCTCTAGATTTGTCGATGAGGATCAACTTCGTCTAGTTGATATTGTCAACGTGGATTGGTTGATGAAGAGGCATACCTAGGGAGGTAGCCAACAAGTTCGTTGCTTGGATTGCATGTTGGAAATTTAGTCTATTGTAGGAATCAAAAGCACTGATAAGGTTACAGGATTCAACCCACCAAGGGAGGTGGCTCGAAAACTTCTTTTGCAAGAGTTTGGTTAGAGATTCAACGTAGAGATTTGGCGATCCTTGACTGCAGGGTGTTACCACCTTTTCCACAACTAGCTTCCCGTCCAAGGGTGTGTGCCATCTTTTCTATGAATGAGGCCTGTTATGATAAGGAATTGCTTCATTTTCTCCCATAATAGTTTTATTTTTATGTTTTGTTTTTCTTTTCTTTTCTTTTGCCCTACTCTTGAGGGTGTTTCCACCTTTTCTCGAATAATAGGTTGGCATGACAGCGATCGAAGTCCTTTTCTCCCATGACCGATATTTTTTTTTCTTTTTTCTTTTTTTAATTATTTTTGAAGAGTAGAATGGTAGGAATGCCATGTATTAGAACCATCCTTGCCACCTTTGTTGCATCAAATGGCAAGGAAGCCAAAGAGGAGGGGAAGGTGGTTGTGAGGGACTATCAGAACGAAACCACATCATCAAGATCAACAAGAGGGTTATCAAGAGCATTAGGTAAAGGCATATTGACTGTCGTACGAGGAATGAGGAAGCTATCGATGGTGATTTTCAAGATCCCCATGGAGGGTAATACTTCTTGAGGTGATAGCCATTAATCAGGAAGGGATCATCCGAAGCATCGATTGTCTGGACTTGGACCGAGCCATTAGGATTAATGGCAAGTACCATATAAGGGCCCATCCAGCATTGTTGAAGCTTGCTTGGAAACTTGCCAAATCGGAAATCATAGGCTAGCACTAAATCACCTTCCTTTAACTTGTTCTACTTAATGACGCTATCATGATAGGCCTTTCAGTGAGCTTGCACGGCTTCCATGCACTATGGGGCCATTCTATGAGTTTCATCGAGACACTCCAAGTGGAAGAGATAGCATTGCAGGGACTCGTCATCTCCCAAGCATTCTTTGATGGCCACGAGTAGGTAGCTCGAGTTCAAGAGAAAAGACAGCTTCTATTCCATACGCCAACTGGAAAGGGATTTGTCCCGTAGCAACCTTATGGGAGGTTCTGTATGCCCAGAGGGCCTCTGTAAGTCAATCATCCCACTCAAGTCAATGTCCGGCTATCATTCTTGTTAGAATCAAGCAGATGATGAAATTGATAACTTCGAATTGGTCGTTGGCTCTCGGGTAATATGGTGTGGACTTATGATGACAAATCTTGTACAATTCTGTTAATTCTTCCATTATCTTGTTAAGGAAGTGAGTACCTCGGTCATTGACGAGCTCTAGGGGACTACCAAAATGAGTGATGATGTTCTTGTACAAGAACAGGACCACGCTATTGCCATCGTCCCGCTTCATAGCTTTAGCTTCACACCGCTTGGTTACATGGTCTGTACAGACCAAGATGTATCTATTTTACTTTCTTCTGGTTGGCCAATCAATGGGGCCCACGAAATTAATTCCGCACTTTATGGCTTGAGGGGAAGGATTGGTTACAGGGGTATGGCCCTAGATTTAGTAGGCTTTCCCATTCGTTGACAAGTATCACATCATTTGTAGTAATCATAGGCATCCTTATGGAGGGTTGGCCACCAATATCCTACAAGTAAGGCCTTTCTAGCTATCACTTCTCCGGTGAAGTGTCCACCATAGGGCTTGTCATGTCATGCTTTCAATAATATGCCAATCTCTTCTCCTGCAACACATCTTTGGAAGACTCCGTCCTTGCCGTTCTTGTATAGAGCACCACCTAACAAGGTGTAGGGGGCTGATTCCAACAGAAGCTTCTTCTTCTCATGGCTCAAGATGCCAAGGGGATACTACTAGGTTGCCCTCCAAGAGGTTGTCTATGTCTACGTACCATGGGGTAACTGTTTTGATTAGAAACAAGGAAGCATTAGGAAGGTATTGATCATCTTGCTCTTCTTTATCATTGCTTTGAGGGATTTGTGAAAGATTATTAGTTAGGACATGAGAGTAATTGGGTTTGGTAACCACTTCAAAGTCAAACTCTTGAAACGAAAGGAGCCATCTCATCATTCTTCCCTTCACATTGGCCTTGTTCATCAAGAAGGACAAGCTTCATGGTCCACATAGAATTTCAAGTGCGTCGACAGTAGATAGTGTTGGAATTTCTCCAAGGCAAACACCATTGCTAGATACTCAAGCTCCGTCACTGTGTAGTTTCGCCCTCTATGGGTTACTTTCTGGCTTGCATAATAGATAGGTTGACCTCGCTTAGAGGGGCCCTTTTGTCATAAGAATGCACCTAGGCCTTCAATTGATTCATTAGTGTGCACATGGAACTCTTTCGCCTAATCAGGAAGCTGTAGGATTGGTGCTTCAATCAAACATTGCTTTAAGGTGTTGAATACCTCATCACAATCAGTGTTCTATGTGAGCTCTGCATATTTTCTTAGGAGTTTATGCAAAGGGGCTGCCTTTGTCACAAAGTGCGCAACGAATCTTCTGTAATAGCCCACATGGCCAAGAAATCCCTTCAATTGTTTAAGGTTTGTCATCAGGCTCTAGATCAATGTGGTGTTGGCATACTGTAGGATCAATCCCCTTTAAATCTTTGTACGACCATGCAAGCACGTCTAAGTATTCTTCTAGAACATTAGACCCACCTTTAGGTAACGTTCAGTACCTTTAGCATCCATGAATGTCAATTACTTTTCTCCTTCCACTTTGCATATGAATGTCCCACACAGATAGCTTTTGAGTAGAGATCCGATTCCTTCAAGGGGATGCTCTCCTCTTCTGATAATTCACTAGAAATCATGTCCTCTTTTAATGGAGGCTTAGCTTACTCTTTGGGAAGCTAAAAGGGCATCATTGCGGCTTCGAGTTTGGGTTGGGGATTAGTTATTTCTTGGATCGAGGACTCATCTTCTAAGGATGCATCCAAGAACGTCACATAACAAGAACCTTCTATGTTTTGCTTGAGCTGCCAAATGGGGGTTGTTGGCAAGGTGCATCGTCATTATCTTCTCTTGGGAAGGGTAACTTTGGACGACAAGAGCCACTGCTGAAGGAAAGACTATTCTTCTTAATCAATTTCTTATAGAGGCTTTGCTTATGATGTGACTCATTAATCAGCCCAAAGGGTACCATAATCATTTTGTCAAACAGAAAGGGATCTTCTGCTTCTATAGCTTCAGAAACTACTTCATCATCTCTGCCTTCTGCGAGTAGAATAGACTCTTCTAGCTCGCTTTCATACTCTTCTTCTGCATTATCACGTTCGTCCTCTTCAGATTCTGTTTCTGCCTCTACAAGGACTCTGAAAGAGAAGAACAAGCTCTCTGTTATGTCTTTTACTTCTGCTTTTGCCTCTGTCTCTAGATGTCTTTGCTCATGTCTCTGTCTCTGGCCCTATCTCTACAACTGCCATGTGACAGGGAGAACAGTACATCCATGATTCTATCTCATTATCGGAGGTGATTTCAGAAGTCAATTTGGGTTCGAACAGGAGGTATTTTCCCATGGACAAAGACTTTTCTTCATTTGATAGTTGGCTTACAGTGCCCACTGTTAGGGATTGTGCCTCTGTTTTGTTGGGAAAGATATATCTGATAGTTTCTTTGTCTCCTGATATACCATCTGTTACTTCATTGGAAGAGTCTATCATGACTTTGATGGACGTGAATCCATTGCCTTTTGCCGATCTATATGGCTTCAGTACTACTTTGTTAGGTCCTCTACCTAGGGTTAGGGTTCCTTTGAACCAATCTATCATTACTATTGCTTCAAAAAGCCAAGGTCTTCTCAATAATAGAGGGTATGAAGTCTCGTAGGAATTTAATTTGACCACCAAATATGTCAACCAATAGTCTCTTCCTGTGAGGGTTATCTTTACGTATAGGAGAATGCCCAAAGACTTGATTCTACTTTGGTCCACCAATTTGATAAGCCACTATGTAGGCTGCATTCCTTGCAAGCCTAGATCCTTCATTGTCACATCCATTATTATATTTACTCATGAGCCTCCATCAATCAATGTGTCTGCTATAAAGCATCCTTTGATCCATATGTCAATCTCTAGGGTTCCCGGATCGAAGAAGGCGTTAGCCACATCATCTACTTCCTTCACGGGTTCTGAGGCTCTATTAGACCTAGTTGCCACGGAGGGAGCGATTCTTAGGCCTCTTCTTTTTGTCATATGCTTTTGAATTTCTTTTGGCAGCTAGATGACAACATTAGCAACTGTCGGAATGTTAAGTTTGGTTTAAAAGTGTCTAGGTCTTTTACCAAATCATATTCTTTGATAGGATCCACAAGCTTTTCCAATCGGCGAGGAATGGGGCCACACCCACTTTTATCTTGCCTTTTTATTCTAGGAAAGGCAAGATAAAAGGCTTTTCCAATCGGCTGGGGAATGGGGCCACGCCCACTTTTATCTTGCCTTTTTCTTCTAGGAAAGGCAACATCTGCACTTCTTCTCTATGAGGAGGTACTTCCACATCCTCTATCCCCCAGATCTCTGGTCCTACATCTGCAACAACTATCTCTATGGCTCTCTATGGCTCTGTAATGCTCTATACTACATTGTTCTGTATTGCATTGTTTTGTTTCTCCCTAGGAAGGTTGAACTTCACGGTCTTTGCATAGGGAGCATTTTCTTTTGGAACTACAATTTCTCCTTTTTTTGTACGCATTATCGCAACCACTTCCAATTCCACCAAATTGAAAGCAGTTTGTCAAGAGTAGCTTTCACAGGAGCTGGACTGGACAATCTTTTGCAGTGTGGCCTTCTCCCTTGCATCATCTGCATAAGGCCTTGTAGTCCATAGACCTTCTAAGGTTTGGATAGTTCGGTGAGATATGACCCTTTTCTCCACATCTATAACACTTCACCTCTGATCTCTAGCCACCACTAGACTGTCGTCCTCTATAAATCTTAGAGGGAAACCTCCTTGGACCAAAATTAGGACCGAACTCCCTAGGCTTTGGTCCAATGTCTTGCATTGTCATTTTGGATTCCAACAAGTTGAATCTTGTGTCTTCATCTTTATTTCTTCTTTTGTGCATCTCTTTCAAAGAGTAGATATCCTCTATATGGTTATTCCTCAAACAATATGAACAGAAAGCTCCAGGAATGGTTGGTTTTTGAGTACATTCAGTGGCTAAATGTCCGGCTTGATGGGACTTTCCACACCATGTATTAGAATACATCACATCCCTCCCACCTCCTGCAGGAGTGGATATATTAGCGGCATTCATCTTCAGCATTTGTAGCTGTTCTATAATCACATCCATAAGATCTTTCTTAATACTTCCGATTGAGTTGGATAGGTATTCCTTCATATTTTCACCTCTTGGAGTACTTGTAGTAGGGTTTTGCAAAGCTTCTCTAAGCACTACATACATGGGTTGGGTTGATCTAGAGGGTCCTCTATTCAAGTTCTAATTCAAAGCTCGTGTTGAGACTTGGGATTGTTGATTCCAGTGGGTAGGATCCCATTGTTGTTGAGTCGCCATTGGAGAAACTGTTTGAGGCCACTGTTCTTGTGGTTGAACGATCATTTAAGGCATTGTTGCATGTGGCCACTATGGAGTAGGTACACTCTATTGTGGCATTGTTTGCATCTGGGGGTAGGGGTAGGCAATTATCCCTGGGACTGCATTTGGTGGATGTGCCATTCTTGGCATAGGAGGAGGTAAGGCTCCTCTTCCTTGTTGAGAATCAGCAATCACACTCAAACAGCCTCTTTGTATGGAGTCTCAGGGTCAAGGACATGCAGGCTAACTTATCCCATATGCACAATGGTGCCTACTGCAGTTTCCTACTTTCCTATAAAGCATTGTACTTGCTTCCTTTCTTAATGCAATGATAGTACTCTTTTCATTTCAGTAAAGTGTCAATGTCATTGTCCACATACACAAGATTGTGTTTATGAGTTGAAGTCTCAATCTTGGAACCTAATTCACTTGTGTAACAAATAGTGTCCTTTCCATCATGAGTCTACACTTCTTTTTCCATCCTCCATAGCTTCCGGTTTTGCCATGCTCTAGATCCCGCATTTCTAACATGGTATCAGAGCCCAGTTGGGCATGGCATTTCTTGTCTAGCCTCTCTTGATTCCTTTCAACCTCAGTCTAGCTCAATGTCAGCTCATGACTTCATCTCCCAACTCTACTCTCACTGAAGCTTCCATGGCAGCCATAGCCAGACAGGACCTACCTTACTTGGAGCTTCCATAAATCTTCAACCAGGCCATTTCAGCCCACGATTTCTTTTAGGGAGTTGTTCCTCTGCTCAAGGCGCTTCATCCTGGCATGAGAATCGATGACATTACTGCGCCCTGGCTTCAGCATTGCGAAAATCGTGGAATCCTGTCAGAAATGCGCCTGCTGCTGTTCGACGTGCCTGCGTGCTGCATACTGTCCACGATTTTGATGATTATGATAGGGCTTTGGTAGCCCATGAAATCAGCTTCCTAGGCATATAAAAATTTTTGAAAATGATCCAATGTAGCTCCTGCAATCTGAGAAAAACCAGGCCCCTGTCTCAGAAACCCTAATTCCACCATAGCCAAAGCTTCAAAATCTTGACATTTTTCACCGTTTCTCTCACTGAAGTTATCAACAGTGATTTTAATCACTGAGCAATACTCTCTGAAGTTCATTAAAGTACTGTCACTCAGATCTGAAGGCATGAGCATCAAATCAAGAAGGGGAAGATCACTTGGATTTTAAAAGAGTAAAAGACTTTTGCAGATTTGGTATTCATTGACACTCAATTAGTGTTTTTTAACACTTGTGTCTCTCAATCAATTTTCTGTTGCTCAAATCTAATAAGTCTGAAGTTGATTTGCTACTGTTCCCGTAAATCTAACATGGGAAAAGACTCTCCAAATGCTCGATTCAAAGGAGTCAGGTTCCACACTTGGCAAACCCGCATCAAGCTCATCCTGATGAAGAAGGGTCTCTGGGCCATCACAAATGGCAAAGAGAAGAAACCTCAAGACGCGGACCTTGCAACTACTTGGCAAAAGAATGATGACAGAGCTCAGGCCATTATCAAACTGGAGCTAGACGACAGTTATATCCACCATGTGGATAACTGTGAGACCTCACAGGATACATGGAAAAGACTTGACATCCTGTTCGGTGCACAATCTAAATCATCAAAGTATGGTCTCCTGATTGAGTTCTTCAAGCTTGAAATGAAGTCCAGCACATCACTTGCCACACATCTCAATTATATGGAAGGACTCCTAACCCAACTTGCAAGAATCAACATTAAAATGGATGAAGATGTTTGCATCGGAGTTCTACTTAAGAGCTTGCCTCCTGAATATAATAATGTATCAACAACTTTAATCAACATGCCAAATCCTGAACTTGTTGATATCCAGGCATCACTGTTAGAAGAAGAAAAGAAGCTAAAAACTAAAGAAGAACCAAGTACCTCTAGAGATGAGCATGCATTATATGTTGGCAACAGGTACAAAGGCAAGAAGGATCAGCTCTTTTGTGACTTCTGCAAAAGGACCGGACACACCGAGAAGTTCTGCCATGCAAGAAAGAGATCCCAAAAGGCCTATCTAGTCGCAGTCAAAGAAGAAGAAGAAAATGGAGCAAAGGAAGAAGAAGATGAAGATGAAGACCACCAGGATCGGAAGGACAAGACTCATCAGTCCTTGTACTCTCATAATTCTGATAGACTGTTTTAATAGCCTTGTATTTTCCTTGCCCTAATGCTTCCTGCCATAAGCCTTGTAAACTCCTTATGTAACTTGGCATTACAGTCCCTGTACACTTTGTGAGGCCCCTGTTACAGCCTCTGGATGTCCACCATGTTTATGGTACCCACACTTAGCTTTTTCTGCGACAGCCTCTGGTGTTTTGCCATGTCTGTGGTATGCCCACACTTTGCAGGTGGTTCTCATTACAGCCTCTACACACTTTGTGCCTTTTCTAGTTGTGATTGAGGAGGGGTGTTGAGAATCAGCAATCACACTCAAACAGCCTCTTTGTATGGAGTCTCAGGGTCAAGGACATGCAGGCTAACTTATCCCATATGCACAATGGTGCCTACTGCAGTTTCCTACTTTCCTATAAAGCATTGTACTTGCTTCCTTTCTTAATGCAATGATAGTACTCTTTTCATTTCAGTAAAGTGTCAATGTCATTGTCCACATACACAAGATTGTGTTTATGAGTCCAAGTCTCAATCTTGGAACCTAATTCACTTGTGTAACAAACAGTGTCCTTTCCATCATGAGTCTACACTTCTTTTTCCATCCTCCATAGCTTCCGGTTTTGCCATGCTCTAGATCCCGCATTTCTAACATTCCTAAGGTCATTGACAACCTTGCTTCAACTTCATCATACAGTCTTGGACCTTAGCTGCAGCTTGTAGATTGACTGGTCTTCTCAAGTCCATGAACTTGCTAACTTTTGGTTGTAGGCCTCTGAGAAAAACTCCCTTCTAGATGCCTTCATCCAAATGATGGTTGGTCCATCTCTTCAGTATAGATTACATTCACAATGCATAAGATTCTACTCTTTCTCCAGAGGGACTTAGGTTTATAAACTCCTCTCGCATCCACTCTTCAAAATCTTCACACCTGAATTTAGTGAGGAAAGCCAACTTCAAGTCATCCCATGTGCCAAAAGTTCCTACTACTTGTCTCTCATACCACTGAAACACCGTGCCTTTGAAAGTAGTGGGAAATATTGCTAACCAATGCTTAGGGGTTCTGGCATTGTTAGCCACACATGCTACCATAAACTCTACTACAAGAATATCAGGATCTTCATTGTACTCTCCCTTAAAAATGGACAATGGGACTACATTTCAAGTAATCTTATATTGTATTGCTTGTAATGAAGCCCCAAAAGAAACACCAAGGAAATAGGGTTTCTACTGCAAGAAAATCTATCTTGTATCATCAACAACCATCCTTTTCATCTTTTATATCATCTCAACAAAGATAACAATACTAGGAACAAGAAATCTTCACGCAGCTTCATATAAGCAATTCTCCCACGGCTTTAACTTTAACAAAATCCATCATTCTCTTCATATTCTTCATACAATTCCTTGATAAACATTGAAAACACAAAAGAATAATCCACTTTGAATGTAAAAATATCACATATGATTCATCTTCAAAGATCTCATGGCTTTCTCTCACAATCTCTCATAGGTAGATACATTGTTTGGCATAGAATTGGTTATCTCTCTCTCTCTCTCTCTCTCTCTCTCAATCAATCAATCAATCAATCAATCAATAAATAGTACACCATCTCCTTAATACGATACTCAATAATCACTCATAATAATCCTTCTTTGTTGAGATATCGAGCTCCACTCGTGATACGCCAGGGTGACCGTTGTATATTTATGTCACCGACTTGTCAGTTGCAGACGCGGTTGGTACACCGCCCATGAATAATAGCTACATGATAGCTATCCTTATCTACTCTAGTTCGTGGCTCAGTTAGTATGCCACCTTAGTTAGTTGAGTTTGGTTTGAGACCCATATATAGGGTTCTTCTATTTCTTTGTACTTGAGTTCTTTTGGCTTACACAACTAAGAAGAGGAAAACTGTTTTCAGCCTCCACCCTTGTGTGTCTTCCCCCATTGTGCAAGCAAGAAAGCTTCAAGCGAGACTCCTTCCTTCTCTCCCACAATCTTGACATGGTATCAGAGCCTTGTTCGTGGTAAGGAGCTCAAGAAAGCAAGCCAAGCTCGCGGTGGTCTGGTAAGAGGAGCAGTGTTGCTTTCATTTCCTGTTTTGGGAGCAGATCTCTGCAGGTAGCACAGCCGGAAATTGCAGGAGTGCATTGTCTCAGGTTGAGACGCCCTTCGCGGTGAAGCAAGAGGGCAGTATATGCTGCGGGTAAGGGCTTTAGCCCTTGGCGACCTTGTTTTTTTGATTTGAGGCCATTTCGGGGCCTGTTTTGCAGACGGAAGTTTTCTGCACGCACTCAAGAAAAGGCTCAGTTTTATGCTGTGCGACCACTGTTCTACAGGTCGGTGAAAAGTTACTGTAGAAATTGCATCGTATGCTTGTGCGCAGAGACATTGGGAGTTTCAGAATCATCCTTGGTTCCTGTTTATGCAAAATCGTCACTAGGAAGTGACTGTGTGGTCAAATACCACTTTCGCCAGTTTTGCAGATTTGCCCTTGTGAGGGTGAAGCTGTGTTTTTTGCAGTGACAGAATTTCTTGCAGTATTCTGTAATGGCGTCTGATTCTCTTTCACAGATTGTCACTGAAAAGCTTGACAAGAACAACTTCCAGGCATGGAAGTTTAGAATGACGAATTTCCTTACGGGAAAAGGATATTGGGAATTTGTTGCAGGAAATGAAGAAGAACCAGTTCTTCCTGATGTTCCCAATCAACAACAAATGCAGGCATTTAAAACATGGCATGAGAGAGCCAGGAAAGTTATGTATTGGCTGTCTATCAGTATTTCAGACTCTATGATTGTGCATATTCAGGATGCAAGTACGCCAAAGGAGGCATGGGATACTTTGTCAAAAATGTATAGCACAAATACGCAAGCCAGGAAAATGCAGCTCAAGCAAGAGTTGCATAATGTGCAAAGAGAAAGTATGAGCATCAACGACTACCACATGAAGGTGAAGAAGATTGCAGATGCACTTGCTTCCATTGGGTCGCCAGTGGAAGATGATGATTTAGTTTCCGTGACCTTGAATGGTCTAGGAAAGGATTATGCACAGTTTCGGACATCCATTTCAGTTCGTGAAAGATTTCCTGATTTTGAGGAGTTGATTGCTCTTCTAATTTCTGAGGAACAGAGAAATGGTGGTGCATCTTCTTCAGGAGGAACTTCAAAAGAAGCTGTCTTCTACTCAAATGCTGGAAGAGGTAGAGGCAGAGGTAGAGGAGGCCGATTTGGAGGCCGTGGCAGAAATCAGAATATGCAGCAAACTCAAGAAAACCAGTCCTATGGAGGAGGACGTGGTAACTCTAGAGGCAGGGGGAGCCAAAGAGGTCGTGGTGGATGGCAAAGAGGCCAAAATGCAAACAGTAATGTTGAATGCTACTACTGTGGTAAAATGGGTCATATGGCTAAAGACTGCTATAAAAAGCAGAATGACATCATGAATGGAAAACTGCAACAAGGGAATTATGCATCTTCTAGTAGACAGGGTGATGACAGAAATGAGCATTTGTTCATGGTGCAGCACATGAACAATTCTATGACAAGTGCAGAAGAAAGCAATGATGTATGGTATGTTGACTCAGGTGCATCAAACCACATGACAGGTCATGCAGAATGGATGGAGGATGCAAGGAAAATGGAAAAACCAGGATTTGTGGAGACTGGTGATGATACTGCACATCCTATTGTGCAGATTGGAAAAATTCCCTTGTCTATGCAGGGAGGGAAAAAGAAATACCTGTCCGATGTATTTCATGTCCCGAATATTACCAAGAATCTGGTTTCAGTTGGTCAAATGGTTGAACAGGGCTTGCAGGTCAGATTTAATCCTCATGGATGCTTTGTTGAGGATATGAAAAATAAAGGTCGCTTGATAGCAAAAGGAAAGAAGAAGGGCAGAATGTTTACATTGGATGCAGACATGTCTGAATTGAGTGCAGCAATGTTTGCACATGGGACCGGTGTAGTTGCAGATATTGATATCTGGCATAAACGCATTGGTCATGTTAATGTACAGCGACTTAAATCAATGCAGGCCCAAAATATTGTTGCAGGATTGCCCAAATTCAAGGTTGCAGAAATGCATAAGGTATGTGAAGCCTGTCAGTTTGGAAAACAGGCAAGGAAACCATTTCCTAGACATGTTCAAGAGAGTGAGAAGCCATTGGAATTAATTCACTCTGATGTGTGGACAACTAAAGCTGCATCTCTTGGAGGCTGTCATTATTTTGTCAGTTTTATTGATGACTATAGCAGAAAAGTTTGGATGTATTTTATGAAAAAGAAAAGTGAAGTTTTTGGGCATTTCAAAACTCTTAAAGCTATGGTTGAAAAAGAAACAGGCTTGCAGATAAAATGCCTAAGGTCAGATGGAGGGGGAGAGTACCTCTCAAATGAGTTTGCAAAGTTCTTGCAGGAGCATGGCATAAAGCAGCAATATTCATGCAGTTATACCCCACAACAAAATGGAATTGCAGAAAGGAAAAACAGGCATATTGGAGAGGTATCTCGTGCCATGCTCAATGAAAAAGACTTGCCAGATTTTTATTGGGCTGAAGCAGTTGCTACAGCAGTCTACATAATGAACAGGACTCCCACTGCAGCAATACATGGATTGACTCCAGAGGAGAGGTATACTGGTAGGAAACCAGATATTTCTCATTTGAAAATTTTTGGTTGCATTGCCTATGTACATGTGCCAGATGAGCTGAGATCCAAGTTGGATCCAAAAGCTGAGAAGTGCATCTTTATTGGTTACTCTCTGCAGCAAAAAGGGTATAGATGCTATAACCCTTCTACTCGTAAGTTTACAGTGAGCAGAGATGTTGTTTTTGATGAGATGAGTAGCTGGTATAAACCAGTAAATGTGATTGATGATGAAGATGCACAAAATGGTAATGCTACACAGAATTCACAGCAGCAGTCACAAAATATTAGTGGACCTGGAGCGTCCTCTAGCAGTGGTTCACATTCTTCGCCATGGACAGGCAGATTGAGATCAGGAGAATCTTCTCAAAGCAATGCAGATAGTGGTATGCAGGTATCACGAAAAGGAAAAGAGAAGGTTGATCAGCCCATGTTTGATGTGAATGCAGGTCACTCTTATGTGGATGGTGAATCCAGTGGCTCAGAACAGAGCATTGATGATGAGTTGGGTATTCCTTCTATTGTTACACCTGGAGTAAGGAAGACCAGGGATGTTTTGAGAGCACCTGGGAGTGAACCTACTTTGCGCAGGTCTACGAGAGCTAGGTATCCTGTGGATAGGCTGAAATATGATGGATTTACAGCCATTCACTATGCATATATGGTCAAAGTGATACAGGAACCAGAACCCACATCTTTTGAGCAAGCCATGGGAAAAGAAAAATGGGAGAAAGCCATGGATGAAGAAATGGATGCCTTGGAAGCAAATGCTACATGGGAGTTAGTACCTTTGCCTAAAGGTAAGAATGCAATTGGCTGTAAGTGGGTTTATAAGGTGAAGCACAATGCTGATGGTTCTGTGAACAGATACAAGGCAAGATTAGTAGTCAAGGGGTATGCACAAACATATGGCATTGACTATGAAGAAACATTGAGTCCGGTTGCAAGGATGGCAACCGTAAGAGCAGTCATTGCTATGGCTGCATCAAAGGGATGGTCTTTACATCAGATGGATGTAAAGAATGCCTTCTTGCATGGTGATTTGCAAGAAGAGGTCTATATGGAGCAGCCACCAGGTTATGTGCATGCTGTTCATCCTGAGTTTGTTTGCAGGTTGAAGAAAGCCTTGTATGGCTTGAAGCAAGCACCTAGAGCATGGTCTGACAAGATAGGACAGTATCTTGTCACTATTGGCTTTCAGATTTCCAAGGCAGATTTCTCACTTTATGTGAGAAAAACAGAGAAAGGTATTATGCTGCTTGTCATTTATGTTGATGATTTGATTATGACAGGTGACAGTGATGAAGATATCCTTCATGTGAAAATGCTATTGAAGCAGAAGTTTGAGATGAAGGATTTGGGAGAGCTGCGTTATTTCTTGGGCATTGAGGTGATTAGATCACCAAGTGGGATACAGCTCTTGCAGAGGCAGTATGGATTGGACATGCTGTCCAAATATGGGATGACAGGCTGTAAGCCTATTTCAGTTCCTTTGGAGCAAAATGTGAAGCTGAGCACAGATGCAGGTGAGCTTCTAGAAGACCCTACTATGTACAGACGCATAGTAGGAAGTTTGATTTATATGACTATTACCAGGCCAGATTTGAGCTATGCTGTTGGATTGGTAAGTCAGTTTATGCAGGCTCCAAGGAAACCACATTTGGATGCGGCTAGACGCATACTTAGGTATGTGAAGTCCACATTGCAGTATGGACTATTTTATGAGACTGGGGTTCAGATACAGTTGCATGGATACACTGATGCTGATTGGGCTGGTAGTATTTCTGATAGACGATCTACCAGTGGATATGTATTCTCTTTTGGGAGTGCTGCAGTCACTTGGAGCAGCAAGAAACAGCCTACAGTTGCCTTGTCGAGCACAGAGGCTGAGTACAGGGGTGCAGCAATGGCTGCATGTGAGGTAGCTTGGTTGCATAAGCTACTTTATGATATGCATCAGTCTACAGATGGGCCAGTTGTCATTTATTGTGACAACATGAGTAGTATACACTTGGCAAATAACCCAGTCTATCATGCTAGAACAAAGCACATTGAGGTGCATTATCACTATGTGCGAGAGAGGGTTTTACTAGGTCTTATTGATCTAGTTTATGTCAGCACAGAAGATCAGGTAGCTGACATATTCACGAAGGCATTGGGCGCAGAGAAGCTGCGCAAGTTCAGAGACCTGCTTGGTGTGCAGGAATTGGGATTGAGCTCGAGGGGGAGTGTTGAGATATCGAGCTCCACTCGTGATACGCCAGGGTGACCGTTGTATATTTATGTCACCGACTTGTCAGTTGCAGACGCGGTTGGTACACCGCCCATGAATAATAGCTACATGATAGCTATCCTTATCTACTCTAGTTCGTGGCTCAGTTAGTATGCCACCTTAGTTAGTTGAGTTTGGTTTGAGACCCATATATAGGGTTCTTCTATTTCTTTGTACTTGAGTTCTTTTGGCTTACACAACTAAGAAGAGGAAAACTGTTTTCAGCCTCCACCCTTGTGTGTCTTCCCCCATTGTGCAAGCAAGAAAGCTTCAAGCGAGACTCCTTCCTTCTCTCCCACAATCTTGACACTTTGGTCGTGGATGCCCCTTCCGAAAGGTGTGTTTGATATGAAAGGTCACCAAAGCAACTACAGTGACTCTTCATAGCTCATCACTGTCACTTCACTCCAGTCTTCTCTTAAGTCTTCGACAACTGCTTCTTCCACTTCCTTGAGATATTTTGAACTTATGTTCATCTCTTTCCAAGGCTAGATAATTTTTTCAAAGTCTCACATACATTCCATATAACACTTATTACAGAGGCATAAAGAACAGAACAGAATAGGAATAAAGGCTCTACAAAAGCTCAACAGAGGGTTACAGAAGGTCAACAGAAAGCATCAGAACCACATAACTCATACTAAAATCATTCCAAACTATAAAAAACCATTCAGTGATATTTCAAACAACCTCAACCTTCATCAATCATTAATCCATACTTCATATAAAAGAAAAACAGAACGAAATAGAAGCTATTAGAACCAATCAGAACATCAAAAGAACCTATCAGAACATCATAGAGCCTCATATCTCTACTGAAAATCATCATGAGATTCCAAAACATAATCAATCTCATTCAAAACACTCACAAAAATTTTCAAAACTACCAAATATAATTCAAAATCCATCAAAAATCAACGATTCAGCCTTAAAAAACAATAAAAATCATCCAAACAACCTAGTCATTTTAGCTTTCAATATGTAACAATAAGGATTAGATTACTTTAGATATGAATAAAAGTAGTAACATTTTCTATATAGCTTATAGTTGGTAGTCCGTAATTTACGAGAAGAATAATGAGAAGGGTTTGCCAACAACCCTGTCCCAATGAAAGAAAATTTCTCAAGTTCCCTTTGAGAGATAGAGGGGGGGACTTGTCATATTTTTCACTGAGAGGGAGTTGTTGGAACCCCCTTCATAGTGAATAATAATTTCAAAAGTTCCCTTAGAAAGATAAAGAAGGGAACTCGCGTACTTCTTTTTCACCAAGAAGGGATTATCCAACAATCTTTTTCTTGGTGGAAAATAAGTGTACAAGTCCCCTCAAAGAGATGGAGATAAAAGAGGGGACTAGTGATAAACATTTTCATCGAGAAGCCCCTTAATAGCAAAAAAACAATTCACAAGTCCCCTCATCTCTCTAAGGGGGTTTGTGAGATTTTTTTGCCGAAGAATGGGCTGTTGACAACCCAAAAAAAAAAGAAAATCTCATAAGTCCCATAATCTCTCTCTCTCTCTCTCTCTCTCTCTCTCTCTCTCTCTCTCTCTCTCTCTCTCTCTCTCTCTCTCAAAAGAATTGCCTTTTGCTTTTTGTTTTTACAATAGTATTGTTAGTTGTAATACTATAGTAAATATTCTATTATTAGAAATAATAATGTTAACACTAATTAATGAGAATACAATAGTTAATATTAAATGATTATTGTACCATAGAACTAATATTAACAACACCAATTAAGTGCATAAAAACTAATTATTAATTAGTATTAATAACTTATAAAATTATTTATATTATTAATTTCATTGTTAAAATCTTTAAATTATTAGAATTAATACTATTACTTATTAATGAGTAAGTAATGCAAACTAATAGAATAATAGATAATATTGATGATTATTATATTATAGTATGAATACTAATAATACAAATTAAGTATACAAATATTATTAAATATCATTATTATTATATTCTTAAATGATTATTTATTAATTTCTCAAAATAGTATTCATTACTTATAGTGATAATGATTACTTGAAATAGTATTAATTACTTATCAAATACAATTAATATTATATTTTAAATTTGACTAATTATTAAATTTTTAAAATATTATTAATTACTTATCAAATGCTATTAATATTATATTATAAAATTTATTTTTTATAAATAGTATTACTTACTTGCAATGCTAGTTATTACTTTAAATAGTAGTAATTACTTATCAAATATTTTTAATATTATATTATTAAAATTGATTAGCTTTAGATTGATCTGTTGATGCTAATGCATAAATCACTAATATTAATTATAATTAATAAGTAATAAATATGAGTAAACATTGATCACTCAATACTAACTAATATTTTACTAATACTAACAGTAGTTAATAAGTAATTAGTAATTAATATGTTTATTATTAGTTATTATTACTTAAAAACTTGTTATATTAATTAGTAACTAGTCTTAATTATATTAGTTACTAATAGTAATAACAATTACTAACAAATATTGATCACTTGATACTAACTAATAATTCACTAATATTAATATTGATTAATAAGTTATAAGAACCACTTAGTAATTAAGTATTACTAGGTATTATTATCAATTAATTATTAATTATTATATTATAGCCAACTAATTATAGTATCATCAAGTTTTTAATTATATTATTTTTAATAAGTTCTTTCATAATTAACAAGTTATCTATTATCTCTGTGTGTGTGTGTGTGTGTGTGTGTGTGAGGAGAGAGAGGAGGATCTAGATTATGTCGAAAAGGGCATCCCTTGCATGGAGAGATATAGAGAAGGCAAGTGATTGAGAGATTTAACAAGAGCGGGAGAGAGATATAGAGAGAATGTGATGCAAAGATATTTGGATTTTTTTAAGGGAAGGGAAAAGAGTGTCTACACTTTGATTATTTTGTCACTATATAAGGATCACTGATGCCCCATATATATTTGGTAAAAAATAATACATCCGACAAAATCCCCACCCCTATTGTCTCCCTCTACCTTGCATCTTCTCTCTCACACACACACACACACACACACACACACACACACACACACACACACACACACACACACACACACACACACACACACACACACACACACACACACACACACACACACACACACACACACACACACACACACACACACACACACACACACACACACACACACACACACACACACACACACACACACACACACACACACACACACACACACACACACACACACACACACACACACACACACACACACACACACACACACACACACACACACACACACACACATCTGATATGCATATATGCACATGTGTAGATTGCTTGTAAAATGGACCCATTGTCAAGTGCCACACCAAAAGCTAGGATTGAGATCCACATATGCATGGCCTCTCTCGTTGCCGAACCTATTATGCAGTACAGTTGTTAACAGTGAAGGAGGAAGACATTTGCATTGGCAATGGGGACGTGTTCTTGCTATTATAAACGTGAATGGCCGAACACAAACCACACCAATCCATTGCAACAGTGACTATGTGGCTAACCACACCAATCCATTGTAGGAGTGATCATGAGGCTAGCCATGTATTTGTTCTAGACACCTTGCTCTCACAAGGCTATCTTGTTGAACAATGAAATGGGCCCACATCACAACCCTTCCCTACAGTGGAGCTCACCAAGCCCTTGCAATGTAGGGCAAATAAATATCAATGTGCAAGGCTCACCAATCCCGAACATGGCAAAAAATAAGACCATCTCAATCACCCTTGATGTAGAGGAGGAGGGGATAGGGCTAACCTCCCATATTACAAGTGAAAGCACAAAATGGCATGCACTCATTCAATGAAAGTTCCATTATCTTGTTGAACAATGAAATGGGCCCACATCACAACCCTTCCCTACAGTGGAGCTCACCAAGCCCTTGCAATGTAGGGCAAATAAATATCAATGTGCAAGGCTCACCAATCCCGAACATGGCAAAAAATAAGACCATCTCAATCACCCTTGATGTAGAGGAGGAGGGGATAGGGCTAACCTCCCATATTACAAGTGAAAGCACAAAATGGCATGCACTCATTCAATGAAAGTTCGATAGTGTAGAGCCTAGTACAAAGAAGCTTTTGAGTCAACTACAACAAGGGATTAGTCCCACACCAATAGTGGTAGCAAGGATGGTGGAGGAGAAGGTGAAAGGGAAGTGGAATCTAGGAGGAAGAAGCTTGGCGGTGAGAGCTATGGTGGATGGAGAGCAAGAGCAAGAGAGAAAGTGAAACTCAAAGTGGGAACTCCAATAACCACAATGTGTGGCCGGGCCTTCCTTTATTCAAATTGTCACTAAAAGAATAAAGAATAAGTGACTGAGGGCGTCCACCACCTGTAGTGTGCAGTGTGTTGAGAATCAGCAATCACACTCTAACAGCCTCTTTGTATGGAATCTCAGGGTCAAGGACATGCAGGTTAACTTATCCCATATGCACAATGGTGCCTACTGCAGTTTCCTACTTTCCTATAAAGCATTGTACTTGCTTCCTTTCTTAATGCAATGATAGTACTCTTTTCATTTAAGTAAAGTGTCAATGTCATTGTCCACATACACAAGATTGTGTTTATGAGTCCAAGTCTCAATCTTGGAACCTAATTCACTTGTGTAACAAACAGTGTCATTCCATCATGAGTCTACACTTCTCCTTCCATCCTCCATAGCTTCCGGTTATGTCATGCTCTAGATCCCGCATTCAAACATGGTATCAGAGCTCAGCTGAGCATGGCTTAGCATGTTTCAGGTCCTCTCTCTGCTCCCTCAGTCTCTCATAATCTCTATCCAGTTCAGCTCAGTGTATGACTTTTTTTTCTCAACTTCATCTTCAGCCAAACTTGTGGCAGCCATAGCCAAACAGCACATAGCTCTGATTGAGCCCCTGGATCTCACACTACAAGCCGTTTCATCCCACGATTCCTTCTAGAAAAATGTTCCTCTACTCGTGGCGCAGCTTCCTATCACATCGCAGCTCAACATCGTGCGCATCAGAAAGCAGCATTGTGTGAATTCGAGATCTCTGTCAGATCTGCGCCTCTGCCTGGTCGTACGCTTTGTGTGATCAGCACCATCCGCGAACAGTCCTGCGACCATAGGGCTTTTGAAGAACCATATCCAAACCTTCTTCCACTCAGAGGGATTGTCAAATGCCTGCTTCTGTGCACTGCTACGTTAAAAAAACCAGTCAGGTTCAAAACCCTACTGTGGAAGCCATAGCCTTTCTACTTCAAGCTTTCATTTCACTTGAATTTCTCACTTCTCTGGAGTCAGCAAAACCCTTGCCACTTTGAACTGATCAACTTTCCCATCAAATCATCAAGGAAGGGAGATTTGTGCTTGGAAGATTTGAAAGAGTTGAAGAAATCAAGTAGCTCAAGCAACAACCACATCAAGCTCCTCTTCCAACTCTTACTTCTCACTCAACTGAAGGTTTTGCTACACTTATCTACTCCAAAATTCAGTCTTCAGCTAGAAATCAAAACATCAAAATCAACAAGAAGAAGGTCCAAGAAGATCCAGCATCAACATCAGGCTCGTCAAGAACAGTATCTATTGATAGTTATCAAGTGTTATTTGACACTATTTTTCTTGTATCCTTTGATACACTTGAGTACAACACTCTTACTGATTTCACTCAGATCTGAAGACACCAGCATCAAATCAAGAAGGGGAAGATCACTTGGAGTAAAAGACTTTTGCAGATTTGGTATTCATTGACACTCAGTTAGTGCTTTTTAGCACTTGTGTCTCTCAATCAATTCTTCTGTTGCTCAAATCTAATAAAGTTTGAAGTTGATTTGCTACTGTTCCCATAAATCTAACATGGGCAAAGACTCGCCAAATGCTCGATTCAAAGGAGTCGGATTCCACACTTGGCAAACCCGCATCAAGCTCATCCTGATGAAGAAGGGTCTCTGGGCCATCACAAATGGCAAAGAGAAGAAACCTCGGGACGTGGACCTTGCAACTACTTGGCAAAAGAATGATGACAGAGCCCAGGCCATTATCAAATTGGAGCTAGATGACAGTTATATCCATCACGTGGATAACTGTGAGACCTCACAGGATACATGGAAAAGACTTGACACCCTGTTCGGTGCACAATCTAAATCATCAAAGTATGGTCTCCTAATTGAATTCTTCAGGCTTGAAATGAAGTCCAGCACATCACTTGCCACACATCTCAATTACATGGAAGGACTCCTAACCCAACTTGCAGGAATCAACATTAAAATGGATGAAGATGTTTGCATCGGTGTTCTACTTAAGAGCTTGCCTCCTGAATATAATAACGTATCAACAACTTTAATCAACATGCCAAATCCTGAACTTGTTGATATCCAGGCATCACTGTTAGAAGAAGAAAAGAAGCTAAAAACTAAAGAAGAACCAAGTACCTCTAGAGATGAGCATGCATTATATGTTGGCAACAGGTACAAAGGCAAGAAAGATCAGCTCTTTTGTGACTTCTGCAAAAGAACCGGACACACCGAGAAGTTCTGCCACGCAAGAAAGAGATCCCAAAAGGCCTATCTAGTCGCAGTCAAAGAAGAAGAAGAAAATGAAGCAAAGGAAGAAGATGAAGATGAAGACCACCAGGATCGGAAGGACAAGACTCATCAGTCCTTGTACTCTCATAATTCTGATAGACTGTTTTAATAGCCTTGTATTTTCCTTGCCCTAATGTTTCCTGCCATAAGCTATGTAAACTCCTTATGTAACTTGGCATTACAGTCCCTGTACACTTTGTGAGGCCCCTGTTACAGCCTCTGGATGTCCACCATGTTTATGGTACCCACACTTAGCTTTTTCTGCGACAGCCTCTGGTTTTTTGCCATGTCTGTGGTATGCCCACACTTTGCAGGTGGTTCTCATTACAGCCTCTACACACTTTGTGCCTTTCCTAGTTGTGATTGAGGAGGGGTGTTGAGAATCAGCAATCACACTCTAACAGCCTCTTTGTATGGAATCTCAAGGTCAAGGACATGCAGGCTAACTTATCCCATATGCACAATGGTGCCTACTGCAGTTTCCTACTTTCCTATAAAGCATTGTACTTGCTTCCTTTCTTAATGCAATGATAGTACTCTTTTCATTTAAGTAAAGTGTCAATGTCATTGTCCACATACACAAGATTGTGTTTATGAGTCCAAGTCTCAATCTTGGAACCTAATTCACTTGTGTAACAAACAGTGTCATTCCATCATGAGTCTACACTTCTCCTTCCATCCTCCATAGCTTCCGGTTATGTCATGCTCTAGATCCCGCATTCAAACACAGTGGTGGGTACTGTCAGTGTAGTAAAGTGTAGTAATACATGGACGGCTATGCAAAGGCGCCTTTACCCCCAACAACCCCCCACTTAAAGGCGAATCTGAGAGAAAAAGAAAAGACAGTACAACATGTACACATGTACAACAGGATGAGGAAAAAAACATCATCTCATCCAACGCCCATCAATCTCCTGAGGAAGGCAAAGTGCTCTGTAGTGAGGCTCTTTGTGAGCAAGTCTGCAGGATTCTGCTCAATCGGAATCTTGACAAGGTCAACAAACCTGTCCTCAGCGACCTCGCGAATGAAGTGATACCTCACCTCAATATGTTTTGTCTTCGCATGGAAAACTGGGATTCTTGGCCAACTGAATGGCACTCATAGAATCCGAATGCAGTGTAGGCATAGCATCTGTCATATCAAGGTTTGCAATCAAACGTCCTAACCAGATAGCCTCCTTGCAAGTCTCTATGGCTACAATATACTCGGCCTTTGTAGTAGAAAGAGCCGTACACTTCTGCACCTTGGACATTTAAGAGATAGCCCCTCCACCATAAGTGAACACATAGCCAAAAGTAGACTTTCTACTATCTGCATGTCCTGCATAATCAGAGTTAGTGTACCCCATGACTCCTGTATCCTGGCTGCCATAGTAAATACACATATCTGTTGTGTCCTTCAGGTGCCTCATGATACCCTTCACGGCATCCCAATGTTTTTTACCAAGTGTAGCCATATAACGTGCCACAACCCCAACTGCAAAATCAATATTTGGATGGGTGCCTATCATGGCATACATAAGACTACCCATGGCTAATGCATAGGGAATCTTGGCCATCTTGGCCCTCTGCTCATCTGTTTGCAGTGAATCGGCCTATGAAACCTTCACATGAGAAGGTAATGGACAGCCAATAGGCTTAACATCCTGCATATGGAAGCGCTCAAGGACTTTATGAATGTACTCCCTCAGTGACAGATAGAGTAGTCCCTGAGATCTGTCGCGCATAATGCACATACCAAGTATGTGAGAGGCATGTCCTAGATCTTTCATCTCAAAGCTCTTCTTGAGCTGAGCCTTAAGAGCATCTAGCTCCTCATGAGCTGTCCCTGCTAAAAGCATGTCATCCACATAGAGTACCAAAATCAGTAAAGAACTGTCACGGGCTTTCTTCATGTACAAGCACAAATCCATAGCACTACGACTGTAGCCCTGTGACTGCATAAATGCATCAAACTTATGGTACCGTTCCCTAGGTGCCTGCTTCAAGCCATATAGACTCTTCTTTAGCTTGCACACTAGGTGTTCCGTGCCAGGGTCGACAAAGCCCTTAGGCTACTCCATGTAAATCTCATCATGCAAGTCCCCATGCCAGCACTGCGCATACATAGAATGCATCTTAGAAGTCTGTAAGGCATCGCATGAAGAAGCTGCAAGTATGTAATCATCATCTGAGTCAGTGGCCTGCATGACATTAACCTCTTCTATCTTCACACTAGACTTTGCAAGTACAATACTGCGCTCAGGAGACTTTTCCTGCACTTTTTCTTTTCTATTTTCATTGCGCTTATCATCACGTATTTTATGACACTGCGATCTAATATGTCCTGCTTTCCCACAATAATGATAGGTAAGATCAGACTTTCGTCCATAGGACTTACTGCAACCACGTGACTTGGACTTGGACTTCTGAGAATCCCTGCCCTTATGATCATTATCATGCCTGCCATGTCTGCTACCTCGAACAGTCAATGCATGTGAAGAGCAGGAAGCATCATTGTTTCTTTTGTTGATTTCCTCAGTCAATAAAGCTCTCTCAACATCTTTGATTTTCAGCCCATCAAGCTTGTTCATGCATATGGTAGTACGGAAGACATCCCATGATTCAGGAAAGGTGCCTAGTAGAAACAATGGGTGCAAATTGCCTTTGAACTCAATACCCTGTGACAACAAATTCTTCATGATAGCATGAAAGTGACTGAAATATGACGATAGGGATGTCCCCTCCTTCATGCAAAGGTCCATTAACTGCTTCAGCCAATACATCTGTGATGCAAGACTCTGCTGCGCATAAAGCTCCTGAATCTTCTCCCGTAAATCGCATGCACTCTGATCTCATCTTCAACAACATTATGATGGACTTCTTCTGAGAGTGACAAGATAATGGTAGACTTGCATAGCTCATCAACTTCCATCCAAACACCATCATCCATATCCTTGGATTTAACACCCTTGAAATGCAAGGGTTTAATCTGCAACTTCTACACCGAAACCTGCAATATCTGGAACTTCCAATACCAATAGTTGGTACCATCCAACTTGGCAATGTTAAAGAGAATTGTGTCTTTCAGATGACCAGTCATATTGTCCCAAATCAAAGGCAAAAGGCAAAATTGCAAGTTGCTGTAATTATCAGAAAATGCACTAAAACCACTGCTAAAACTGACTGAAAGAGTGGATATCACCAAGAGAACCACCTCTCCACCAAATATGACCAAGATAACATCAAATAGTAAGCATTACCCTCATAGAAGTGCTCGAAATTTGCAAATTTCAGCTTGCTGGAATAAATGATAGCAGTATGTAAAACTGTCCCAAAGTGAAGCAATCACTGATACATATGTCATTGCAACTACCAGGTAGTAAGATACATCCAATAGTGAGTGTCAAGGGCAAGAAGGTACCAAGAACTATCAAACCAATAACCTGTCAGGCAAGAGACATCTCATAGGTCTAGAAGTCATGTATGTAATAGGTCTCGGGGTAAGAGAAGAGACCAAGCATAAGCACAACTGATAGAGCAAGAAGCTCAATGCATAACCATCCAAGATGCATACAAAATAGAGCAAGAAATGCTCTAATACATCGAGTACAGAGCATCAAACATGCCAAAATCCCAGTAGGGTACATCCGGAGCATAGATCCCAAGCTATCTCAGACCCGTAAAGCATAAGCATGAAAGCATTCAAATAGCATGTAACTGACAACCAAATGTAATGCCCAATAGGTCCAAAATGCTCAAATACATCTGAAGATGAAGCTCCAAGTAACTGTCAAGCATGGGCAAACCAAGTGGCATCCATATTTGACCATTGCATAAATGCAAGAAGCCTAAATGTCAAGCAGTGACAATATGCATAAACTGGTCCAAAAAGCATGAACCAAAAAGAAGCATTTGACAATCTCCGAATACATCAGTATAATCATTCAAATCTCCGATAAGCACCCCGAATCCAAGAACCAATGCATACACCAAGTAAATGTGCTTCAACCCACTGCTCTTTCTATAGGATGTGACTAATCATTTTTTGTGAGCTTGCTCTTAAGAAATTTCATTGGCAATCAACTCCTCATAGCTACCATGGGGACTTTAACAAACATGAATTCCGATTCTTCCTAGGTGCATGGAAGTGTGTGTACTTCCATTGCTAATGGCTCATCTAGGAGACCTAAGAAAAATGGTCATAGCTTTTAGTAAGCATGATCTTGGGTCTAAGGCTTGCATGCAAGAGGTTAGGGTTTGACTGTGCTAGATAACTCACCAACTGGTGGCTACTGCCTCGAATGATCCTTAGGGCACATGCTAGCCACTTGTGTGATAGACATTGGTTGCAACACATATGTTATGCTGGTTACTCCTTGTGAACCTATTGGGATATTAGTAGCATTGGGTTGAGTCAGTTTAGGAGCAGCAGGTTGCCGTATTGGTCAAGAGACCTATTGCGGCTCCATGGGTTTGGTGGATTTTGGCTCAAGCGGCTTTTCAATTCTAGGTGGATCACAAGGTCTTGGAGATGGATTGAATGAGGGGCACATATGCCACTTGTGGGCTTAGGCAACCAAATCTAGTTGTTGCCTTAGTAGTAGCCTTGAGCATGCAAGAGGTCTTTGGGCACCCATCACGACTTGGATGTTTGTTTGGTTCTATAGTGCAAAACGTGTCTCCTTGGCCTAGGGTGTGATGTTCTGTGGTTACGGGTTTGTGTGGTTTGTTAGCTTCTAGAAGGCTAGGTGTCATTTCGACACCCATTTGAGCTTCTGCTCAGTGGGCTTGTGTGTGTTTTCTTTGGGTTGCGGTTGGTGATTCCTAGTAGGGCAGGACAAGTCACGACCCTCCTCCTTCAACTTTGTGCTAGGTAATTTTGTCGGTGGTACTCTGGGCTTAGGTGGGGCCACACCACCCTTGCTGAAAGCTATCACTATTTACACATTGCCAATGGCGAGGTAAATGATTGCGAGTTGTAGTCAACATTGCAATGTGTTTACTTTTTGAAGACGCATCCTAGCAGCGATTCCTTACCAACGGCCTTCAAGTTAGGCAATACATAAATGCCATAGGTAGGCTTTTAGTCTCGATAAAGACTGCTACTTGACACTTTCCTAGCATTGGGTAGGATTGTCCTCCAAATGGGTTGAGGTTCGCATTAGTGGGCTATAGTTGGGACTGTCCAATGCTCATATGGATAAGGATGTTGAAGTCAGCTCCCTCATCGATCAATGCATCAAAGGTGTGCATTTTTTGAGCATTGACTATGATTCACAAGTAAGCACATTCCATTGCTTCCTTGTCCATATCCTCAATTTCAGTGATGGTGGCTACTCTCATGTTGACATGTGGTTGTAGAATTGGCAGCTCATGCAATGTATGGCCCCAATGTGGCGGACTTTGAAAGGCCCTAATCCTCTGAACTTCATCTTCTGCTTATATGAACCTTCACTGAGTATAACAACACTAGTCGCCTCGTTCAAAGTTATGTTGTTTGACATACTTGTCAAACTAACTCTTGCATCTTGCTTTCTCACAGATTAACACACGAGTGGCTAAAAGTTGTGTCTTAGAGAGACATTCTAGCTCTACTAGGCATTTTGTCTATGTCTCCTTTCCATCCCATCTCTCTTGCACTACTGCTACTCTTAGGCTAGGAATGAAAAACTCTATAGGCAAGATCGCTTCCATCTTGTAGGCCAGCTTGAAGGGTGTTTTGTTGACTGCTGGCTTGTAGGCCATCTTATAGGCCTATGGTGCTGCCATGAGCTTTGTTAGCCTCAGTACAAGAAAAAGCAAAAAAAGTGGAAAAGTGCAAGTCAGGAGTTGAAAGAGGTGGCCCAGAAGAAAATCAGACTTGGAAGTACCCAAAAGCCCAAATATGGCCACAAAAAGTCCAAGGCATAGCCATTGGAGCCCAAAAAGTGCTAAAAAAGAGAAGGTACACCTTTGAATGTAAAGGTGTAGCCAAAATCCTTGTAAAAGAGTGCGAGGATCCCTCCTGTGCAAATTGTAAGGGTAGATGGGTGGTAGAAGGGAAGCTAGGAAGATAGGAGGACAATAAGAAAGAGGGCCTAGGCCATTGTTGGCCATGTAAAAAAAGGGGATGACCATCCAAAAGGAATTAGGGTTTTGTATATAAACTCATAAAGTGAATGAGAAGCTCACTCTTTGGTGTGTGGCTAAAGTGGACTCTTCTTGTTCTCTTCTTCTGTCCTTCTTGCTTGCTTTTGTGTGTTTGAGAGAGGGAGTGTGAGAGTGTGAGGGAGTGAGTGTGTGAGGGTGAGGGGTCAAGGAGAAGAAGCTCTCCATCGTCTCCTCTCTTCTTCTCTTCTCTTGTCTCGTGCGCGGCTATGGAGAATGGAGCTTGAAGGTGGAGGCTTGAGGTTGCTTGAGCTCTCATCTCGAATTGTGGAGCTACCGGGTTGCTTGAGGGAGGAGGCTACTCGTTCGAGCATCAAGGTAAGCTCACTACACCTCCTTAGGATCAAAGGCGCATCGGTCTAGGTGAGAGATAACCATTTGTGCTCGCTTGAAACACTTGAACCAATAAGCGGTGCGTGGGTCTTGGCAATTGAGCGTGAGCTTCCACTACATTTTGGTTCCATTTTTGCCAGGATAAACAAATTCAATCTTGAGCACTTGCATGCCTCAAATTGAGGGACGAAGTAAGGATTTCATCCCCAAATTGGTGCTTGAGATAGATTGGATATTCTAGGGTTTTAATCTTTGCACAAGTAAGTATTTCAATTTTTTGATGATTAGGCAAGTGGGAGGAATCATTTCAATATTTGGGTTTTGATTTTTGTTGCATTTAGAGTAGGATATGAGCAAGAAATCGAAGGAAAAAACTTTAGGGTTTCTACTCTAAAACATGCCCAAACAGGGCACAAACAAGGAACAAATGGGGGAAAAGAGCGCTTAGATGTGTTAATGTCACAAGGGGAGTGATAAAGAAGATTGGGAAAGGGTTTAAAACCCAAGAGGACAAGGGAGAGCTCATTTGCAATAGTAGCACTGAGAGAGAGAGAGAGAGAGAGAGAGAGAGAGAGAGAGAGAGAGAGAGAGAGAGAGAGAGAGAGAGAGAGAGAGAGAGAGAGAGAGAGAGAGAGAGAGAGAGAGAGAGAGAGAGAGAGAGAGAGAGAGAGAGAGAGAGAGAGAGAGAGAGAGAGAGAGAGAGAGAGAGAGAGAGAGAGAGAGAGAGAGAGAGAGAGAGAGAGGCCAAACCATTGCAATGGATTAATCGAATTGTTTCGGAGGTTTTGGAGCGTACCAGGTATATGCAAATGTTGGTCTTTGTCCATTGATCTATTTTGGAAGTGCTTGCCACCTAGTATGCTATAAATTGTGCAGACGAAGTGAAAATCGTCCTCGATGTTGCCACATGCCGTCACACTCAGTCTGTCTGAGTCGCAGAATTGGATGACCACTCTGGGTCGAACCATAGAATAGGCCCTTGGCTTACTCACATTCGGCCTACTTAGCTCACAACCAGACTCGGCCACCTAAAATTCGGCCCGCCTCCTGATTCAGCCCCATCTCATTTGGCCCTTGGCCATTCCGCTTGGCCAATTCAGACCACCAACTACCACTCAGACCACTACATTTGACTCATTCAAATCGGACGATCGGCCATCCAATCCACCTTGCCATGTGGCATTTGTCGGATGGCTCTATATTCAACCCTCATACACTCGGCCCTTAGATTCATTGGCCCTGATATAATTCGGTCTAGGTCACTCAGATAGGTCGAATCCGACACTCGGACCCTGTAATTTGGATTAGCTAGATTGAATCTAGAATTTGTCAGATTTGACATCTGTAGACCTTGAGTGACATGAACCATAGCCAGATGAACCCTCGAGAGTGATACAAACCAATAGAACACCTTTTTGGCACAAGAAACAAGAGAACCACTGAATTGCAGATCTAGCAACAATGCTAGCCAACTTACTAGCTATCCACCCCGCTAAGAGCGGCAAACTAAACCATAGGCCCTGAATTGGACTTTGACTGAGCAGAAGGATATAGCACAGACCCTAAATACCAACAAGAGGGGCTAGTGACCAAGCTTAAAGCCCTATTAGACCAAGAACGTAGATAGGAGTGCTAAAGCTGCATTTACTATTCTGCATTGCACCCCACATTTTTTTTTGACACTTGAAATGCACCTGAAGAAAAGCTGAAAGCCTGATTTCGCATAGTGTAACAAAAAAGAGCACACGCACACACACATTGAGTGATGGTAAATTGAGGATTGTTTGCATATAATAGGAACTCACTTAGACTTAAGAAGTTGAATGAACCCACCAGTAGGAGAAGACCCTGAAACTTAGAGGGGTAACCGAGAACCCCACAAGTGGTAGGACCAAGAGGAAGACACAAAACAAGAGCTAGATGAATCAAAGGTTTGACATCATTGTAGGAGTGAACCTACCCAATTTAATCAACCTCATCAACATCTTGGTGGAACAAGAGACTGCAAATATGGTAGAGACCAGCACAAACCACATGCACAATGAAGAGCTCGATCTAGGGGATTTCCTAGATGAAATCCAACATATGGTGAGCAAGTATGACTTGCAAACCTGGATGGACCACCATGGTAGGCCATCCGAGGATATCAAAGCGGATCTCAAAGAGGAGAGAAGACTAGCACAGGAAGCTTTGCAAGGCATAGTGGCCTCCTACAATCAAGAACAAAAAGCTAGAAGCTTGCGATAGAACATAGAAATGCGGGAGATCCAACGATGAGTGTTAGCCTTGACAAATAGAAATCCATCAGGACCTGACGTGGAGAGAGAGAGAGAACGCTAGAAGGAGACCTTACATTGAGTGAGCTTCTTATGAAGCAACTATTAGATAACACATCAACAGAGCAGAGTAGAGTGGATCAGCACTTGTGACCTCATTGCTCATAGGGCTAGGAGTCCACTAGGGCTCCAAGAGCTAGTCAAAAATCCCAGTCTTGTTGCTAAGCAGTTATAGTCAAACGATGATCTCGATAGCTTCGTAACGCAGAGTAGTTTGAGAAGGTTTGTGAGACCAATGGCCTCACCGAACTCACCCAGCACTTGTAAGCCTTCGGCCTATGCTTAGGCGATAAGGGAAGGACTTGGTACACGAGCTTGGATGCTACAGGAGTGCAATAATTTCCACAACCTTAAGAATCTCTTTGTTAAGAGATTCTCAAAGGCTGGGTACTTGGACAATCTGATCGTATGGCTCATGAACATGAAGTAGAGAGATAAGGAAGATATCGGGGATTATGTGACCCATGCGAGGAGTCTCTTAAAGAGAATCTCGACAAACAAACAACCCACAAAAAGAGCGGTGTACACAATATTCATCAATGGAATACTAAGTGAGGAACTCTACAAGACCTTGGCAGGCAACTCAAGCTTGCAAACGAGACGTGCTGACTAGGGTCTTTGAAGAGGCCATTCGAGTTGCTGACTAGCTCAAGGAGAGGAGCTCCAAGAGATGAGACTAGCTCTAGAATCTTAGAAAGGGAAACCACATCCAGCAAATCGTCAGTCCCAAGTAGCCAGGATAAGGGAATGAGTATTGACAAAAACCAGGAGCTAGCAGAGATCAAGATGGAGATAGCAAGGCTATAAGAAATGGTGAGGAGACCAGCGTGCCTACACATCCAATGCATGTATTGCGGCGAAAATCATGTGCTAGCCAAATGTCAAGACCCTAGGTCCTGACCTTGTGGCAATTGCGGTAGGTTCGGTCACGATGCCATGCATTGAAGACTATCGAAACGACTCCAATATTTGCAACCTTACAACCAGCCTTACCTAGGGAATAGGCCACCAAAGTTCTTCAGGAGGGGAGCCCCATTGGCTCTTCTGGCTTCGAATGATACCAAAATAGCTATTCCTAGGATGGAGATAAATCCCATAGGTATATACCCTGACCACCTGGACCTTTTGTAACCCATCCATTGAGAGTGATGCTCCAGTCCACTATGTGGAGAAGAAGAATGATGACGAGCCCTATGTGAGACCTTACCTCTTGTACGATGAAGAGGGCAATCCAATTCTCATGGATTATTGACCAGTATCGGTGATGGTGGTAGGTAGAGGTAGAGGTACAGGCTTGGGGGGGCAGACCCAAGAACCTATTTCTTGTTGGATTTGCAGTCACCCAAGATACATCTCTTCACGTTGCCCTGAACAAGAGCAAGCTAATTGAGAAAAGGCAGATCTTAGGTGCCCAGAATGTGGAGTCACTCGCTTGTTTGTCGAATGCCCTAGACGAAAGCCACCCTCTAGTGCGGCGAACAAGCCATCAATACCATTGGGGTTGTTTGGAGTTGAGACATTTGACGGAGAGAACACACCTATCTCGTTACACGTCATGACTCGTACACAAATGAAGTAGACCAGCATAACACTGCCTAGACCCATCAATCTAGATATAACCTCTATAGGGAAAAAGAGCTGTAGGCAAAGGAAGAAGAGGACGGAGGCCAAAGTCATGCTTAAAACGTAGAGTGCTACGACACTGCCCATAGAAAAGAAGGTCACAGACGCCATGGTAGAGACATCCACTCCAAAGATGGCAGAGAAGGGGACTGGCAAGGTAGGGGAGTACCCCAACCCAACACATTAGCTTGAAGCCATAAAGAAGGTCAAGGAGCGGGTGAAAGAAGCCTAGGAACACTTGAAGGATGTTGAGCCCATCTTGGAGGACGAGATTGATGACCTCTCAAGCGTAAGCACACTAGCTTCACCTCCACAACCAAAGTCGAAAGACGCATCTGCACCACAAGGAGTACTGGCTAGAAGCTGGCATAGACAACCCAACCCTGTCAATGTGCGAGTGGCCATTATCATGAAAATTGAAGATGAAGATTGTTAAGCTGTAGCTCTCGCCTACTTGCATGTGACTATCTACCAAGACATACATTTGAAGCATTGATCGATGAGGGCTTTGATTTTAATAACTTGACTCATGATGATTGGATTCAAATTGGCAGACCACAATTGCAGTCCACTAATGCCAAACTCAACCCATATGGGGGCCGATCATATGCACTTCTGGGTGCTAGCCATGATCGATCTGCCATTCTTAGATAATGAGGAGTGCAAGCAAGCCATTTAGGCACTTGGTAAGCTTAGTTACATGCCCTCAATAGTACTGGTCTGCATGATGGCTAGAAGCTGGCATAGACAACCCAACCCTGTCAATGTGCGAGTGGCCATTATCATGGAAATTGAAGATGAAGATGAGGAAGTTGTAGCTCTGGCCTACTTGCGTGTGACTGTCCGCCAAGACATACATTTGAAGCATTGATCAATGAGGGTTTTGATTTTAATATCTTGACTCATGATGATTGGATTCAAGTTGGCAAACCACAATTACAGTCCACTAATGCCAAATTCAACCCATATGGGGGCCGATCATGTGCACTTCTGAGAAAGTGCAAGGTTGCTACCTCTATCAAGTTTGAAAGCCTGCCCATGATCTTTTATGTGTTGCCAAATACGAAGGATGCATGTACAAAATCATTGTTGTTAGAACGTACATTCAAGAAGCAAGCAGTGTGCAATGTCAATTACCAATCGCAACACATTCATCTAGCCATCAGCAACATACAAATAATCATAACTTTTAGCAAGGGTAGCACGACTCCATCAAAGCCTGCAAAGCCATTGGTAGAGCAACCCACCACCCAGCCTAAGGAGAGGGATCATAACTCCTCACAACATGCCAAACCTCAAAGCAAGCAAACTGCTAAAATCAAAGCTCAAGCCCATGCACCACAGTTCAAATTGGTGCCTAAGCACAAAGGCACACCTCCTTGAAGTAGGCACACATGACCTCGCAACATTAGAAACTCACACCCAAGAGCTAGGAGGCCACAGAATAGGCAATACATGCAAAGAGGAATGGTCAAGCCGTGATGGGTTCCCAAAAAATTATTGTAAGCACATGGCTATTATGAGGGCAATGCCTGGATATGGGTGTCTAAAGCCAAAATTGTCAGGGGCACTACTCAAGTGCCACCCTCAAACCCATCCACGCGAGATCAAACAATAGTTAAGGAAGTAAAGCCCTAAGAGACCCTCATACCCAATCTTGCAAAGCCCAGAGGTACTAAACCTATAGAGCCTAAGATCATTAAGCCACCAACAATATAGCAAGTCCATCGACCAAAACTATAGCTAACTCCCATTGACCCACCAACCACCTCCAAGGAGCCTAGTGACCCAGCTACTTCTCAAGCTGAGTGTAGCACATCCTCTGAGCCGCAAGCCCAACCCATTGTCCCTAAGGATGTTACTCCTAAGGGCCCACTTGAGGGTTGTCCACCACTAGAAGCTCCCTTGTTTAGCTTATCTCGACTCTACCCACCAGCAGGTCATCTTAAGCCATCCTACGAATGATGATCGATCCTCACATTGGCCTAAAGACCTAGTTGAAAATATAGGAGACAACATGATCACCTGCATCAAGTGCTTAGATGCCACTTTCACCCTACTTTCTAAGAGCTATGAGCGCTTGGACCTAGGTCTACTTGATCCATCCTTAGCGTCATCGCATGTTAGCTCCATGCAATGCACCTAGGAGAAGTACGAATTCATGAGGTAAAAAATCCCACGATCGTAGAGGAATTGATCACCAATGTTAAGATATCTCGAGAGCAAACCCTTAAACAAGGCTGATTGCCTCCTATAGCAAGAGTAGAGTCACTGCCACCATGAGCCAAAATTTGGACGAACTTCACAAGATAGCCGATAATGACTCATCCTTCTTATCCAAGTGGTGTGCTCTCCGACTCTAGTGGGAACAAGAAGGCTACCAAATCATGACCAATGCTGAGCAACAGCACGCCATTAAGACATCTGAGTACGATTTCACTTATGTAGCTCCCACTTCTTTTAGGGTATTGGCCATCACTCACAATCGATCATTGGAAGAACATGTCATGAGCCACCCTTACCTAGATCGAGTCATCATTACTAAAGAAGAGCTACGCATTGCTAGTAGGATCGACTCTGGTGACTTCCTCACAGATGTTCTCACCTACATCACTCAAGTAGGCATCCATCCTTTTGACATGGACTACTATGCTAACCTAGAATACAATCCAAACTTCTATACTTGGCTCATACGAAAGTGAAACATTGCGAGCACGTGCCAAATGCCCTTGACCTCTCAAACCTTCATCCTAGGAAGGATTCTTCTCAATTCCAAAGGGGATGGGGTAAGGTGAATCAAGCATGTAAGGTGAATGAAACTTGTAGGGGAAAAAAAAAAGCCTCAATCAATGTCCAAAAGCGAAAAAGAGTGGATGAGAATCAACTTGTGATTGAGGAAAAAAGGTATAATTTTTTTAGAATGAATGGATTGCGTGAAGGAAAAAATTCTCTTCTTGTACTTAAGCATTTTATTCTTTCCATAAAAGCATAATCAATTCCTGCTTACATTTCAACAAGAAATTATCTTAAGGACACTAATGGTGAACTATGCTATCATGATAGGAACTCAAAATGGTAGCACAACAAGATTGTGCCCATCGGCTTTCATTCATAGAAGAAGAAAGGGCACAGTACTACATCTCCCTCATATAACCGTGCATACAACCAGCTAAAGTTAAGAACTATCCACAACATTGAAGAAGTTGTGGCCAAGGAGGAGGCTTCCAAAAGAGTTGTGGAACAGTGCAATCTTGCTAAAAATATGTGAGAAATTTGGGCAGGAGATTAACCACACTAAGTGTGTAGAGTTCTTGAGAACCTACGATCTCAATGACGGAGAATGTGGCACTATGATAGTCAAAAGAGGAGAAGGAGCCAAGTAGGTATAGGTCTAGTTGAGTAAAGCCTTGGTGGAGAAGGCACTAGGGCTAGAGCACAAAGTGGAAAGGAGGCCCAAAAGGGATGTCTATGCCATGTTGAACATGAAGAAGGACCATATTCTGACCAATGATGACATCATCATCCAAGACATCTCGGATCTAGAAGTAAGGCTTCAAGAAAAAGTCATCCACTCCCTTTTCTCTAGCAAAAGGTATAATTCACTCATGCAGAGAATCAGTGTGCCCATGTTGAAGAGCCTGACAGCATGTTCATTAGATGAGGTTGATTGGAATGGGTATGTGAGAAAGAGAATCAACCAATTAGCCACCAAGGCACTAGCCCTAGGGAGCAAACCGACAAGTGGGAAATCCCGAGTGTCAAAGGTAGGAACTAAAAGAAAGAAACCATCATCATCAAAAGCCTCGTTCATTAGATATGGTGGTGTGTGCAATAGGAACTGAAAGAAAGAAACCATAATGGAGAAGGAGAAGGAGTCGATGAAATGCGCAATAGGTCGCCTCCCTACCATGAACGAGATCAATCCAATGAAAGAACAGTAAGTGACAAAGAGAAGGAAAAGGAAACACAATCTAGCCATGGAAGAGATAATAAACCAAAGAAAAAGACTACACAGGAGAAGCAAGAAGAAGAAAGGAGGAAAAAGGAGAAAGCAGATTTGCAAAGGGCTAAAAAAGAGTCTAAGAAAGACAAGGAAAGAAAGGAAGAAGAAAGAAAAAGAAGAGTCTGACACATTGAAAGAAGAGTCAAGAAGAGCTTGAAGAAGAAAGAAGGAGGAAAGCAACCGGAAAAGAGGAAGAATTGAGAAGGAAGGAAGAAGAGGACATTGCACTAGCAATGTGCATGTTAATAGAACAACAGTGCATATAGGACGAGCTGGGTGCCATGAGCCCACCATGAGATGAATGCCTAGGCTCAAGTACCCAAGTTTCAGAGATCACGCCACCTTCGGTGAAAGAAGGCAAGGGCAAGGGCCTAATGGATCCCATCCCTACTCTCCTAGTGCCCACCACCACCACCCCTACAACTACAACCACCCAAGGCTCCATGCCCAAAATAGATGCTAGCAACATCTTGGCCTGGGTGCAATTCTTGGTGAATAAGGAATTGGCCCAAGGGACAGGTGAAGGAACTCTTGAGGCAAGAACTAAGAGATTGACAGTCAGCAGTAGCAGACATTGAGTCGAGACAGGAACCTAAGAGGCAGAGGGTGGAGGCCTCCATGACCTCCATACCCACAACAATGACACCACATGCAAACTATGGTGAGTACGTCCAAGAGCTTCTCTCATAGTTAGAGAAAGAAAAGGAGGATAAGGTAATAGTGGTGGCTGAGTTGAAAGCCCAAAAGGAGTCTATGGTGGCATTCCAATTAGAGAAATATATGAGCTTAAGGTAAAGTTTGAAGATAAGAAAGGAGAAGAAGGAAAGTGGGAAGCAAGGTTGACTGAGGAGAAACAGAACCTCGTGAGGATACAACAACATATTGATGAGTTGGCAAAGTTGTATAAAAAGGTGCAAGAGGAAATGGAGAATGTCCAAGACGCCACAAAGATGCTAGAAGCAGCAAGGGAGGAAAGGGCACATAGATATCAAAAGGAGATAGAAAATTTGCAAAAGGAGGTAGTCTTGGGGGTAGGAGGAACAAAAGAGATTGGAGAGAGATATTGAAGATCAAGAGCAAAGATTGATGGTCCTGACTCAAAGGCAAGGGGAGAGTCTTGAAGAAATGAAAAAAACAGTAGAAGATTGGGCTAATCATAATCAAAGAAGAGTCAAGGACTTGGCGCACCGTCTGGCCTGTGTAGAAGGAGATAAAGTGTTTAGCAGAGAGCAAGGCAAAGGCCGCTCAAGTGAGCCTAGAGACCCAACAAGGTGCCTTCCTTAACACAATCCTAGATATCACTCAAATAGAAGAAGAGGAGACCGTTGAACCATTGAAGAGGAAGCTGGGTATTGCTCATAAGGCTCTGAGAGAAGGATTGCATATGCTAGCACAACCAATGGGTGTCAGCCTCAGCCCCTTGAAGAATAGAGGAGTCATCTACTAATGGCAAGCTTGACCCACAAGAAGTGGATACCCTAGAGTTCGTTGAGAAAGTACAACACGAGAACAGAAAAAAGGAAGAGGCATGAACAAGCATTGAGATGGGACCTCAAGAGGAAGAACTCATCCCACTGCCCCCTTCCCCTCGACCAGAAGAGCAGATAGCAAGTGGACACCTTTGCAAAAAGGAAAGATCCACTTAAAAGGAAGAGAGAAAAAATGGTAGAGCAATCACATAGGAGGTTGAAGGTTCAACCAGTAGTAGTGCCAACATCACCTATTTCACCAAGCCAAGATGACTTTCCAGCAAGCTTTAATGCTAAAATCCTAATCTGGGAACAACCAGAGATTGTTCATAAGCCCTTCAACTTTAATTTTAGATTCCCCGCCAACTTCTGCAGAGTACTGCTAGTCAAGGTGGTGGAAGAGGTAATTAATGTTGGAAGGAGGTTGGGAAAAAAATGGATATTTGAGAGGGGACAGAGCCCTACCTTATGGGGGACAGAGGATGTAGACTTTTGGCAGAACAAAATTTTTGAGGTGCCCGCTACTTCGATGACCTTTTCTTTCCAGATTCCAACTCATTTTTCTCTTTGCACCCTAATTTAGGCCTATTGTTACAACAAAAACCTACTATGTTTTTCTTCTTTTTCCCTTATTTTTTCCTACCTACATGCCTAAAAATCACAAGCAAATACCGATGCTAATCAAACTGACCTATCTAAACTTCAAGAATCTGAAACACTTACTTGCAATGAAGATCAAACTACCCTTCTCCTATCTACTTCAAGCACCAGTTTAGGGAAAACCCTAATCCAATGCTCGATTCAAGCACGTAAGCACTCAAGGCTGGGAGCTTTCACTCAATTTCCAAGAGCCACCACTCCTCCCAATGTGACCATGCCTATGGCTAGTCAGATGGCTCCACCGGTTATATTGCTCAAGTATTTCGAGTTGAATGGTAATGGCTACCTCTCACATAGCCATGCATACCCTCTATCCTACGAGTGTAGTGAGCTTACCTCCATGCCTGATGATCAACTACCCTTCTCTCTCGAACCTTTCGGTAGCTTCATGACCCGAGGTGCAAGCTTAAGCAACCTCAAACCTCAAGCTCCATGCTCCATAACTGTATGAGATAAGAGATGAGGAGAAGAAGGGAAGAAGAAGAGAGGAGAAAATGGAGAGCTTCTCCACCATGGTCCCTCACCCTCACACACTCACTCCCTCACTCACTCTCTCAAGTACAACCAAGAACAAGAACAAAAGAAGAGAAGAAGAAGAGGAGAGCCACTTTTGCTACCCACCAAGAATGAGCTTCTCTATTCACTTTTTGGCTTTTATACATGCCCTAATCCCTTTTGGGTGCCCATCCCCTTTTTTACATGATTGGCCATCTTGCTTAGGTCCTCTTTTCCTATCCCTTCTATTTACATTGTCGCTTCACATATGCATGTCTACATGTTACAAATTGCACAGGAGGGAGGTTGGTACTCTTTTACAAAAATTTAGAGGCACTTTTGCATTTTAAAATGTGCCTTTCCCCTTTTACATTTTCCTTTTACTTTAAGGGTTGCCCTTGTGCTTTTGGCTTTTTATCCTCTTATTCCTTCCATATGGCTGCCTTTTTTCGTATTTTTGAATTTTCTTTTACTTCCTTTTTCTCTGTCTTGCACTATGGTTAACATTGATCTTTTCCTACAATAGCACATCCCAATGATTAATCCATGATAAGTCAGGATGCATACCTATCAACATCCAGCCTCTAATCAGGATTGCCCATGGTTGTTCATTATCTAGTCTCTTTAGCAACTGAAAGGACATTTGCAAAGCCTTAACATAGAGACTCTCCAATCCAACTCCACCCTTCTCTATGGGCATAGTAACCTATTTACAAGATATTGCTACAATGCCTTTCTTCCCTCCAAATGACCAGCATAATGCTATGAATTCTAACTTCTTCTATGAGCTCTTGAGGAATGGAAGGATGATAGCAATAAAAATCATGATTGGGATTAAACATAATTTTAAAGTAGTCACTCTACTTGCTACTCCCATTGAAAGGCATCCATACTTGCTTATCTTTTAGTTGAACTTACTCATTAGCCATTTGAACCTTTGCACATTGGATACCATGAGACCTATTAGTGCACCCAAATACATGAAGATTTGTCCCTTTTTCATGATCTAACAATTGAAGTGCTGAAGACTTTCACCATCATCCTCCCAGTCTAGCATAAAAAGTTCTATCTTCATCATGCTAATTATTGAGCTAGAAAGGTTAGCAAATTCTTCACAAATTGTCATTAATTCCATTATAGAGTCATGTTCAGCCTTAACTGTATTGGAATTATGATCATCCACAAACATCTAGGAAGGAAACATGCTTCCATTTGGTTGGGGCAATCCCTTAATGATACCACATTACATCTTGTAGTTAATGTGATCGAAAAGAGAATGAGTAGTCAAAACAAAAGGCAAAGGATATAAAGGATATCCTTGATGTATCAACATCCCCAAGTGAAAAGGCATGGTGTGAAAGCCATTGATACTAATCAATTTTAAGCATGGGAAAAAAGTTACTCAACCATATAACAAAAACCAAGGCCAAAGCCACACCATGTAATGAATATTAAAATAAAGTCCTATGACCCTATCACAGAATTTGCCAAGATCCATTTGGATAAGGCAATATCCTCCCCCCAATTCCATTGTTTTTTCAATGTCAAAGAGAATATTGAGTATTCCATCATGTATCCTTCTATAGGAGACAAATCCATACTAGTAATTTGACAAAAGTTTAGCCATAATGAAAACTTCTTCCTCAATGCAAGTGCCTTTACTATAAGTTTGTAGTGGAGATTGAGCATTTTCAGTGGCTTGAAGTGGTCGTCTTTCCTCTTAGCCTCATTCTTCATTGACATAAGCTTAAATATCCCAATGTTATGTTTGGCTTGTTGATATGCATTTCTTACTTCTAAAGGTGTTGATGAGACCACATAAATCTACTTCACATATGTCCCAAGCTACTTGATTGAAGTTGGTACAAAATCCATTAGGCCCAAGCAACTTCCCTCTCTTCATTTTACTTTAGGAAAAATTGAACTTCACTTTTTGATATGGCCTCTCCAACATCATAAACATTGATGGGTCTACTTTTGCTTTCATTATCCCCCAAAGAATTCCACCATTTGAGCTTCATTATTCTCTAGTAGGACAAGCTCAATTCCCATCATAGAAGATAAATGCCTATGAAATACCTTTATCATATTTTATCCAGTTGCCAATTTTGTCTTTGATTGTTGCATTAGTATCCCATATTTTCTTATTCTTTACTACCTTTAAAAAAGATTTGTGAGAAGATTCATTGTAATAATCCTACATGTGATCATAATTGGGACATCATTTGATTCCACCACTTCTTTTAATAATGAATACCTCAACTTTGCAAACATCCACTCCCCTCTCCCACACATGTAAAATATATCCAATCTGGCTCCATACAATGTGTGATACTATGATTGTTTCGCCAAGTAGCATTACTTAGACTTCTTTCCACAAGATTGAGAATATCTACCATTCTAGCCCCTCTGATTAGGGCTCTTCAAGCATTATTCTCATCCTCCAACATACATTTAGATCCATGTGATCTATCCTTTAAGCCTTCTATCATATTCCAATCCCCACATGTCAAAGCTTCCTCTCTATAAAGATTATTCGATAGCCGATCCAACATCGAGCTTGATTACCATATGAATTAGGGGCATAGACTAAAATCACTTCAAGTGTTCATCCATAAACAATGATATTGATTCCAAAAACTATTGGTTGGTTATCCACCAACACAATAGAAGGCATGAGTATTTCTTTTACAATTACCATACTCCCATTGTTGGAGTAAAGGCCAATATGGTTGACCACCCATCGTACTCTCTAACCCTTAATATATATTTATGCACTCATTCTTTATTCTTTGAGTGATAAGACAATAAGGTGCTACTCGCAAGAGAGATATTGGAGGCATCACAAACATAGTGTCCTGTGTGTGTGTGTGTGTGTGTGTGTGTGTGTGATCTCCATTCTCTTTGTAGCTCCAACAACTGGTATTAGAGCAAGAGGAAGTCTCTAGCCAATGGCCCTAATAGAAATCTTCACGATCCATTTTGGACGAAATTCAACATGTGTGAAGAGGTTGATAAAATCTTGAGGATGGTCCACAAGGGCTTAGTGTACTCTATTTTTTATGTGAGGCTATTTAGGATCCTATTTTTGACCTATAAGTGCCACACATGTTGTTTCATCTTTTTTTGCAATTCTACATAGGTTGTTCAAAAACTACAAAATAGGTCAAGGATTATAGTGTTCACTATAGAGACATTATATATGGGTTATTACACATTGATATAACCAAGAAACAAGTAGCTTCAAGTTGTAGGTTGTTTGACACATGTTATGGAGTACAAATTTCACTATTTTGGAGGTTGCTATTAGTTGTTATTGTATGTAGCAAGTGTTATTGCAATAGAGAATTTGATATATATGCTATAGCAATTCTTGAGCTACATAAATTGTCATATTATCCATGCATATTTATTCATGAATGAGAAAGAACGTTTTTCTTTGACATATTAGAGAGATTTTAGGGAGTTTGGTCTCCTAATGTACTTTTGAATAGTTGGATGCTATTATGTGACAAAATTTGTGAGGAAATATTGATGCTATAATACCATGTTTTAATTATATGTAGTAAAATTTTAAAAATTTAGACAATGATATATGCATTAGTACTATGAAGTGATTCATTTTCTAACTTCTCTCCATTCTAGTTTACTAAGAGCTATTACAAAAAGTCTACCAATTTTGTGGTGCAGTTCATTGATTTTCTGGTGGGTTGTCACTTGACAGTTAGTTGCTATTTTACACAAACGGCTTCATCGCCTACAATGAACAAGGAACCCTAGAATATTAGGAAGTCTGAGGGTACAATATGTAGTTTGTGGAAGGAGAAAATCTAAAAACGAAGAGACGTACCTGAAGATGATTGGTCAAAGCTTGATACATTAGCCAAATCCACTATTAGGCCACACTTAGAAAAATCTATGTATTTCATAGTTGGGAATGAAACCACCACCAATGGCTTATGTAAGAAGCTATGTGATACTTATGAGAAGGAAATGGCCTCTAATAAGGTGTATCTCATGAAAAAGCTATTTGAGTTGCAAATGCACGAGAGCTCTGCTATACTCTTCCACCTCAATGAATTCGACATCATATTCAATTGAATATAGACTCAAAAGTTATTCGACGATGAGGCTAAGCCAATCTTATTTACTATGTTCATTGTCTATATCATCGGTTGCCTTTAAAATAGCCATTAGTAATTCAACTGTAGATGGTGAATTGAAGTTTAATGATGTTGTGGTAGTTTATTGACTAAGAGATGCACAAGAAATCCATGGACCAAGGAAAAAATGATCAGGCATTGGCAATCAAGAAGAAAAAGGGAGAATATAGTATAAAGATAAGAACAATGACCATGAACAATCATGCCGTAACTTGGTAATGACTACGTGCGTGGTGTAGTTGGTATAGGTAATGTGCAATTAGCTTTTCAAAAGGGATCTATCTTTACTCCTTGGAGTGTACAACATGTACCTAAGCTTACCAAGACCTTAATATCTACTAGTTAATTGGATGACTTAGAATACTCTACTACTTTTGGGAGTCAATCATGGAAAGTCTATATGGGATCATTCTTGTTGCTAAAGGAGACAAATGAGACATTTTCTATCCTCTTTATGTATGTTCTACCAAAAATCATGTACTTGCAATAACCAAGCATGAAAATGTATCTTTGTGGCATCACTAGTTGGGATATATGTTTAGAAATAAAATTTAAATTTGTCTCATTTGGGTTATGTACTTCTCTTTATTTTTTTGATCTTTCTGTTTGTGAGCATTGTACATATGCAAAAGATGCATATTCATGACATGAGACAAATTTAAACTACAAAAGGAATGAGCTACTTGAATTAGTGCATTGTGTTATATGTGGGCCTATGCCTACAAAGTCTGGGGGGCGGGCATCCTATTTTATCACATTCATTGGGCAGTGCAATTAGGAAAGTGTGGACTTTCACTATGGGTTCAAAAGTGGTGTTCAAGAGTGCATGAGTAGGACAATAATGAAAGGAAACTGAGTATGATATCTAATACTTGTCTTAGCTAGGGATTTTTGGCTAAGGCTATGGTGAGTGCTGTACATTTGATAAATAGGTCACCTAATACTACTTTGGATGGTGGCATTCCAAAAGAGGCATGTTCAGGCAAGAAGACCCATTATGATCAATTAATAGTACCTAGTTTTGAAGCTTATAGTGCTTGTATCAAATGAAAATCATAGCAAGCTGGAATCAAAATCCACTAAGTGCATCTTTTTGGGCTATGGACAAAGTAGTGAGATGGATTACTGCCTTTTGGATCCAAAAGGTAGAAAGATTGTTTGTAGGTAGTAATGATATGATCTTCAATGAGAAGAAGATTCTTAAGTAGCCTCTTAAGGAAGTGAAAAAAAGGAAGAATATTTTCCAAGATGTAGTGCTTCTATTATTTTTCCATACAAGGCAAGGGCTAGTGCACCAAGTGTCCAAAAAGAGGACACAAGTGATGCTTCAACTTCTCTAGGGAGCAAAAAGTAGGGCGATTAATTGAGCAATAGGTTAATGAGCCTATGGTGCCCTAAGAAGAAAGAGTGGAGGTTGAAATTCCCACTCAGTCAGTCCATTGTACTACATAGATATACTTGTATCTCTCATCCACCTAAGTGTTTCTAGCCTGTGGTAACCATGAAATGTTGACAGATTGTAAGAAGCTATCTTATTTACAATCTAAAATGAATTCCATTAGGAAGAATCAGACTTTTGAAATGGTTCCTTTACCAAAGGGCAATGATCCTTTGCCATCCAAGTGCATTTATAAATTGAAGGTTATAGGTTATGCTAAATCAAAATACAAGGCAAGGTTAGTAGCCAAATGTTTTAAGCAAGAAAAAGTTGTACTCTTTCATGAGATATTTTCACCCATGGTAAAATTGACTGCTCTTTGCACTATGCATGCCTTAGTGGATAAGGATCACATGAATCTTATACAATTAGATATAAAGTATGCATTTTTGGATGGTAACATTCATTTAAATATTTGCATGCATCAAGCAAAGATTTTCTGATTCTTCATCTATGATAGAGAAAACATTGAGAATGCATCTCAAGCATTCATTTTGGGAGCCATTATAGCATACAACAAAAGTCATGGATAGCTATGGTAGCTTCATATTATCTCAATATTTTGGCCATAACTTTTGCATCTAATATCGTATTGAGGTGTTCTATAGATCAAAATTAAGAGTGTGATAATAAATATAGATATGCGAAATCATAGAGTTCATTCTATGTAAATTGCAATTCTCTATTTTATGCAAAACTTTTTTTTTTTGGACATCACTTTTGGACATTATCTCACACTCCAAGGCTCTTGGATTACTCCTGACTTGAGATTGCACACAAATTTGAATGGATTTTTAAAATCTTGAAGGATTTATCATCCTAGTTTATATTAATTTTGTAGAGATTATGTGGGTTGAAATTGATTTGTGAATGTAGTTTGTATGTACTTGGTTTATGGTGGCTATTTTATGCTTAGAAGATAACTAAAATACTTGGGACTTACAAAAATTTCATATACCTTTGGGAGTGATAAAATATCAAATTACTATCAATTTTATGTTGCTTTGATATTTGGATGGCCATTACTTAGCTTTGTGGGGCACTTAGTTTGTAGTTCATTGGTGTGCAAACATATATCTTGATGTTTTTGGTGTGCAAACATACTTTGCTCATTATGAATTCTTCATCAAATTCAAAAAATACATTTTTCAATATTAAAAAACTTGATAATAGGAACTTTTCATATTGAAGATAACAAATATACAATATATTGAAAAGCCTAAGGACATGGATGTAGATATATGGGAGGATTGGACAAGTTGGCATGCTCCACTATTATGTTGACACTCTCAAAGTCTATGTATTTTAGTGTGAAAGACATGTAGGTGCATATCATGTATGGAAAAATCTTGGTGACTTATATAAAAAAGAAAATGACCTTGATGTTTATTAGCTGAAAAAGGTCATTGATCTCCACATGGAGGAGGGGGCTTTGATGTCTAATCACCTCAATGATTTCAACACCATTTTCAGCCAACTGGCATCTTATAAGATTGTCTTTCATGATTTAGTGTAGGCTGTGTGTCACCTTGCTTGATATTTTGGATACTTTCAAGACTACCATTAGTAACTCCACACCCGCCACAAGTGGTCTTACGGGTAGTAGTGTTGAGAGCAATTTACTCACTAAAGAGGTGAACAAAAAGAACAGTGCAGGGTCAAAGAGCTCCAATGCATGTATGGTGAAAGGAAGATCATGTCAGGAGAACTCTCTTGAGGGATGCAAGCTAAGAACCAAGTCCAAAAAGGACATAGAATGCTACTTCGATAATAAGAAAGAATACACAAAAAAGGACTGCTTCAAATGGAAGAACAAGCAAAAAGGTAAAAAATAAAATGAGGATGATGGAAAATAGAAAATCAAGGTAAAATACATGTGGTAGCAATGATGTGATGATGTTTTTTCTATATCCTCTTTTGGTGATGCATTCTTGGTTGTCATGGATAATGACATGCCTTAAGAGTGGCTTATGGATTCTAGAGCATCATTTCATATTACTCCACATAGGGAGTGGTTCTCTACTTATGGTGTTGGAAAGAGAGGGTGCTTTCATCTTAGAAACACCTATGCATGTAGCATTTTTGGCATTGGGAATATACGTTTGTCGTTACCTCGTCGTTACCAAATGGTTCCTCTTTTGTGTTGCAAAATGTATGATTTTTTAGACTTTATAAAAAGTTTGATCAATACATGATAGCTTGATGATTGTGGTTATAGAGAAATCTTGCATTGACCTTGAGGCATCGCGCGCAACTCGCGGGCCGTCGTCTGCACAATCGGACCAGCCCGTCCGAGTCCCAGGGTTATCATATGTGGAATATTTGCAACGAATCTCTTGTTGTAGTTGAAGGGCCAAAATTTGGCATGTTATATCCTTTACATGTTTCTAATGTTAAAGACCATGTTGTAGTTGCCACTGAACAACTATCTATTTCTTTATTGCATCACCTTTTGGGACATGTTAGTCATTGGAATGGAAGCTTTATACCGTTTGAATTATCTTCCTTGTCTAGATTTTTTAAATCTTGGTTTGCCTTAGCCTTTTCTCTTTGGAAAGCAAACTAAAATGTCGCATAAGAGAGGTAGTGGGAGTAAGACATCAAAATGTCTTTATTTGATTCATAGTGATTTACATAGGCTAATACCCATAGTTTCATTGGGTAGAGCACTTATAGTTTGTCACTTTCATAGATGATGCCATAAGGAATGCTAAAGCTTATCCTCTTTGCAAAAATAGTTGGATGCATTTCAAAAGTTCTTGTTATTTTACAAAGGATCCTTCAACAAGAAGATTCAATGTTGCTTATTGAGGACTATCAATGGTGGAAAGCACACCTTCCATGTCTTTACAAATTGTTGTGCAAGCCATGGTATCAAGAGAGAGCTAACATCTATACTAATAATTTTTCTCATAATAGTATCAACACAGCACCAAAATATCATCTTCAATGCAACATCCAATCACCGTCATCAGTATAAAATTAATGCATGCAATGTTAGTAGGCTTTCCTACTCCAAGCTTCACCTTCAGTCCATATTAATTAGAATTAAAAACAACTTTTTCTCTAGGCTCTAGCTTCACATCATTGCAACACAGTCCATGTCAACCACCCTATAATCATCTATATCAATGTTCCCCAACTTAGAAAATGAAATACAATTGTCATAATTAACAAAAGCACAATCAATGGCTTAAAAAATGCATCATCAATAGCGCCAGTGTAACCATTGATAGTCAAGGCTTCAAACTTAGCAGGCTCTAGCTCCATAATCAATAGTAACATATTAGATGGGCATACTAGCACCTCTAGATCAGTTCTATAGAAAGGTTTATAATCTTTTTTAAGAGGTTACTTACCTTAATACCATTAAACCCCCATCCACACTAAGGACTCACTCCATTTTTCATGCTTTTTTTTCACATTTCCACGGTCTTTTAATATTCAAAAACTGTGCATACACTATATTTTTGAGATTTTTAAAGAAGCATGTTAGTCTCATGGAGCATGCCCCAAATATCAACAAGGAGAAAATTACCAAGAAGAGCAAATTCACATGCTATAGGCAAGGGAGGGCTACCACCACTATTGGCAATTAAGGTAACAATGCAAAAGAAGTTTGTGCATCAATAGGGTCATCAACCAAGGTGTCCAATAAAGAAGTTCTTCATCGATGAATTACTTTCAATTAGAGAATTTGAAAACAACTATTTTGTAGAGGCTAGGTTTTGTGTAGGTATCTCCTCTTGTAATCCTAGACTTATTATTTAAGTTCTAGATGTATTTTGTCTTGTAATCTTGGACTTCTTATTTTGAAGTTCCAAAAGTAAAATTTCTAGTATTCTTGGACTTGTTATTTTAAGTTCCAAAAGTCTTTCTTACTAATCATGTATTTTCTATTTTGAAGTGTTAGATATTATCTTGTCTTGTCAAAGTGAGTACCACCTAGCCCAATCATCTCATCTATTCCTTATCCATCTCTTACCTATTATTCAAGCCAAGGAGGGTGTTAAAATATGTTTCTCTAATAGGCTCATGTGAATCCTCCTCTAGTTGGTTGAAAAAGGGAAAGATATTATTAGACTCTTTTGAGAGAAATAATTAGACCCATGTGATCCTTCATCATTGATTGTGTAAGCAAGCCACTTGCCTAAGCCAATAAAAGAGGCTCTATCCCACATTGTAAACCCTCACTTTTTGAATAATCATCACGAATTAAATTCTACTTTGTATCTAGTTTATCTATCTTACTCTCTCTTTTCTCTCCACACACACATTCTCTCACACACACAATTATGAGCACTCTATGGTACCATTCTCCATAGCTATGTCTTTGAGCTTGTGATCATGTGGAAATACCAAAATATCAATAGAAAAGCCCTAGTTTTAGCCACTTGCATGTTTTTGGCTCTACAACATTTATGCAAATACCTAGGGACAAGCAAAGTAAGGTCCATCCTAAGTCTAAGAAATGCATTCAAGTGAAATGGGCTATCACTTGTGGGATCCCAGTCTAGAAGGGTAGTACACAACCAAGATGTCATTTTTAATGATGATAAGATGCATAAGCAACCTATCAAAAGAGTTGAAATCCACAAAGTGGTATTTCAAGGTGATGGGCAGCCAACACGTGAGTAGATTACACTTGTTTCACATGATACATGACTTGAAACCTACTAATGTTGAGGTGGAAGTGTCACGGGATGATTGAAAACCTCATGTCTTAAAAAATAGATAGGGGGGGATACCAAAGGCTTCCGTTAAGCCATTTTTACAAAGGTTTATGAGAGTTTCTAGATTTCCAAATATATATACTCCATCTCTAGACCATATAATCGTCACAAATTATAGTGAACCTTCTTGTTATGCAGATGCTATAACTAGGGATGACAATCATAAGCAGAATAGGGCTATGTAATCAGAGATGAATTATTTGGAAAAGAATGCTACCTAGGAGTTAATTCCTTTGCCTAAGAGAAAACATGCACTACTATGTAAATGGGTCTACAAATGGAAGGTATCTCCATCTAATACATTACCTAAGTATAAGGAAAGATTGGTGACCAAAGGATTTAAGTAGGAGAATGGATTGACATTTATGAGATCTTCTCACCAATAGTCAAGATGACCACCTTTCGTACAGTTCATCCTTCAATTTCTAGAGAGGATATGGAGTTGGGTCAAATAGATGTAAATACAACTTTCTTGCATGGGGACTTGTATAAGGATATTCACATTCAAAAGCCTGAGAAATTTGTTGTAGAAGGCAAGGAGAAGTTGGTATGTACTAAATAAGGGTTTATATGGTTTGAAATAGGCTCCTAAGAATGGTATCATAAGTTTGATGCCTTTATGTGGTCTTAGGGCTACACTAGGAGTAAGGTCGATTACTACCCATACATGAGGAAGCCTAGAAATGGTAGGCTTATGATATTGATTCTATATGTGGATGACATGTTGATTGTTAGGAAGACTTTTATGGATGTGGATGCTTTAAAGAACAGGTTGCATGAGGCCTTTATCATGAAGGATTGTTGGTCATATTCTTGGCATACACATTATGTGGGATCGAGACAAAAATATACAAGGAATATATTGGGAAGGTATTGGATAATTTCAATATGGAGGAGGGGAAGGCTATTAGTGTTTCATTGCCTCCATATTTGAAACTTACCTAGGAGGACAACCCTAAGTTAGATGAGTAGAAGCTTGGAATATATTGGTATCTTAATGTACAACATGGTTGCTAGATGTATAGGCATTACCTATGCAATGGGAGTGATTAGCAAATATATAGCAAACCTTGGTAAGAAACATTGGGAAGTAGTAAAAGCAGTAAAAGAGTATCATGAGGTACTTGAATAGCACTAGATCTATATGTAAGGAGGCTATCAGTGTTTCATTTCCTCCATACTTGAAACTTAATTAGGAGGATAGCCCTAAGTTAGATGAGTAGAAGGTCGAAATAGCCAAGGTTCCATATGAATCTTTAGCTAGTAGCTTAATGTACAACATGGTTGCTACATTTCTAGGCATTACCCATGCAATGGGAGTGGTAAGCGAGTATATAGCAAACCTTGGTAAGAAACATTGGGAAGTAGTAAAAGAGTATCATGAGATACTTGAATAGCACTAGATCTATTTGCAAGTAGTATTCAAAAGGAAGGAGACATCTATTTTTGGATATCTAGATGCTGATTTTGCAAGGAGTAGGCTCTAGGAGGTCTATTACAAGTTTTGCCTTCACTTTCATGTGTAGTGTAGTATCTTGTGTTTCTCAATTGTAGCCACATATAACTTTATCTACCATTGAGGTAGAGTATTTTGTAACCATTGAGGCTTTCAAAGAAGTTATATGGCTTACTCATCTAGTGACAAGCTTGAGCATTGTAGGACAGGTGTCTACATTGTACTGTGATAGTCAAAGTACCATTTACTTGGTAGAAAATCCTATAATTAATGAAAATACAAAGGACATTGATGTGAACTATCACTTCATTAGGGAGGTTCTTAATAATGAGTGCATTGAGCTTGTTTGAAGATCTATACAGATGATAACTTTGCAGATCTTCTCACAAAGATGACCTTTTGAGTGCTTGTACATTGTAGAGTAATGATAGGCATTGGAAAATATATTCACATCCTTCTTATACTTCCATAAATGTGCATTGACCTCTAAATGGGAGGTTGTTGGGGTAAAGGCCAATTGCCTATTGCCAAGCAAGCACCCCTTCTATATGTGCATATTGTACAATCATATATAAGTAAAGATACCAAAAAATAAGGATACTATTCATTTTGTATCCATATAACTTTCTTTTGTTCTTCTCTCTCTCAACTCTCTTGCACTCCATAGATTCTACCTCGCATCCTACCATTGCTTCCCTCTTAGAATCTATCCTTTTTTGTGAAGCCTATGATACAACTTAGTGATATTTGTGTGAGCTTTCATTGACATCCACTCGTTATGCTGCCTTATGTAAAACAAGTCCACCACTCTCTAGCATGTGGATTTCCTCTTTAGTCAAATTTGTGTTGTGGGCCTTTGGCCATACTTGTGGGACTCTAGGTATCACAAGTTGAGTGGAAGAAAATATTTTTCATGTATGGTCCACACACTATCATTACAAAATCACATGAACCATTGTCGCATTCCATATTGCTAGCATCTCCTCATTAGTTGGACCACTCCACAATGCCCCGAAATGAAGGCTAGGTGTCCCATGTGTTGTGTTTCTTATTGGTTTCTTACATTTTCCTTGTTAAGCCCCCAACTAGGCTTGACATTGAATCCAACTATAGGGTGGAATCCTTCTTATAGCCCCCACATAGTGTCATGTAGGTTGATCTCGACTTCCACTTTCTCTTAAGAAATTGAAGGCAATGGCCTTTCTTGGTACAATGGTGATGGCCCCTCAAAATTTAATTTTCATGTACCCTTTCCTCTTTTTTGGTTTTAGGTTGCATACTCTAGCATGTGAGAGGTGTTTGCTTCCTTTGATCTCACTTTTCCATCACTCTTATGTTTCCTAGTTATCTTGTTACCATAGAAGCTTCCTTGCACTGTTCCTACACTTTTCCTACACCAATGAATTTTTCTCCAATGAATGCATGCCATTTTGTGCTTTGTAGTAAAGTATTGGCTAGATCACTGACATATGAATCATAGAAAGCTGATAGTCCCTTTGAAGCCCCCACCCACTAGCCATGTTGCATGTACTAGCTCTTCCAACTTATGGTTGGCATATGAGTAATGTCCTCTACCACTTGTAAAAAACCAACACAAATGCGTATAGAGTGTGAGAAGAGAATTGCAACACATATAATAATGTCCTTTATGAGAAATGTCCTCTTCCACTTACACAAAGCCAACACAAATGTATATAGATAGTGAAAAGAGAATTACATCACATATCAATGGCTAGTCTTAAGGCAAAAAACTACCCCAAAAAGTGTCATCTCCAACATGAATATATGAGATGCCATCGACTAACTTTAATGAGTCATAGATGATGATGACGTTGAAGATGATGATGACGATGATGATGATTCCCGTGGCCTAATCATTTGGGGAGGTGGCACCCTTTATAGCACTGATGGCTAGTCAGTTTTGACACTTTTCTTTTTTTCTTTTTAACGTTAGTTATAATGTTAATAAGTAACTTATACAATACAATCCATTGTAAGAGTATGCAATTTGTAAACTTTTGTAAGGCGCACTGGGCAGCCTAGATGAATCAAAATCACAAAGTTGCACCATCTTCTATTAATGTAGATCTCCACATATAGCACACATGCTTATGTTCATCTTGGAAATTCATGTGTAGATACTACAAGATGTGTGTTTGAAAACTTTGCTGCCAATGAAATAAGCAAGATCTCTCCCTTATATAATGTTCTTCAGACCATACCACTATGACAAATACCCTCCAATTGGCACCTACCTCGTTTGCAAACCCTCAAAATTTAGCTCTAGGGTTGCCCCACTTCTCCATCACTTCATTGAGATTTAACCAAAACAAGACTTGTGCATCTGTATTTTCTTCCTTCTCTCACACATTGCCACAGTCATAAAATCTTGCACACTGTAAAAGATAATCACAATTTGACCTTCAAGGAACAATATAATCTTTATGTTCATGTGATGATAGAACAAAATAGGAGTAATTATCTTGGGTCATACACATGTACTACCATGGTAGTCCAATCATTAATATGATTAACATGGTTAAAGCATGTCTAGCTATTGTATAGGTCCCTAGCACCATTCCTTTACTTGTGATTCACTAGGTCAAACCCTTGATGCTAACCCTGTCCATTGACACTTTGAAGATAAAGTGCCCAGTAACCATTGAAAAGTCTATAGGCTTAGCATTTTTTTAACTTCAAAATATGAGATTCCATTTCTAGGTCACTCTTTGCACTTGCAACATAGACCTTATGTTTGAATCTACATGCATGGAATAGTCAAGTTCCACTTTTAGGTTATTTTTGAAATACTCTACCATACATTACCTATTCTTGATTGGAAGCATACATTACCTATTCTTTTGAACCAAGTGGTTGGAGTTACTCAAGCATTGTTGAGAGTTTTGTGTTAGTCATGTAAACACTTTGCTTGCAAACTAGGATATTTGTCACTAATCTTCTAGACACATTCAATTTTAAATGCCAAGGACCAGCTGCACTAAGGTCTCTCATCATTCATTGAGCATTCTTAAGAGTTTGGTGTCAATCATCATGGGAACACATTAATCAAACATTAGAGAATTTCTTAGTAATCTTCTAGCCATAGTCATTTATAAGTGTCGAGGGCCTCTTATACTGAGGTCTTTCTCACCATTTCCTCTATCATGGTTCTTTGAAGCTCTTTCACATTGGCTCTACCTGTGCCTCTTTGAACCTCTACAAGTGCCTCTTTGAATCTGCAAAAGCAGGCATCAGAGTGTAGGCAACAAGGAAGATGACATCAAGAATATCAAAACACAGACATATAATAAAATTGTTGCTTGTCCATTGTTACATGGGCGTCTAATGATATTTATGGTAGGGGATGATTGCAATGTAGTCCTATTTCCTTGCTCAACAAGGTAGTCTCATGAAACCAAAGTATCTAGAACATACACTCGGCCAACCTTTTGGTCACTCTTGCAATGGATTAGTATAGTTTGTATTTGGCTATTCATCATATGGGGGTAGAGAGAGAGAGAGAGAGAGAGAGAGAGAGAGAGAGAGAGAGAGAGAGAGAGAGAGAGAGAGAGAGAGAGAGAGAGAGAGAGAGAGAGAGAGAGAGAGAGAGAGAGAGAGAGAGAGAGAGGGAGAGAGAGGGAGAGAGAGGGAGAGAGAGGGAGAGAGAGAGAGAGATTGTATAGATGTGCATACGAGAGATTATTAAGGACCAACGAACATTCCTTGAAATAATCCTTGGTTGATTAGTGAAGGTTAATAAGTATGTTAGGCCAATTCAACCACCTTCATGGGCTATCAAATGGAGACCCCCTCAAAAACATAACGATTTATCTTTTACCCACCATTGGATTGAGACATCTTGTATCAGACTATTTGGAATTAAAGGAATTTTTTTCATTCTCTAATTTTTTGTATACTCTCTATTCCAATATGCTATGCTATATAATTTTATGCTGTGCTATATAATTTTTACATATCATCATGTCATCATGCCAAATACTCTACTCCCTCCATGCTAATAATAAAGCCACTGCCAAATATTTTGCTCCCTCCATACTAGTGATGAAGCCACCATACAAGATTGTAAATGAGGGGAATGTTGAGCTAAAGAGAAAGTAGAAAAGGAGGAAAGTCTAAAAGAGACCCATCCTTCCCCCATAAACAATTCCTCTCCTCGTATATAGAAAATCAATAATGTGAAAAAAAAGTCATTTTTAGATATAAAAGAGTATGCCAATAATGTGGCATGTTTATCTTAGTGTTATGTTTTGAAGTTTATCCACATTTTATATTTTTTTACCAACAAGTTGAGATGAAATAAACAAACATTATTACACTTCATTATCAATGCTTTCATCATTCTTAGTCTAGTGTAAATCTATACATTCAAACATACACATACATACACAAAACTTATAAGTAAATAAATATATTGCACACACACACACACATCCCCATAAGAATGAGAAAAAAACATGCACACACATTAAATGCATCGCTCTAGTTTGTATTAACACACCTATATACACATATAAAAAAAATTACATACACTCATACAAACAACTATTAAGGGCTTTGATTTGGTAAAATAAGGCTTTTTACATAGAAATCCCTCTAAAAATCCTAATTGTTATACTCTTTGTTTCTTTCTTCCCTAGATTAACACTATGATATTCCCTCCACCTTTTTGTCCCATGAATTCATGCAAAAAATAACACTTCTTCACCTTCATTCTTTGATTGGCAACCATAAATAGAGGAAGGAATCAAGAAGACTATGTACTCAAGCTCCCCATTTTAAAGTTGGTCCATTTCCTATTTTTTGTTGTTGGCTTCAAAGTTTACTTCTGCTTCAAGTTTTGCATCAACATCTACATCAACAAGGTTCTAATTAAATCAGCATCCTCCTCTTAGGTATAATAAACTTGACATGAAATTTTCATAACTCGAGTATTGTGATAAATCATGTTGGTTTGAGTGAAATTGCAAGTCTTGATTTGTACTTACATGATCCCTATTTTTGGGACTTTATAACAAAAGGTGCAAGCTTGCTCTATGTTTGAGTCAACCCCATCATGAGGGGCCACTCACAAATATGTAAGGATATCATGTGGGTTCAAAAGAAGAGATTTTTAAAATAACATTTTTATACATTTTTTACATATAGAAGGGTGCTGTATAAAGGGGTCACTTATAGATTGAATAGAAAAGGGGCATGTTTTATTTTTGGGAAATTCATAGATCAGGATATTTTTAAACAGGCCTTTAATGCATGTGATATAAATGTTTTACATGTAGTGAATCCCTCAAGGAGTCAGTAGGCTTACCTTATTCATACTACCCTTTAGTAGTTGTTATGGATGTTTACTCTCATGGTTTAATGTTTTGAATTACTTAATCTCTACAATAATTTAAGTTGTATGTCCACTACTCTTGGGATTTTGAAAATAATGTAGACATGCTCTGTGTTTGAATCAGTTGGAAAACCTAATACATTTACCCTTTGTAAATGATATGGATATTAGGATGTTTAAAGTTTATGATGTAAAACCTTGACATAAATAATTAAACCTCTAAATCTATGATTAGTTTACGAAACCATGAAAAAATTGTTTAAAATCTACATAAATTGATATACTAGTATAGATCTTAATAGTGTTTATCTAATTGTGGCATGAGACCTTGTAGTCAAACATATAGACCTAGTATATAGGATGAAGTGGTCTCCACTTATATCTTTGGAATGTATCCTATATATAGGGTTGCTATCTAGTATGTTAAGTATAAGTCTGTTTTACACACACACACACACACACACACACACACACACACACACACACACACACACACACACACACACACACACACACACACACACACACACACACACACACACACACACACATGTATAAATATAGAAACATAAATAAATAAATAAATAAAATAGTATTGTTGTATATATAAGGGCTAGTGGTAATGGCCTATCCTACAAACTTGCACATGGCATGAGATCTTGCAATCATTCATATAGGCTATTGTCTAGTATAAAGAATGATGTGTCTATTGACTTGTAGTCTTTTTCTTTTTGGCATGAGAATGCATCCTACATATAGGGCTATTGTGAGGCAATTTAAATAGGTTGTCTACTTACAACTCTATACATAAATAATAATAATGTTATGTGGCCTCTCTTGCAAACATACTCTTATAGCATGAGACCCTATAGTCATGCATGCAAGCTTGGTTGCCTAGTTTAGAGAATGATGTGACTAATATCCTGCAGGCCTCCAATTAGTGCATGAGAATGTATCTTGATTGTGTGTGCCTAGCATGTCTAGTTCAAAGAATGATGTGGCTACTAGGTGGTTGAGGGCGGTCCGTGGAGGGCGAGGGCGGCGGATGGAGGGTGGGGGCGCTGCGTGGAGGTCGAGGGCGCCTACGTGGAGGGTGAGCAGGAGGAGGCGCTGTGGAGAGCGGCGGGAGGGCGCTGTGTTGAGTGTTGACATGACTTGTTTTTTGGCTGATTTTTGTTGTTTTTGAGAGCTGAATGGTTGATTTTATGAGATGATTGATTGGTTTGGAAGTGGTTTGAGAGTGTTTTGGATGATATTGATTGTGTTTTGGAAGTTCATGATGTTTATCAATGGAGATATGAGGTTCTGTGATGTTTTGATAGGTTTTGATTGGTTCTGTATACCTTCTGTATAGCTTCTGTTTTGTTCTAATTGTCTTCTGTAAGGAGGGATGGAGTATTGATTGATGAAGATTGAGAACTTGTGAAAGCTTATTGAATAGTTTTTGAGAGTTTGGAATGGTTTGAGTATGAGTGATGTGGTTTTGATGACCTTCTGTAACCTTCTGTAGGTCTTCTGTCTCTGTTTTGTTCTGTACTGTAGCTGTTCTGGTACTGTTCTGTATGCTTCTGTATGTGTTCTGATGGATGAGAGTGTAGCTTGGGAAAGTTTTCTAGCCTTGGAAAGAGGTGAATACAAGTGCAAAAGAGCTGAAAGAAGTGAAAGAAGTAGCTGCTGAAGACTCAAGTGAAGACTGAAGTGAAGTGACAGTAGTGAGCTATGAAAGGACACTGTAGTGGCTTTGGTGACTCTTCATATCAGACATACCTCTTGGGAGGGGTATCCACGACCTAAGAAGGATTATTGAGAGTGATTTTGAGAGATTTTAGTGAGGATATGATGTATTATTGATGAGAGAGAGAGAGAGAGAGTCAGAGATAGTCAATTCTACTGAAACAGAGTGATTGTATGTGAGAGATTGAGATAGAAGACTATGAAGATATTGAAGATGAATACTATGTGATGTATTTCCATTCAAAGATGGTGTATTTCTTTGCTTTCTTTGTTATATTGATGGATTTTGCGAAGATGTTGAAGAATATGGTTGATTCTATCAAATCCGTGGGAGATTTACATGATGCTGCATGAAGATTTGTTGTGCCTGGTGTTCTTTTCTTCATTGTGATCATATGAAACATAATAAAAAAGCTTGTTGATGTTACAAGATAGATTTTCTTGCAAGAGAATTCCCTTTTTCCTTGGTGTTCCTCTTGGGGCTCTATGTTTTTGGTGCGCAGCCGGGGAAACTTGCCATCAACAAGCACCAGAAGAGGCTGAAAATGAAGGAATTGGCATTGCCAAGAAGAGAAGAATTCAATGGATGTTTGTAAAGTTCCTTCTTCCACTGAAGAGTTGGAGTTTCTCATAATCAAAGCCACTTTCCACAAGAAGTTCATCCCACAATGGCGGAAACACATCACCATCATGATGCATGCTCTATGTGGTGGACAGTTTCCTCTTCCTGTTGAAGCAGCAGAAACTTGCATCTTGGTAGCAAACTGTTTGGGAATAAACTGAAGAGTAGAAATAGAGAGAATGACCATACATGGAAGATTTGGCATTCATTGAGAAGTTTCCAGACATCATCAAGTGGGAGATTGTGAAGAAGCTTCAGGAGTCTTGGTCTGTAGAGGTTCACAAAGACAAGAAGGAAAAGAGTTGGAATTTGTTCGTGGATGCTCAACAGCAAGATACGTGGGATGCTTGGTGTAGTGATAATCTTCTGTTTGTCCAATTGGCAACTCACTGGAAGTTGGTAGACAGAGTGTTCTTCACAACATACACTGTTGAAACCATCAGAAGCTGGCATTACTATGATGATGGCACCACCACAATGCTTAGACGTATGCATTTTGACACCTTCAGAACCGAATACCTTCCTCTGTGCAGTGGCATGAAAGTAGAATTCAGAGACGTTGAAAAGGAAGAAGTAGAAGAAATGTTGGCAAGAGAGTCCTCCAGAGACTGAAGCCTTCTGTTAACCCTCTGTGGAGCACTAACAACATAGTGGAGCCAACCCCCTGATGAATGATGCAATAAAGAGGCAAGTGTTAGAACGAGTCCAGAGGTATGTGAGAAGAGAGAAAGCAAAAATCAGAGCCGAGAACGAGCTCGCTACAGAAGCTGCCTTTGACGCCCTTGCGGAACTCTTTACAGAAGTCCCAATGGCACATCAAGCCCTTCCTCCTCCTGCTGGAGGTCCACTTCCAAGCCAGATCCGTCCTGGAAATATTGATGACAGGCCAGCAAATGTAGTTCCATTGCCAGTTTTTAAGGGAGAGTACAATGAAGACCCCGATCTTCATGTAGCAGAGTTTATGGTAGCATGTGTGGCTAACAATGCCAGAACCCCTGAGCATTGGTTAGCAATATTCCCCGCCACTTTCAAGGGCGTGGCGTTTCAATGGTATGAGAGACAAGTAGCAGTAACTTTTGGCACATGGGATGACCTGAAGTTGGCCGTCCTCACTAAATTCAGGCGTGAAGGTTTTGAAGAGCGAATGTGAGAGGAATTTATGAATTTAAGTCAGTCCTCTGGAGAAAGAGTAGAAGCTTATGTCTCACGAATGGAATCCATCCTGAAGAGATGGACTAACCATAATCTAGACGATGGCATTCAGAAGGGGGTGTTTCTCAGAGGATTACAACCAGAAGTCCGTAAGTTTGTGGAGCTGCAAAGACTAGCCACACTGCAAGCTGCAACAGAAGGTGCAAGACTGTACGATGAAGTGGAAGCTAGATTAGCGATGAATCCAGGAAGAGGAGTCCTACCTCCTCTGATGCCAGGAATGATGTACCCACCAAATGCAGTCCCAGGGACAGTCCCCTATCCCTACCAACAGATGCCCCCAGTATCACAGTACAGTGCACCAAATCCATAGTGGCCATAATCAATGCCTCAAATGATGGTTCAACCACAACAACAATGGTCCCAACCAATTTCCTCAATGCCAAATCAGCAGCAACAGTGGAACCCTACCAACTGGAACCAACAGCCAACAGTTCAAATAGGAGCTCTGAATCAAAACCAGAACAGAGACCCCTCTGCACCAGCCCAACCTGTTTATGCAGTGATTACAGAGACTCCTCAAAACCCTCCTGCCAGTGCCTCAGGAGGAGAAAGCTTGAAGGATTATTTATCCAACTCAGTTGCAAATATAAAAAAGGAGTTGATGGATGTGATTACAAAGCAGTTACAGACGTTGAAAGTGAATACCGCCAGCATATGCAACGTTGCAAGAGCAGGAAGAGATGTGATGCGGTCAAATACTTGGTGTGGTAAGTGTCATCAAGCAGGTCATTTAGCCACTGAATGTACACGAAAACCAACCATTCCTGGGACCTTCTATTCCTACTGTTTGCGGAAGAACCATACAGAGGACATTTGCTCTTTGAAGGAGATGCATGATAGGATAAGGAAGGAAGAGGACGCAAGATTCAACTTGCTGGAATCCAAAATGACAACACAGGATATTGGACCCAAGCCTAGAGAGTTTGGTCCTAATTTCGGACCCAGAAGATTTCCATCCCAAAGTTACAGAGGAAGACAGTCTGGCGGTGGTCAGAGATCAGAAGTGGAGTGTTACAGATGTGGAGAAAAGGGATACATTTCACCAAATTGTCCAAATCCCAGAAGGTCAGCGGATTACAAGCCCTTATGCAGTCGATGCAAAGGAGAAGGCCACACTGCAAAAGATTGTCCAAGCCCAGCCCTAGTGAAAAACAGTGCTACTGATAGTCTGGTCAAGGCCCAAGAGCCTATCTCCAATTTAGTGGAATTGGAAGTTACTGCCATCACGCGTGCAAAGAAGAAGGAATCACCTATCCAGAAAGAAAATAATCCTCTTTCCAGAACAGTGAAGTTCGATCTTCCACCAGAAGCACAGAACAGAATAGAGCCTGACAGTGTCGTACAGAGCACTACAGTGCCACAGAGAGTTACAGAGACAGTTCCAGAGACGGGACCAGAGGTCCAGGAGATAGAAGAGGAGGAAGTGCCACAAGTGGCAGAAGAAGTTCCCATGATGCCTCTGTTGGAAGAAAGAGGGAAAATGAAAATGGGTGTTGCCCCATTCCCTAACCGATTAGAGAAGCCAGTGGATCCTATTAAGGAATACGATCTGGTCAGAGATCTAGATACCTTTAAACCAAACCTCACATTCCGACAATTATTGAGGTTGTCTCCCAGTTGCCGAAAAAGGTTCAAAAGTATACTGACAAGAAGACGTGGATTAAGGATTGCTCCCTCAACAGCAACAAAGTCCAACAAAGCTCCAGAGTCTGTAAAAGAAGTGGACGTGGCTAACGCCTTCCTAGATCCGGGTACCCCAGAGACTGGCGTGTGGATAGAAGGTTGCTTCATTGCAAATGCACTAATTGATGGTGGTTCATCAGTGAACATTATGACGGATGTAACAATGAAGGATCTAGGCCTACAAGGTGTGCAACCAACCCAATGGCTCATCAGACTGGCGGATCAAAGCAGAATTAAGCCTTTGGGCATTCTCCCATATGTGAAGACTACAGTAGCCGGAAAAGATTATTGGCTAACCTATCTGGTGGTGAATCCAAACTCTTATGGTACATCCTATCCCCTATTACTGGGCAAACCATGGCTTTTTGAAGCCAGAGCAAGGACGGATTGGTTCAAAGGAACCTTGACCTTGGGAAGAGGACCCAACAAAGTGGTGCTGAAGCTATATGGTGCTCAAAAGGGATATGGATCCACCTCCTTGGAATTATCTTCTGACTCGCCTAATGAGGCTACAGATGGAACATCAGCAGACGAAGATGCTGTCAAATAGATCCTTCCCAAGAAAATAGTGGCACATTCCTTAATAGTGGATACTGTAAGCCAACTCCCAAAAGATGCAAAGCCATTATCAATGGGAGAATACTTCCTGCCTGAACCAGGAACGATTTTCAAAATCGCTTCTGACAGTGAGATAGAAGCATGGATGTACTGCTCTCCCTGTTACATGGCCATAGCAGAGCCAGAGACAGAGGCAGAAGAGAAAATAGAGAACCTGTTCTTCTCTTACAGAGCTCCTACAGAGACAGAGATAGAGACAGAGACAGAAGAGGAAGGAGATGATATTGAAGAAGAAGGTTATGAAGGCGAGACGGAAGAGTCTATCCCACTCGAAGAGGTTATATATGAAGAAGAAGTTCCAGAAGCATTAGAAGCAGACGAGCTCATGATGTGGGATAGAATGGCAATGGTACCATTTGGTCTGGTAAATGGATATTCTCATATGCAAAATCTTTATAAGAAATGGTTAAAGAAGACCAAGCCGTCTTTCAGCAGTGGCTCTTGCCGTCCTCAACCATCCTTGCCAAAGGAAGATGATGATGATACACCGTGCCAACAAGCACCAGTCCTACAAACCCAACAGGCATCAGAGGGTCCCTGTTATGTGACATTCCTGGATGTGTCATCAGAAGATGAGTCTTCAAGCCAAGAGGTAACTAATCTTGAAACCAAACCCGAAACGGCTCTAATCCCATTTCAACATCTTAAGGAGCAACCTAAGTCTCCATCAAAAGAAGAAGTTGGGTCTAGTGGGACATCAAAAGAGGACATCACTCCCTTGAAGGAGTCGGATCTGTACCCAGAAGCAGTCCGTGGGACCTTCATCCGTGAAGTAGAAGGTGAAAGGCAGTTAACTTTTGTGGATGCCGATGGCACTGAACGCCACTTGAAGGTGGGAAGCAGCCTCCTAGAAGAGGAGTTGTCAACCTTGTACAACTTGTTGAAAGCGAATTTGGACGTGTTTGCGTGGTCCTACCAAGACCTAAAGGGGATTGATCCCACAATATGTCAGCATCATATTGACTTGGAGCCTGATGCCAAGCCAGTACGGCAACGACAGAGGCGAATGAACCTGAATTATTCCACATTGGTGAAAGCAGAGCTGCTGAAGCTTCTGGAAGCCGAGTTCATCTATCCAGTGGCAAATAGTGAATGGGTCTCACCCATCGTGGTCGTACCCAAGAAGAATGGCAAGCTTTGTATATGTGTGGATTTCTGCAAGCTCAATTCCAAGACGAAGAAGGATCACTTTCCGATCCCTTTTACAGACCAACTGTTGGTATTCCCTTCTGGATGGATTCAGTGGACACAACCAAGTCCAAATTGCAGAAGAAGACAAATCCAAAACAACCTTCACCACAGAATGGGGGACCTATGCTTACCGAGTGATGCTGTTTGGGCTCTGCAATGCCCCGGCTACTTTCCAGCGAGTCATGATGGCTGCATTCCAAAAGCATCTACACGACTTTATTGAGGTATATTTGGATGACTTCTGTGTCTATAGTTTGATCCGTGAACACTGGGGACACCTGGAACAATGCTTTGACCGATACCAGGAGTATGGGATTTCCCTCAACCCCGACAAATGCATCTTTGGGGTCTCTTTTGGAGTTCTATTGGGCCACATTGTCTCTGCACAAGGGATATCAACAGACCCTGCAAAGATCGAAAAGATCGCAGCTTTGACAGCACCCACCAACCTCAAACAGTTGAGGGGATTCCTAGGCCACGTGGGTTATTACAGGAGGTTCATAGCCCATTTTGCAACAAAGGTAACCTCCTTGCACAAGCTTCTGAGGAAAGATGCATAGTTTGTTTGGACAGAAGAATGTGACAAAGCCTTCAACACTTTGAAGCAGTGTCTGATTGAGGCACCCATTCTGCAACCTCCTGATTGGATGAAGGAGTTTCATGTACACACTGATGCATCCATTGAAGGTTTAGGCGCTGTCCTATGCCAAAAGGGTTCCTCGAAGTTGGATCAACCGATCTATTATGCAAGCCGAAAAGTCACTGATAGGGAACAGAACTATACAGTGACAGAGCTTGAGTGCTTGGCAATGGTGTTTGCCCTAGAGAAGTTCCGCCACTACCTGTTATCCACCCACTTTAAATTTTATGTGGATCATGAGGCCTTGTCCTTCCTGATGAACAAAGCAGACATGAAAGGAAGAATGATGAGATGGCTCTTTCTATTCCAGGAATTCGACTTTGAGGTAATTACCAAACCTGGTCGTTCCCATGTTCTGGCTGATCATCTGTCGTGTATCCCACAAACTGCAGACGAGGAGCAGGATGATCCAGACCTCCCTGATACTTTCCTATTCCTGGTAGAAACTGTAACCCCCTGGTATGCAGACATTGCCAATCTGCTAGCAACCCAATAGTACCCTCTTGGTATCTCTAGTTGGGAAAGGAAGAAGCTTATGTTGGAATCAGCCCCTTATACCCTGTTAGTCGGTGCACTGTACAAGAAAGGCAAAGATGAAGTGCTCCAAAGATGTGTTGCAGGAGATGAGATTGGGATTGTTCTAAAGGCTTGCCATGACGAGCCATGTGGAGGCCACTTTGCAGGAGAAGCCACAGCCAGGAAGGCTCTGCTAGCAGGATACTGGTGGCCTACCATTCATAAGGATGCCTATGATTACTGTAAAAGATGTGATGCTTGTCAGCGAATGGGGAAACCTACCAAGACAAGTGCCATGCCACTGCAACCTATCCTTCCCCTGAAGCCATTTGAGAAGTGGGGCATCGACTTCGTAGGCCCGATCAATGCTCCTACCAGAAGGAAGCAGAACAGATACATCCTCGTATGTACGGATTATGTCACAAAGTGGTGTGAAGCTAAAGCCCTAAAGCGGGACGATGGTAACAGCGTGGCCCTGTTCATGTACGAGAATATCATCACCCGTTTTGGCAGTTCCTTAGAGCTGGTAAGTGACAGAAGCACTCATTTCATTAATAAAGTCATGGAAGAGTTGACAGAGTTGTATAAGATCCGCCATCGCAAGTCCACTCCTTATTACCCCAGAGCCAACGGCCAAGTCGAAGTCACCAATTGCATCCTCTGCTCAATTCTGACAAGAACAATTGCCGCACATCGTCGTGATTGGGACGATCGACTTACAGAGGCCCTCTGGGCATACAAAACCTCCCACAAAGCAGCAACAGGACAGACAATTCCAGCTGGTGTATGGTACAGAAGCTGTTTTCCCTGTTGAACTGGAATTACCCTCTTTGAGAGTGGCTATCATAGAGCGTTTGGGGGATGATGATTCACTACAATGCCGTCTCCTGCACCTGGAATGTTTGGACGAAACTCGCAGCATGGCTCTACAGTGCATGGAAGCCACGCAAGCTCGACGCAAGGCTTACCATGACAGCTTCATCAAGCACAAGGAGTTCAAAGAAGGTGATTTGGTCCTAGCCTATGATTCACGATTTGGCAAGTTTCCTGGCAAGCTCCAACAGCGGTGGATGGGCCCATATAAGGTACTTGCTGTCAACCCTAATGGCTCTGTCCAAGTGCAGACCGTTGATGCCTCTGATGATCCCTTCCTGATCAATGGATATCGCCTGAAGAAGTACTTTCCTCCTTGGGGATCTTGACAATCATGGTCACTTGATCTTTTCCCTCGTTGGCGCGGCACTGTACTTCTTATGATGTTACTTCTGATAGCCGTTTTTCAGCTACTCTTGATGAGGTGGACGCAACCCTCTGTCCCCTCAACCCTACCTTCCAGCCTTGATCTCTTATCCTCTATTTTCCACCAGCGACAGTGGCGAGGTTGGTCCTGACAAATGGTATTTCTACCATTCCCTTGCTTAATTCGAAGAGAAAGAAAAAAAAAGAAAAAAAAAGAGAAGAAAAAAAATATACATATTGGTAATGGGAGAACAGGACTTAGGTCCCTGTCATGCCGACCTATTCTTCGAGAAAAGGTGGAAACACTCTCGGGAATAGGGGAAAACAAGAAAAACAAAAAGAAAAGAAGAAAAAAAAAACAACAAGATTTATTTATTTAAAAAAAAAACAAGAAAAAACAAATCTGTTATGGGAGAAAAGGAAGCAATTCCCTGTCATAGCAGGCCTCGTTCCACGAAAAGGTGGTAAACACCCTTAGGCGAGAAGTTGGCTGTGGAAAAGGTGGCAACACCCAGCAGTCCAGAAAGTGGATTCATTAATTGATATCCCCAGGATCCAGTTCCGAAGCTGCCTCCCTTGGTATGCTGTGTCCTGGGTCTCTCTGCAGAGTGTCTAACTGTCCTCTAGCAGATGACATGTTCCTATCCAACACAACGTTCGATTTAATGGCTACCTCCCTGGGTATGCCTCTTCAACAACTAATGACGCGATCTTCATCGACAAACAATTGAGTGACGCGAGCTTTCATATGGCTACCTCCCTGGGTATGCCTCTTCAACAACTAATGACGCGATCTTCATCGACAAACAATTGAGTGACGCGAGCTTTCATCCTAACCGGATGGGGAAAGTGAGCAAGGGCTGCCCTCTGTAACTATCAACAACGAGTGAGACAGAGGGTGGGGCAAGTGACCAGTCTTTTCCCTTCAAATCAAATGAGAGGTGAGTAGTGTGAATGAAGTGTTGCACGCACGGGATGGGCCTCTCAATGCACAAAGCACAATTTGTTTCTGTGCACTGCACTATAAGGCTCCCTGGCCTTCCTTCTCGCACCGTATGCCAGCACAGGGCGGGATGCACAGTTGCACCATCAAATGTGCACAAGGCATACAACCTTTGCACAAGTGCCCATGAGGATTACATCAATGGGTTTCAGGACATGGTTGCCCTCCTGTATCTATCAGCAGAGCGTGAGACAGAGGGTGGGTTGAGTGTGACTGGAGTTTCTTCAATCAATTACCGAGAGGTGAGATTGAGGGACGTTACAACTTGGAGTCAGGTATGTTCCTGTTTCCCTATGCACCCACGGGGTGGGTCTCTACCGTCATCATCACAGGACACGTCACTCTGTTCTGTACACTGCACTGTAAGGCTCCCTTGCCTTCCTCCTTGCACTTATGCCAAATGGGTTGGACGCACTAATGCACCATCAATTGTGCACCCTGGCATACTCCTTCTGCACCATTCCCCCTTGTCGATTCCTAAACCGGGTACAAGATATGGGTTTCAATCATTCTTCCTCGAGTGATATTAGTCATGGGGCGAGTGACAGTTCTTTCATTCCATTTGAGTGCCTGTGAGTTGAGTGTAGTATCCCTCATCATCGACAAATTTCCTGCGATCCCTTCAATCAAATACCTCCCTAGGAACTGCTACGTGGTCCCTGCCATGACGGATGTGTGCTGTGAAGATGCCTTGGTACCTCCTGCAGCCGACAGCGACGGTGGAAGTGTCATTGACAATCAACCGTGATCCTCAACAAAATGGGCCAAGCTTTTCTAGCCCTACCACTTTTGTTTCTCTGTGACGTTAAGGTTTTAAGTGTGGGGACGTTAGTGGATAGTCTGCGGCGTGGTCCTAGGTCCCTGTTGTTCGGTTAACCCTATCCGTTAAGGTTTTAAGTGTGGGGACGCGTCCCTGCACGTCTACATTGCATACCCTTCTGCATATGCCTCAACCTGCTAATGCCTCTATGCCATGAATTACTTTTACCCTAATGGGGTCCCTTCCCACTCACTCGTTTATGTTCCACCCACCCTTGGGGCTGTTCCCTTGCCGTTCTCCTTCATTTCTTGATTTTGCGGTCCTGTCATGTGAATGCATCCTAAGTTTACCGAAGTCCAAATCCAACCTTATAGCCATGTTTCTCCCTCTGAACTGACCATTTTTCCTTTTTACCTACCCCTGTTCCGGTGCACAGTTTTCGAGTTATTAATTTTTGAAGCATTTTACGTAAATTAGCCGGTTTTCCATATGAACGCACTTTTCTTGCTTCGGAACCGTGATCTGACATCATAGCCCTGACTACCACTTTTCCGTTGACATTTTTTATTTTTACTCCGAGTCATTCCGATGCACGGTTTGTCCAATATTAATTTTTCGGTTTTTTTACGACTTTTTCGTGCGTCTTTTTTACCTTTTTTCATGTGAACCTGCCCTGTTTGCATCGGAATCCCAATTTGATTTGATAGCCATGTCCCTTGTGCTTTCCTCCACCTTTTTCCTTTTTCCTCCCCCCTCTTTTGCATTCTGGATTTTTAATTATTAATTTTTAAATGTGTTTTCAGGCGTATTTTTGGTGTTTTTTGCATGTGAACCCCTCCTACTTCCATCGGACCTACGTTTTAACATGACAACCCTGTGCCATCCCTTCCTGCGGACATTTTTCCTTCTTACTGCATGTCGTTCCGGCGAACGGTTCGTCCAATATTAATTTTCGATCCCATTTTCGGATTTTTTTTGGGTTTTTCCCACGTGAACACGTCTTATATTAGTCAAAACTATGTTTTGATGCGATAGGATTGTTGGGCACGTTTTTTTGCACATTTTTCCTTTTTCATGCACCTCGTTTCGATGCACGGATCTTTTGATATTAATTTTTAATTGCGTTTTTGGATCCGTTTTTTGTGTTTTTTGCATGTGACCGTCCTCTACTCCCCCCGGAACCTCCGTTGCACATTTTTTCTATCTTCCCCCTGTTGTCTTACCCACTTTTTGTTTTTACGCCCTTTCGTTTTGACGTCCGGATTGGGAGTTATTAATTTTTTTTTCTTTTTATGTGTTTTCGCGCGCCCGTCCTGCGCGTGAACGCGCCCGTTTTCGATTTTATGCGTCTTAACGTGCCCCGGTAGCATCTGCGTGCCTCGTCCCCGCATCCGGGCGCCTTTTCAATCCCGTCACGGCAAATTGTTTTACCCCGCCCCGCGCACGCGTGCGGGACGGGGTGGTACGCCTCCTTTTTTGGGCCCTACCCCTACCCCACCCCTTGGGCACCCCCCCTATGACCTACCCTACCCCCAACCCCTACCCCTACCCCACCCCTTGGGCACCCCCCCTATGACCTACCCTACCTCCAACCCCTACCCCCTACCCCTACCCCGCCCACCCTACTTTGCCCATTGCCCTTCCCCCCCCTACCTTTCCCTATCCACCCCCTACCCGTACCCCGACCCCTCCCCACCCTAACCGTCTCGTCCCTCCCTCTTCCCTGCGTCCTCCCTTCCCTCCCCTACTCCTCCACTTCCCTCTCCTCCATTTTCTCCTCCCTCTCCATCCTCTTCTCCATCCCCTCCTCCTCTGCTCCTCTCCTCTTCCCCTCCTTCCCCTTCCCCTTCTCCTGCGCCTTTGCCCGCCCTCCAGGTCTCCAGGACGCCAGGTCGCCACCTCGTCGAGCCGCCGTGCAGGTCCTCCTGCAGCGCCCCGCGCCATCCTCCAGGCCACCCCGCCCTTTGGTCGCCCTCTGCTCCCCTGCCATCCGCCGTGTGGCCAACGTCGCGCCGCCCTCTAGGACGCCTTCGCCTTTGGTGCCAACGCCCCTGTCGCCACGTCGCCATGTCGCCAGGGCCCTCGTCGCCAGGTCGCCATGCCCCCGACTTCGCCCTCCTCTGCAGCGCCCCCGCCACCTCGTCGAGCGACTGTGCCTCCCACCTTCCCGCCTCCTTGCCACGTGCCACACACATTTCCCCCCCTTTTTTAAACCCCCATTCCCCCCACTAGCCTACCCTCCCCTTCTAAACCCCCATTCCCCCCACTAACCTACTTACCCCCCACATTTTCCCCCCACTAACACACTAAGCCCCCCTTCCCCCCAAATACACACACCAACCCTCCTACCCCCATTTCCCCACCCAAGCCCCCCATCATACACACCCACTCCACCTCTCTGCAGGCCCTCCTTCCCCCCCAGCAAACTCACACAACCCCAACTACCCCTACCTTAACCCCCCTTCCCCCCCCCACCATTACCCACCCCACTGAACCCCTACCTAAACCCCCCTTCCCCCCCTTCCCTTACAGCAAACCAAACCCACCATCCCCACCCAGGCCCCCAGTCACACACTACCCTACAACCCCCACTACAGCACATCACACATTAATCACACCCTTCCCCTTCTAAACCCCCATTCCCCCCCATTACCCACGTGTCCCCCACTAACACACACTCCCCTACACAAGCCCCCAGTCCCACCACTCAGACACGCTCACACCCTACCCTACCCCACACCCGCCGCTCACACACTAAACCCCACCCTACCCCGCTGTAAACCCCTGTTCCCTCGCAGCGGCTCCCCACATCCACTCCATAAACACCCGTCCCACCCGTCGACACCCTCGTGGCCTCGACACACATGTAGGTGTGTACGCACGCGTGGGTGCTTGCGATCGATTGCTCGTGATCGTGCGTGGGTGCGGGAGCTAGTTAGTCGGTTGCTGCCACGCAGCCTATTTCTGGGTATTTTCCCAGATTTTTCATTCAACAACTCGCAAACCCCTTTTAAAAACACAAAAACAAAAACAAAAAAATAATAATAAAAAAACAAAACAAAAAACATTAACAAATTAAACAAAATCATTTAAAATTTTGAAAAAATTCCAAAAAAATTCCTATTATTTTTGCAACCCATGACCATATTTTTCTAAACTTGTAAATTTCAGAAAAAACATTTCCGACCATTTTAAAATTCCCCAATCTTTTAAACATACCCAAAAAAAAGAAAAAATTCATTAAAAATACTAAAAAATTTCAAATTAATTTTCAAAAAATTCCTAACACTTCCATTAATGTTTTTACTTATTTTTTGCATATTTTTCTAAGCTGTCACAATACTTCATGAAACACCTCAATTCATCAAAAATAAATACAAAAAAACCCTTTTTCATCCATACACAAACTAAACATCTAGAAAAAAAATCGAGATATTTTTGGATTGAGGAGAGTGCATTCTTTGCATTTCCATACACCCACTACTAGGTAATTTCCTTTTTATTTGTTATTTTTTTCAGCTACCCCAACACCCACAGTTAATTCAAAAAAAAAAAAAACCAACACATAATAACACAAATGAACCCTAAACACCACCATGGCACGCGCATTCGCGCTAAACACACCAATTTTTTTTAATAAAAATAAACCCGCCGTTCACTTAGCACGCGCTAAGTGCGCTAAAGAGGCACTTTAATATTTTTAATTAAAATGAACCAGCCGTCATAAGAGCATGCGCTGGCAAAAAAGCGCTCCACATCACCTTAATTTGTAATCAATAAACTTGCATTTAGAGACCCAGTCTGGGTATCGAAGTTCGGGATTCGAATTAAAGCACCGCTTTCACCTAATAATTGGTAATTAAATTTTTTAAGAAGGAACCGTCGTTTTCTTGCTAAGGTTTATCACTTAATAAAACTTCACCCATTTCTTAATAATTTATTAAAATGAATCTTTCATTAAATTAATTTCCCCTCACTGCATTTAATTCCCCTTTTTAACGAACCCGATTTCGTGGGATGGGTATGCGCAGACTTTGGAGTTATTTCCATGGTCAAACACCGGTTTATCAACGATGTGGTCTTGATATGTGTAGGTTGTGGTTATGTTTTGGGTTTAGTGTCTTTGTTACGGTTAAGGATACTGTGTGTAGTTTTTTTCTTTATTGCCTGATACGGGGATTTTGGGTGTTTGTATGATGCATAGCATGAAGCTTTCGGTCGCATATGTCTCGAGGTCATGTCGAATTTTTTCTAGGCTGTGGTTTGCTTGGGGATAGTTGGTCGAGTCACGTTTTATTGTTTTGGTTATTCTCTTATCCTTGGTTTTTTTTGTCTGTTGCTTTGCAGGCATTCTCCTTGATTGTCTGTGTTTGTGGTGTGTGTGTAACCATCTGAATGGCGCCTTCTCACGCTCCTCCCCCTATCCAATATGTCCCACTAGTCAGTAGGGATTACTCTTCCCTACTCACTTTTGAGCCTCTCACGAAGGCGGGACTCGCTGCTTTTGTAGCTACCTCCTTTCCATTGCTTCCAGAGGATCCATCGTTGTGTGATGAGTTTCTGGCCTCCTACAGCAAGAAGTCGGGACTGGTCCAGGGTATTTCTATGACTTTGACACCTCGAGGCCTAGGGAAGGCTCTGTCTCTTCCTTCCAAAGGTGAACCTTTTGTTACCACTCGTCAGCTTTTCTCTAATGAAGAGATTTTGAAGCTGTTACAAAAACAGACAATGAAATTGCTGGATGTTAAGAAGGTGATCAACTCTTCAGGAGTTTCCTTTTCCATGATCACTGATCTTGTGTGGAAGATGGTCTGTCAGTTTCTCCAAGACAGGTTTATGCCTGCAAAAATGCTATCTCAGTACTTGTCCAAAGAGCTTTTCACAACTTCAAGGATGGTGTTGAAAGGAGTCGCTATTGACTGGAGCACTTACCTACTCACTAAGATGGATCAACATTTCGTCAAAGTCACCAGGGGTAATGTTACCAATGTCACCTATGGATCGTACTTGTCTGCCTTCTTGACCTACTCAGGTTTATAGAAGAGTGTGCCTCCACTTCCTCCATCAGATCCAGTACCTCCTCCTCCACCTTCAGATGAGTCAGAACCCATTGATATAGAGGATGATGATTCTCCGCCTCCCCTGGTCATACAGCGCAAACGCTTGAAGCGGGTAGCGGATAAAGCTCCTTCAGTTCTTCTTTCAGTGCCCATTCCTGCTACCTCTGGCAGTGATTTCCCTGGTTATCTCACTTGTAATAACCTGTTCAGAGCACATCGAGAAGGTTCATTGGATATATCAGTTCCCTCACTGCACAGTCTAGTCTCGGGAGATGCAATTCCTTTCCTCTGTAAAGACATTCAGAGTTCCATTGAATTGTCAGTGACAGCCTGTGTTCAACAGCTGTATGCTTTCTTTTATAAAGAACTGATGCAGTCTAAGGACCAATTGCATAAGGCAACATCCGACTTAGCCTCTGCTAAGGATACTCTAGCAGATTTGTTTAAGCAGATGGAGCAACAAACCCAACTGGTTGCAACCCAACGAGATGAGATCTCTTCTTTGAAGATCCAGTTACTAGAGGCTCAATCAGAGGTTACTAGCCTTTCAGAGGAGAAGGAGAGGATGTCCAGAGAAGCGCAGGAGTTCCAAACTCTTTTAGATGACAAACTTTCAGCCTTACAGACTGCTAATGACACAGTGGAATCACAAGCCTCCCAAATCAAGCAGTTGCAAGATCAACTGGCAAAGTCACGGTCTGTTTCTCCAAGCCCTCATGTTTCCTTGATCCCTTCTCTTTCACAGTAGGACTTGGCTGCCCTTCAGAGACAGGCTACCTTGTGTCCTCTATTCCAAGATAAAGTGGAAAGATTGCAGTCCAGAATGGATTTGCTATGGTCTAAATTTGAGCAGTTTCAGGAATATGTTCCACCAGACCATTCTTTCTTTGTCCACTATTACTTACAGAAGTTGGCCTTCTACATGAAGCTTTCTACGATGGATTTACCTCTTTTAGAGGATGGGTGGAGTGGGGCTTGGTCTGCTGAGTTGCTGACAGAGGTGGTAAGGATGGTGTTTGAAGATTTTGTCACGACAGATACCATGTTGATGTCATACATCTATCTACGAGGAGACTTGTTAATTCCAGATGAGGTGGATATGGCATGGTATGTGGGAGACGTGGTTCTACAAGCTGTTTTATATGTTAACCATTTGGAGTTGCGCATAGATGACATGTTCCAGAGTTACTCCTCCAAAGTGGCTAATTGCCATGATAATTCCTGGCATACCCTGATTGATTCTGTGGTCCTGAATCAAAGACAGAACACAGCCCCTACCTATGCCCAGAGTACTAATCAACTGAGGGTGGATCTCTTAGCTTATCTTTCAAAACATAATCCGTTTGATTCTACCTTCTTTGATGCCTATCATAGAAGATCTCTCTTAGGACCTTCTGTTCCTACCCTTTTGTATTACCAACAAATGGCTCACCGATATGATCTATATCTTTCCCTTTGTCAATCCAATTCCACAACTATTTTACCCCTTCTTTTCCAACCTTCATCTTTCCCTCAAATTTCCATTTTTACATATTGTTCCTTTATTGAGGATAGAGTATTTTCCCCTTCTCCACCATGTCCTTCTCCATCCATTCATGTACCTTCCACCTTTCCTATTTATCAGTTAACACCCTTCTTAAGTGATTCCCTACCAATTTCTGCCACTCCTTCTTTAAATCATTCTTTCTTTTATGATTTTGCCTACCCCTCACTTCATCCACTTTTCCTTATTCCACTTCCCACTCCTAACACTTCTATATCTCAACCACCTCAGTTGGTTAGTGACTATGTCGGGTTTGATTATCAGATTTCAAGAAGAAGGAGATGGAGCTCGAATGATTCCCTTACAGGACCTCAGATAAATTGGCCAGTAATTCCAGGAGAATGGACAGCTGCCAGTCAAGCTTATCAGAACTATATTCATTTTGCTCAGCAGTATTCACAGTCTGCAGATCCTTCAGTGAGATTAACTGCTCACTTTGCTTGGTATTTGGCGTATATGCATAGGCATTCTCATAATGATTTCAAGCCTATTCCAAAGTTGTGCATGAATGTCAATGTGAGCATTGATTCTCAGCAGCTGGATATATTGTATTTTCATGCCCTTTGTTTGCCTAGCAGATACCTTGTCCTCTTGGAAAAGATGTGCTGTCTTCAGTTTTTTCAGAATCCTCCCAAAACATTTGTAGATGAATCCTTGTCTATGGATCGTTTTCGAAATCATCAATCTTTCAAGAGGGATCATCTTCATTGATACCTTTTTCAATGTATGGTGGATGATTTTGAATGAAAATCTCTCTTTTTGGAGGAGTCATTCAGATGGTTGTGTTGTGTGTAGTGTTTGTGTTTTGGGTTAATTTATGTAATACAAACGTGATGGTTTTCTATTGGATTGGATTTCGTGCGAGCTATATTTTGGAGAATTGTGGTGATGGGGTCGTGGTTGGAGAGTTGAAGATGCTGATGAAGAAGAAGAAAACTCTTATATCCTTTACAAGTTTGTTGTAATTTCTAGTTTGATAAGAAGTGTTAATGTATAAAGGGTTTTCCTTTCGTTGTATTTTTTTATCAGATACAGGTGATAAGTTGGGGTCGTGGTTGGATGGATTGTTTTTGAAGAGATATTGAAGATCAAAGTTGAGCCTTTGAATGAACTTCTATTTCCTTTTTCCTGGGTCGCGAGGACGCTTCTTTATTAAGTGTGGGGATATGTTGAGTGTTGACATGACTTGTTTTTTGGCTGATTTTTGTTGTTTTTGAGAGCTGAATGGTTGATTTTATGAGATGATTGATTGGTTTGGAAGTGGTTTGAGAGTGTTTTGGATGATATTGATTGTGTTTTGGAAGTTCATGATGTTTATCAGTGGAGATATGAGGTTCTGTGATGTTTTGATAGGTTCTGATTGGTTCTGTATACCTTCTGTATAGCTTTTGTTTTGTTCTGTTTTGTTCTGATTGTCTTCTGTAAGGAGGGATGGAGTATTGATTGATGAAGATTGAGATCTTGTGAAAGCTTATTGAATAGTTTTTGAGAGTTTGGAATGGTTTGAGTATGAGTGATGTGGTTTTGATGACCTTCTGTAACCTTCTGTAGGTCTTCTGTAGAGCTTCTGTCTCTGTTCTGTTCTGTACTGTAGCTGTTCTGGTACTGTTCTGTATGCTTCTGTATGTGTTCTGATGGATGAGAGTGTAGCTTGGGAAAGTTTTCTAGACTTGGAAAGAGGTGAATACAAGTGCAAAAGAGCTGAAAGAAGTGAAAGAAGTAGCTGCTGAAGACTCAAGTGAAGATTGAAGTGAAGTGACAGTAGTGAGCTATGAAAGGACACTGTAGTGGCTCTGGTGACTCTTCATATCAGACATACCTCTTGGGAGGGGTATCCACGACCTAAGAAGGATTATTGAGAGTGATTTTGAGAGATTGTAGTGAGGATATGATGTATTATTGATGGAGAGAGAGAGAGAGAGTCAGAGATAGTCAATTCTACTGAAACAGAGTGATTGTATGTGAGAGATTGAGATAGAAGACTATGAAGATATTGAAGATGAATACTATGTGATGTATTTCCATTCAAAGATGGTGTATTCCTTTGCTTTCTTTGTTATATTGATGGATTTTGCGAAGATGTTGAAGAATATGGTTGATTCTATCAAATCCGTGGGAGATTTACATGATGCTGCATGAAGATTTGTTGTGCCTGGTGTTCTTTTCTTCATTGTGATCATATGAAACATAATAAAAAAGTTTGTTGATGTTACAAGATAGATTTTCTTACAAGAGAATTCCCTTTTTCCTTGGTGTTCCTCTTGGGGCTCCATGCTGCAGCCGCCGCAGGTGGAGGTCCAGGCCGTCGTGCAGGAGGAGGGGCCGCCACGCAGGAGGAGGAAGGAGGGGTGGAGGGAGAGAGAGAGAAGAGGTGGAGGGAAGGAGAGAGAAGAGGTGGAGGGAAGAAGAAGAAGAAGAAGAAGAAGAAGAAGAAGAAGAAGAAGAAGGGGGAGAGAAAAGAAGAAGGGGAGGAGGAAGGGTAGGGAAGAGGAGGAGGAAGGAGGGGAGAGGAGCGAATTGACAGGACAGGTACGTAGGATTTTTTTTTCTTTTCTTTTTGATTTAATTTTTTAATTAAAGAAACATGGATTTTCCTTGTTATGTGTATCTCGGTGTTTTTTGTGCCTTTTTTTGTTCTCTCTTCTTTCTTTCTTTTTTCTGTTTTTTTATAAAGTTAGATTTTTTTTAATTGTTTTATTATTATTATTATTATTGGTTTGTTTTTGGTTTGAAATTGTGTGTATAGTGTTTTTATTTTTTTTGGTGATATTAAATAATGAAAAAAAGAGAAAGAACACATCCTCGGCTCGTGCGCATGCGCGGGCAGGGGTTAAAAAAATTTGCAATAACGGGTTCAAACGGGCAAGGATGGGGACGCGCGAGCCACGGACGCCACGGGGGCGTCCCGAGGCGCGTAAAACCAAAAACAGGCGCGTTCACGCGCGAGACGAGAAACACGGTTAACTGAAAAAATAAAGAAAAATTAATAAAAGCCAAACCGTTTGTCGGATCAAAAATCCGTAAAAAGGAAAAATTTGCCGGGAGACGAGGGAAAAATGTTAGAAACATGCATCACCAGTTCTGGGACAAAATCAGGGTGTTCACATGGAAAAAACACAAAAAAATAAACCTGAAAACACATACGGACATTAATATTGAAAAATCTGCGTATCAGAATGCAGTATGGAAAGAAGGAAAAGTGTGCAGAACCATGTGTTCAACAAGGCTATCACATCAAAATAGGGTTTCGATCGAGATAGGATGCGTTCATATGGAAAAAACCCCAAAAATTGGCCCAAAAAGGGACTCGTAAATTAATATGGGAAGAACCGGGCGTCGGAATAGCAGGCAGTAAAAAGGAAAAATGTCCAAGAAAAAGGAATTCATAGGAATGGCACATCCAAACTCAGTTTGGGGGAAATTAGGATGGGTTCACGTGGAAAAAACCCGAAAAATGCATCCGAAAACACTTGGAAAAATTAATAACTTAAAATCCGGCAGTTGAAAGAGAGGGGAGGAAAAATGAAAAAGTGGGGGAACGGCTGGTAGGACACGAATGTCAAATCAAACTGGAATTTCGGTGAAAATAGAGCAGGTTCACATGGAAAAATTTAAAAAATAGGCACGAAAAAGCTTCGAAAACCCGCAAAAATTAATAACGAATGAACCGTGCATCGAAAGGAGACGGAGTAAAAAGGAAAAATGTCAGGGGGAAGGGGTAGGATAGGTTTGACTCATCAGATCAGGGTTCTGAAGAAATGAAGATGCATTCACATGGAAAAATATTCCATTTACGGGAATTGCTTCAAAAATTAATAACTTGAGAATCGTCTGTCGGAATAGGGGTCGGTAAAAGGGAAAAATAGGCAGTTCAAAGGGACAAACAGGGTTGTAAGGTTGGATTGAGTTTTTGATGAACGTAAGGTCCGTTCACATGAAATAAGCGCAAAACCCAGAATAAGGGCAAACGGTCAAGAAACAACCCCTAGGACAGGGTGAAATAGAACGAAAGGGTGGGGAAGGGACCCCATCAGGATAAAATGAAATCACAGCATAGATACATGATTAGAACAGGGTGTATGCCTGGGGATATACAATATGGACACGCAGGGACGCGTGCCCACACTTAAGACCGTAGTAGCAGGAAAGGTAAACCAAACTTCAAGGACTTGGTACCTCACATCAGACCACTCATAACATCCCCACACTTAAAACATGACCATCACTAAGAAATAGAAGGTGTAGAGTTAGAAAAACTTGGCCCATATTGCCGAGGAGGAATGTCGACTATCGAGGTTGCGTCTGGAAGCGTCGTCGGCCGCAGGAGGTAACAAAGTGTCTTCACAGCACACGTCTTTCGTCCTTCGTGGCAGGGACCACGTAGCAGCACCCAGGGAGGTAGCTGGTTGAAGGAATCACAGGAAATTCGTCGATGGGCGAGGGGTATTGCACTCAACTCACGATCACTCAAATGGATTGAAAGAGCAGGCACTCACCCCATTACTAATATCACTCAAGGAAATAAGGATGAAAACCTAGAGCTCACACCCGGTTTAGGAACCAACAAAGGAATGGTGCAGAGGGAGTATGCCAGGGTGCACAATTGATGGTGTATCAGTGCATCCAACCCGTCTGGCATAGGTGCAAGGAGAAAGGCCAGGGAGCCCTGTAGTGCAGTGTATAGAGCAGAGTGATGTGTCCTATGCTGATGGCAGAAACCCAACCCATGGGTGCATAGGAAAACAAAAACGTACCCGAATCCAAAGGTCGTAATGTCCCTCAATCCTCACCTCTCGGTAATTGATTGAAGAAACTCCAGTCACACTTAGCCCACCCTCTGTCTCACTCTCTAATAGATACAGAGGGCAGCCATTTCCTGAAACCCGTTGATGTAATCCTCACTGTCGCTTGTGCAGAGGTTGTATGCCTTGTGCGCATTTGATGGTTCAATTGTGCATCCCACCCTGTGCTGGCATACAGTGCAAGAAGGAAGGCCAGGGAGCCTTATGGTGCAGTGCATAGAAACAGATCATGCTTTGTGCATTGAGAGACCCTTCCCGTGCGTGCAACACTCTGTTCATACATCTCATCTCTCATTTGATTTGAAGGGAAAGACTGGTCACTCACCCCACCCTTTGTCTCGTGCTGTGATAGATATAGAGGGCATCCCATACTCACATCCCCATCCTGTTAGGATGAAAGCTCACATCACTCAAGGGGTTGGTGATAAAGATCATGTCAGCTGTTGTTATCATGAGGATCTTGAGGACGAGGCATACCCAGGGAGGTAGGCTACAAATCTCGTACTTCAATGATTTGTAAGAAGAGTCGTCTGTTAAGAAGGGCAGACGGATTGATATTGTAGAGACAGCGCACCAAGGGAGGTGGCTTCAAATTATTTGCTAAACGAGGTTCTGCTAGTGATGAGTCAGCTATCCTAAACTGCGGGGTGTTGCCACCTTTTCCACAGTCAGCTTCTCGCCCAAGGGTGTTTCCACCTTTTCTTGGAACGAGGCATGTTATGACAGGGAATTTCTTCATTTTCTCCCATAACAGTTTTGTTTGTTTTGTTTATTTTCTTCTTCTTTTCTTTTCTTTTCTTTTACTTTTTTTTCTTTTTTTCTTTTTTTTTTAAAATTAAGAAAGAGAATGGTAGAAATACCATATGTTAGGACTAACCTCGCCACCGTTGTTGGATCAAACGAGAAGAGAACAATGTTGGGTTGAGATGTTTCTACGAGGGGATAGCAGAATGAGACCGCCTCATGAGGAGAATCATAAGGGCTATCAGAAGCACAACAAGAAGAACAGTGCAACGCCCAAAAGGAAAGGGGTAGGTCGACTGTGATTGTCAAGATCCCCAGGGAGGGAAGTACTTCTTCAGGAGATAGCCATTGATCAGGAAAGGATCATCAGAGGCATCAATGGTCTGCACCTGAACATAGCCGTTAGGATTGACGGCCAGTACCTTGTACGGACCCATCCACCGTTGTTGAAGCTTGCCAGGAAACTTGCCAAATCTCGAATCATAGGCTAGGACAAGATCACCTTCTTTGAACTCCTTGTGCTTGATGAAACTGTCATGATAGGCCTTGCGCCGCGCTTCAGTGGTTTCCATGCACTGTAGGGCCATCCGCCGTATCTCGTACAAGTATTCCAAATGCAGGAGACGACGTTGCCGTGACTCACTATTTCCCAGACGTTCTTTAACTGCCACTCGCAAATAGGGCAATTCCAACTCAACAGGGAAGACAGCTTCTGTACCATACAGTAGCTGAAAAGGGGTCTATCCTATTGCTGCCTTGTGGGAGGTTCTGTACGCCGCCTAGAGGGCCTTTGTAAGTCGATCGTCCCAGTCGCGTCGATGTGTGGCAATCGTTCTTGTCAGAATCGAGCAAAGGATATGATTGGAGACTTCAACTTGGCCATTGGCTCTGGGGTAATAGGGAGTGGACTTGCGACGGCGGATCTTATACAGTTCCGTCAGCTCCTCCATGATTTTGTTAAGAAAATGGGTACCTCTGTCACTTACCAGCTCAAGGGGACTGCCAAAATGGGTGATAATATTCTCGTACATGAACAAGGCTACACTATTACCATCGTCCCGCTTCAGGGCTTTAGCTTCACACCACTTTGTGACATAATTCGTACACACTAAGATGTATATGTTCTGCTTCCGTCTGGTAGGTGGATCAATGGGACCCACAAAATCAATCCCCCACTTCTCGAACGGCTTTAGGGGAAGAATGGGTTGCAGTGGCATGGCACTTGTTTTGGTGGGTTTTCCCATTCGCTGACAAGCATCACATATCTTATAGTAATCATATGCATCCTTATGGAGAGTTGGCCACCAGTATCCTACTAACAGAGCCTTCTTGGCTGTCGCTTCTCCTACGAAGTGTCCACCACATGGTTCGTCATGGCATGCTTTCAATACTATGTCGATTTCATCCCCTGCAACACATCTTCGTAGCACTTCATCTTTGCCTTTCTTGTATAGTGCACCGCCTAACAAAGTGTAGGGGGCTGATTCTAAGAGAAGCTTCTTTCTCTCATGACTTGAGATGCCAGGAGGATACTGCTGAGTTGCTAGGAGATTGGCTATGTCTGCATACCAGGGAGTAACTATTTCAACTAGAAACAAGGAAGCGTCAGGAAGGTCTGGATCATCTGTTCCTCTTCTTCTGTTTGAGGGATCCGTGATAGATGATCGGCTAAGACATGGGAACGGCCAAGCTTAGTGACTACTTCGAAGTCAAACTCCTGGAATAGGAGTAACCATCTCATCAGTCGCCCTTTAACATCTGCTTTGTTCATCAAGAATGACAGGGCCTCATGATCCACATAGAACTTGAAATGGGTTGACAATAAATAGTGTCGAAACTTCTCCAGCGCAAACACCATTGCTAAGCACTCAAGCTCTGTCACTGTATAGTTCCGTTCCCTATTAGTGACCTTTCGGCTTGCATAATATATTGGTTGATCTAATTTAGAGGGGCCCTTTTGACATAGGACGGCACCTAGCTCTTCAATTGATGCATTGGTGTGCACATGGAACTCCTTCGTCCAATCATGAGGCTGTAAAATAGGTGCTTGGATCAAGCACTATTTTAGGGTATTAAAGGCCTCTTCACAGTCATCAGTCCAAAGGAAACTAGCTTCTTTCCTTAGGAGCTTGTGCAAAGGGACTGCCTTAGTCGCAAAATGTGCAATAAATCTCCTGTAGTAGCCCACATGGCCAAGAAATCCTCTTAATTGCTTAAGGTTTGTTGGTGCTGTTAAAGCGGCAATCTTTTCAATCTTTGCCTGGTCTGTTGCAATCCCTTGTGCAAAGACAATATGGCCCAAAAGAACTCCCGAGGAGATGCCAAAGACACATTTGTCGGGGTTGAGAGAAATCCCATACTCTCGGCATCTGTCAAAACATTGCTCTAGGTGTCCCCAGTGCTCACGGATCAAGCTATAGACACAGAAGTCATCAAGATACACCTCAATGGCATCATGCATATGATTTTGGAAGGCAGCCATCATTACTCGTTGGAAGGTGGCAGGAGCATTACAGAGTCCGAATGGCATCACTCTGTAGGCATAGGTCCCCCATTCCGTGGTGAAGGTTGTTTTGGATTGGTCCTCTTCTGTGATTTGGACTTGATTATATCCGTTGAATTCATCCAAGAGGGAATACAGCTCATGGCTTGCCAGTGTCCAACAGTTGGTCTGTAAAAGGGATAGGGAAATGATCCTTCTTCGTCTTCGAATTGAGCTTTCGAAAGTCGACACATATTCGAAGTTTCCCGTTCTTCTTGGGTACTACCACAATGGGCGAAACCCATTTACTATTAGCCACGGGATGAATGAACTCGGCTTCAAGAAGTTTCAATAATTCGGCCTTCACCAGAGCAAAATAATTAGGATTCATCCGTCTTTGTCTTTGCCTTACAGGTTTGGCATCAGGCTCTAGGTCAATGTGATGTTGGCATATGGTGGGATCAATCCCCTTTATATCTTTATATGACCAAGCAAACATGTCTAAGTTCTCCTTGAGTAGGTCTCGTAGGACCACTAGTTCTTCTTCTGGAAGATTGAGACCCACTTTCAGGTGGCGTTCAGTACCCTCAGTATCCAGGAACGTCACTTGTCTTTCACATTCCACTTCACGGATAAACATCCCACGGATTTCTTCTGGATAGAGGTCTGACTCTTTTAAGAGAGTAGTATCCTCGTCTGATGTCCCACTAGAACCAACGTCCTTCTTCTGAACTTTGTTTGTCTGTTGAGGTTGCTGGAAGGGTATCAGAGCTTTGTTTGCTTCTGTGTAAGTACTGATTGCTTCTGGACTTGGGGATTCTTCTTCAAAAGATGCATCCAAGAATGTCACATAGCAGGACCTTCTAGAGACCGTGGCTCTGATGGCTCTAGCTTCTGTTGGCAGGGGGCATCATCATCATCTTTTCTTTGGGTTGAACGGTCAGGGCGACAGGAGCCACTGGTGAACTTAATTTTTATACCTTTAATCCATTGCTTATACAGATTCTGCATACTTTGTGGTCCATTGATCAACCCGAACGGCACCATGGTCATTCCATCCAGTACCCTGAGATATTCGGCCTTTGAGGTCTCTGTAGGGACATCAACCAGATCATCCTCTATCAGAGGGATTTCTTCATCTGCACTTTCATAGCCTGCTTTATTTTCTTCCTCATCATTTTCATCCTCTTCCTCTGGAGGCTCTGTCTCTGCTTCTGTAGAGGCTTTGTAAGAGAAGAACAGATCTTCTACCTCTGCATCTACTTCTGCTTCTGTTATAGCTTCTGACTCTGCTTCTACCTTTGGCTCTGGCTCTGGCTCTGTATCTGCTACTGTCTCTGTAACTGTCTCTGTATCTGCTCTGCCTTTGTACTGTCTCTACTCTGTAACTGTACTGTCTCTGTACTGTCTCTGCTCTGTCTCTGCGACTGTCATGTAACAGGGAGAACAATACATCCATGCTTCTATTTCACTATCAGAGGTGATTTCAGAAGTTAATTCTAGTTGAGGCAGGAGGTATTCTCCCATGGACAAGGATTTTACTTCCCTTGGTAGTTGGTTTACAGTGCCCACTGTTAGGGACTGTGCCTCCATTTTCTTAGGAAAGATTTGCTTAACAGCCTCTTCATCTCCTGATGTACCATCTGTTACCTCATTGGAGGAGTCAGTTATGACTTCAATGGATGTGGAACCATTGCCTTTTTGCAATCCATACAACTTTAACACTGCTTTGTTGGGTCCTCTGCCTAGGGTTAGGGTTCCTTAGAACCAGTCCGTCCTGGCTCTTGCTTCAAAAAGCCAAGGTCTTCCCAACATCAGAGGGTATGAGGTCCCATAAGAATTTGGTTTGACCACCAAATATGTCAGCCAATAATCTCTTCCTGCTAGGGGGGAGGATGCCCAACGGTTTGACTCTGCTTTGGTCTGCCAATCTGATAAGCCACTGTGTAGGTTGAATTCCTTGCAACCCTAAGTCCTTCATCGTCACATCCGTCATTATGTTCACTAATGATCCTCCATCAATCAATGCATCTGAAATGAAGCATCATTCTATCCATATACTAATCTCTGGAGTTCCAAGATCTAGGAAGGCATTAACCACATCTACTTCCTTTACAGGCTCCGGGGCCTTATTGGTCTTGGTCGCTGTTGAAGGAGCGATCCTTAATCCACGTCTTCTTGTCAAGATGCTTTTGAATCTCTTTCTGTAGCTGGGAGACAGCATCAGCAACTATTGAAATGTTAAGTTTGGTTTAAAAGTATCTAGGTCTTTGACCAAGTCATAATCTTTGATAGGATCCACAGGCTTCTCCAACCGGCTAGGGAATGGGGCTATCCCCATTTTCATCTTTCCTTTTTCTTCTAACAATTGCAATCTCGACACTTCTTCTGTTTCTAGAGGTGCTTCTGTATCTTCTATCTCCTGGGCCTCTAGTCCTGTCTCTGGGACTGTCTCTGTAGCTTTCTGTTGCACTGTAGTGCTCTGTACTGTACTGTTCTATTCTGTATTGCTCTGTCCCTCTGTAGGTAGGTTGAACTTCACAGTCTTAGCAAGAGAATTATCTTCATTCTGAACCACTGGTTCTTTCTTCTTGGTGGGCGTAACAGCAGCAACTTCCAACTCTACCAAATTGGAAGCAGGCTCTTGTACCTTCTGTTGGCTATTAGTGGCATTGGCCTTTACAGGGACTGGACTGGGACAGTCCTTTGCAGTGTGGCCTTCTCCTTTGCATCGGCTGCATAAGGGCTTGTAACCCACAGATTGTCTAGGGTTTGGATAATTCGGTGAGATATGTCCCTTTTCTCCACACCTGTAACATTCCACCTCTGATCTCTATCCACTGCCAGACTGTTGTCCTCTGTAACTTTGAGAGGGAAACCTCCTTGGACTAAAATTAGAACCAAATTCCCTAGGCTTTGGTCCAATATCATGTGTTGTCATTTTGGATTCTAGCAAATTGAATCTTGCATTTTCATCCTTCTGTCTTCGTTCATGCATCTCTTTCAGAGAGTAAATATCCTCTGTATGGTTCTTTTGCAAACAGTAGGAATAGAAGTCTCCAGGAATGGTTGGTTTTTGGGTACATTCTGTGGCTAAATGTCCCGCTTGATGGCACTTTCAGCACCATGTATTAGAGCACATCACATCTCTTCCAGCTCCCGCAAGAGTGGATATATTGGCAATATTCACCTTCAACATCTGTAGCTGCTCTGTAATCACATCTAGAAGCTCTTTCTTGATACTTGCAACTGAGTTGGATAAGTAGTCATTCAGATTTTCACCTCCTGAAGTACTTGTAGTAGGGTTTTGGGAAGCGTCTGTAATTACTGCATAGATTGGTTGGGTCGATCCAGAATGTCCTCTGTTCTGGATCTAATTCAGAGCTCCTGTTGAGACTTGGGGTTGTTGATTCCATTTGGTAGGGTTCCACTATTGTTGATTTGCCATTGGAGGAATTGTTTGAGGCCACTGTTGTTGTGGTTGAACCATCATTTGAGGTACTGTCGTCTACGGTGACCACACTGGATTAGGTGCACTATACTGCGGCACTGTTTGCATTTGCGGATAGGGGTAGGGAACTGTCCCTGGGACTACATTTGGTGGGTATACCATTCCAAGCATGGGAGGAGGTAAGACTCCTCTTCCTGGAGTCATTGACATCCTTACTTCAACTTCGTCATACAATCTTGCACATTCCACTGTAGCTTGCAGATAGACTGGTCTTCTCAATTCCATAAACTTACAAATTCTGGTTGTAGGCCCCTTAGAAACACTCCTTTTTGGATTCCTTTGTCCAAATGATGGTTAATCCATCTCTTCAGGATGGATTCCATTCGTGAGACATAAGCTTCTACTCTTTCTCAAGAGGACTGACTTAGGTTCATGAACTCCTCTTGCATCCGCTCTTCAAAACCTTCTCGCCTGAATTTAGTGAGGAAGGCCAACTTCAAGTCATCCCATGTGCCAAAAGTTCTTGCTGCTTGTCTCTCATACCATTGAAACATCGTGCCCTTGAAAGTGGTGGGGAATATTGCTAACCAATGCTCAGGGGTTCTAGCATTGTTAGCCACACATGCTACCATGAATTCTGCTACATGAAGATCAGGGTCTTCATTGTACTCTCCCTTAAAAACTGGCAATGGGACTACATTCGCTGGCCTGTCATTAATATTTCCAAGACGAATTTGACTAGGAAGGGGACCTTGAGTCACCATGGGGACTTCTGTAAAGAGTGCTTTTAGGGTGTCAAAGGAGGCTTCTGCTGTGAGCTCGTTCTCAGCTTTGATTTTTGCCTTCTCTCTTCTCACGTACCTCTGGACTTGTTCTAACGCTTGCCTCTTTATTGCATCATTCATCAGGGGATTGGCTTCAACTAGTTGGTCTGGACTCAACAGGATAGTATCAGAGGGGGCTTCAGTCTCTGATGGATTCTCTGGCCAATATCTCCTCTACTTCCTTCTTTTCAACATCTCTGAATTCAGCTTTCAAACCACTACAGAGGGGAAGATATTCTGTTCTGAAAGTATCAAAACTCGTTCTTCTTAGGATTGTTGTTGCGTCATTATAATAATGCCAGCTTCTGAGGGTTTCAACAGTGCATGTTGTGAAAAACACTCTGTCTACCAACTTCCAATGGGTTGCTAATTGGACAAACAAAAGATTATCACTGCACCAAGCATCCCATGTATCTTGCTGTTGAGCATCCACGTACAAATTCCAACTCTTTTCCTTTTTGTCTTCGTGAATCTCCACAGACCAAGACTCCTGAAGCTTCTTCACAATCTCCCACTTGATGATGTCTGGAAACTTCTCAATGAATGCCAAATCTTCCATGGATGGTCATTCTCTCTGTTTTTGCTCTTCAGTTTGTTCCCAAACAGTTTGCCACCAAGATGCAAGTTTTTGCTGCTTCAACAGAAAGAGGAAACCGTCCACCACATAGAGCATGCATCATGATGGTGATATGTTTCCGCCATTGTGGGATGAACTTATTGTGGAAAGTGGCTTTGATAATGAGAAATTCCAACTCTTCAGTGGAAGAAGGAACTTTACAAACATCCATTGAATTCTCCTCTTCTTGGCAATGCTATTTCCTTCATTTTTAACCTCTTCTAGTGCTTGTTGAAGGCAAGTTTCTCCCGGCAGACGCACCAAAAACATGGAGCCCCAAGAGAAACACCAAGGAAAAGGGAATTATCTTATAAGAAAATCTATCTTATAACATCAACAAGCTTTTATTTCATTCCTTTGATCATCAAAACAATGAAAACAACAATTCTTCACTCAGCACCATAGTAGATTTCTCCCACGGACTTGATAGAATCAACCATAATCTTCAACATCTTCATAGAATCCATCAATATAACAAAGAACATAAAGGAATACACCATCTTTGAATGGAAATCAATCACTTAATATTCATCTTCAATGTCTTCATAGTCCTCTCTCTCAATCTCTCATATACAATTACACTGTTTTGATATAATTGACTATCTCTCTCTCTCTCTCTCTCTCTCTCTCTCTCTCCATCAATAGTACATCATATCCTCACTACAATTCTCTCATAATAACCCTCAATAATCCTTCTTAGGTTGTGGATGCACCTCCCAAGAGGTATGTGTGATATGAAGAGTCACCAGAGCCACTACAATGTCTTTTCACAGCTCACTACTGTCACTGTCACTTAGTCTTCTCTTCAGTCCGTCAGTAGCTACTTCTTCCACTTTACAGAAGGTCTACAGAATAGTTACAATACAACACCAAAACAGCTACAGTACAGTTACAGTACAGGGACAGAGCAGAGACAGAGGCTCTACAGAGGGTCTATAGAAGGTTACAGAACCTCATAACTCATACTCAAACCATTCCAAACTATCAAAAACTATTCAATAAGCTTTCAAAAGATCTCAATCTTCATCAATCATCAATCCATGCTTCATACAGAAGACAATAAGAATAAAACAGAAGCAATACAGAAGGTATATAGAACCAATCAGAAGCTCAACAGAACCTATCAAAACATCACAGAACTTCATATCTCCACTGAGAATCATCATGAACTTCCAAAACATAATAAATATCATCCAAAACACTCTCAAATACTTCCATTAACAATCATACATCACTCTAAATCCATCAAAAATCAATCATTTAGACCTCAAAAACAACAAAAGTCAGTAAAAAATTCAGTCTTTTTCTACTCTCAACAGTAATCATGTCTTGGGTGCAAGCATGCCCTAGACAAATGCCAAGGAATATAAGTGATGGGAAAATGAAGAGGATTGATTGCAATGATGATGGTGAATGCTAGTTAAGTCAATAAATACTACAATGTAGCCTATATGTGTATATTAACAGGCAAGAATATGGTTGACTTGCTACCCAACATCTCAACCTTCTCATTCCATGCAAATTTGATTGAACGTGACTATAGAATACCATCACAATCAATAAATATGGTTGACCGAATGGTTTATCAATATGAACTCCTATCACATGGTGTAGTGCCTCTAGAATGATGACATAATAGGATATAAATGTTGTAAATGAAAGTATACAATGAAGGCATATACTAGCACAATGTTAAAGCTACCATGCCTTCCTCAAACTGTGATATCCCCACTCCCGCATAGGAATCCCCCCCCCAAATCGAATGAAGATAATTAATTATTTTTCATTTTTTCCCCTATCATCGCCGACAAGTGGCAAGAGGGAAAGAAGAGGAAGTGAATGATGATGATGAGGGAGGAAGGAGGAAGTCGATGTGGATGGCAAAGAAGATGATGATGATGGAAACGATGATTATGGTGAGCCCTTGGCATAACGTCCAATTATGGGCAGTTGAAAGGCCCCCAAAACCCCCCCTCCCTTGCAAAACCACACCCCCCCTCCCCCCCCCCCAAATAACACTCTTGTCCCATTATAAAATCCCCCCTTCAAGAGAGTATAGGACATTAAAATATTTTTCCCCCTCCCCTTTTCTCCTGGCCACACACACACACACACACACACACACACACACACACACACACACACACACACACACACACACACACACACACACACACACACACACACACACACACACACACACACACACACACACACACACACACACACACACACACACAGAGAGGGGGAGGAGAAGTAGAAGAAAGAGAGGTGAGAAGAGAGAGAAGAAGAAGAAAAAGAAGAGGAAGAGAGAGAGGGAGGGAGAGAGAGGGAGATGGAGAGGGAGAGGGGGAGAGACACTTTGGGAAGGATCTCCTTCTCTTACCCTTCGTAGAGGGTATCCATGCATTCTTTCTTTCCCTGTTGCCCGTGAACCCATACCCCATTTTCGCAAGATTATCCTTCAACCGCAAGCTTAATTATCTTCCCAATTGGCCCCTGCTAATCAAGGAAAATGTGTGAAAGTCTTGTGCAATTCGCATCTAGGGAGATGAAGATCAAGAATGGCCCCCAAGTGGAAAACATCACACGCGGATGGTAATCCCACAATGAAAGTCTCAATCAAGGACATCATTGCCCATCCAACTGCGGTACTGGTCGTAAGTAGCGTATTTCCAAATTGATGAATGCTTGCTTTGATTCCTGCATGAGATGCACTAGACCTATATTATGCCGCATGAGAATAGGACATTGAAAAGGATAAACTGCATCGCAAAAAGTATTCGAAGGATTGAATTCCCCAAATGCATGTATCAAGAGAAGTTAATTATATTTAGATACTATGCGATGAATTCATAAACAACATATAATGCTTCAAGCATTGTCAAATTCCCGTCTTCGCAATAGTAGGTGTGCTTTCATCACTTCGAAAGTATATGTTGCAACTTGCATGTCTGAAGGATTGCATAGCAAGCAACTTAGTCTAGAAGATAATAATTTCCAAAGCTCTAGACCTTTGCCCAAGCTCTTGTTAATAGCTCATGTTTGATAGATTGGGAATCTTGATGTTGTGCTTAGCTAATACAAACAACAATCATTAGGATTAAAACTATGATGCCTTGAGATCTGTCCAATAGCGACTATGTTTATCAATCCTATTCGTGGTTGGGGCTAGATGCAAACAACATCTCCAGGCCTCAAAAGGCAAGGAAAGAACTCAAGGGATTAGGAAATCCTAGGATCAAGTACATACCAATATTTCTAAACTTATTGGAAAAAAGGTCGAGTTGTCGATCAATGTAAGTGCTCAATAGAATTTACATTCTTGCATAGTTGTATGAGGCCTTGGTATGTATCATAGCCAAAGTGTTAAGTAAATTTTGAATAGAAGAAATTAGATCCCAAGGGGGAGAGCAAATGTATGATGGGAATGTTATCACAACTATTCTTACAATTTTTGGGAAAGAATACCATTGTTTTCATTGGTTGATCGAACAACACTGCAAATGCTTTTACAATCAACTGATTGTTGGATTGTGGTTTGGATGATTATTCCAAGTGCTTGTGATTGTTGGAAAATTCATAGTAGGGGTCTGTGATGACAAGTTGCCATGGGGATAAAGGAATGTCTTCTTGGAAAATGATATTAGAGCTGATTGCCTTGATTATGTTTGATTCTTAATTGGATTAATTAAGGAAATGATATTTTTACACAGGTCGATCAGCTCCAAGGTCACACCCCGTTCAACTCGAGAGGGCAGTGCTCGATTCACGGGCCGAAGGTTGAGTGGTGAAAAGGCCAACCATAGAAAGTGTGTCTCACTCCTAGGCTGCTTGGGGTCAGGTGGAGTTCTAGACACCCCTTGCTAGTCCAAAACGGAGTTTAAGTCTGCCGTGAGCCCAATGTTTGTGGCATTGGAGGATTCTATTCTAGATAAAGGATAGAAATTATGGTGCCATGTGATTTGGGCCGGGTACTTCTATTGGACAGAAGGGATACATAATTTCTCCTGTATGGGCATGAAACAAAGATTAACATGAAGATAAGTTAAGGAATTTTTTTGAACTTGTTTGTCAAAGGATTGCTTGCTCTGTATTCATGTCTGTGCCATAAATTAAGCGAATGAACCCTATTTCCTAAAAGGCTTAATTAATGAAGCTAATTTTAAATGTCACACATAAATGTGATAGGACCTAATTAGATAATTAAAGAATGCCTATTGAGGGAAGCGGGTGGGCAGAACCCTCGAGGTCTACAGGGTACTCCTAGAGAACTGGGAGGCTTCTCACAAGTTTTTACTGACGATCAACCCTTATCAATCGTTAGGTTAGAATCTCGATTCATGCCATTTTAGGGGACCGGAATGAGACTGTGCCATATGGGTAGAGAGGTTGAGCGGCGCATCCCTCTCATTTTCCATTCTCTTTGAACCAAGTGTGGCATGGGTCTACTTCGGCTTGGATATCTCTACGTAAAGTAGGATATTCAAGACCCACGCTAGAATGTTGTCAGGAGACCTTGACCCCTAGGAACCCAAATTTCAGGTTGATCCTAGTGGGTTCTGGCCGCGAACGTTTCATTGCGAGGAAGACTTGGAAAACCCTAGGCGACAAACCCCGGAACATTCCGTGGGAGTGCCAGGCAACAATGCTTAGATTCATTTCTTGATGGATCGGTAAAGCGTCCTTGGACAACCAAGGGCATGTTATAGAAACTCTAATGGAGCTCACAACCAAGAGATGATAGCATAAATATATAGAGAACTAATAGCACAATGCCATATATTAGGAAGAGGGGATGTTATAGGGGAGGGGGTTATTTATGGGATTGATAGGTTTTTTTTTACATTGCATCCCACCTACTCTCTTTATCTTAACCTTCCCCTCCTTTATGATCTTGCATGGTGGCTTTATTGCCAACATAGTAGGAGTAGGATTTTTGGCATGAAGCCATGATGATTGTCAAAATCAAGGCAAGTCAAATCATAAATTGATCAATTTAGGTGATGCTTTAATACAAGGAAAACATTTTTATAGAGGCTTTTAATCTTTTTTCTTAACAGAGGAAGTTCACACATGATGCAAGAAAGAGTGAATAACTACTAATGGCTACTTTTTCTTTGTGTGTGTGTGTGTGTCCCCAAAAGAATAAAGGCTAAAAGAATGAGGATACTAGATGCCTAGTGATCCCTACAATGAAAATATTTGTGCATCAATATTATGAATGTCAGTTATTAGCATTTAGCAAAACCTAACTACACCAGTACAATTGGTATACTAAGTCAAAAATAGAATGGTGGAGTTATTCCTAGTATCCCTATATTATCAATACTTAACAAAATCTTAGAAAAAGGTTAAGTCTATTTCCAAGAAGTTCATTTTGAGAGAGAAGCAATGGTAGGGCACAAGATAGAACCTATAAATTGCAAGAGGATTAAGGGAGAGAAACACATAAGAGAGTATAGTGGGTACAAAGAATGGTACCCTTATTCTTTGTTATTTGCTTTTACATATGATTCTACATTGTATACTTATATAAGCGATGCCCTCCAAACTATTGGGTATTTTCCTTTACCCCAAAAACCTCTCATTTTTGGGGCAATGTGTCTTTATAGGAGTATAAAAAGAAAGTAAATATGCCAACCAATGCCCATCAACGCTCTATAATGTGAAAGTCCTTAGAAGTTAAAATCCTACCAAGAAGATCTATAGGTTTATCATCCATATATACCTTAACCAAGCTCAACACACTTATCCTCAAGTACCTCCCTGATGAAGTGATTCTTCACCTTAATGTGTTTTTTCTTTGATGAAAGATTGGGTTCTGTGCCATTTGAATGGCACTCTAGCCCTATCATAATGTAATGTAGGCACCTCTCCTACAATACCAAGTTCTCCCACTAGATGGGTAAAGCCATATGCACAGGGGGTTCACTCATAGTAAATAAGACATGTCACTTGCATGCAAGGACTTCTAAAAAAACCCCTATTTATGAAGTTTGTAAGACTAATATATCCCCCTATTTAAGCTTATAAGATATGTACATGTATGACTTTTTATGTATCCCCTTTCTTAAATGTAAGTCTTCATAGAACATATACTAACTTTTTTTTAAAAGTTGGAATCATCCTTGATGGACCTAAAAACGGGCCGGCACTAGCTCATGCACTAGCCGGGCCTCGTCACTATGCACAAGACAACCCCTCGGCCTCGCGGCCAGGAGTGTCTATCAAAATCTCTGCCTTCCTAAACATTGCGTTTGTAGTATGTTGTAGTCCAACTGATCCTAACCCAATATTACTCCTCAGAGGGAGTCCCTTTCACATAGCCAAAAGGCTCGAATCACATACACATGGGGTTACTCCTACGGCTGAATGCCATCAACCCTCTGCGACTCTCCTACACCTTGGGGATTGGCCCCTCGATGCGTCGCTCAACATATAGACATTTCGCACAAAAGTCGCTCAAGGTACCAAATAAACGTGTCCAAGAATGTACCATTGCTTCCTCACTTCTCTTTCCCCTAGACCCCACGACTAGCCTACAACATGGGTACCTCACTGCCTCTCATCGTAGGTCAGGTTCTAATAAACCAATTGCAATGCATGTCCAGGAGCTGATCACTAATACTTTTAAATTCTTTTTCATGCTCCATGCATTTGGTGGATGCCTAGTGCTCAAACATTTAGCAAACAGTATCGTGCACAAGTGCAAAAACATTCTTTTAATGGTTTCCAACTACCGTTCGTGCTTCGTTGCATGGGCCTAGCACCGAGGTGATCCTCGTGCTACTAAGCTCTTAATTTTAATTATCATCTGTCCTAAATGCTATGCATAGAAATCAGCAACTTCCCCATCATTTCACACGGCATTTAGACATATTTCAACTCCTCTACGCTTCCCCGTTTAAATATTGCATCGTTGGATAGATTTATAGGGTATTTTGACATCATTTTATGTGTAGAAAGCGGAAAAAGACACACTAGAACAAGAAGGTGGGGTTGAACTGAGGCAAATCCTCATGCTTCAGTCCCCACAACCATTCACAAACATTGCTCTTATTTATCCTTATTTTTCGAAACCCAAAATGTATTTTTCCCCTATTTTTAAGGGTTTTTCCACCCTTTTCTTGTATTTTCCCTTATTTTCCTGCATTATTTAATTACTGAAAATTCAAAACAGGTTATGGGCTGTGGCCCTTAGTTCCTTCTTGCAGAAAAATGAAAGTTTAGTTGATGTTCCTATTTACTTTCCCACTTTTATGCCAAAAAACCATCATTTTCCCTTGATTTTTCATGTTTTTCGTATTTTAATGTATTATTTTGAACCACAAGATGCATATTTGTCTGATTCTCTAATTATGACCAGCAAGAACTCATGGAAAACAGCAACATGAACAATTTTTAGCCCACATGAACAACATTTCATCAATCAAAAGCTATAGAATCTCAAATTTCCTTTGAAAATTTTAAATTACCGTTTATTTGCGTGTTTTGGGTTTCATGTCCATGGCTACAAATTTGAAAATCAGCAGCACTTCATGTCCGGCACAATCACCAATCACCATTTCCAGCCCGTGGAGAAGCGCAAAAATCGGGCGCAGTATGGCGCCTTCTTCTCCACGTTTTTTTTCCTCCTAAGTGCATGAAACTTTCATGCTACATTAAAAATTGGGCTCCCAAGGGTCACTTGCCCATTTGACCAAATTTTGTACACCCCTTCGCATCTTGACCGGTTTCTTGGTCATTTCCCCGTCCGGACTCGGAATCGAGCTCTGAAAAATCCTGGGCGTCCGGCTTAGCATCCCGCATTGGCCAGTAGCTCGTGTCAACCCGCACGACTGTCTGAAAAATTATGAAAAATCAACAAGTGTCGCTCGGGCGCCTTTAAAGCACTTTGACGCTTAAAATCGTCCTAGATCGAGCCGCCGCCTTTGACGGTGAATATTTTTCCCTTGATATTCATAATTTTTAGCTATTTTTAAGCACTTCCCGTCACCTAAATTCCACTCTCATTGGCGACCACGGGATAGGGCGACTTAGCCCGTCGAATCCACGAACATATCTGCACATAAACAACCAAAGAAGCATCAAACTGATACAAAACAGATAGATAATAAAACTCAGCACAATGCTCCCCCTACCCCTGGACGGAACCAAGGCATGACATCCACAAGGAGTAGGCCTAGCATCATCTAATAAAAGATCCGAAATGAGTCAGTAACCAGCTGCTCCAACACAACCAAACTAAAAAAAACCTATCAAAGAGGTTGCCCGAAGTGGTAGTCTGCACTACTTACCAACTAAAGACAACACAACTAGGAGCTCCTGCAAGGCGAGGACTCCTATAGCCTGATCAAGAAGTATTTTCTTTCAGGACATGGCTTCTTTTAGGATTTTTATTTTATTGACATACTTGGGCATGTAAAAAGGAGGGAGCTGAGCGTAGTGACCCAAGGAGAACAGGGCATCGGCCTCAGGACCTATCTCGGCACCCAAGAACCTGCCAAGCGCTCCCAAGGCGACACTTAATCCTTTTCTAATGCTCACTTTTATTTTCGCTCCAACCGTCCTTGTTTTGTCAAATTTTTTTCCAGCAAGAAGCCACCCCTAGGAAGACAAGGTATCAGCCCCGGGTCTGACTCGTCCTCAGGAACCTACTAGGCCTTCGCAAGGCAATGATCAACTGCTTATATATTTTCATTTCTTTTCTTTTCATTTCTTTTCTTTGAGAGGGGTTAGAACCCCTTTTTACACACCTTCGTATTTATATTCATCTTTTAGGATATTCAGGATTGCTTGGCATCATTATGATTATCTTCTGGCAGGCTTCTCTAACTGCCTCACTACTAACAAGAACTCCTAGAACGGCTGCCTAGCAGGCTAGCAGAACAGGGCCACTAGGACGTCCTTCCATAACAAGTTTTTCGATGCCTGACAATGTCTTTGCAGGAGGCAATGACTACTCCGACCTCCCTCAAATATACGAAGCTTAAACCTGGGACTTCATACCTTGGTTGCCGGTCCCCAACAAAATGTGTCCCCTTGACAAGTACAAGTACACATATAACAGGAAAGAAAGGTACTCGTAAAGGAGAGGTATCACCTGGATTGGCCACAAGAAGCTTCTATCGATGCCGCGACAAATGCTCCCTCCAAGCTTGCCTTCAAACCTGTCTAGCACAGCACTTAAAACAAAAACCCAATTAAAGGCACCTGCACTAGACAGGCAAATGGCCCTCTTGGCCTAATGAAACCAGACATGACTTTGCTACAAAACTGAATCAGCCCTCTTGGCCAAATGATATCAGACAATACTACGCATAACATCCTCCTGGAAACAACCATGATAGACATCAAAGCATACCATTCCCAGGGGAACAGGGCTTGTAGCCCTAAACTAGGTGCATTAAATTATGACCTATCCCTCCTGCGTATATCGCAAGAGGTGTTCGCATCACATGTCGTCGAATCAGTCTATGGGTCCAAGATAATAAAGGCAGATGAGTCTCGCTTACCCTCTGCATCACCCAAATCAACCATCGTCTGCCAAAGAGAGCATGTTTAGAAAGCATACCCCACAAACGACCGGGTCCTGTCTCACCATCAATAGATATATCGGGACAAGGGCCACAATTAAAGAAGAGGTCTTCTTCATACGCAAAATTAGCCAAAGAATCGGGAAACTGATTCCAATTCCGTGGAATCAGCTGGAAAGACACTCTATCAAATTCGTCTAGTAGGGCTATGGCAGTATGATGGTACATACAAAGGATGGGGTTTCGTACCATGTATGTCCCATTGAGTTGATTTAAAACCAACTGAAAGTCCCCTTTCACCAATAACTGGCGGATACCACCCTTCTTTGCAATATTCAAACCCATTATCAGGGCTTTGTATTCTGCCATATTATTGGTAAAATGCACCCCGAGATAAGCAGCTAACTTCATGACAATGCGTCGTCGGGGGTCTCGGATGACAACTCCTACACTTCCTTTTTTGGATGCACCCCTGGACGCCCCATCAAAGTACAAGGTGTACGTCCATAAAGGGTTTACATATCCCGCCATCCTGAACTCTACTCGTAATTATGGTAATCAAAATTCAGCATATTTAATGGGTGGACTGTAGGCTCCATCCCTCCATCATCATTGAATTCAACAGGGATGCTCGTCAAAATTTGTAGGCAGTGATGGCAGAAGACCTTGATCTCCCAAATAAATGTCCCACCTTCTTGCTCAATCACCTTGTATCCTTTGCTCCACCAAATGAGCTTCCCCTGATGATACCGCTGTTCTAAATATGGGTGTTCTAAATAAGGGATCAGACGACCCATCAACCTCTATCACGATTTCCTTGCAGATGTTTGATCGATCTCGCCTAGACCTACAAGGCAGTCATAGCATTAGTGCAATTAGAAATAATAAGGTTTAATCTTATTAAGATTAACCTTATTTTTAAATTCTACCCCCTCAAGGTCAGCTAACAAAACTGTGGATTTATTCTTTCCTATCCTAACGATCCTATAGGGCCCATCCCATTTGGGCTCTAGCTTGCCTGGGAATAATTCACGTCGTGCGTCATAATATAGAACAAGTTGTCCTTTCTTGAAGGTGTATTTCTTGACTTTGATGTCGTGCAGCTGCTTCATTCGGCGCTTCGCCACTTCTTGGTGCAATAAGCTCTGCAACTTAAGCTCATCTAAATGTGCCAGTGTCGTCAAGCACTCAAAAAGTGCGTCTTCATCACTTAAAGAATGATTGATGGCAAACCGAATAGTCGGCAGCTCAATTTCTAAAGGCAAGACACACTCCTCCCCATATACTAACTTGAACAGGGTATGGCCAGTGGCTCGTTTGAAGGTCATATTATAAGCCCACACTGCCACGTATAACTTTTTATCCCAATCCCGTTTCTTTTCCGACACAATTTTGGACAGGATGCCCACAAGTTGCTTGTTGGTGCTTTCAACTTGCCCATTGGCTTGCGGGTTATAGGGGGTTGTCTTGTTATACTTGATTTGCCACAGCTCTGTCAAACCTTTAATCACCTTATTCAGGAAATGGGTTCCGCGGTCCGACACGAATTCTTTCAGCGGACCAAACCGGCATATTATCTGCTCTAAAAGGAAACTAGCAGTTTCTTTAGCATCATCTTTCCTTGTTGCACGTGCTTCTGACCACTTTGTGAAGTAGTCAGTTGCTGCAATGATGTACCTCTTTTGTGTAGTCGACAACGGAGTAATAGGACCCACAAAGTCTATTCCCCACTTCTCAAATGGAAGTATCGCCATAATAGGGGTGAGTGGTCGTTTCCTATTCTCTCGACTATCATGTCGTTGACAAATATCGCATCTCTTAACATACGCAAACGCATCCTGGAAGATGGCAGGCCACCAATAACCTGCTCTTAAAGCCTTTTGTGCTGTAAGCCGTCCTGCAAAATGGCCGCCACAAGCAGAATCATGGCATTCTTCCAAAATAAATGGCACCTCGTCAGGCATCACACACCGGCGATAGATATCATCAACCCCTTGCCGATATAATGTACCTGCGATCAAAGCAAACTTTAACGCTTGCTGCTTAATTTTCCTTCTCTCAGCTTTAGATAATTCGGATCCCGCCTCTCCTGTTGATAAATAATGCGTTATTGTAGCGTACCAGGAGGGAATAGATGCCGTATCTATTTTAAATAACAACTCCATGTCACTACCTTCAGCCACAGATTCTTTCAGCTCCCCAAAGTCCACAAGGCATTCCACAATGCCTTGCAACCTTGGTGGCTTACTCCTGATTTCATAATCAAATTCCTGCAAAGTGATCAATCACTTTGCTAGACGATCAGGCGGTTGTAGCTTATTCATCAATAATCGAAGTCCCTCCACCTTCGTATAAAGCACGACTTTCTCATAGAGATATAATGCCTGAATTTCTTGGTCCCAAAGACCATCGCTAGACACAATTTCTCCATGTAACTATAATTGATTTCGGATACCCCTAGCTTCCGACTAGCAAAAGCAATCGGGTGGTACCACTTCTCTTCCCAAATTTGGGCTAAACAGCAGATACTATACATGGTGGCTGCCGAAAATATATAGAACACCTCACCTCTTTTAGGTGCTTTTAAAACGGGTGCTCTTGCTAGCTCTTGTTTCACATCCTCAAATGCTACCTTACAAGGGTCACCCCATACAAACGAACAGCTAAAGGATAATAAATTTGTAAGCGGCAACGTTCTTTCTGCTAAGGCATTGATGAATCTACGGTAGTAACCAACCGAAGACAGAAAGCTATGAACTTCCTTCGGAGTGCATGGTGGACCCATGGCAACTATAACTTTAACCTTCTCGGGGTCTGTCGCAATTTCTACCGAACTGACCACATGACCCAGCAACAGCCCATAAGGCACTCCAAAAACACACTTCCGTGGGTTTAGGGCGATGCAAAATTGTCTACAGCGCTCGAAGCATTTTCTTAAAATGATCAACTGCCTTCCTCTCACGGTGGCGGCCCCTAAGTCATCAATAAACACCTTCAACTCCTCAGGGGATATGTCACCGAATGTCTTATCTGCTGTTCGTTGCCACGAACCAGGCGCATTACATAAACCAAAGGCCATCACATGGTACGCAAAAGTACCAAATACAGTGATAAAAGTTGTTTTCAACTTATCCTCTTCTGCAATTGCCATTTGGTTGTATCCTGCAAAGCAATCCATAAACGAATATATCTCCCTACCCGCTAATTGATCCAAAATCTGGTCAATAAATGGCAACGGGTAGTAGTCCTTAACTGTCTGCTTATTCAGCTCCCTAAAGTCTACACATAAACGGATTTGATTATTCTTCTTCTTTCTAATCACAACTGGTGAACACCATTCTATGTGTTGCACATGAAAAATCAAACCCGCTTTTCGAAGCTTCTGTAACTCTTCAAACAGGCCGTCCCTCAATTCGAAAGGCATACGCCTTACTTTCTGTCGTACAGGACGACTGCCCTCTTTCAACGGAATTGTATGAACATCAAGACTAGGAGGGATGCCTCTCAACTCATCATAACTCCAGGCAAAGATATCACGGAATTCCTGGATCAAGGCCACATAGTCCCCCCTTTCTGCTGAGCTGAGCATAGAACCTAATTTGATTGGCCGCGAATCACCAAGCATACCAAGGTCTAGCTCGATAACATCTGCATCTCTTATACGATCTTGGCCCTCTATCGGCTCGTTCAAAGTGATCTGATAGATGTCTTCCATGGTGGATCCCTCTTTAGACTCATCACTCGATGATGTCTCACTGGCAGATAAATCTTCTAGTGTCTCCAATTCTGTAGAAGATAGAGGAGCTCTCTCACTCTGCGGGGACTCAGGATAAGCATCAACCACCACACGCTGGGCACCTCTGCCGAATATTAGCCGACCGGCAGGTATATCTACTTGGCAGTCCGCTTGCAAGATCCAAGGTCGTCCGAGTAATACTTGGTAGCTTGGACGGCCTGCAAAATGAATCACTCTAAAGTCCAACAAGCATTCTACATTTGCAACAGTGACATGGACCTTAGTAATGCAACCTTCTGGCTGTCTCAAACTATCATCTGCCATTCTGAGAATTGTGGAGGTATCTTTCTGAATCACAAGACCCAACCTTTCCATCAGTTCAGAACTCATAATGTTGACCGATGATCCCGTGTCGACAATGGCATAATCTACTAATATCCCATCGACATAGGCCGCAACCCTTGGGCAATGCTTCTCAGCATGCTCGAACCAGTCATTACCAACTCGCGCAATACCCAAAGGTTCTACGATATACCCGGTACGTAGGATCTTTCTAAATTCCTTGCGTACCCCTGGGGAAAGCTTAATAAGTTGTAAAAGATTCACATCCGGCTTGACTTCGCAAAGAGAGCTCGCCAAATCGAATTCATGATAGTTCGATAGTGCTCGCTTTTCACGCCAAACCATCCGCTCTTTAGGTCGCTGAATCGGCTTTATTGCCTCTTTCTTAACTTTCACCTTCTTCTTTGGTGGTTCCTTATTAGCTTTACTCTCTACGGGCTTCAAAGGTCCCCCTTCCATGGAAGGATCCAAAACTTGCGTTCCTTTATCGCCTTGTTTAGGGTTTCTGTCGACAGGCTTATCCTTGTCGGCCCCTCTACCCTTTTGACCTCTTGTAAGTACAGCTCGCAAATTAGAGGTTTCAGCATCGTTAACGCGTACAGCCTCAATCAAACTACCCCACTACCACTTGGTAGCTCCTCCACTGTAGTCTTTGGTCGTTGAAGTATTTGTTTAGGCCCATCCTCTTGCTAGGAATCATTTCCTTGGGCACGATGATTAACATGCCCTAGTTGCCGACTTCCTCGCTGGAGGGAACTGATCTTACTCCAGCAAGTAGCTGCTAAATGGCCGGATTTTCCACAAATGTCGCACTTAACATTTGGGCAATTTCTTGGATAGTGCTGCCCTCCACACCATTTGCAACTAAACCTCGAAGGTGCACCCTCATCTGGATATCTACTTCCTATCAAATTTTGTTGTTTTTTAAGGAAGTTGACATCAACGGCTATTTGTCGATACTGCTCCGTAATCATGTCGGTATAATGCTTCATCATGTCCTTAACCTCACCAAGAACATTGGAAGAACTCGACTCATAGCCTTGGTCATTACCCTGTCGTTCCATCGGCCTAACAATTCGATTAGGCATTGGTTGTTGAGCCACAGGCATGGTGTTAGAATTGACCGCCTGGCCTCCACCATTTGGAGCCATTTGACTGCCCGTAGGCATCGATATGCTAAGGGGAGCTGGTAATAAAGGCACATTCTGCATCATGTTCCCTCTCCCATTAGGGTTAGCCATCGTTATCCCTTGACCACTACTGCCATTGGCCATTGCCATATTGTTTCCCAATACTAAACCCATATTCGAATTGCCTCGAGAAGCATAGGCTGCTTGTAGTCGGGATTCCACCTCTTGTGCTCGTGTAATGGCAGTATCTATATCCCCCAAGGGGACACTGCTCAACTGCAATTGGATATTAAAGTCCAAACCATGAAGGAAATATTGCAATTGGGCAGCTGCAGGGATAGGAATAGAGGTGTCCAACTTGCGGAAAACCTCTTTTATTTTCTTCGCATAAGCACGAATATCCTCGTGTGGTTCTTGGCGGGTCACGTTGAGTACACGCAACCAATATTGCCCACCCCTTTTGGGGGCAAACTCCCTTCGAAAAGCTCCATAAAATGCATCAATATTCAATATGGTTCCGGCTTCTAAACCATGATACCATATAGTGGCTCTTCCTTTGAGAGTCATATTGAAGAACATCATTAAATGTCCTTCTTCTTGAATGCGACAGTTGAACATCAGCTTTTGAAACTCCTTAATGTGGAGTTCTGCATCTTCCTCAACTAGCCCATTAAAAATGGGTAGCGGGTAACCTAGAGCCGGTAAATCTGTCGTTCCTGCTGGAATTGCAATAGGCTGCGCCATGACGAGGATTGGATTTGCACTAGGAATAGGGGACGGTGGGGTTACACCTCCCGTACTTGATGTAGACTGGCTTATGGCAGAAAGGGGAGCACTAGAGCTTCCACCTTCTCCTAACTTACTGCTTGTGGCTCCAAGACCACTAGATCCACTCCCTCATAAGGGTTCAGCACCGCTACGCTTAGGGGAATATCTCTTAAAAATTTCAGCACGTCGCCTAGCTCTTTCGTCTCTTTCTTGCTTTTGGATTTCTGCTAGACAATGCTTATCAATAAATAACGGATCAATCTCAGTATCCTTTGGCATAAACTGCTAGTTGGTCCCTAAACAACCAGGATTCGAGAACCGCCACTTTTAAGCGGTTCCCGGCAGACGCACCACTGATGGACCTAAAAACAGGCCGGCATTGGCTCATGCACTAGCCAGGCCTCGTCACTACGCACAAGACAACCCCTCGGCCTCGCGGCCAGGAGCGTCTATCAAAATCTCTGCCTTCCTAAACATTGCGTTTGTAATACGTTGTAGTCCAACTGATCCTAACCCAATATTACTCCTCAAAGGGAGTCCCTTTCACATAGCCAAAAGGCTCAAATCACATACACATGGGGTTCCTCCTACGGCTGAATGCCGTCAACCCTCTGCGACTCTCCTACACCTTGGGGATTGGCCCCTCGATGCGTCGCTCAACATATAGACATTTCGCACAAAATTTGCTCAAGGTACCAAATAAACGTGTCCAAGAATGTATCATTGCTTCCTCACTTCTCTTTCCCCTAGACCTCACAACTAGCCTACAACATGGGTACCTCACTGCCTCTCATCGTAGGTCAGGTTCCAATAAACCAATTGCAATGCATGTCCAGGAGCTGATCACTGATACTTTTAAATTCTTTTTCATGCTCCATGCATTTGGTGGATGCCTAGTGCTCAAAAATTTAGCAAACAGTATTGTGCACAAGTGCAAAAACATTCTTTCAATGGTTTCCAACTACCGTTCGTGCTTCGTTGCATGGGCCTAGCACCGAGGTGATCCTCGTGCTACTAAGCTCTTAATTTTAATTATCATCCGTCCTAAATGCTATGCATAGAAATCAGCAACTTCCCCATCATTTCACACGGCATTTAGACATATTTCAACTCCTCTACGCTTCCCCGTTTAAATATTGCATCGTTGGATAGATTTATAGGGTATTTTGACATCATTTTATGTGTAGAAAGCGGAAAAAGACACACTAGAACAAGAAGGTGGGGTTGAACTGAGGCAAATCCTCATGCTTCAGTCCCCACAACCATTCACAAACATTGCTCTTATTTATCCTTATTTTTCGAAACCCAAAATGTATTTTTCCCCTATTTTTTAGGGTTTTTTCACCCTTTTCTTGTATTTTCCCTTATTTTCTTGCATTATTTAATTACTGAAAATTCAAAACAGGTTATGGGCTGTGGCCCTTAGTTCCTTCTTGTAGAAAAATGAAAGTTTAGTTGATGTTCCTATTTACTTTCCCACTTTTATGCCAAAAAACCATCATTTTCCCTTGATTTTTCATGTTTTTCGTGTTTTAATGTATTATTTTGAACCACAAGATGCATATTTGTCTGATTCTCTGATTATGACCAGCAAGAACTCATGGAAAACAGCAACATGAACAATTTTTAGCCCACATGAACAACATTTCATCAATCAAAAGCTATAGAATCTCAAATTTCCTTTGAAAATTTTAAATTACCGCTTATTTGCATGTTTCGGGTTTCATGTCCATGGCTGCAAATTTGGAAATCAGCAGCACTTCATGTCCGGCACAATCACCAATCACCATTTCCAGCCCGTGGAGCAATCTGATCCATGCCGGACAAGCCTCCATCATTCTTTCTTCTTCCTCCTTCTTCCCACATGAACTTGCCTTTAGAAGAGAGAGAGGGAGGAGAGAGAAAGACTGAAATCAGAGATCTTCAAAGAGAGCATCATTGCGCGAGCGAAGGGCAGCGATAGAGTCAGGGTTCAGAGGGGAATCAATGCCCAATGTCAATTGGGGGGGTTGCTCACAGGCAGGAGATGGCTCCTCCATGATTGAAGCGCAAAAATCGGGCGCAGTATGGCACCTTCTTCTCCACGTTTTTTTTTCCTCATAAGCATGAAACTTTCATGCTACATTAAAAATTGGGCTCCCAAGGGTCACTTGCCCATTTGACCAAATTTTGTCCACCCCTTCGCATCTTGACCGGTTTCTTGGCCACTTCCCCGCGTCCGGACTCGGAATCGAGCTCTGAAAAATCCTGGGCATCCGGCTTAGCATCCCGCATTGGCCAGTAGCTCGTATCAACCCGCACGACTGTCTGAAAAATTATGAAAAATCAACAAGTGTCGCTCGGGCGCCTTTAAAGCACTTTGACGCTTAAAATCGTCCTAGATCGAGCCGCCGCCTTTGACGGTGAATATTTTTCCCTTGATATTCATAATTTTTAGCTATTTTTAAGCACTTCTCGTCGCCTAAATTCCACTCTCAATCCTAAGCAATCAAAAGTATCAAAATGGTCATATCACAAAGTGATTTATGTAGTGGCACTTGGATACCATCGAAGTATGTGTTGCAATGTCTTTGAGTGCTTGTGTCTCTTTACCACATGAGGAGAGAGAGTAGGGGAATAGAACCCCTTTATACTTAAAGTGACTACACCAAGCGGACACCAAGCTCTCTTTGGAAGAAGGGGAGTTGAATCTCTCTACCAAAACCATGGGAAAGTGCCAACTCCCTCGTCTCACACTATGATTAATTCAATAACCCTACTATGTGAGGGTTTTCAAGTGTAAGGTGCCTGCCCATTCGCTGTCTAGGCATGCTTTTAGTGGTCTATCGAGAAACGAATCTAAGCATCATTGCTCGGCACTCCCATGGAATATTCTAGGTTTTGTCGCCTAGGGTTTCCCAAATCCACCTCACAATGGAACGTTTACGACCGAACCCACTAGGATTGACTTGAAATTTGGGCTCCTAGTGGCCAAGGTCTCCTAACATCATTCTAGCATTGGATCTTGGACATCCTACTTTACGTAGAAATATCCAAGCCAAAGCAGACCCATGCCGCACTTGGTTCAAAGAGAATGAGAAATGAGAGGGATGCACTGCTCAACCTCTCTGCCCATAGGGCATAGTCCCATTCGGGTCCCCTAAAACGGCATGAATCGGATTCTAACCTAACAATACCTAAAGGTCGAACAATGGTAAAAATCTTGTGAGAAGCCTCCCAGTTCTCTGGGACCACCCTGCCGTAGAATGGACCCATCGGGGGTTCTACCCACTCGCTTCCCTCAATAGCTTTAGTTTTCTAATTAGGTCCTACCACGTTTATGTGTCACACTTAAAGTCGGCTTCATTAATTAAGACTTTTAGGGAATAGGGTTCGTTCGCATAACTTATAGCACAGACATGAAAACAGAGCAAGCAATCTATTGACCAACAAGTTCAAACAAGTTCCTTAACTTATCTTCAAGTTAATCTTTGTCTCCCGCCCATACAGGAGAAATTATGTATCCCTTCTGTCCAACGGAAAGTATCCCTTCTACCCTGCGGAAGTAATTGGTCCAATTCTCATGGCACCACAAATTCTCATGCCCAGACATTGGGGGGGCCACGGAGGTCTTCAACTCCATTCTAGACCTAGCAAGGGGTGTCTAGAGCTCCAACTGACCCGCAAGCTGTCTAGGAGCAAAACATCATTCCTGTGGTTGGCCTTTTCACCACTCAACCTTCGGCCCATTAATCGAGTAGTGCCCTCTTTGGGTTAATCCGCGGTGCAATCATGAAGGTGATCCACCCGTGCAAAATATCCTTCCTTAATTAAATCCTTTAAGAATCAAGCACAAATAAGGCATTCAACCCTAATATCATTTTCTAGGAAAACATTCCTTTATCTCCATGGCAACTTGTCATCACAGACCCTTGCCATGCATTTACCATAAATCACAAGCACTTAGAACAATCATCCAAACAACAACTAACAACCAGTTGAATGTAAAAGCATTTACGATGTTGTTAGATCAACCAACAAAACCAATTGCATTCTTTCCAAACAATGCAAGAATAGACAATATAACATTTCCATCGTATATTTTCTCTCCCCGTTGGAATATAATAGCAATACTATGCAAAAATGTTTCTTAACACTTCCTTCCTTCGGCTAGGGCATATGTTAAGGGTTCAAACGCTATTCATGATGTAAGTTCTATAGGTCACTTACCTTGATTGATAACCCAACACTGAATTTGGATTGGTAAAAGTCATCGTTATCCAACGGATCTCAAGACATCTTAGTTTTAACCCTTATAATTAATTTCTTGTACTAGCTCTTAGTCAAGTCATGAGACAAATAAAAAATTATCCTCATATATCAAAATATGTTATAGGTATAACGTGTAAATACTTGATAAGATAAGTGTGAGATTATCTCAAGTAATTAGTCTCCAACAGGCCTTGCCTTGAGCTAGAATCTAGTTCTTCTTAATATTTGGGCTCTTAGGCTAAGTACTTTTGAAGTATCTAAACTAGTACTTTCTATTCATGATTCTTAATGTCATATTCTTTTAGCAATTATGCTATTTATAACCCTTGACTATGCTTTAACCTAGCACTTGTATGCACGATCTTTTAATGTCATTCTTTTAATGGCTATATCCTTCATAACCCTTGACTAATTCTTCATTGTAATTGCTCTATCAACGAATAAGCCATATGCAACTAGGTGCAATTAACTTTCCTTGATATATGCACTTTGCAAGCTCCATCTTACGAATATGTGAGATGAAATTATCTATACTTGTGCATCATAGTATGGGCCTAACGTATCTCATAAGAGAATAAAAACAACCATCTATCAATTTGGAAATACATTACTTACGACTGGTACCGCAATTTGGATTGATGGTGATGCCTTTGCCCAAAGCTTCATTTCTGGTTGTGGGATTGCCATCCGCATGCAACATTCTTTGCTTGGAGGCCATCGTCCACAAGTAGATTCAAGAGATTAAGAAGGCAGAATAGATTCGAGATGGGAGAGTGTAAGAGAAGATGGGTAAGTTGAAGATCAAAATAGAGGGAATTGAGTTAACTCTCTTCCTTGCAGCCTCTTGGAGTGACTCTTCTCTCTCTCTCTCTCTCTCTCTCTCTCTCTCTCTCTCTCTCTCTCTCTCTCTCTCTCTCTCTCTCTCTCTCTCTCTCTCTCTCTCTCTCTCTCTCTCAAGCTCTCTCTCACAATCTCTTGGAGGGGTATCCTTCTCTCTAGCTCTCTCTCGCAGCCTCTCGAGGTCTCCTTATGCTTCTTGTGCCTCCCCATGCCTCATATTTATAGTAGATTAGAGAAGAGGGCTTGTGGCTGAGAAGTGGAGCTCTTTGTGGAGGGGGGTCTTGGAAAGATCAATGATCTGATGCTCACATAATAAATCTGATGGTTCCATTGGCTCCGAAAGGGGGTAAAATACCAAGACACTTGGTTAGAAAGCTCTTAGTTTACTCCTTCTTTTCTGTATACAAAGTGCCCTTTCTATCTGTGGACTGCGATTGCGGCGCGCGCGATTTCGCAAATCCCTCTCTTTATTTTTTTCTTTTGATAAAACCTCCAAAACTAACTAAAACATCACTTGTCATTTTTTTAAAATGACATCCAGTTCTAAAAATCTCCATATCTTTTTAGGATAATATCTAAAATATCTAAAATATACTAGTTTTGCCCAAAATGTAATATTTTTGGGCCATCCAAACTATACACATCAATATTAGTGATTAATATAGCTCATAATCCTCGTTCACGTTGTAACTTATGTGAAGGGTGGCTACGATCCTTGTCAATCCAAGAAAAATATCGAATTTATGACCTTCGATTTTTCTAAGTAAAATATTTTTAATTAAATCAAAATCCTTAATGATTAACGTTAGTTAGTTTTTTTTAAAAAAATAGTTAATCTTTAGTTAGTAATCTTACTAACTTATTAATTGACTAACTAACTTTCAAACTAACCAACTAACTTTTATTGTCTGGAAATATTACATCAATGTCTCTTGTATGCCATGGAGAAACTAATCTATAGAGAGAGGTGATCAAATGCATTTCCCTCCTTCTTTTTTTCCTCTATCCCCTCCTTAAATTTAAGTTCAATATAGGAAATTAAGAGGGGTCTATCTCTAATGTATACGCTTAAGTGTCCCCTTCCCAAAACCCCCCTCCCTTACACTCACGTTATACCATACAACATCTATAGTGAACCACCCGGGGCCATATGGCTTCCTTGCATGACTCAATGGCTACAATATACTTGGCCTTAGTGGTAGATAAAGTTATATATATCTATAATAAAAAGTTTCAAGAGATTATACCACTTGTGATGGTAAAGACAAACCCTGTAGTAGACCTTGGAGAGTCTACATTCCTTGCACATATTGAAGAATAGATGCATCCTTTATTCCAAATTGTTGAGATGTTGAGCTCTACATGAGTTGGCATCCACTACGCATCTTGGTGATGGGGTAAGATATTACTCACTTGTATATTAGGTGACCGCTATGAGGATACACTAGTGATTCTATAGCTAGACTACACTCATGTAGTCCACCCTTGGTCATGGCACATTTATTGTGCCACCTCTTCTTTCCTTAATGGGTCCACACTTAGTGACCGTGTGTACATACGTTGGGATACCTTCATATTAGTATTTTACATGTTGTAGAGTTAGTTCTTTGTATGGAAGAAGAAGAAAAAAGAAGAAGAAAATCTTAGCCCCATCTCTTTGTGTTCTCAAGTCTCCATTGCTTTTTTCTGTGTACACTTGGGTTCTTTACCATTCTCATCTCTTGTCTATTTTCGTGGTATCAAAGCCATCCCATGGTTGCATGGAGCTTGATTAAAGGCTAAGGAGAAGGCATTAGAGTACTAATGCCATGAAACAAAGCAAGCAAACAATGAGTAAGAAGCTTTTCCACCTTGTTCGATTTGCCTTGGGTTATAGCCACCACAGGAGACTCTTGAGGTTGGCAGCGCTACAATCTCCAATTACAGTGAAACTTGGTGAGTAGAAAGAATAGTATATATCATATAGCCATGCCCTTTAGGGCTGATCTGCTATGATTTTTGGAATCTGAGGATATTTTGACCTCCATTGTGGACCTGGAAGTGGTCCCGATAATAATTTTTTAATATACTACAATTTCGCATGTGTTGACCATTTACATGTGCATAGGTTATAGGTTTTGAATTTGTAAGGTTTCAAGTGTTTGTTGGATTGTAACGCTCAAAATGTATTCATTTTGAGATAAATAAATATCCTTTTGTCTCTATTTCTCCACATAATATGTATGCCACAGCATTCTCTAAGTCTTTCATGCCAAAGGTTTCGTGCAACTTTTCTTGACTTCCTAGCAATAAGCCTATCATCCACATAGATAATATAAATCTCCTTCCTCCTCCTCCTCCTCCTCCCACCTAACTACCCTGACAGGTTAGGCCCATTAACCTTAGTTTAGTTCAATTAACCTTAGTTTAGTTATATTAACGTTAGTTTAGTTAAATTCACTTTAGTTTAGTTAACTTAACCTTAGTTTAGTTAAATTAACCTTAATCTAGTTAAATTAACCTTACTCGAGTTACATTAACCCTAATCTAGTTAACCCTAACCTAACTAGACTTAGGTTAACCCTAACCCTCACCTAACTAGACTTAGGTTAACTACTAACCTAACTTTAGTTAGTTAACTAACCTCATTCACGTTAGTCCCCACCCTTCTAACTCTCCCTAGGTTAGTTAGCCTAACCTAGGTTAGTTAGAATTGCCTTAGCCTACCCTAACTAACCTAGACTCACCCAAACTAAACTAACCTGACTTGATTTAGCCTACCCTAACTAACCTATATCAACCCATACTAACCTAGTCTCCCTTGACTAACCTAACTTGACTTAGTCTGACTTACCTGACTTACCCAGCCTAACAAGACTTAGTTGACTTGATTTGACCCTACTTACCAAACTAACCTGATTCCATGCTTTAATTGATTTAGTTAATTTATAAATTCATTTCAACTCAGAAAATTTTATAAAAATTCCCCTATATTTTTGTAAATTTTTGGAATATTTCTCAGGTGAAAATTTCCACCAAAATTATAGAAAATTAAATATTTGACAATTTCTTCAAAATTAACTTAAAAATGTGGAAAATTCATTTAAAATTAGTAAAAAAATTCTAAAAAATTCTAGAAAATTCCACCCACCCCTTACCTTTTTCCACTAATTTTTCACTTTAAAATATTTTCATACAAGGCACCAATATTCTTTGAAAAACAAAATAGAATAAATATACAAATAAAAATCTTATTTTCATAACATACATTGTGGATATTTTCTAAATAGCTGCAATTTTTTTCTCCTTCATCACATATCCATATGTAATTATTATTCATTTTAAAAAATAAAAACCAACCATATACAATTTATTCAAAAACAACCAAAAACAAAAACAAAAAACACACATAAACTAAACCAACACACATAATAAAATAAATTAATCAAACCACACTATAAAACCAAAAAAAATACACCTCAAATATAACCCCCACACACTCCAAATTTTTTTATTTTAAAAAACATAATTAAAAATTTAAAAATATAAATTCAAATACATTAAACATTATCAAACCCACTAAGGTGTTGTTTTTGTTGTTCAGTCAGTCAATGGTCTTTGATTTTGTTTGGCTGGATTCATTGCTTTAGGGGGACTCTTCCGTGTGCCTTCCGGCCATTGCATGCACACCCCTATCAGGTATTTATTTTGTGCACTTTATTTATTTTCATTCCCCCTTAATCACAATTAATTGTTCAAATGAACTATCTATTCACCCACATTTTCCACGCGCATTCGCGCTAAACACACAACTTCATAATTTAAAAATTAGCCAACCGTTCACTTTGCACGCGCTACGTGAGCTTAAGAGGCACTTTAATTTGTAATAAAAATGAACCAGCCGTCACACGAGCACGCACTGGCAAAAAAGCGCTCCACATCACTATTAATTTTTAATTAAGGAATTTGCATTTAGAGGCCCAGTCTGGGAATCGTAGTCCGGGTTGCAATAACACACCGTTTCAACATAATAATTTGTAATTAAAATTTTAAGAAAGAACCACCGTTTTCTTATTAAGGTTTATAACCTAATAAAATGTCACCCATCGTTAATAATTTTTTAAAATGAACCCTTCATTAAACTAATTCCCCCTCACGTCACTTCTTTTCCCCCCCTTTTTAATAAACACGCTTCGTGAGATATGTGCATAAAAGTTTTTTAGTTGACATTGATGGTCCAGGTTATGGTCAAGTCTTGATGTACATATTTCTAGTAGTCTGATTTGTCCATGTGTTACGATTACGGGCGCGGTGTGTAGTTCTTTCTTTATTGCCTGATACGGGGATTTGAGTGCTTGAAAGTTACATCGCATGAAGCTTTCGGTCGCATATGTGTAGAGGTCATGCCGAAATTTTTCTAGGCAGTGTATTGTCTGGGGTGGTAACTAGGTTAGTTACGTCTATGTCTATATGAGTGTCCTTTTTTTGATTGATTTCTTTTTTATAGCCCTTTGGTTGTTTTGCAGGCATTCTTTGTGACTGTCTGTTTTGTGGTGTGTGTATTTACCATCTGAATGGAACCTCACGCTCCTCCCCCTATCCAGTATGTTCCACTGGTCAGTAGGGATTACTCTTCCCTACTCACTTTTAAGCCTCTCACGAAGGCGGGACTTGCGACTTTCGTAGCTGCCTCCTTTCCCTTGGTTTTTGAAGATCCATCGATGTGTGATGAGTTCCTTGCCTCATACAGCAAGAAGTCGGGATTGGTCCATGGTACTTCCATGACGCTGACACCCTGAGGTTTAGGAAAGGCTTTGTCTCTTCCCTACAAAGGAGAGCCCTTTGTTACAGCTAGACAGCTATTCTCTAACAATGAGATTTTGAAGCTGTTACAGAAACAGACCAAGGAAATTCTGGATGTCAAGAAAGTGATCAACACTTCATGAGTTTCCTTTTCCATGATCACTGATCCTGTGTGGAAGTTGGTCTACCAGTTTCTCCAAAACAGGTTTATGCCTACCAAGACACCATCCCATTACTTGTCCAAAGAGCTCTTTACATCTTCAAGGATGGTGTTAAAAGGAGTAGCTATTGATTGGAGCACTTACCTACTCACCAAAATGGATCAACATTTCGTTAAAGTAACCAGGGGCAATGTCACAAATGTCACCTATGGATCCTACATGCCTGCCTTCTTGACCTACTCAGGTTTAAAGAAGAGTGTGCCTCCACCTCCTCCATCTGATCCAGTATCTCCTCCTCCACCTTCAGAAGAGTCAGAACCAATTGATATAGAGGATCTAGATTCTCCTCCTCCACTGGTCATACAACACAAACGCTTGAAGCGGGTGGCAGATAAAGCTCCTTCAGTTCTTCCTTCAGTTACAATTCCTGCTACATCTAGCAATGACCTCCCTGCTTATCTCACATGTAACAACCTGTTCAGAGCACATAGAGAGGGTTCCTTGGACATATCAGTCCCTTCACTGAACAGTCTAGTTTCGGGAGATGCCATTCCATTCCTATGTAAAGACATCCAGAGCTCCATTGAACTATCAGTGATGAACAGCCTGTGTTCAACAGCTGTATGCTTCCTTTTATGAAGAACTGATGCAGCCCAAAGACCAGTTGCATAAGGCAACATCCGAGTTAGCCTCTGCTAAAGACACATTAGCAGATCTGTTTAAATAGATGGAGCAACAAACCCACATGATTGAGACCCAAAGAGAAGAGATATCTTCTTTGAAGATTTAGTTAACAGAAGCTCAATCAGAGGTCACTAGAATCTCCGAGGAGAAGGAGCGGATGTCCAAAGAAGCACAAGAGTTTCAAACTCTTTTAGATGCAAACCTCTCAACCTTACAGACTGCTAATGACACAGTGGAATCACAAGCTTCCCAAATCAAGCAGTTGCAAGACCAACTAGCGCAGTCATGGTCTGTTCCTCCAAGCCCTAATGTTCCCCTGATTCCTTCTCTCTCACAGCAGGACTTGGCAGTTCTCCAGAGACAAGCTACCTTGTGTCCTCTATTCCAAGATAAAGTGGAAAGATTGCAGTCTAGGATGGATCTGCTATGGTCTACATTTGACCATTTCCAGGAATATGTTCCTCCAGACCATTGTTTCTTTATCCACTATCAATTGCAGAAGTTGGACTTTTATATGAAGCTTTCAACGATGGATCTTCCTCTTCCAGAGGATGGTTGGAGTGGGGCTTGGTCTCTTGAGTTATTGACAGAAGTGGTCCGTATGGTGTTTGAAGATTCTGTCACGACGGATACCATGTTACAAAACAGGTATGGCCATTCTCAATTCCAGATGAAGTAGATATGGCCTGGTATGTGGGAGACGTGGTTTTACAAGCTGTTTTGTATGTCAACTATTTGGAGTTGCGAATAGATGACATGTTCCAGCGTTACTCCTCAAAAGTGGCTACTTGCCCTGATAATTCTTGGCACTCCATGATTGATTCTATGGTCCTGAATCAACGACAGAACACAGCTTCTACCTATGTGCAGAGCACTAACCAACTGAGGGTGGATCTCTTAGCTCACCTTTTCAAAAATAATCCATTTGATTCCACCTTTTTTTATGCCTATCAGAGAAGATCTATCTTAGGTCCCTCTGTTCCTAGCCTACTGTATTATCAACAAATGGCTCACCGTTATGATACCTATTTTTCCCTCTATCAAACCAATTCAATAGCCATCTTACCCCTTCTTTTCCAACCTCAATCTTTTCCTCAAATTCCCATATTTACATATTGCTCTTTTATCGAAGATAGAGTATTTTCCCCTTCTCCACCATGCCCTTCTCTATCCATCCATGTACCTTCTACCTTTCCTATTTATCAATTAACACCCTTCCTAATAACTGATTCCCTAAAATTTTTCACCACTCCTTCTTTAACCTATTCCTCCTTTTATGATTTTGCCTACCCATCTCTTCATCCACTTTTACTTATTCCACTTCCATCTCCTGCCACTTCTATCTCTCAACCCCCTTAGTTGGTTAGTGAATATGAAGGGTTTGATCAGCAGATTCCCAGAAGAAGAGGATGGAGCTCGAATGATTTTCTTACAGGACCTCAGATAAACTTGCCAATAATTCCAGGAGATTGGACAACTGCCAGTCAAGCATACCAGAACTACCTTCATTTTGCTCACCAATATTCACAATCTCTAGATCCTTTGGTGAGATTGACAGCTCATTTTGCTTGGTATCTAGCATACATGCATAGGCATTCTCATTATGATCAAAAGGCCATTCCAAAACTTTGTATGAATGTCAATGTGAACATTGAATCCCACCAATTGGATGTCCTGTATTTTCATGCCCTATGTCTCCCTAGCAGATACCTTGTCTTGCTAGAAAGGATGTGCTACTTGCAGTTCTTTCAAAATCCTCCAAAGAGATTTGTAGATGAATCCTTCTCCATGGATCGCTTTCGAAACCACCAAGCCTTCAAAAGGGATCATCTTCATTGATGCCTTTGCAATGTATCTTGGATGATTCTTAATGATATATATCTCTTTTTGGAGGTGTCATTCAGATGGTTGTGTTAGTGTTTGTGTGTGTTGTCTTAATTGTATGTGCTGAGTTCGTACTGTTTGAGAATAATTTGTTCGAGAGCTCTTTTCAAAAGATTGCTGGTGGAAGAAAAGCCTATGGTGGAAAGATGAAGAGAACCTCTTATATCCTTTACAAATTTGTTATGGCTTTTAAATGATTAATCAAAAGAGTTAATGAATAATGGAAGTTTTCCTTTAGTAGTTTTTTCTATCACATACAGGTGATAAGTTGGGGTTGTGTTTTGGAAAGATTATTGAAGATTTGAATGAAAATAAAATTGATCTCTTTAGTGAACTTATATTCTTCTTTTCATTAGGTCGCAAGGACGCTTCCTTTCTAAGTGTGGGGATATGTTGAGAGTGGAAAAAGACTGAATTTTTGACTGATTTTTGTTGTTTTTGAGGTCTAAATGATTGATTTTTTATGGATTTAGAGTGATGTATGATTGTTAATGGAAGTATTTGAGAGTGTTTTTGATTATATTGATTATGTTTTAGAAGTTCATGATGATTCTCAGTGGAGATATGAAGTTCTATGATGTTCTGGTAGGTTCTGTTGAGCTTTTGATTGGTTCTATATAGCTTCTGTTTTGTTCCAATTGTCTTCTGTATGAAGCATGGATTGATGATTGATGAAGATTGAGATCTTTTGAAAGCTTATTGAATAGTTTTTGATAGTTTGGAATGGTTTTAGTATGAGTTATGAGGTTCTGTAACCTTCTGTAGACCCTCTGTAGAGCCTCTGTCTCTGCTCTGTCTCTGTACTGTAATTGTACTGTAGTTGTTCTGGTGTTGTACTATAACTGTTCTATAGACCTTCTATAAGTGTTCTGTAGAATGTATGTGTGACTTTGGGAAAGTTTTCTAACCTTTGGAAAGGAAGAATCTAAGTTCAAAAGAGCTAAAACAAGTGGAAGAAGTAGCTGTTGAAGATTGAAGAGAAAACTAAGTGACAGTGACAGTAGTGAGCTGTGAAAAGACATTGTAGTGGCTCTGGTAACTCTTCATATCAGACATACCTCTTGGGAGGTGCATCCAAGACCTAAGAAGGATTATTGAGGGTTATTATGAGAGCATTGTAGTGAGTGTATGATGTACTATTGATGGAGAGAGAGAGAGAGAGAGAGAGAGAGCCAGAGATAGTCAATTATATCAAAACAGTGTAATTGTATATGACAGATTGAGAGAGAGAACTATGAAGACATTGAAGATGAATATTATGTGATTGATTTCCATTCAAAGATGGTGTGTTCCTTTGTGTTCTTTGTTATATTGATGGATTCTATGAAGATGTTGAAGATTATGGTTGATTCTATCAAATCCGTGGGAGAAATCTACTATGGTGTTGCGTGAAGAATTGTTGTTTTCTTTGTTTTGATGATCAAAGGAATGAAATAAAAGCTTGTTGATGTTACAAGATATATTTTCTTGCAAGATAATTTCCTTTTCCTTGGTGTTCCTCTTGGGGCTCCAATTACATTCATTGCCAACATTGAGTCCCTCATCATTAGCATGTTGTACCTCTCACGTACTCACTCACTCACTCACTCACACTGTGTGTGTATTTATATTTATATTATTGCTTTCATAGTATGGAATCACATGGCATCATTAATGAGTGTTATACATGGAGACCTTCTAATTGCTATGTTCTCATCTCCAACTAATATGTTTACCCTTCTCTTAGCTAGATAGCATTAAATCAATGGTGTTGCAACTACCTTCATCAAATTGTAGAAGTGGTCATAATCTAAATGTAGATTGATATCATCATTTTGGAAATTGTTGATATCAAGTCACAATAAGAAGCCATGAACTCAAAAAATACAGCCTTCTAGTAGTTGTCAATAATCACTGCAGTGCTTTTGTTGTAAGTGTTTAGGAACCAAGAAGATGAATCAATATGATTGAAAAGATCATGTGGATTAGGGACTTGATCAAGATTGCAATGATTTCCATGAAGATAGATAAGATCAGATTATAATTCGTAGAATCATGATGGAAATAGTTGCAGGAGGTTATTGCACGAAATGAGTAAAGGACGTTATGCACACTCAAGATTAGTAAAATAACTTGATACATTTATTGCGCGTCAATAATTAAGAGTTGATTAACGCTTAAAAAGTGAAATTCTATTTAAAGAATCTTGTAAATCATCTTGTTAAATTATTATCGCAATATTTTTCTAAGTACCAACTAAAGGAAATTCACTTATGTTAGGTAAGTTAGCCCTAAACGGGAAATTTTATGTCTTGCTTAACAATGTTGAAAGATTTGTACTCAACACTTCTTTATGGAAAGAAGAATCCTTGTAGAATGTGGGGTTACCTTGGGTTAATGTAATGAAAGCAATCAACCATGGAATGAAATCTAACTGAAATTGAAAATTAACTAAGCTACAACAAAGAATTAACAAATCTATTGCACCAAGACATCCTCATCATGTATTAATGGTTGGGGATTCAAGAATACATGACGGCCATGGCTGAGTGCTTCATAGGCTAGAAGAAGCTAACTCCAAGAAAATGGTAAAGCCAAGATTATTGAATGATCAAAAGATGTCTTGCCTTTGGCCTCTAGCCCCTTTTATTCTAACCCTCTTCCAAACTTAAGGGCTGTTCACACATGTACATATAGACTAAAGCTAAATTTACAAAGGCTGGAATTAATCCAAGGTGCAAATATTAATGTTGTATTTTTCCTTCATGACAAACCATCCCTTCCTGAAGATGGTTTTGTCCTCAAAACCAAGAAGTAAGGGCCTATATCCAAGTCAAGAATGATAGTAATCATGCCCATTCATCTTCCAAATGATAAGAAAGCACTGTCCATGAAAAGAAGACCTTTTGCATACCAAACTGTGAGAAAACTGGCTGCTGTCCAAACAGGGCTGATTCACTAAAACTGCCATAACTTTTGATATATTGGTCCAAATATGGCGTACGAGGTGTGGAAACAAAGTATACACTCCCAAGCATCACCCCATAACATCAGAATCAAATTTTGATGAAGTCAGGACAGTTTTATTGTCTGCAGAAATTTCATACAGCAAGCTGTCTCTGCACAGTCACTGCATACTGCATCATATATCATCCTGTAATAGCCAAGGAAAGTTACTGACATAAGTGGATGGTTGCCAAGAAGACTCTTCAATGGGCAAATTCTTCCACTTAATAAGATACTCAATGAGAGTACGATTTCTGAGAACTTTCTCTCTCTTTCCAATAATGCTTTCAGGTTCATATATGATCAGTCCTGCCTCATCCAATGGTGGTAACTCTTCCAATACTTGTACATCGGGCCCAACATACTTCTTCAGCTGTGAAATATGGAATACATCATGTATTCTAGTGGAGGATGGTAGCTGAAGTTTATAAGCAAGCTCTCCAATTTTGTCTAGAATCAAATATGGTCCATAAAACCTATGAGCAAGCTTGTTATTTCCACCCTTTAGTGAAGCATAATGCGTCTTGGGCACTTTGAGAAATACCCAATCTCCAACCTTGAAGTCTAAATGTCTTCTTTTCTCATCAGCATAGACCTTCATTACGTCTTGTGCTTTTCCATTCTTTCCAACTCTTCCTTTGCTTGTGGGTTGATGTCTTCATGAAATAAAACTGATGGAAGTTGAACTTTATACCCATAAAGAGCTTCAAACGGAGACATCCCAATGCTCATGTGATGCGTGTTATTATAGCAAAATTCAGCAAGGTGGATCCAACGATCCCATGAAGCTTGTGTGTCATGACAATAATGCCTAAGGTACACTTCCACCCAATGATTGACTCTCTCCGTTTGCCCATCAGTCTGAGGGTGATAGGCCGTGCTAGGAGTGAGGAAAGTACCCATAGAAGAGAATAGACTTTTCCAAAAGTTGCCCATAAACTTCGAATCACGGTCTGATACTATTCTCATAGGCATACCATGTAGTTTGAACACACCTTCCATAAATTGCTCGGCGACTTGTCTTGCTGAATATTGGACTTTAGTTGGAATAAAGTGGGCTGATTTGGTCAATCTATCAACTACCACATAGATACTATTCCATCCATGACTGGTAGTAGGCAATCCCGTTATGAAATCCATGGAAATATCTGTCCATTTGCCCGTAGGTATAGGTAAAGGCTGAAGTAAGCCAGCTGGTAATAGAGTGGAATCCTTATTTTGCTGACACTCCAAGCATTGAGATACATACTCTTTAACATCTTTCCATAGACCTTTCCAATAAAAACTTTGATGAACTCTATCAAACGTATTGAAAAGGCCCAAGTGACCAGCCATTGGCGATGAATGCATCTCTTGAAGCACCTTCAGCTTGAATTTACTGCTGGGAATCAAGTACACTTTACCTTTAAACCATAAGAGGCCATTATGCACTTTAAAATTTGGAAATTCAGCATCACACCCTTGCTGTAATTTCTGTAAAATATGGGCAGCATGCTCATCAAGCACATATTCCTCTTGAATGTCTTCAATCCACTCCTTATAGATGGTGGACACAGTAGATAGACTGCATGCCCACATTCTTGATAATGCATCAGCCACCACATTATCCTTGCCAGCCATGTATGATATTTCAAAATCATATGATTGCAAAGTAGCCAACCATCTCTTTTGCTTGGGAGAAAGATTGGGCTGCGAGAGAAAATATCTTAAGACCCTATGATCGCTTTTGACTTTGAAGTGTGTCCCATAGAGGTAGTGGTGCCATTTCTTGATTGCATGTAAAATAGCAAGCATCTCCTACTCATAAACATGCATCTCTCTCTCTTTGTCATCAAATTTTCTGCTCTCAAATGCAATGACACCATGCTCCTATACCAGAACTGCTCCCAAACCTCTACCACTGGCATCTGCATAAATGGTAAAAGTCTTGGAGAAATCAGGGCAAACTAGTATGGGTGCTGAAACAAGCAATTCTTTCAGCTCATTAAAGCTCTTGTCCGCGATCTCATCCCAAAAGAAGGCCTCCTTTTTCAGCCGATCGGTAAGAGGAGCTGCAACATGAGCATAGTTTTTCATAAACCGTCGGTAAAAGGATGACAAACCAAGGAACCCTCTTAATGAAGTGGCATTGGTTGGTGTAGGCCATTCTTTGATGCACTGAACCTTCTTAGGATCCACTTTGATTCCATCTTCTCCCACTATATGACCCAAGTACTCCACTTCCTTTGTCATAAAAGAGCATTTAGTGGCCTTGGCAAACAGTTTGTGTATCCTCAATATGTCAAAGACCTCTTTTACATGCTGCAAATGGTCTTCTTTATTCTTGCTATAGATCAAAATGTCATCAAAGAATACCAAAACTGTTTTAAAGAGCAATGGCTGAAGTATCTTATTCATGAGAGACTGGAATGTGGCTGGAGCATTTGATAACCCAAAAGGCATAACCATAAACTGATAAAGACCCCTCTCCGTCCTGAAGGCTGTTTTGAATTCATCCCCTTCCTTCATGCGTATTTGATGATATCCCGATCTCAAGTCAATTTTTGAAAACACCTTGGCATCCTTCAATTCATCTAAGAGATCATCTATTCTAGGTATGGGATACCTATTCTTGATAGTGACCTTGTTGAGATCGCGGTAATCAATGCACATTCGAAAGGAGCCATCTTTCTTCTTCACAAGAAGGACTGGAGAAGCAAAAGGTGATTGGCTTGCCTTAATGAGACCCATTTCCAAAAGCTCTTTGACTTGGCATTCTACCTCTTCTCTTTCCACTTTGGAGAGGCGATATGGTGGTTTGTTGATGGGCTTTATATTGGGCAGCAAGTCAATGGGATGATCCACTTCTCTTTTGGGAGGAAGAGAGGTAGGTGGCTGGAAAATATCATCATATTCTTTCAGCAATTTACAAAGACATGGGTCCATATTGTTGGTAAGAGAAGAGGGCTGATCCTCTTCAATCTTGGAAAGAAGAATGGTGAACATACATGCCTTTGCATTTATCTCTTTCTTAACCTTCTTGGGACTGATCATCTCCATTCTTTTATTTTCAACTCCAAGTAGTGTTACTTGTTGTCCATACCATTTAAACTCCATTTCCATGTTGTTGAGATCCATGGTAAATCTGCCCAAAGATTTCAGCCAGTTGCAGCCAAGTATTATATCAATGGGACCCATTTCTAATGCAATTAGGCTCACTGATGTAGTGCACAATGGGGAAAGGGTGATAGGTACATTTGGACAGCATTGATTGCTCATCTCAAAATTTCCATTTGCCACTTGGATTTTGAGTGATGTAGGCATTTCATGCGTATTCAATTTCAGCCCATTGAGTGACTTAGCATTAATGAAGCTATGTGTACTTCCCGTATCTATGAGTATATGAGCGGTTCTTCCCTTGATTTGACCTTTAAGGCGTAGGGTATTATCCCCTCTTGAACCACTCCATGCATCACTTGATATGGCACATAGCGATGGATGTAAATCAGTCCATGAATCATCCAAATAATGACCACCCGGGTCGAAAGGAAACCCATCCATCGGATCATAGAACTCATCATGGCCATTCTCTTCATTTTCATGCGCCTCTTCTTGAGTTGTTGTGACATCAAGCTGAGCCAAGCTTCCTTCAATAGATTCAACATCGGAATCATCCTCGATGATCATGCTAATCTTCATATTTTTGGCCTTGCATTTGGACTTATGATCGGGTGACCATTTCTCTCCACATTTGTAGCATAGACCTTTAGCATACATATCTTTGAGCTTGTCATTCGATACATGTTTGCCTTGAGTAGGGACTGAAGTTTTGGCATTTATATCAGTCCTCTTTCCATCAAATCTACTTTCAGCATTAGGTCTGAAATTACTGCTTTGTTTTGACCCAAACACAGTAGGAAAAGTGGGTATCTTGCTGTAGGTATTGCTGAAAGTATTTGATGGCTTCCCAATATGCTGAAAATCAGTTTTAGCATGCCCATAATGGCCTGATGTCCTTGAGAACTGCGTAGGCTGAAAAGAATGCCCTGTTTTTGGCTGAAAACCCTTGTATTTCTGCCCATAACGTTCAGCCAATTGAATGGCAGCTTGTAGGGATGTAGGATTCATGGCTCCAACTTCAGAAGAAAGAATAGGTTCCAAACCAAATATGTATTTATTCAACTTGGCACTATCGGAGACCCCATGAACATACATCGAGAGGTTCAAAAACTGATTTGAGTACTCTCTAACCGAGAGACCACGTTACTCAAGAGCATACCACTTTTTCTCTAACCGCTCTTTTTCAATAGGGGAAACAAAGACTTCAATCATAGCATTTTTCAATGCATCCCAAGACAAGAAGTCATGTCCCATCCTCGCCATATATCTCCACCAAGTGTGAGCATAGCCTTCTAGATGAAGGGCTGCAAATTTTACTTTGGCATTCTCGGGCCTTGGGTAAAGGGAAAAATACATCTCTAACTTGTCAAACCACTCCTCCAACTCCGTGGGTGAAGGGTTCTCTCCCTTAAAGTTTGAGATAATTATTTTCTCCTTGTACTCTCTCTCATATTGAGGAGGTTGTCCATTAGGGTGCTGCTACCCACTATGGTTTTGTGGCCCAAAAGAATTGCCAAAAGGTCCTTGCCTAGGATATTCATTATTTCCATGCCCTTGTGCATAAGGAGTTTGCTGTCCATAATGCATACCATGAATTTGTGGCTGGAAACAATGTCCTTGAGGATGAAAGTATGTGTTGCTCACATTGGGAGGTTGTCCATGCATCGGTGAATTGAAAGGTGGTTGCTACCCATTATTTTGCTGATTCCAACCATGATTTGACATGGGACTTGGCCTATTGGCCTGCACTTGAGGAGAGAAATTATGTTGTGGCTGTCCAAAAGCATTTGGGGCTGAATTCACATGTCCATGTGGCTGCCCATAAGAGTTTGGGGTTGAATTAATATGGACTTGCTCATAGCCACCAACATTTGCTTGAGGGTAAAATTGCTTGTAGAAAGAGTTGCACCCATGGATGTCTTCATCATGCTTTGAGTTTGTTTGCACTCTTTCTTGAAGATCCTGCCCATGTGGCTGAAAGTGACCCTTTTGTTGATGGAATTGGGGCTGAAGTGAAGTGGGATGAGCAAAATCCTTAGCTTTAGATGATTCTCCAACTTCAAATTGACCTACCACCTTAGGAGTAAGTGGTTTAGGTGGTTCTTCAGCCCTTTGCGGGTGTGGGATATTAAGACCAGCTGTAGGCAACATTTTCTCACCAAGAAGTGCTACAAGCTTGTCAATACCCAACCTCATACCCTCGAAACCTAATTTCATATCCTTTATGTCATTTGACAATTGTTGAAAACTGTTTGAATTCATTGAGATATGAGACGTCTCTATGGGTTGATTGGTAGGGGAGTGAGTGGAGCTTGCATCGACTTCATCGTTCTCATAATGCATTCGGTAAATGGCATCTTGAGAAGTGTCATGATGTTCACCGCTTTCCTGTTGATGTTCATCCCTTTCCTGCTGATATTCCTTCAATTCTTCATTGATAGTATCCAAAACAGGGTCTCTCTTCTTATTTCTAGCCATGGGTTGATTTCTGTCCTGAATTTCCTATAGTATAAAAACTTGATTATCTTTACTACTAGAACTCCAAATTACGAGGTCTCTGGCTCTATTCAAAGCTTGAAGAGCCCTCTATCCAATGATCTATCAAATGCAGAAAATGGATGAGTACAGAAATTTCTGTAAGGGATTTTCTGTTGATGTCTGAAAATTCCTGCAGGCAGTGAATACCCTATTCTAGTCAATTAATGGCTTGTACCATCAATACCAAGCATGTACTAACTTCATAACCTTGTAGGAGAGTCTCATACGTCTGCCCATACTGAAAATGACCTCAGTAACCAGTAAAATAGCTGTCTGACTCAAAGTAGACTGCAATCTTTAATGAGGGTATGTATACATACTCTGTTCCAATCTTTCAGACTGAACCATAGTGTCTTTACCATAGGATGTATACATTTTACTGTAGCCATATGTCTTCATACATTTGCCATACCATACATTTGTCAATATCACAAGAACTCACTGTCCATAACTCATGCTGTAGGCTGATTTCAAATGCCTTTGAGATTTGTACCTGCACCTAAACTTGAAAATACGTGGGATCCGAGACCCGAGGGGTTTGCAAAGTTCCCTCTCGGGCCGGGTTGCGCTCCCCTTCAGGGTCCTCGTTGGTAGGGGAGGGTCACCTCACTATTGTCCTACCGACTCACCCGGCATCCACTTTTCCTCGTGGGCAAGTACATGGCAAGTGAATTCTAGCTCTAAAAATCAGTATGATATGCATGGAATAGGAAGGAAATACAATTGCCTTTCATTTGCCCTTTTTCATGATATGCAAGATTGGAATTGAAAAGGCTGAAATGTAAATGAGAAGTGGAGAGGTATTTACCTCAGCAGTGACTCACTGCTTACAAAGTTTTTCTCACTTACCAATTGGGTAATGATTTTCTTATGATCAAGAGGCAAAATAGGCAATCAATTTCATGTCAGGGTTAGGCAATAAAAGATTGAGTAATGAAGCTCAAGAAATTACTGATTTCAGTGAATGGAAATAGATGGGTAATGCTCATTCATTATGGAAGAGTTTGAGACATTTAGAGATGGCCATTTCAGTAAATTGAAGAGGTTTAGTAAAGACAATGACTGAGATAACCTATAGGCTTCATGTAATGCATTAGGCTATGAATGAAAGCTTCATTTAATCCTCTTATTTCTCTTCAGCAATTGGAAATGAGATCAGCAACAATTGGATGTAAAGAGAAATTAAGAGTGATTAGAGTACCTCATTTGATTGATTGGAGAAGAGCATTGTTAATGGAATGACCTTCAATCCATAATGCTTGACATAGGTGAGCTGAGCTTAATAATCCAACTAAAATCAGTCCAAGAGATCTTCAATATTCAAGGATAATCCCTTCCTTGATAAGCTTCAGCTCCATTAATCCCATGAAAGCTCCATGACTCCATAAATGCTCCAAATGTGGGTTGATGAAGACCAATTACCTTCTCTACTTGAAGTAGGTTGCAATAGGTATTAGAGAGGGCTTCAATGTGTCCAAGAGATCCTGAAATTTGAGAGGGAATGCCAAAATTTAATGGCATAAAAGCTTCATGCTGTCCATTGAACACCTAGACCTCCATTGGCTTCAATCACTTCAATGTCGGTCCAATGTTGATGGATTCTTGAGGGGGAATGGTTGAGGAAGCTTCAGAGATGCTTTGCCCACAAAAGCCCCATGAATTGCTTTAAAAATTTCAGGAATCTTTAATGCTGTCCCAAACTGTTACACATAGAGTTTGCAATCTCCATATCCAAGCTCCAACAAAGCTTCAAGCTTCAAGATCAGTCAATGTTGGTACTAGGATGTATGTAGAGGCTTCAGGGAGTATAATAGAACAAAAACCCTTTGATCTTGATGAAGAAATCTGAGAAATTTGAGTGCTGTCCAGAACTGTCATAAAACTCCATAACCAGGGTTTTGAAGAAGAGGGAACACTCCAAACTGATAAGGATCTTGAAGAAATTGGTGAGATATCTCTTGTCCAAGGTTGGAAGATCAATAGCAATGCATCAAGAGGATCATCACCCTGAATTTCTCACGCAGTATAGGAGTATATGCAGATGGCGCAAACAGCGTGAGTGCATACTCACGTCCTGGAGATCAGCAATGGTGCTAAGTAGCTACATAAGCTACTCCTCTTGAAGCTCTTGAGGCAGGGAAAGAGGTCATACAACCCATTCTCATGATAGAAGTGAGAAGGAGAAGATCTGATGTGGTCTTGGCCATGGATTCTTGTGGAAAGCTTGAAGAAATGAGGAAAGGGAAGAAGAAACCCTTCCTTCTCAAAAGTAACCACAGTTAAAATGTCATGTAACCATTTGTTTGTACGCTTACCCCAAATTTTGGCTCAATCTTGATCACGTCCTGCTATTTTGGCTGGAGCCTTCCATTTCTTCCATTGGTAATGCCAAGAATCACCATCTTCATCCTTGTTTGTAGCAGACCTTCACATATAACTCCGGTTTGAAATCTTCATGTCCTGTCAAGTCCTGTCACTCAAATTCCTAACTATGGTTTGCTCTCTCTAGCCTAGGAAACTGAATCTAGTACTTGAAAATGACTGCTGCAAGGATCTAAGCTACTGCTCTGATACCAATGTAATGAAAGCAATCAACCATGGAATGAAATCTAACTGAAATTGAAAATTAACTAAGCTACAACAAAGAATTAACAAATCTATTGCACCAAGACATCCTCATCATGTATTAATGGTTGGGGATTCAAGAATACATGACGGCCATGGCTGAGTGCTTCATAGGCTAGAAGAAGCTAACTCCAAGAAAATGGTAAAGCCAAGATTATTGAATGATCAAAAGATGTCTTGCCTTTGGCCTCTAGCCCCTTTTATTCTAACCCTCTTCCAAACTTAAGGGCTGTTCACACATGTACATATAGACTAAAGCTAAATTTACAAAGGCTAGAATTAATCCAAGGTGCAAATATTAATGTTGTATTTTTCCTTCATGACAGTTAAGGATCTACCTTGGCTATGTGAAGCTGTGAACTGCACGATGGTGTGATTGTCATTGTTTGAAACGATTGTTTGTGTTTGCTAGAATCTAGAACTCTGATTAAAAACATTAACAAAAAGGATAAAAGAAAAGATCATGCTAGGCTACCCCCAAGCCAGTTATGAGACCCTACACAAGGAGTACGCAGTGAAAATAAAAATGAACATGGAGAGAAGAGCTTTTGGGTTTTACTATATATATATACCCTCCCTATAATGTGTTTTCAAGTCCTATTCCAAAAACCCCTTATTTATGAATTTTCCATGAATAAAAAAGATCCTTTTTCTATTCAATCTGTGAATTCCCCTTTAAATGATATCCTTCTATATTTAAAAATTGTATAAAATTAAAATTTAAAAATCTCTTCATTTGAATCTATATGATAGACATACATATGTTGTAGTGGCCCCTTAAGGAGAAGAGAAAGATAAGAGAAACACAATCGAATGAAGAAACAAAACTAATTGAAAACTGAATCATATAATGCAAGAACAATTAGTCTCAATACATAAGATAGAGTGTTAGTGTGGGTTCCAAATGGAGGCAAGAGGAGGAGACATAAAATTGAGAAGGGCTACCTGAATGAGAAGTGACTAAATATGGATAGCATATGAGTAGGTACACAAGTTGAACTATCGACCCATAATTTAGTGCATGTTGAACTAGCAAAAAATGTGATAAAATGCATAATAAATGCTCTACAATGCTACTCACACTTGGAAAATATCTTGAAAATGTCTATCTTATGCAGTAAGGCAATGGATGCCTACCCAAAACTAGTGAATATAGGCTACTTAGACTCCAATGCAAGGTGTGGATCTCCAACTAAAATTTTTGAGACAAAAGAAATCACAGACAAATACTCCAAATGTCCTCATTTGACTCAGACTAAGGATCATAGGTAGAAGATGACTATAGATGACACATGACTGCTAACAAAGGAAACCTTTAAGTATATCATGTGGGGTTACAGGAAAGCTCGAAAGTGGTGGAGTTGCAAGATGAATTTGCAAGAGAAAAATGGAATGTATCAAAAGATTGGATGGAAGTAAGATTTGTTGGGTGATATAAGGGGACCTAAATGATATGTCTTATTCGGCCTAGGCCATAATATTTGTTTAGCTTAGGAATTCTCCTTTGTTTGGAAAAGATGGAATTTTGGGATGGTAAATTCTATTTTGGTTTAGCTTTGTACTAAATTCTTGGCTACTTTTGGTTTTCTTAGCAAGAAAGAACCCATTTTTAAGCGGCAAAGAAAGTGCTTATAACACTAACCATCTCATTAGATGTGTTGTAATTTCTAATATAATTGCTTCTCACATAAATATAACAACACACTCAATTTTAATCGTTGCCACTTTCTAAAATGATTAAGATGCATTTCTTTTCTTATCTACGTGTCCCCTCCGCAATTGATTTATGTATGTAAAGTTAGAAAGGTATCTTGGAATCTTAGCTATAGTGAGAGAAACAAAGCCTACTTGCCAATATGGGAAAATTCTTGTTTATACTTGTTAAATAACAAGCCCTAGATTGAAGTAGTGTGGATTGAGAAACTAGTAATGCTTAAATTGTGAAACACAAGACCATCGAAACTCCCCTTCATACCATTTTGACTATAATGTCCAAGGTATTAGTGAGTGCTCATTACAATTCTAGCCTTTGAGTGAGAGTAAAGTAAGAGGAGTGAGAGAGGAGATAGAACAATCTACGTGATATAAAGGTAGTGTTAAGCATGAAAAAGTTGTCAAAAAAGAGGTGCTCCATAAAGTTTTCAAACAATAGGTGGTCCATAAAGTCCTTGTGATGTTGAGTTTGAGTGCCTAATGAATCACTTTTTCATAGACACATAAAATTGGGTATTATATTTACATGACACAATGAACAGAATCTAAGTAAGGAGTAGGGAATACATAGCAAAAATGACAAGAAAATATACTTCTTTAATTCCAAAAATTTTGATATAAAGATGACTTTGTCCACCCATATGCTTCCACTATGAAGCTTAGATGGTGATCTAAACATATGGTAGGTGAAGAGTTAAGGTTGGTTGGAAGAACTCTAACTGAGTGAAAGATTTGTTTGCCATATTTGACCATCAGCTAGAAAATATTCCCTTTACCATTCGGGCCCAAGGGATGGAAAACAAAAAATTGAGATCCCTGATAACTCCCACACTCTACAACTTGATATAATATGCCTTAAGTTGCTACCATTCCACAAGCAAACTACATCCTCAACCAAATGCAAGTATCTGAAGATGAACTCAGATCCTTCACAAGAGCTTTAGTGAAGATATCTACCCAAATCTCCTCTATTGGATAATAGAATATCTCTACTAACTCATTCTCGATTAAGTCACATACATAGTGATACTAGATTTAAATGTGTTTGGTGAGTGCATGAAACACTGGATTTTTGGAAATGGCGATGAAACTCTAATTGCCACATCTTAGCACTATTGGATCTTCATCTTATACTACTATATATCACAAGATCCTCCTAAACCATATTGCTTTACATACAACAAAACAAATTTGCCTTGTACTTTGCTTAATGTCACTATTGGTTGCTTCTTATAGATCCAAGAGAAGATTCCTAAACCAAAAGAGATACAGTATCTAGAAACTAATTTCTTGGAATCATTGTCACTTGCTTAATTTGAGTCATAGTTCCCTACAAGAGAACTTTGAGAATTGTATATGATAGCATAGTCAAGAGTTTCCTTCAAATATCTAAGTACATGTATCTTCCTTCAAATATCTATGTACCTGTATCCCAGCTTTCCAATGACTTTCTTGTGGTTTATTTGAGAACATGATCAAAAAACCAATAGCAAAATAGATGGTGTTGCACAAATAGATGAGACTTTTGATCAAACTCTTATACCTTCCAATGTCTACTTTAGTGTTGATGTATCCTTAATTGGTAACTTCACATTGACCTCCATAAGCATAGCTATCTTCTTGCACTTAATCATGCCAAATGCTTTCAAGATCTCCCATACATACTTTTTCTAAGAGGTGAATATTTTTCAAGGATCTTACTAAAACTCAATCCCTAAACAATAGAAAAATGCCCATAACTACTATTTCAAACTCGAAGCTCAAAGCCTTGTGAGTCTAATTGATCATGTCTTTATGGTCACCTATAATAAGAAGGTCATCCACATATAGTACAATCATTAAAAAAATTTCAACATCCCCATAAACATACAAGTTAGCATTTGAGGCAAATCTATTTAAGTTTAAGCCTAAAGGGTATTTATCTATCCATTAAAACCATACTCTATGGGCTTGTTTTAACCCACACAAGCCTTCTTTAGCTTACAAACTTCATTCTCAGAATAGGGGGACCTCAAATCTTGATAGTTAAGCCATGTGTACCTCCTCCTTGAGATCACTATTCAAGAACATTGATTTAACATCCATTTGGTAAACTATTATATCCTGACTTTGATTTAAAAGCTTCTCAACTTCTCACAAAATGGACTTGAAGAACTCTAAAACCATTTGGTAAACTATTATATCCCGACTTTGATTTAAAAGCTTCCCAACTTCTCACAAAATGGACTTTAAGAACTCTAAAATCATTAAATAGAGAAGATCTCGAGTTGTAAAAATAAAAATCGAGGATCATAACCCAACATTCTTTCCAAATTAACGAGGACTATAGCCACGCATCACGGAAGTTACCATGCGAATGAGAGTTATGAGACATATTAGTCATTAGTCTCAGTGTGTATAGTATGAATGGTTCAAAAATACTAGATTTTTTGACAAAACTAGCATTTTTTATATTTTGGATATTATTTCTTGTAAACATTCTAAAAAGCTATGGAAACTTCTAGAACAGGGTGTCATGTAAAAAAAGCAAGTGGCTTTTTCAGCCAACTTTGGAGATTTAATGCAAAAAGAAGGATTGAAAAAATCACACGCATTCGCGATCGCAGTTTATAGGCAATAGCAAATAGCACTTCGAATAGGGAGAAGAAGAAGGAGTGATCTAGAAGATTTCTAATCAGGTGTCTTGCAGTTTTACCCCCCTTTCAAAGCCAATTGAACCATCAGATTTGCGATTTGAGCATCAGATTGCATCTTGGAAGCTTTAGATTGCTGATTTTCCCAATATCTCCTCCATAAAGAGCTCTTCTTCTTAGCCACAACCCTTCTTCCTAATTTATCTATAAATAAGAGGCATGGAGAGCAATTTAGAGAGGCACAAGGAGACCCTGAGAGGCTTCGAGAGGGAGGTAGAAGGATACCCCTCCAAGAGACTATAAGACGGAGCTAGAGAGAGAGAGAGAGAGAGAGAGAGAGAGAGAGAGAGAGAGAGAGAGGAGTTACCTCGAGAGGCAATAAGAGGGAGAGAGTTAGCTCAACCTCCCCCTTGTCTCGGTCTTCAACTAAGCCATCTTCTCTATGGTCTCCCATCCCAAATTCATTCCTCCTTTATCTCTCGAATCCACTTGCGAACGATGGCTCCAAAGCAACAATGTGGAAAGACCATGAGAACCACTATAATCGGTCAAAGAACGAGTATTGTCTGAGATATAGGAGTGCTCGAGGTTGTCAGAGTTGCCACTACCAAAATGAAAAATCAGGTTTGGTGAACGCAAGTGCAAGCAAAGACGAAATTCCCAATGTCATAGTGCCAAACCAGCTTATTCACATTTCAAAAATAGGTTATTATTTTTATATTGCTATATAAAATAATAAGGTTTTTACCAAAATTTTACATAAAATATTAGCTTTTGCATTAAATGGTACAAGATCTACTTGTTAGATTGCATGGACAACATCCATATAAGAATTAAGTGCAAAAAAATAGCTTTCATAATTTTCACTTATACGAATTGAAAATTTCATCTAGAGAGTGTATTAATACACGCATAAATGGTTAAATGCTACCTATGATTTATAGCTAGATTAATCAAGATTATAATTTGTAAGATCATGATGGAAATAGTTGCAAGAGGATATTGCACGAAATGAGTAAAAGATTATATGCGCATTCAATATTAATAAAATAACTTGATATATTGTCAACGCGACAAGGTTAAGGTTGATTAACTCTTGTTATGAAAAGTGAATGCCTATTTAAGGGTCTTGTAAATCATTTTGTTAAATTATTGTCGCAATATTTTTTCTAAAGGAAACTCGCTTATGTTAGGTAAGTTAATCCTAAACGGGAAATTCATATCTTGCTTGACATGTTGTAAGAGATGTACTCAACACTTGTTTATGGGGAGGAGAATCCTCATTAAAATGTAAGGTTACCTTAGGATAAGGTCTACCTTGGCTATGGAAGTTGTGAACTACACGATGGTGTGATTGTCATTGTTTGAAATGAGTTTTTGTATTTGCTAGAATCTGGATCTCTGATTAAAAAATTAACAAATACGATAAAAGGAAAGATCACGCTAGGCTACCTGCAAGCTAGTTGCGAGACTCTACTCCAAGGGGATCATGGTTATCACTTTGAGAGACTTAGACCGGCTTCATGGCAAAAGGTCTGTCCCATAGGGATAGCCTCGGGTAGTAGGAAATGTGGGTGCCAAGGGGGGCTCTGACTGTAAATTTTCCATTACTCCTAGAATCTGACGAGCCCCTTCATGACCCAGTATGGGATCATGGAACCCTAAATAGTAGTTACACGAGTGGAATCTTGGTGGGCAGAATGCCCTCATGGAATTCTGTATATCTTTTACAGGGTTAGAAATATGGAAATTGTAATAAACTTCCAATATAAAAAAGAAAATTGTTTACTCAAGGGTTGTTTGAATTGTATACGTGTCCATGAAATAAATTATGTGAAAGAACCTATGATTTACGTACTAATTAAGAAAGTTGGTTGTATATGTTCCAATAAACGTGTTGTAGGTAATTAAAAAACTAAATATGATTTTGTCATCAAAGGAAAGCGGGTGGGCGTAACCCCCGATGGGTCCGTCCAACGGTAGGGTGGTCCCAGTTAGCTGGGAGCTTTTCTAAATCAACGATAGAAATAGGAAGATGATAGATTGACCAACTAGTCGTCATTAGATAGAACCGACTTGCATTGTTTTAGGGGGACAGAATGGGATTTTGCCTTATGGGCAGGAGGGTTGATGTACTGCAATCCCCTCCATCTCCCATTCTCTTTGAGCCAAGTGCAATAGTGGCAAGTCTACTTCAGTTTGAGTAATCCTGTAAGAAGTGGAAACTCAAAATTACTGATGCTAGCAGGTTGTTAGAAGACCCCTCTGATTTTAAGAACCCGAAAACTTAGGTCGAGATCCCAGTGGGTTGGACTGGAACACTTCAATTGCGATGTAGACTCAGTGAGTTCTAAGTGACAAACCTCGTGATGTTCCAAGGGAGCGTCAGTTGGTGTCATTTGGAAAACCCAATGATGGACTACAAAAATGTGTGCCTTGGAATAAGCTTGGTAAACACCTCATAGTTGGTCAGAGCGCTCATTAAAATAGAATACGATGTAAGATTAAGAAGATTTTGTTTTGGGATGGTAAACATAGCCTAGGACATGTTTTCTTCTCTTTGTTAATGTATGTTTTTGAATTATGGCAGAATAACGAATCTTGGAAACGATTCTTGATCTTCGGAGTAATGTTTATGTCTGTTATATATTCATCTAGTTTTACCTGGAGAAATCAGATGATGTAGATACTAGATCATTTATACAACCCCTCGCCTCTATATCGTGAAAGACAGTGGATAATTAGCAAAGGATACTGCTATATCGATGCAAGTCGTCTAGCTTATCTTCAGAATTATCTGAAAATGGTAAAATGGATAGAAGATCTTAAATTTTTTAAGATCTATCTATTTTATGAAGCCAATGTAAACTCAACCCTATATGCTAGAGGCAAGAAGATCAAACTAAACCAGTATATCTATGAGGAAGTTATGAAGATCCATCTAGCCGACGACAAAGTAAAAGTCATAGGTTGCTCTAGCTATTGCAACTACAAAAAGGATGGATTTCGTGAACTCCCTCAAAAATATAGATTCCTAGATATCCACTCTCAAAATCCAAGTTACTTCATAAAGGATGTATCAGAGTGCCATGCTTAGATTGTAGGGAATCCTCTTTTGAAAAAAATAAGATGAACTTGTGAGCTATTTGAATGATATATTTCTTCCCATTTGATTACCTTGTACATCCGTTGTAATAAAGATTGATTTATACTTTATCAATCAAAGAAATAATGGAACCTTATTTTCCCTTACAACCTCTGAAATTGCAGTTTAACGTTAGCAATGGAAAAAGAGTTTTATTTGAAATTGTTTTAATAAATTAAGTGAGAAATAATTTGAGTTCAAACTCTAATATTAACGCTGTATGAATTTCTTAATGTTTAACTTGGGAATTGTTGAAAATTTCCCAGAATTTCGCACCCACAATAATTCCCAATGAAGCCCAAGAGAAACTGAATCTTTTGAAGCAACTCAAACCTCCAAAATTTGACAGCAAAGACGAAAATGTGGAAGCCGATGTAGAAACTTGGATCGAATCCACGGAAGATTATTTTACTACTACTAGAACTATCCTGACAAACCAAGCCATGATAGCTAAGCTAAAATTAATTGCTGAAGCTTGACTTTGGTGGAAACAGTGGTGCCGAGATCAAGGTGTCCTTGAAAGTACCATTACTTGGGATTTGCTGAAAGAATCTGTAAAATGAAGATATTTACCTCCAGCTTATCACACCCAGAAGATGAATGAGTTCTTTAATTTGAAGAAAATGGGACTGAACCTAGAAGCATATTACTCCAAGTTTGTTTCACTTCTTAAATATGCACCCTCCATGTACACTGCTCAACAAGTGTCCAAGTTTTGCAATGGGCTGAATTCTCCTCTGAACACTTGTTTGGAATCAATGGTCCCACAATAGACATCCAAGATGCTTTGATTTGAGCTGCTCCTATTGTGCGAAAAGTACAATCAAAGCCTAAAAATAATAAGTTTGGGAGCTACAATAACAAGAACAAAGGAGGATTCAAAGGTCAAGCAAAAAGAACCCAAGGCCAATTTTACAAAGGTCAGAAGAAAAATGAAAAATTTAATTTTGTTAGAAATTTTGTTCCTACCTGGGAAACAAGGATGGTCTTAGGTGCTTTCACTGTAATGAGCTAGGACATTTCAGGAGAGATTATTTAAAGCTTGGTGGAAACCATCACCAAGGCTAATTTTGAGGTCAAGGTAGAGCTGCCCAAGGCCATGGTCAAGTAGCTATGGCAAGATGAAAAACATCAAATATTACCCTAAAAGAGACTAATAGATAGGAAGATCCTACTATGGAAGAAGATATTGAAAAAGCAACTGTTCATGCTGCATTCCACAAGAAGGGCCCAAATCGTCAATATTGAATAATAATGACATAAGCTAGTCACCAAGTTAAATCATTAAAAATTTTGATTGACAATGAAAGTACACACTCATTTATTTCACCCAATTGTGCTAAGAAGTTAGGAATAGATACAGTAAATACATCAAAATTGCTTGTGGAATTAGCAAATGGAAAGAAAGTACTGTCTACACATCAAACTGCCAAGGTAGAGTTTAATCTAGGAGAAAACCTTTCAAGTATGAGGTTCAGAGTAATGAACTTAGGAGCTTATGAATGTTTACTAAGAATGGATTGGCTAATTCCCAATGATGCTCATATCCATTGTGGAAAAGGTCAAGTCACATTTTAGGATTTGAACGATGAAATAGCAACTACACAAGGTGAAACAGGGAAACCTAAAGTTCAATTAGCAAAAGCTTCTTGAATTGTGAAAGGCCTGAAGAAAGGATTACTTGTTTAATTGATCAAGCTTAACAAGGTAAATCAAGATTTTCAGATAGAAGAAGAACCATCGTGGTTAAAAGAATACACCAATGTATTTCCTAAAGAACTAACTTAGTTACCTCTAAAAAGAGAAGTCGATCATGAGATCAAACTTGTTCTAGGAGCCACTCTAGTTGACAAAGAGACCTTACAAAATGTCTATTCTTGAAGCCATAAAACTAAAATAGCAATTCAAAGAACTACTAGAACAAGGGTATATTCGGCCAAGTAGTTTACCATGGGGAGCCCCAGTATTATTCCAAAAGAAGAAAGATGGAGCTCTCCGTCTTTATATCAACTACGAAGAGCTAAACTAGGTAACAGTGAAGAATAAGTACCCGATCCCAAGGATAGACGGAGCTTCTTGATCCTCTACAAGAAGTAAGGATCTTTTCTAATATCGATCTTTGATCAAGATATTATCATATCGGAATTAAGGATGAAGATATTCCTAAAACTTCCTTCAACACAAGATACAGTCATTTCAAATTCATCCTGATGTCATTTGGGTTGACAAATGCCCCAGCTACCTTCAACAGGTTAATGCAAGACATTTTCAGACCTCATCTTGATGATTTTGTTCTTTTATTATTTGATGACATCCTAACTTATTCTAAGGATGAAGAATATCATGAACCACATCTTCGCATTGTCTTGGAGACAATGAGAACACACAAGCTATATGCCAAGAAGAAGAAGTGTGCCTTCTTCAAAAGGAAGATTGAGTACTTGGGATTCATAGTGTCTGCCGAAGGTATATCAGTAGATCTTGCCAAGGTCAAAGATGTTCAAGATTGGCCACCCCCAACCACTATCAAGAAAGTGAGAAGTTTTCTAGGTCTAACAGGATGGTATATGATATTCATCAAAAACTATGCCCAAATTGTAGCACCTCTTACTGCAGACCTACTTAAAAAGCAAGTTGCCATTTTTTGGACGCCAATTGAACAATCTAGCTTTGAGCAACTAAAGCATAGTTTGATAATTGCTCCTATCTTAGGGCTACCTGACTTAGGCAAGGAATTCGAAGTTGTCAGAGATACTAGCTCTCTTGCACTGGGATGCGTACTAGTACAAGAAGGACATCCTATAGCTTACTCTTCGAGAAATTTGAAAGCCCATGAAAAGAGATATGCTACTCATGACCTGGAGTTGCTAGTTGTGATTCAGCTCTCAAATTATGGAGACATTACTTGCTTGGAAATAAGTTTTCCTTAGTCACAAGTCATAAAAGTCTTAAGTGGATTTTTACTAAGCCTGATCTTAATATGAGGCAATGACGGTGGATCAAAATTTTGCAGGAGTATGACTTTGAAATTAAGTTTATACTTGGTAAAGAAAATGTAGTAATAGATGCCCTTAGTTATAAATCCTTCCTTAATGCTCTTATCGTTGAAGAACCATCTAGGGTAGAAACTCTGGCTACAATGGTATCAAAGCCAACTAATCCTATCATCGGGTTGACTAAGGATGAAGCAAAGAAGGACCCAGACTATCAACAATTGTTTTGGGAAGTTCAAAATAAGGAACAAGATCCCAAACTCAAGACTAAGTATCAAGAATTCTCTATAGATGAAGATAAAGGACTTGTTAATTTTAGAATGAGGCTATGCATTCCTTCAAGTCAGACTCTCAAGCGAAGGATACTTTGGGAAGCACATGACTCTTCTTTTTCAAGACACCTGGGGTATGCAAAAACTCTTAATGCTATCAGGAAAAGCTCTTACTGGCAAAGACTCAAGGGTGATATACTTAAGTATGTCATTGAATGTCTAAATTGCCAAATGGTAAAATCTGAACGTGCCAAATTACCAGGAAAACTCGAGCCACTTGACATTCCCCAAATGAAATGGGAGTTTATTATCATGGACTTTGTAGTTGGGTTACCTTCTATGCAAGGAGGATATAACTCAATAATGGTGACAGTAGACATGCTAACAAAGGTCACTCATCTTATTCCAACAAAAACCAATTACAAAGCTTCAGATATTGCAAGAATTTTTGTAAAATAGATTTTTAGGTCGTATGGGTTACCTAATAGGATCATCAATGATCATGATTCTCTTTTTACACCACACTTTTGGAAGAGTTTACTTGAAGCCATTGGGACCCAACTTTGTTTTAGCACTGCTTATCATCCACAAACTAATGGGCAGACAGAACGAGTTAATCAAGTGATTGAGGATATTTTGTGTGCATATTACAGCAAGGAACCTAAAAGGTGGATTCAATATCTACTCTTGGTGGGATTTGCTTATAATGCCTCATATCATCGAAGTATTAGATGACTCCATTTCAGGCACTATATGATCAAGATTTCCATTTGCCACTTAAGTTTTTCGATCCTACTCTAAGGATAGAAGCTTCTAGAAAAATATTAGAAGAAATGGATGATCAAATCAAGATTATCAAACAAGATATTCAAGCTGCCAAGGATTGACAAAAGGTGTATACTGATCTAAAAAGGCAAGAACGAATCTTCAAAGAAGGAGACATGGTCTTCATCTCTATGTCCATCCATAGTCTTCAGAGGGTTTTCCAAGTCTTTCTTCCATGAGTTGACATATAATACCTCATTAATAATAACAATTATATTCATATTTAGAGCTAGTTTTAAAAATGTGTAATTTTGTTTTCAACATAAATCAAATTTTGAAATGTATACACACATTGTCTATTAAAATAAACTAAGTAATGGGAAAATTTAGGTCAATCCCACTGGGTTCACCTAGAACACTTTTGTTGTGATGTAGAATCAGTGGGGTCTAAGTAACAAACCCCGTGATGTTCCAAGGGAGCGTCGGGCAGCGTCATTTAGAAACCCTACTAATAGACTACAAAAAGGTGCTCCTTGGAATGAGCTTGGCGGACACCTCACAAAACTAGCCACTTTTTAGGAGTAGACACTACAAATTATGTGTGAATAGTGGTCATTCTAGCAGTTGAGAAAATCCCTCTACAACTAATTTGGCTTTGTACTTTTCTAAGCTGCGATCAACCTTGTATTTTACCTTCTAGACCCACTTGGTGCTAACAATCTTCCTCTTTTTTAGTTGATCCACTAGCTCCCATGTGTCATTATTCATTATGTTGATATACTTAGTTTGCATAGTGCTCCCCATATTGGATTGGCAAGTGCTTCTTCCAAGTTTGTTGGCTTCATTACTTCTCTCATAATCTCAACCACCATTAACTATATTGACAGTGTGAGTAGACCTTTCTTTACTCGTCTATTCTTTAAGACCTCCTTATTTCATCTACCTTTTTCTCCATAGTTCTAGGTATAGAATTATTGCAATCATGGAGTTATTTCACCCATCGTAGCAATGGTTTTTTCAATGGTGTGATTACAAGTTCGTGAACTTTCTCCTCATCATCCAAAGATGATACTTCCTCCTCCTTGAGGTTAGGGATAGCTCTTACAATAGGTTTATAATAGAATATTTCTTCATTAGATGATAAAGTGGAAGAATTCGCATTCTCCTTCTTCACTATATGTGGCTACTCCTTGAAGACTACATCACATCTCATGATGATCTTCTTTGCCTCTTGATCATATAATTTGTAAGCCTTTTTCTTATCACTAAAACCTGAGAAGAAACATTTGGTTCTTTTTTCTTTTAACTTGTTTCTCTTATCCTTAGGAATATGTACATAATATTCACATCCAAAAGTTCTAAAGTGCGAGATCGGTGGTTTCTTACCACTACAGGTCTCATGACGAGTTCTTCTCTTGAGAGCCTCTGTGTCTCTTTCATTGATAATGTAAACTACAGTATTATTAAGTTTGACCTAAAACTAGTTAGACAATCTCTTGCCCTTAAACATGGGCCTTTCTATTTCCACAATGGTGTGATTTTGATGTTCAGCAATGACATTCTACTAAGGTATATGAGGCATCATCACTTGACACTTAATTCCTTTTCTCTTTCAAAAGTCTTCAATTTTCTTTGAGTTGAACTCACCATTGCATCTATTCTAAACTTCTTCAGACTTTGCCTTGATTCATTCTCAACAAGTTTTATCCATTCTTTAAACTTATCAAAAACTTGAGCCTTATCACAAAGGAAGTACACTCACATCTTCCTACTGTAGTCGTCAATGATCAACATAAAATAATAAGATCCTCCCTAAGGCATGTGTAGGCACATTACTGCACAAGTTAGCATACACCAACTCTAGAGGTATTTTTTCTCTATTCTTGCTTTCTTGTGGAAATATCTTTCTCTATTTCTTGTCCATCACACAAGCTTGACATGGTTTTTTAGTGCATGTAGGTGAGCAACCATACCTTTCTTATGCATCTTCCTTAGCATTGCAAATAAAATATGACCAAATCTTTCATACCAAATTTTATTTGTGACCACACCAATAGTGGTTGTAAGAGCACTTAGCCCATATAGGTTGTTTCTTCTTACTCCTTTTGCTGAAAACTTTGTGAATACTATTGAGAATTTCTAGAGTTGTCTTAGTGAACCTTACTTTACAACCAAGATTAGCTCTATGGAAGTAATTGATACCAAATTTCTCTTAATCTCTAGAACATACAACACATTTGAAATATTTTTGAGTTCACCATTTGTAGCAGTAGGGCATTTTGCATTGTTCCCAACCATCATAGTGATGGATTCTTGTAGAGGCTATATAAAATTCTATAGACCTTTCTTGTTGGTCATGTGATGAGAGGAGCCACTATCCAATACCCATGAGTCAATGGTGGATACTTATTGCATTGAAGAATACACTTCTTCAATGGTTTCCATGAATAACTTCAACTCTATTTCAACAATGTTGGTTGTCTCCTTCCCTTTACTTTTCAAGTTGCTATTCTTTTTATTTGCCTTGTTAACACAACAATCTGCAATTGCATGTCTTTTCTTCTTGTAGTGTAAGCACTCTCCTTGAAAATTTTTCTTACTACCCTTCTTCTTTGTATCACCAATAGTAGAGGAACCACATTTGTCTTTTGCATTGGTAGAGAATGTAGCATCTCCACTACTCCTACCTTCTCGAGCTTTAAGTTGCAACTACGTCATTAGTATTGCACAAAATTTTTGAAACATCAAAGCTTGGGGTCTCACTTGAGTGCTTAGGCTAATTACTTGTCCATCAAACTTTGGTGGACAAATGTGAAGATAACTTTGAGCTAGCTCTTCACTAGTATTTTGTATCCTAATGCGAATGCCAACCATCTAATCCCATAGATTCTTGATTGGAGTGATGACTGCTTCAACTGTCTCTCCTTTAACAAACTTCTCCGTTGCTAGTTGATTCTCCAAGTTTTGAATCCTTATTTGATTTTGCATTTCTATTGACTCCTTAAGTATGTTGAAAGCCTTTGATTCCTTGGTTATATGACAAAACAAGTTCAAAATATTGTCAAAACAACTTGTAACTAAGGCATACAACACATTTGCATTCCTTTGTTTGCAAGCCCATAGAAGATTCTTGATTCGAGTGATCAATGCTTTAACTATCTCTCCTTCAATAAAACTCTCCACTACTAGTTAATTCTTTAGGTTCTAAATTCTTGTTTGGTTTCACATTTTTAATGACTCGTCAGTACATTCCAAGCCTCTGATGCCTTGGTTATATACTAAATCAAGTTCAAAATAATGTTAGAACATCTTGTAAACTATAGCAAACAACTCATAAATGTTTCTTCATGTCTTTGTTTCCAAGCATATAGAAGGTTTGCATTGGGAATCATGACACTCAAATTTGATGGATGGGGGGTGGGTTGTGGTTCTCAGTCAATCCCTAGCACTATCTATATTCCCCACATAGTCCACATCTATGTATCCAATTATAGCACTACTACTCCTTCTAAAGCATGTACACATATCTCTTATACTAAAGTATCTCAAGTTGCCATTCACTTCTTCCCAAGAGTTGATCGATACTTGCACTACCCTCACTACAAAAGAAATGTCCATGCGAGTAGCAATCATATCATATATGAGACTACCCACACATGATGAGTATGGAGCTTTGTCCAAAATATAATTTGTATCACCTAACTTGCCTTCATTGAAGGTTGGTAGATGAATCCTCAATGTTTGAATTATTGGTACAATAGTACCCTTACTAGATGCACCAGATAACATTTCTTCCCCCTTCACCATTAAGCCCTTGCCTCTGATGTACTCTTCACTCCTTAGATCCCCTTGGGCTCTAATACCAGGTAAAAATTTTAGGTAATAGTGAACAAAATTTGAGCAAGAAGTAGATAATATACAACAAATATGAGAAGAACAAAAACTTCTTTTATTCCAAATAAACTAATACAAAGATGGGTGTGACATGACCACCTATGCACTTCCATTGCAAAGCTTAGATGGTGATTTAGAAAAATGATAAGTAAAAAGCTTAAGGCTAGCTAAAAGAACTCTGACTAGGTGAAAGATTGATTGATTATGAGTATGGAGGGGTCTTCCTTTTATAGTATGTAAAGGTAGTCTAGTCAGCTTATTCGACTATATTATGAACCTTCCCTAGTTGGCTAGGGAATATTTATCATTAGGAAAGATGGCTCCTTCTAAACAGACTATGCGGTCTTAGATAGATTGTAAATTATATCTCAACAAAGACTACATATGATATTGTTGATGGGATACCCAAATTGTTGTTTTAATTATGAGAATCAAAAGTAAATGTTCATCTCACTGGTGCTTTGTTCAAGGCTTTTTTGCAAAGCCAAATTAGCCATGATTTTAGCTAGAGATAGCCATCTCTACCCTTGGTTTGTTTTTAAAATACATTCTCCATAATTTGATCAAAGTGTTTTCAATATGTCATCCGCATATAGGTTTATTTCATTGATCTATGATCTTGACATGCCCTTTTTTTTAATAAGGACTGGATTTTGTTAGAGACACAGTTTGGCATAGTTGATTCTTCATTAGCTTTTCTTATGTTGATCTACTTTTTGTGACTAATATTTTAGCCAAAAACTCTTAAAATATTCAAATACCCAAGGGGGAGAGCTCCCTAGTTGAGCGCCCCCCCCCCCCCCCCCAACTTTATTAGCATTGCCCTTTAGGGCATATGCTATTACAATGGTGAGGTGACAAGGTGGCGCTTGCACTAAAAAATTTTCCCATGGTTAACTTGAGTAAAGTGAGCCATACATCATGCAATGTCAAGATTAGTATCTTTTAACTACTAAATGTTTTTTGCCATTTTGGTGCTTCTGATCTTCCCATGTGGAACTGTAGTAGTATGTGGCATCTCTTTCACCTTGCCTTCTTTAGCATTGGGGAAAACTATGCTAGCTAGTAGTGAGGAATCCAAGAGTGTTGGCTCCTCTTGTTTCTCTTCCATCTCACATGTGCCTTCCCTTCCTACACTCTTCCACATTGTGTTCATCTAACCCTTCCTCTACACTTGGTCTACCTTCCTCTTGACCCGAGACATGGGCAGATATTGATTTGAGCATGTTGGTGTCATGAACGAGTTGGATGGTGAGGAAGAGTAGCTAGAGGAGGCCAAGTATACCCATTTAAGGGTGAGGTATTGAGTATGGATGGTCAAGGGTAGGGGGGTCACTTCCATGGTGGCATAGTTAGCTTACACAAAAATGGTTGTATTATAAAGCACATGGATTCTTCAATCCCTAACTCCTTGATCACACATTCACATCAAGTTTGCGAGATCCCCCTAGTTCCTTGGATTTGTGAGGGCTTATCATAAGGATGAAGGAGAATGGGTGTCAAATTGTTGATTTGGCAAAGCATAAGCCTAGCTCTTTGCTAGTCAAAGGACCAAATTCAGAATTGCAAATGGCTATCACAACCTCCAAAACCATATCACTCACAATCTGAAGGTCATGAGATTGGAAATTCACATGTATCTTCTAACTACAAAATAACTTTAGACCCAATGCCTACCTAGAGGACAATGAACAAGTATATCCCCCCTATAAATGTGGTAGGAGCTCTTAGGAGCATGAGAATTGCTTCCATGATATGTTGAAATAGTGCAAGGATAGTTAAAACATTTTGATTCCTTCTTTTATGAGAGATGTTCATGGTGTAGTGCAGGCTTGTATAGGGCCTGATTTGTCAAGGTCTATTGCAACAACTTTGCCAACCTTTGCTAGTCAAGAAGAATGGGCAAAATTCTCTTCAAAGGAAGTTGGAAAAAGATGTCATCATGATTTTAAGCCAAAGTTTCCATCTACATTTTGGCTTCTCAAGAAAGAACACAAGTCTTGGAAATACTTTTCTATTCAATTAATATCCCCTCTACTTCAAGTAGAGCCAATCAACTATGGCTTGAGTGGACTGATTATGTTAAGAAATGGCAATTCCTTCATCTTTTGATTCTCTCATTTAGGGTGGAGAGAGAGCATGATGAGAATTACATGGCAACACCACCATTTAGCTTCTTTCTTAGTTCACCCCTACCATTTGGCTTCTTCTTAGTTCCATACGTTATGTGATATTGGGAGAGGTATTTGATACCTTTTAGTAGTATTTTGGATTATATCTCCACTTAATCTCTATAGAGAGGCACATTTAAGATATTTAGAGGGCATATTTGTGCTCTATTGCAATGAGGGGGAATTTTACAATTTTTACTCTTACACCATTTCTTCTTGAGATTATGGTTAGATCTCACTATCTTCATTTTGGTAGTGTGATGAACCTCAACTACAATTAAGTGTTCATGATTGGAAACCTTGGATGACATGGTCTCCAAGTTCATCAATTGTTTTAGTTTACACATTTTTTACATGCTTTAAAATATGGAATCATTGGGAATGTTGATACTCATATGAGGAATCCACATATATTACAAGTGACCTTGTCAATAGTTAGTGTAACTTTGATGTGCAGTGACTTGATCAACCTCTACCTATCATTGGCATATGGGTGTTATATCACCGTCATTGATATTTGGATTCATTGTTCACCTTAGTGACATATACTGAATGGAGTCTGTTCTAATAAAGTGTCCATGGTGACTATCTTCCTCGTCAATAATCACCTATTAGTAAAAGAGGATGTTAAGAGGTTATTTTGGTACCTCATATATGTTCACACCAATTGAACTTCATCCACGTGCTCACTTACTTAAGTTTTTCCTCTATATACCAAACTGAGGCTCCACATTTCTCCTTGTGAGACCTTGGGCGTGAGAGTCATTGCCCTTTGCATAAATGGGATGCTACTACTGTTGCTTCTTATTCACTACAATGATGGGTTGTTACTTGTCATAAACGTATGGTAAAGAAATCCATTATTTTGAATTGTGTCTTCCCTTTATGTCTTCATCTTGATGTGTTTTCTTCATGCTCACTAATCTTTCTCTTTTTCTTTTTCATTGATGTTGACATGGATGGGAGGCTACTATATAGTGACTACTTGTATCTTGTCAAACTACATAGTAATAGATTTCATTATTATATATCTTGTATTTTATTTATGCTTTAATGTTGATTTATTTCTCTATATACTACTCTTTTTCTTTTGATGGAATCATGTTGATATGAAAAATTAATGTGATTTGCTATAATACTAAACATCACAATCCTATTATATGCTTAGTTCAAGAGAGCAAAGCTAATTAGTTCTTGAATGTCCCTTAGAGTGCCAACTTCTCACCAAATATCAAAAGGAAATGGGTTTTCCATAATAAAAAATGCTATATGAAATGAAATGCAAACTTCTTGATAGCCTCTTTGTGAAATTTATGGCATCATTCAATGTTTAGAATGCCCATGCTTGTTTGTCCAACATTAGAGATTCGATCATTTTCACATCATCTTGCTTGCCAATATCTACATAAATATTATTCCTACAGACATACAAGGAAGAATCATTATCATCTAAATGCACTATATGTTCAAAGGCCAACTTTCCAACCTTCATATCTCCCCATTTCTAGCAAGCATCTAACATAATGACACATTGCTAAATCAGCAAAAAATGGCATCTCCTTCATCACTTCCACTGCCTTCTCTAAGTGCCCTACATGAACAAAGGGATGAATCATACGTGTGATAATACATCTGACCCTTTTCCAACAGACTTGCATGACTAAAAGGTAGAGCCCAAGTGGAAGCACACAAGTAGAAGTAAGAGCTATGGCAAATGAAGTAAGAGAGCAAGAGAGAGAAAGCCATTGTATGTGGAAACTCCAATAATCACAATGTGTGATTAGTCTTTCCTTATTACAATGCCATTGAAATAATAAAGAATAAAGTAATAATAATGGGTGTCTACCACATGTAGTGTATAGATATGCATGTATTATCAGTGTAATGGATACACAGGTGGTTAGGCATAGGTGCCTTTATCCCCAACAACCTCCCACTTAAAGGTGAATGTGTCCCTAGTGAAAAGAGAACAAGAAAAAATGGAGAAAGTACAACATGATGAGGAATAGATGCCATCTCATCTTACAGCCATCATCTTCCTAAGGAAGGCAAAACGTTTTATTGAGAGACTTTTAGTGAGTAGATATATAGGATTCTCATCAATTAGATCTTGACAAGGTCAATAGACTTGTCCTCTACCACCTTTCTAAGTGATGCCACACCTCAATGTGCTTATTTTTCTCATGGAAGACTAGATTCTTTGTTTCTCCCCACTTACATTTTTGCAGTTGTAGTTGTAATTGTATTTTTTGATCCTTTGTAGGACTGCAATGAGAATTTGCTTATGGTCCTCCCAATGTTTCCATATGGATGAGTGTGTCGTCCAAGTAGATGGCCAATACTTTTCTTTCTATTAGATCTCTGAATATTTTGTTGCCCATCCACTAACATGTGTTGCTAGCATCACTTAGTCCAAAATGCATACTTTTAAATTGAATCAAACTTGCTGATATATTCAACTAGCTATTTTATGAGCATCTTCTTCTACTAAGGGGATTATCTCACCAATTCTCATGACATGTATATGTTGAGTTCATGATGCATGCCAGCTAGTCAATCCTTTCATTATGGATATGTTTATATGCATATATACATACATAAACATACTCGTCCACATGTGCTAAATGGAAGGAGAAGATTGCCCCTCGCTCATGGCATGCAAATATTGAATTCACAACACATGCTATCAGCAAGCCCCACCTACCACATACACCACACAATGAGAGAGAGAGAGAGAGAGAGAGAGAGAGAGAGAGAGAGAGAGAGAGAGAGAGAGAGAGAGAGAGAGAGAGAGAGAGAGAGAGAGAGAGAGAGTGTGTGTGTGTGTGTGTGTGTGTGTGTGTGTGTGTGTGTGTGTGTGTGTGTGTGTGTGTGTGTGTGTGTGTGTGTGTGAGTGAGAGAGAGAGAGAGAGATCATCAAAAAGAGAAAGAATGAGATCTCAATGGTCCACATCAACAAAGATGAGTATCAAGTCTTTCCATCTTCCCCAACACAAACCACACAAAAACTTAATCATACAAAACATATGTAAAAAAGAAGAATCGTCTCATGACATGTATAATGCATATCAATTAGCAAGCTTTCCCTTATAATGCATGTGCATGCGGAGTGTGTATGCATACACATAGTGAGTGATAAAAAAGGATTACCTCATCAATCCTCATGACATGTATGCATTGAGATCATGAAGCATTTTAGTTGGATGGCCCTTTCACATGTGTATATGCATATATACATATACATATACACTCAAGCACACACACTAAGTGCTAGGAGAAGATTGCCACTCATGACATACTATCATCGAATTCACGACACATGCCAATCGGCAAGCCTCCTCTACCATCATACATACCACACAATAAGAGAGAGGGGGGAGAGAAATTTCCCAAAAGAGAAATAATGAGATCTAACGAGACCCATGTGGCTCTTATATAGGCTTTGGAAATTCCATCGAGATTTTGATTAGACTTAGTGGGCCCACTTGGAAATTTCAAAAGCTTGGCCAGCTTTTGACAGTTATCAAGTTGCCTTCAACCTACTCAACAGTAAATATAGTCAATGTAAACATATTAATAAGGTAATCATGCACTCTCTTCACATAAAATCTTGAGTGATTATGTAAATATTCAATCGTTGATGGAAACATATCATGTACTTGCAAGAAAAAGTTGTGCGCTTATAGGGGGTAGTATCTAATGGTGGGAGAGGGGGTATGTATGTGTATATATGTTATTGGAATTTGGGTCTAATGTTAGGCAAGCTAGGGCTCCTAGGTATGTTCCACACTATAGACATACTTGAGAATCCAATCAATATGAGGTCATTAGTAAAATGCTATGTAGTAGTATTCATGGTCGTATGTCCCACAATTAAGGACCCAATGAGTATGAGATTATTAGTATAGTGATGTGTAGTAGCATTCATGGTGATAGGTCTGTCAACTTTTTGGTCTATCCTACCCTTGAGAACCTTGAATGAAGTGTGGGGAAAGGGGCTAGGGATTTGAGGATGGAGCCAATAGATTGAAACTACTTATACATCTAACTTGAAGACCCCTAAGTGCAATGCTTGTGTGTGCTCTTAGAATATAAGTGGAGCTTTTGCTCTCTTTTATTTCCTTCAAGTTATTTTTTCTTGTATTTTTTATTTTTGTAAATCCTTTTTAGAAAGTAACTCTAATCCTTCTTCTTATCTTGTAAGCACAAGATGAGTGGTCTCAAGGATTGCTCCTTACAGGTTTTGCTCATAAGGTAACTCTTCGTGGCCCAATCTTGTTGTCAACAAAGTATAGATAAGAATGGGTGATTACATATTATGGACCAATTCTCATTCATATTCTTCAGTAGCTCGAGGTAATAAGTTGGTAACATAGTGATGTGAAGGATTAAACTAGCTGTTGCATCTTTGTCAATAACTTCATTCATGTCAAAGAATAGTGAGTGGAGACCCTCCTCTTCCAATACTTGTTGTATAAGGTATTGTATGTATTTATATGTGGTGACTAAGGTTGGATATGAAAAATCAAATAACTCAGTCATAAAGCTCTTAAAGGAGTGAACTAGGTCCCATTGTTGAAACTTGAGGTTCCCTCCTTCCTTGGGACAGTGACATTGAGAAAGAGACATCAAATTTGCAATGCCTCTCTGTGACATAACCCACTCCATACCTTTGAGGATAGGAAAGGCAAGTCGAATTTCCACTTTCCAATGCAATGGCAATGCAAAAGGAAATCCAAAACTCTTGAATAGTATCTATTATGTTCTTCCTCCATATATCTTCTTGGGCACTCAAAACACCTTGTTTGCTCAATACCCTTCTTACTCATACAACTAATGACCTTGGATCTTGTATCTTTTAGTCCCACCCTTGTTGTACCATTTCCTCTCCAATTTTGGTCCTATTTCTATGATTTGCTATAAAGAATTGGTGGAATTATTGTTCAAATTTTACTTGATACATTAAAGGTAAAGGGTATGTATTTTGCTTAAGGCTCCCATGTCTTAGGGCCAAGATTTCTCTTTCCAAATTAATAATTGCAGATTCTATGATGCTATGGAAAGTATCTATAGCACATGTTTGGGAGAGGCCAAAAACTTTCTCTTGACCTCCTCAATCTTCTCTCCTTCTTTGCCTAGGATTAGTTCTTCTTGAATTTGATAAAGTGGGATCATTCTATGAACCTCCTATCATCAAGTCCTCTCTAGGAACTAATTCTACCACTCTTGTCACCTCCAATCATTTGAATCTATTATTGGAATGATGGTTGTGGCTCTTCTTGGATAATAAATCCCTTTTTTGGATACCATCATCAGAGTCCCCCTCATCCCTCAATTGTTGAATACACTCACCCTTGGCAAACTCACACCCTAGTTGAGGCAATTCAGCTTCACTACTAGTAGTTCTAAGAGCTTCTTTAGCTATAAAGTTTCCTCTTGGACTCATCATTTGTGCCATCTTTGTAGGGATTTGTGTGAAACTCTTTTTGTGTATTGCGCTAGTTGTACTTTTTTATTTGCCCTAGTTGGCAAAGTTACTTCTTCTTTGAGTTGGTGTTAATATTGAATGGACTTTTCAAGCATCTCTTTAAGTTTCTCTACTGTGTCTTTTCCTTATTTCACAATATCCTCTCTCTTTTTTACTTTCTCCATTAGTTAATCTTACTCACTCAACTTGGTCTCTATGTGAGATTTTGACTTCAAGGCCATAGCATATTTCTCATCTAACTATAACATATTTTCCTTCTCAATAATATATTCTTCCCAACCTACTTATATTTCTCGTTGCTTGACTTCATTTCCTTTAGGATGGCAACTTTTTTCTTAAGTTTATATGTTTCCTTGATAGTCTTTCCTTGATGAGCCAAAAAGACTTCTTTTTGAAGACTAAGTTTTCATCTCCTCTAATCTTCCCTAGACTATTGTTCTCACTATTGTCATCCCTTCTGATCTTCCCTAGACCATTGCCTTGATCCTATGTTTTAGTTGTTTTAGGTGTGAGTCCAGCTCTTCTCAGAGTTGTGAACCATGTTGGCATGTACTCTTAGTGCAAGCTTAGGGATGGCAAGCTTAGGGATGGCATTCTTTAGGTGATCATTGCTCACCTCTTGCTCAAATCGTCCATACTTAGCAAGTGCATCCATCTTTTGTCTTGTAACATTTTCCAACCATTCAAGCAAGTCAATTGCTTTCTGTACTACGCTTGCCCTCATCAGTGATAGTTGAATGTGGTGTAAGAAAAGCATAAAAAAGTGAGTGCAGCACCTTGCATGCTCTCTCATTCCATAGCCTATGAGCTCTTTTCTGTTCGTTAGTTGGATTCATTGCAGGCAATTCAAGAGCAGCCTCATCTCCTGTACATAGATCCCAATAACCCCTGCCAACTAAAAAGTTATTCATTCTGAATTTCCATAATGAAAATTTCTTGTTGTCTAACTTCTCTCCAACTATCTAAGTGATATTATGAGTCCCATGTGCATTAGCCATGATGCAATAGACTGTCTGTCAGATATTTAACTACCTGCAAACCAATTGAGAATTAGACATGATGAGCTCAAAGTCAAACACGAGCATGGATTCCAAGCCAGAAATTTCACAGACAACCCTAGCTAAGCAATCTACCATAAAGTTACCAGTGCATTTATGACAAAGAAAGCTTTAAAAATCACAAGGAAGCATACCGTGACATTGAAAATCGGAAAAGGCCACATAATCTCCCAAAAAAATCATTGGATTCAAAAAGAGAAATCACATAATCATTTCATTGGGAACAAAACAGGAAGCAAAATCTAGTGAGACTAATCCAGGGATCCATAAAGGTCAAGGAAGTAACTATTGCTAGGGAAGGAGAACCTCCTAAGCCAACATATATTGCCAAAAATATTGTGGAAGAGGACAAAGACAAACACATCGCACTTCTTAAAGAATTTCAAAACATGTTCATATGGAGTTACATTGAACTTAAAGGAGTAGCACGGCATGTGCTCATCTCGTCCTCATCCACATTATCCCAATAGACCCAATATCAAGCCTAGACAACAAAGATGCTACTTAATGAACCCTAGATATATGGATCTCATATGGGAAGAATTGGACAAGCTTCTCAAGGTAGGGTTCATTTATGAAATAAAACATAAAGATTGGGTATTTCCCATCATGGTAGTGCTCAAGAAAAACGAGAAGATCTGAGTATGCATTAACTATAAGAATTTGAATACATCCACTAAAAAAGACCACTACATGTTACCTTACATAAAACACATGATTGAGTACATGGCAAGCAAGGAGGCTTATAGCTTCCTTAATGGTTTTTTAGGATAGAATCAAGTGCAAGTACAGTTTGACTACCTTTGTCATTGAATGAGATTGTTTGCATACATTGTCATGCTCTTTGGATTGATAAATGTGTATTAAAGTTACAATCTTCTAGTGCCTATGATGCACAACGTTTTTAGAACACACTTCACAAAAAACTTGAAGTCTTTGTTGATTACCTCTATGTCAATGTTTAATGGGGTAAGGACTTAGAGAAACGTTGAGCATTCTCCCAATGGTGTAGGCAATAACAACTATCTATAAATCCATTAAAGGGTCAATTTTGGATCAAGCGTGGTATAACTCTAAGGCATGTCATGCCTAAGAATGGGCTTGCATTGAACATCCAATAATCGAGTTATCATGAAATTTTTTGTCACAAATCAGGGAACTTGCTTGAGTTGTTGCACCAAACGCATAGCATACACACAAGAGGAAGCTCACTCAAGAATACAAGAAGGCCAAAACATTTTCTTGTTTTTTTTCTTTTGCACATAGTACAATGTACACAAAGTATAGATAAGATACAACATAAAGAAAAATGCCTACTAAGTCAAACAGTGCACACCTCACTATACTAATTGACTGATGCTAACACTGGGTTCCTAGCTAATTGTATGCTGCTCATTTTGTCCTAGCATGGAACACTGGGCTTCTAGCTAATTGTAGTTGCTCATGTTTCATAGTGAATGACAATTGGACCATCTCCCTACACATCCGAATCACCCAATAACTTTTTCAGCCATACTATCTCACATGTTGCCATAGCAATACCTCTATACTCAGCCTTTGTACTCGATAAAGTAACTATAAGTTGTGTTCTACTAATTCATGTTACTATTGCACCATGAATCCATTGGTAGATCTTTTGTCATACATGCTACGAGCCTAATCTACATCTATGTATCTAAACACCTATGTACCCTTACTTGCCTCATTAAAAAGCCCATAATGCAAAGTCTTGTGATCAACAAACTGACTAATAAGGCCAACAACATAGCTCAATTTTGGCCTTATAATAGTTATATAAACCAAACTTTCTACTATCCTCCAAAATATAGTAGGGTCTTCTATCTCATCCCCAATATCAGCACTCAACTTCACATTTTGCTCCAATGGTATTAAAAGAGGCTTACAGACTATTATACCATACTTGGACAACATATCCAAGCCATACTACCTTTGGGATAGCCATATACCATCATTAGATCTAATCACTTCAATACCAAGAATGTATATTAGCTCAGTCAAATCCTTCATCTCAAACCTCTTCTTCAAAAGGTTTTTAACTTTATCCCACTATCACTTGTAATAATCAAGTCATCCACATAAATGACTATAATGACCAAACTTGCATATCCCTTTCTCACATAAAGTAAGTGATTATCATAAAAAACATAAAATCCAATGTTAACAATATGCTCTCCGATCTTGTTAGACCATACTCTAAGTGCTTGCCTTAGCCCATAGAGTACCTTCTTTAACCTATATACATATGTGGGATGGTTTAAATCCTTAAAACCTAATTATTGCTCCATGTAAACCTCTTCTTGCAATTCACTATGCAAGAATGCATTTTTTACATCCATTTGCTACAAACTTCAACCTTTGGTTCTTGCCAAGCAATTACACATCTAACAATTGCCATCCTAGCAATTGGCCAGAATGTCTCTTTATAATCTATACCCTATATTTGAGCATAGCCTTCTGTAACCAACTTAGCCTTATACTTGCTAATAGAACCATGTGCATTATGCTTATTTTTGTAGACCAACTTACAACTAATAGATTTCTTACCCTTAGGCAATGCTACTAGATTCCAAGTCTAATTGGCTTCTAATTCAACCACCTCCTTATCCATTGCTACATCCCAATGAGCATAACCAACAACATCCTCAAACCAAGTGCGCTCAATATCCTTAATCACCTTTACCATATAAGCATAATAGTGAGCTGTGTAACCTTTAAAAGTAAATGTTTAAACAAGATATCTGACCCTAGTAGACTTCTGTATCATTGGATCACTCAGTGGAGTCTTTACATTACTATGTGCTCTTTGTACACTTGGTGTCCTGACTAAAGAAATACCAAGCTCGTCATCCAAACTCTTTGAACCACTAGAATCTCCATCAAACCCTAATGACTAGCATATGTATCATTACCATTTGTCACTTTCTTTTTTCCTTTATCTTTACTCGCAACACTAATAGTAGATGCATGTGAAGATGTGGGATTAGAGACTCACGGGCTAACTGTAAATATCATACCACATGATATTTTTGGTCAACTAAGCCTTTGTGATTCTTGCTTTTCTTTTTGCATATAACTATCATGATCATTATCATCATCCAACGTGTCACCACTAGATGCATACCAAGAGCTCATCTCATAAAAAATAACATCTCTGCTCACTTTGAATTATTAACATGTGATAAGGTTATAATGACGATACTCTTTCTGCTCTAAAGAGTTTCTAATTAAAATACATTTTTCGTCCTTCAGATCAAGCTTCTTTCACAACTCATTTGGCACATAAACATATGTAATACAATCAAACACTTTCAAGTGTGACACATCAAGCTTCTTGCCTATAAAGCATTCTTTATAAGTCATAGCATAAACTGCAAGTACGAAGTTTTGTTCATGATATAGATAGTTGTATGAACTCCAAACCAAAAATAATTTGGTAAATTCTTTTCAGCCATCAATATGCCTATTTTTTCTTTCTGCAATCCCATTTTTTATTGTGGGTTATACATGCAAATAAACTATCTTTTATCCCATCAGACCTCAAAAAGTCACTAAACTCATTAGAGAGATACTCTCCCCCTCTATCGGACCTTAAGCACTTAACTTTTAAGCTTGTTTCTATTTCAATAGTAGCAGACTTGAAAGTTTTGAAGTGCTCAAATACATCATTATTTTTCTTCATGAAATACACCCACAACTTTCTTAAACAATCATCAATAAACGTGACAAAATGCTTGTTGCCACCAAGAGATGTTTTGTGTAGGCCCCCAAAAATCTGTATGCACAATATTAAGTATATTCTTGCTCACATCTCTATCATGCAAAATAGGTTGTCTTGCCTGCTTACCAAACTAAGATGCTTCACATACTTTATGAAATTCTGTAACTCTAAAAGCAAGCAATCATATAATCAATCCTTTGGACTGTAACTGTATTAATTTTAGCCTTTGTATATTTGTATATCCAATATGTTTGTGTCATATTTCAATGTTTGCAACCACTTCTTTGCCTTTAGTATATATAGCAACATTCATTGTAGGAATTCCAACATCTAAAGTGAATATGTGACCAACTATACTTCATTTTACGAGTAACCTACACTTATAATTAAAGTTTTTCACAAAAAACCTTTTATATTAAATCAAACATATAGCCCTTGCTCTACCATTTGGCCAATAGACATAAATTCTTTGTGATGGATGGCACTTGTAATATATCTAACTTTGTCTGAGCATCATATAAGGAGGACAATGGAACTTTTTCAATATGTGAAATTGGGTGGCATGAATCATCACCTGTTTGCACACAACCTGGATTTTGTAAATCATGTATCTCTCCAAACTATTCAACATGGATAGTCATATAAATAGATATACCTGAATCAACATACAATACATTATCATATGTTCTTTTTCCTATAACAACATTCATCATATGTTGCATAACAAATAGAGACTCGTTTTTGTCTTCATTCTATCATGAAGACGATGCATAGTTTCCTTGTTGCAATTTAGTACTATGGATATCATCCTTCGTAGCATAACATTGGATTGCAATATGACTTGTTTTGCCACAATAATAACAATAATCGAATTGCCAGAACCTCAATTCTGCCATCCACTTCTTCCTCTAGATCTCCCCCTATCTCTAAAGTTTCCATGGCCTCCTGAAATCTGTATTTTACTAAACTATTGATTTAACATGTTTTGCTAGTTATCACTAACATGTCCCATACCATGGCCTCTTGAAGAGGATCTACCATGTCCTATTCCTAAACTTGAGTAAAATGCTTGGACCTATTCATCATCTCTTTCAGATGATTCACCTTGCATATTGATCTCTTTAGTAATTATGAGAGACCAACTCATCAAAAAATAAAAATAACTTTCATACATACACAGAAGTGACAAATGATTTCTAGGTCTTCTCATTATTAAGACCACTCAAGGTAGATAAAACCAAATCATCATCATCAAGCATTGCATCAATAGTTGTTAAGGAATCTACAATGCTTCTCATATTCAAAATATACTCATTTATAGATATCTTCCCTTTCTTCAAAGTATTCAACTTTTGCTTAAGTTGAATCTTTTGTACCTTTGTATTTACTGAAAACATGTTCTTAAAATTTTATCTAAGTTATATTTAAAGTTTTTACATTTCTAATATGTCCCAACATAGTATTATTAATTATTGTAGATAGCCAATACATTATATTTTGTCTTTTGCATGCTATTCATTTCATGCCTTTAATTCTTATGCAATCGTAGGATTACTTAGCTTTGGCTCCTTTTCTTCACCTAAAAAGAACTTGTAAAGGCATTTTTCAATAAGAAACTCGTCACATGAAACTTCCATGATGGGCAATTGTTCTTGTCCAGCTTCTCAATGATGGGAATTTCACTGTTCTCTACCATTTTCACAAAATTGATATAAAATAGCAAGTAAGTCTTCTACAACCTTTTACAACAAGTGCACAGCAACACATCAAGTAGCCTCTTCCACAGACTACTCAATAGTACATATAATATGCAACCTATAAAACTTGTGTTTCCTTCTTGGAAAACACCTTAGAACATACAAATTAGAAATCTATAACTTGTGCACTCACTTTTGATCAACATAATCAAAATTGAACTATATCTTAAAATTGTTATTCATAACCTTGCGGGTCTAAAATGGGACCCGAAATGACCTTAGATGGCCAAAAAAACAGTCCTTAGGTGCTTATTTGAAGAGTATACATTGCTCTGTTCCCACACCAAATCTCACAATAATTTGAGATTTTTTCTCTGCCTTGCTTTGGGGGGCCTCCACAAGCACCATTCAAGAGAAAGAGTGGAAGAGTTGGAGAGCTTCTTACCCGTTGCTTGCTTGCTCGAATTCTCGCTTCTTTCCCTTAACTTTAGCCTTCAAAACCAACCTCTCTTAGTGATACACTCTAATACCATATCACGAATTGCATGGTGGGGGGACCTGTTTAAGCTATTGTGGCCAAACACATACCATACACATAAACTCACTCAAAAACATAAGAAGAAAGATGAAGGCCAAAATGTTTTCTAATTGGTTTTTTCTTCTTCTTTCACACACAATACAATGCACACAAAGTATAGATCTGATTCAACATAAAGAAAAGTGGTCTAGTAAGTTAAGCAATGGTGCTAGAACTATGCCATTTGTAGGTAGATGCAACAAACCAAATATAATAAGTAATAAGTTAGTGGCCATGTGATGATCATAATGACCACCAATATGCTAAGTGTAGACATGTTGTCCATCTAACCAGGTGATACATTATCAATGTCCACATGTATTTAGCTTACCATCTCAATATTGTTGCCACATTAGAAAATATTAAAGGAGTTCAATGATTTCTCGAACACACTAGTTATTACAAATGCCTTGTGCTCAATTATGCATCCATACTGAGATCATTTGACTCTTGGTGAGCTAGGAATGGATTGATGAATACCAAAAAACTTATGATGCTTTGAAAAGGCTCTAATTAGTGCACCTATCCTACAAGTTTCTAACTGAAAGTTGACATTCCACATGCATATTGATGTATCCAAAATCGTTATTGGAGCTGTGCTAGCTAGGAGAACACAACATAGATTTTCTAAATCCAAATTTAATGACTTGGATAAACAATATGTAAAAAGACTATTAGCGAAAATAACTTGCTACCAAGTAGAAATATTAAAATATCCTCTATTCATTTTCATAGATAGCATACATGTTTTGAATAAAACCATTTTATTAACAAATATATAATTATAAAGTTTGTAAACATCATAAAGATAATAGAATTTGTTTGGTGTGCTCCATACAAAACGACCATTGTTTTTAGGTGAATCATGGTTTTCTGGTTAGAGGTTTACAATTTGTGAACAAAATTCAAATTTGACTATTGTTTTCCTTATCAAAATATTATAAATCTTTTTAAGGCTTTTATCAAAGATATCAACAATTCTTTTGTTAAAGGTTTGGTTTTTTTAATATTATTACCTCCAAGTTTGTTAGCTTCCATCAACTTATAGATGTATATATAGAAGACACAAAAAGAAAGAAAGATTTTCTCATCAATGAGAGAGAGAGAGAGAGAGAGAGAGAGAGAGGGAGAGAGTTCAACTTTAAAATATCATTCGAGAAGTGAGAAGATGGACACATTTTTCCCTTCCACATTGACATACCATAAGCTTCTCACCATGCTTAAGCTATTTCTTTTCTCAAACACAATCTAAGGTTAATACCAACCTCATCTCACTACCATTATTCTAGCCACTGATGTAAGCCACAAACATTTGAGAGTAATAGGATGATCCTCAAAGGGTACAAAACCTACAAAAGAAAGGAACCCTACAATTAAAAGCCATCTCCTAGATCTTTAAGGGGGGGTGGCTACAATTTCAACATAAGCTTTCCCTAGGATAGGTTTTACTTAAAATAGTCCGCTCATGGGATCTGTTATGACCAATTTCATCATATGAGACTAGTATTACAATTGTTGATATACATATCAATATATATAAATTTAGGATTAATTGTTGATAAATGTATCAATATTTGTGCTTTGGGGATCTTATAACTAAAACCCCGAATGTATCAATGTTTGATGTTGAGATACACTAGTATAATCTATTATACTATACTTTCAAGCTATATGTTTATTATCATGATTAAAAAACTAGCAATGTTAAAGCAAAATTTGTAAGTGTGATATATAATATAGAATATTGAAGTAATGCAACTGTCATGTACTCAATGTTTGATGTTGAGATACACTAGTATAATCTATTAGACTATACTTTCAAGCTATATGTTTATTATCATGATTAAAAAACTAGCAATGTTAAAGCAAAATTTGTAAGTGTGATATATATAGAATATTGAAGTAATGCAACTGTCATGTACTCTCACGTATATATACTTGATTTTAATGTTTAGAGGAAGGTTTTATTATGATAGCCTAATTTTAACTATGTCATTGGTTGTATATAGTGCAACTAATATAAGTAATGAAAAGTTTCAAATGAGTTTTCAAGCATATATAATGTAACAAAAATAACATGTTGATCCTTCAATACTTTTTGTATAACATTACCTGAACAATAGCATGTTAATTATTTTATATAGGATGGGGGTTGACTTAACGCACATGCATACATTATTGACAATCATCTCTACATGTGTACAAGCTTAGGAGGCTTGCTATGGTATATCTAGTCATAAGTAAGCTACGATGTATTACAATAATTCATGTGGACTTTCAAGAACTATCATTGAACACACATTCAACAAATGATCATAACATTATTCTGGAGTCCCTAGCATGTTATTTCATATAGCATAGGGGCTGATTTAAACACACATATGCATTGTGGACAACCATCTCTAGCATGTGTACAAGCTTAGGAAGCTTGCTATTATATATGTAGCCATAAGTAAGATACAATGTATTGGGATAATTCATGTCAACTTCTTAGAACACCCATTATATATGTAGCTTGCTATTATATATGTAGTCACAAGTAAGATACAATGTATTGGGATAATTCATGTCAACTTCTTAGAACACCCCTTTCAACGCCCATTCAACAAAGGTTCTTAGAGTTATTCTAGAAACAAGCATGCCCTTGAACACCCATTTAACAATGACTCATGACATTATTCCAAAAACCAAACATACATCACCACACCATTACACAATCAAACACCCATTCAATAGACACCTTGTAAGATTATTCTAGAAACAAGCCTAACATCACCACACTATCCTTGTCTATTAAACAATCAATTTCCCTTGCATCTTTTAAGAACATTGAGACTAATGTTTTGAAGGATCTAGCTACTGGATTGTTGAAGGATCAATATTAATGAAAATAAATTATTTGGTACATTAGATCAATATAAATTTTGGATATTCTTTATATTATATCTTCTATATAAAATACATCGTTATTATCTTTGACTTGAAATTCAATGAAGTATATGTGTTTATATAAAACACTCAATATCAGGTCAAATATATGTTTGCTTGTATAAAAACAAGACCATCTACATTATATAATGATCTTGTCTTGTAATTGGCCTTTTGATAAGTGGTGTTCCTACATTTCACATATTTTAACAAACGATTACTTACATGGCGGCCCCCGGCCAATCTGTTGAACACTAGAACGACGGTTCAGACAGGCGCGTCTCTTATCAAATTAGCATAGAAGAAGGAGAATGCGAGGAAGAAACTTGTTACACGCACCATCATTTGATACGTAACTACATGGCGGCGAGCGCAGCTTGCTCGTCGATCACGAGTACATAATCGTTGTTTTGCAACAGCAGCAACAACGATCAGATCGACGAGTTTGACAGCCCGTCACTGATCGATTAATTCGTGGCTTGATTTCTGTGTCCATGAAATGAACTGTCTATTACTATGTTTGTCCTTCGAGAAATTAATAATAGATAGAATATTATGGTGACAATAAGAATATCGAGTATGAGATCAAGATCATAGGCGTGCAGGCGCTGGGCCGTATAGCAACTGCATGGAGAAGCTGGGATACAGTCCCTTATTACACATTCTCAATCACAATATCCGATGGGCAGATCAATACTGGAGGAACAGATCGTGAGCCCGGCTCCGCATAACACGAGTACTGAGATCAGTCGAAGTAGCAATAGAGTTAATCAATCGGCGGCCGCCGTGGTCATCCCGAGGCCGCCGCCGATTAAGGTGTTTAAGTCAGAAGATCGGTCCTCTATTACTAACCAAGGATCATTAGCCGTGGGGAACTCCCAGACAAGCCGAAGAAGAAGTTCATCATATAATACCGCGTCGACAGCAGATCAAGAAGAGTTCTCGATCTCTAAGGCGACGCCGACGACAGTATTAATCGACGAGTGTGCTCGTCGTAGCTACAATACAAATCGGGGGCAGCTTGTTCATCTTCCTCAGGTAAAAAGAGTGTCGGCGCCCAAGCCGGCGGTTGCAGCGGCGGCGCTGGATGGAGGCGACGAAACAGCTGGTGATCAAATAACATCGAGGTCCCGTAGTTATAACAATCGTAAGACGTCGGCCGGGATCGGGTATGATAGTCACAGTGCAGGGGAGAGTAAAACGTCGGCCGGAAGTTATATTAATGACTGTGCAAGAGCGAGTATAAATAACTACAGTGCAAGGACGTCGACTAAGATCACGTCGGACAGCAGCAGCAGCAGCAGACACAGCAACAGGAAGAGGGACCGGCGGGGGAGCCTGAGTATAGCCGGCGCGGGCAATGGCAGCGATAATAGCTGCTGCAATAGTAGAGCAGCGGAGGAGATCAGCTGCACTGGTAGATCAGGAGGGGCAGCTGCGGGTGTGTCTAATTCGACTGCGGGGGCAGCACCGCTGCTGCCGCCGCTGAGGGCGGAAGAGGCGGGGTGGAGAAAGACGCTGGTGCTGGACCTGGACGAGACGCTGGTACACTCGTCGTTCAAGGAGATAAGGGAATACGACTTCTCGATAAGGGTGGAGATGGCGGCGGGGGGGTCGCAGGAGCAGGCGGCGGGGACGCAGCCAGCCAAGGCGCGCATGCACACGGTGTACGTGAGGAAGAGGCCCGGGGTGGAGGAGCTGCTGGAGGCTGCGGCGGGGGAGCTGCAGTACGAGGTGGTGGTGTTCACGGCGGGCCTGAAGGCGTACGCGGACGCGGTGCTGGACGTGGTGGACGCGCGCGGGCGGGTGGCGCACCGGCTGTACCGGGACTCGTGCCGGCAGTGCGCAGGGGGGCTGGTGAAGGACCTGTCGCTGCTGGGGCGCGACCTCCGGCGCGTCCTCATCCTGGACAACAACCCGCACTGCTACCTCCTCCACCCCCGCAACGCCCTCCCGGTCTCCTCCTTCTTCGACAACCCGCACGACCGGGAGCTCCTCGACCTCATCCCCCTACTCGCCGCCCTCTCCCACCTCGACAATATCGTCGACGCTCTCGCTGCCCTCGGCCTGGCAGCTTCATGAGACTCTACAGCTGATCGTCGCCATCATCATACCACCTCGCACAATTATCTCGGTCTCAATGAAAAACTCTACGATATTAGTATCCACGTCGTCCATCCCATCGCCGCCCTCGGCCAGCTGCCAGCTGCTTTCATCCTCATCTGGATCATCGGCAGCAACGTCGCCCATGCACCCGTCGCTGCCCTCGCCCAGCTAGCCTGATACTCATCGTCCTCATGCAGTCCTAGCTGCTACCTTCATCCTCATACATCATCCCTAGTTGCTTGCTTCATCCTAGTAGCAGCAGCCCTAATAGATTCTGTGACTTTAAGAAGACACTTCATAATATAATCGGGTGCCTTTATGGTAGCATTTAGCCCAATGGAATTGGGTCACTTACAATGACACCTTCCGAATAGAATTGGGCGACTTTACAAGAATAGCAAAACTGCTAGATCAATCTTGTCATGGTGAAGGTGGCTTGACACCAAGGGACTTGTTTTTGAAGGATCATACAAAGGCTTCCCACACAACAAGGTCTATTGTCTTCTTTCCTACTCTAAAAAAGGGTTGAAACCTTCATATTTGAGGAGATTGAGCTCATTATACACACTAATTTGAAAAGCCTCCTTGGAACTCCATTAATGAAGCTCTAAATGAGGATCAAACCTATTCAAAATTTTAACCAAGACACTAAGCATACAGAAGAAACCTACTTGGCAATCACGCATCAACAACACATTTTGTGATACATATATGAGATCTCCATTGGATAATCATGTAAATCGGTGCTCCACTATCCTTGAGACACTTTTGTCCTCAAGTAAATGAGCTTATTTAAGTGCTATAGATTTGAATTTTAAGTTGGATCTTTCCTATGCCTTATTATTTTTTGAGCATTTACCCCTTTCACATCACACACACCTATCAACTAAGGTTTCAAAGGTAATTCCTTACCAATCATGCTTTATAAAGTAAGCATTTGTAATCATACCAATAATAATATGGACTTGCATTATGGACTTGCATAATATAATTAAAAACTCAAAAATAGAAATGATGTTCTACATTATTTCAAGTATTAACTAATCACACACTCTATTAAGTGAAAATAATAGCCAATCACATGCTTGGATTACAAAAAAATATCACACACTTTATAAAATAGGCATTTGTCATCAATCGACTCATAACATTAGTCTTGCAAAACATAATTACATGCTCAAAATTATCATTGATTTTCTATATCATTATGCATGTATGAGAAGTTCAAGACCCTTTGGAGATGGTACTTACTCTTGCTTGCAACCTTTTATATGGATCTTTTAAAGGAGTAGATAAATGAAATCAATAGATACAAAAACTTTATACAATAAAATCCTACAATGTAAAATATTTATGGCCTGTACAAAGTTTAGGGATCCTAATGGCCTCTCTGGTAAAAACCTAGTTTGTGTGGGCATAATAATATTTTCTACAAGAGAAGCTAAAGTACTACTCTAATGTAACATGATAATTACTTCCCATCTCAAATATTGCACATGGCCTAAAGGTTTTATTAAATAAAGAAGAAAATAAATGCTTTAGCAAAGTTTATTTTGGTACTAGTACTAACTTCTACTTCAATGAAATAAATCTCATACAATAAGCTATATGTTTGGATGTATATCATTAAGATATGCTTAGGGAGCTCTAAATGTTATGATGATTTACATTGCCGTTAGTGAGTGGACCTTATAACAAGTTGATAAGCGTTTATACATAATATGTATTTTGCCTTACATGTGCAAGTCTCACCTTGTGTGTAACCATCCTAATAAGTCATTAAAATAGTTGTAGAAGCAAGATTGTTAAAGATACGTGTCTATCCTATGTGAATTCTATGTTTAATAAACTATTAAATGACATTAGCAAGAGTTTGATGTCACTTTTTGTCCTTTTAGTAGGAGGAGAGAGAGTGTACTCCACCAATGAGGAGAATGTTTCTGTTATATAACTATTTTTTAAAAAATAATTTCGTTATTTTTAATAGTATTTTTAAAATTGTTATTTTTATTGGAATGGCTTGAGTAATTATCACTTTTCAATAGTAAAGTGGATCAATTTCTAGTTTCACCGAGATGGGTTGGAGCGATTGTCATTTTCCAATAGTAATGTTTTACTGTTGCATTTCAACCATTCTCTTATCGTTCGAGATGAAAAGAAGATGGCGAAATCCTCCTATTTCAAATCTTTTAGTGTCCATTTCCTCCTCTCTTCCCTCCTTTTATTTACAGCCGTGGGAGTTCCTCTTTGTTTTCTCTCCACTTTGCTACACGTTTTTGCTCTCCATCTTTCTACTCCATCGAGGCACCTACTCGGTGCAAAAAATGCAATGCTTCTTTTGAGTCCATAGTCACTTATAATATGCTTGATAAGTAAGATAATTAGGTTTTCTTGACCATAATAAATGAAAATTGGATAATCATGAAGCAAAAAAAGTAGAAGAGCTCCTCAATAGACGACAGTAGAGGTAGATTATAGGGACTGTGTAGAAGATGAGGCAAGTGGGTTGTTGAGGCTCATGCTTAGGTACTTGAGGCTAGGGCTAGGACTAGGGCTCGTGGGGAAGAGGCACTTATGCATGGGGCTGGGGCTTGGTTACAACTAGGGTTGGATTTAGGGCTCGAGATTGAGCTTGAACTCATAGGGAAGGGGTATTTGTGCCAAGGGGCCAAGATCGTGGGGTGACAATGCTTGGCCCTAGGACTTGGGCTTGGGCTTGAATTGGAATTGGGACAGGAGCTAGCATTGGGGCTCAAGCTCAAGCTCATGCAGCTTGAATTGGATATGGGGCTAGGGATTGGTGCAGGGTTGGTGGGTTAGTAGGGCTCCAAAGGCTAGGCAAGCTTGTAGGGCTTCACAAGCTAGGGATTTGTTTGGGGATCAAGCTAGGGTGCTCCTCATTCTCTTTATAACTGATGACATAGTCTGGCAGGCTCTAAGCTCTTCTCATGCTAGTGCTCTCTATAATCATGTATCCTTCTCATGTCTATCGGGGAATCTTGGCCTAGCTTGTCATCAATGAATAGGTGAGATAGTAAGAATTTTTTACATGTAATAGTTTGAGATCTCCATGGGATTTAGAAGCTTGTCATATCGGAGTAACAAGTGGTCCATGCTATTGAAATCTCTGGCCATGACTATCATCATGTGGGCATGGGTTGCAAGTAAATATGCATCTTCCAAAAAATCAATAGAAAGTCTTCGACAATCTCCTAAAGTGTAAGAATTAGTGAGATGGTCCATCGTAAGTATATGGCCCAACGATCACAAATTTCCTAGATTAATCTTTGAAAGGTCAGACATGATACTGCAGGTTGCATTTGCCTCTCTATCCCCGAAGAGGTTAGTCATAAATATATGTATGTATCACGTGGGTTCAACATAAGGGATTTTGAAAATACCATTTTTACACATTTTTTATATACAAAAGGGTCCCATATAAAGGTGTTACTTACAAATTGAATAGAAAAGGGTTATGTTTTACTAAGGGAAAATTTATAGATAATGATATTTATAAATAGGCCTGGAATGCACATGATATAGAGGGTATACTTAGAGTGAATTACCCGGGTCTCTATCTTATGTAGCTCACTAAGAACTACATAGTGAGCCTAATATCTTCTATGCCTTCCATGAGAAGAACCCTCATGTGCCATGAATACTAAAACATAGATCTTAAAGGGTCACCAATAGAGCCACAAAGATTGCTTCATTACATTTATGAACCACTTGGTGGTGACCATAGAAAATAAGGATACTCTCAATGAGGGTCACCATCAAATGATAGTGGTTGCCCTAAGCAAAGGGTTGCCCCACAAGCCACTCGATGGTGACCCCCAAAGGAGAAATACACTAGATGAGGATCACCATGTATGTAGGATATTGAGCCTATTGACTGTCCTTTACCTTTCCATCTGAAGGTTAGTCAGAATCCAAAGATCTAATGCCAATAGCATGTAGCTCCCATTGAAGCAAATCTGAATGCCAAATAATCAATATAAGCTCATCAAGATATCAAGTACATTAACATTTGGAATCCAAGATACATCTGGGAGCATGAAACCCAAAAGTAAGTCTTCAAAGCCATAATGTCAAAGACTAAAGTAACTGAAGCATAAAGCCAAACCTCCAAAGCATCCAATGTAGCTTAAATCCAAGTTCTAAATCCATCCATAATCATATGTGGGTTTAAATATCAAGCTAGGCATCAATGCATGTAAGTGGCATATCTAAATAGCATCAAGGCCTCAATAGACATAAAGTTACTATTAATAGCTTGCTACCCAAACTATTATTACAGTGATGAAGTTCTACAAAACTGAGCTAATCAAGCTCTAACCAATCCAACTAGCATCCCAAAGCATAGTCATAACATCCAAACGCCAAAATAGTATCACATGGGCATTAAACATGCGTAATGGAGCTCACTGTTTTTGCTGTCCAAACCATAAATCTTATGTTTTGTGTAAAACAAAGAACTAAAAACTACACAAAATCAACTCTATGAGTACTCAAACATGTAGCTCTCATTGTGCTCTTTGTTTCTAGCTATAAAACGCTTGAATCTGATATCATATGAAAAAGTTATGGCAAAATATGAAAGTGATGTCAAGCTGCCATTGTTGTCCATGACATCTGAAGCATGCTCTATTTCCACTCAAAATGGATAGAATGGCTACTTACCAGCTCAATAAGTACTCAACAAGGCTCAGCTAAGCTCCTCGACAAGCTGAAAGTAAGTTGGAATAAGCCATGAGAAGGGAAGATTCAATGCATACCTCGGGAGGAAGAAACAATAGCTACCATCAAACCTTTAGTTGAAGCTTCGAATTTGAGCTAAAGCAAAGGATGAAGAAGCTCCTCAAATGGTTGGCTTTGATCCTAGTTGAAAGATAGAGCCCGAGTGGAAGCACACAAGTATAAGACCAAAGCAAAAGCTATGGAAAATGGATGTGGGAGCTTTCTCTCAACCGCCAAGATCCACAGACCGCTTATTGTTTCAAGTGTTCCAAGCCGAGCACTAATGGCTACCTCTCACATAGCCGATGCTCCATCCATATCTACGAGTGTAGTGAGCTTACCTCCATGCCGATCAAGTTACCTCCTCTTCCACACACTCCGGTAGCTCCACGATCCAAGTGCAAGCTTCAAGCAAGCTCCATCCTTAAGCTCCACGCTCCAAGGTCCATAGCCGCGAGCAAGAGAAGAGAAGAGAAGAGAAGAGAAGATGGTGAAGAGCTTCACCCTCTTGATCGCTCACTCTCACACACTCACTCCCTCACACTCTCATACTCCCTCTCTCAAGAGCACACACAAGCAAGAAGAGGACCCTAAAACCCCATGGGCACCCATCCCTTTTTACATGACCAGCCATTGTGGCAAGGTCTCTTTTTCTAATTTCCTCTTCTTGCTTCATGCCCTAAGCCTATACCCATCTATTCTTTTACAAGTGGCACAAGAGGGAGCCTGGCGCTCTTTTACAAGAGTTTTTAGAGTTTTTGAGGCGCCGTTCATTTAAAATTACGCTTTTGGCTCCGGCTTTGCTTTAGAGGTCGCCTACGTGTCTTTGCTCCTTTTTCATCTTCTTCCCGCTTTTTCATTCATTCTTCCACCTTCTCGGCTTGGGCATTCTTCTACCTTCTTGGCTTGGGATTAACATTACCCCCTCCGAGACGGGTGCCATTCCCATGGCACTCTTGGCGACTGTTGGGGTTTAAGAGGCAGTTGGCGAAGTCATCGTGTAAGGGCAGGGCCACGTATAAACTCGGGTGCTCATGGAAGCTTGGTAATAAGGTTTGTTGGAGAAGCCAAACGGATAGCAAGCGGTTGACAAGGGCCTCCAAAGTCAGTGGTTGGTCGCCTTTGTGATGCTTGGAAGGAAAGGGTGCGGTGCTCTACTTTAAGGGGGTGTCTACCTTATTGTGTAGTGCATTGTGCTCCCACGCTTGGGGACCCCAATCATGTAAAGGGAGGTGCAGTGCAAGTAGCTTAGGGTGATAGGTCTAACCATAGGTGAGTGTTACCTCCCTAGGTATGTCATGCCCGTGATGGGCCCTAAGCGTGAAGTGGGGGAGCAAAAAGGGCTATGAGGTTAGGAGCGGAGCCAACCGACCGAAGCCTCCGGGCACGCCTAACTTGAGGACCCCTAGGTGTAGTGATCGTGCTTTATATGTGATACTAAGTGCTTCTGTAAGTGAGTTGTTTTGTCCATTCCATGCGTAATGTTCCGTTTGCCCTTCCTTGGATGATTTTCTTTTTCTTTTTCTCTTTTGTTTTTTTTTTTGAATGGTATTACACTAGTAGAACGACAGCATGTATCTAATCTTGCTCGTCTGATTTAGGAGGAGAAGGGGGTCGGATGGATTTGCTCAAAAATTGATGGCTTTGTATGTATCCTTTGAGATTCATGTGAATTTAGAGGGAGGTGATGGAGAGGAAGGGGTGGTTGCACCTACTAGTGAACTGGCTGTTGTTCATATCCTCTAGGAGAGCTAGGAAAAAGGAGGGGAGAAGGCTAGCTCTCATCATTAAACACGCCATGGCACAGCTGTCAATGGCGTTAGGGTCAAAAAAGAGGGGAGGCAGGCCACACTCTTGTGGGGTCGGGTCCTTCTTGAGTAGTAACTTTAGTAACCTAAGATAATTACAGGTGGTTATAAAGGCTAGATCAGGGCATGAAGAGGAGTCCGCGAGAAAACGCATCATGGAATCATTTAGGCTTCCCAAGTCTAAAAGGAGGGCATGTTCGAAGGAGGCAGCATTGGAGTTGTAGATGATGGGGAAATCATAACACCCATAGAGGGTGGCAACAAAATCCACACCTACCCTACGAGGATACGCCATGAATGTGGGGTCGTTCCTCTCATAGGGCAGGGTGTTACAAAAAGCCATCAAGGCGAGCATGCTAATGTCGCACACTCACCTCCTCCATAGGGGTTGGCAGTTGTATCCCTGTACAGTATGTGGTATTTCGAACACCTTGTTTTGCCAAAACTCTACTTCTTCCCTTCCCCACAGAGTGGGGGTCCTCTCCCTTTCTTCCAGCCATTTTTGTCCCAGTCAGCCGCCAATCGCGATCACCTCCACTATCACCTTGATCGGTAGGACCCTCCGCAAGCTGTTAGGCATGAGGAAGCTGAAGGTGAATGGGTCTTTTTCTTTTTCTTGCCGTTCCCAAATCACCAGCTCCGCATGGAATCCAGCAGGGAGGTCATCGAGGCACGGTGGGAGGGGTGCGAATGGTTGCACGACCGGTTTGGCTCTTAGCTGCTTCCTGGTTTCTTCAACTAATTTTTCTCCATCTCTCCCTTAGTGCGGCTTGTCTTTTCACGGATGGATCAATCTATTGTTGTTCTTGGACATGCGGCGAGGGGGGTTGTGGGATTACCTCTTCCCTGATTCTCCCCACAATGAATTCAAGGTCATCCTCCTCCCCCTGTCGATGTTCTAGTTGCGCTCCTTCAAAGCCCAGTACATCCAATTCCTGGGGGGTTAGGCCAGTCAATAGTAGGTACTTCCATTGCTCTTCTAGGATCAGCCTAACCTCCGCAGGTTGGGGTGGCATCTGTAGCCCCGCATGCAGGGCTCTGCATGCAATGCTCAGTTTTTTCTACACCACCTCCAATGACTCATTTTCCTCTGGGCGGGTCGTGTCCAGTAGTGTGTTGATGAAGGCCTGTTGCTGGGCTCTAAAGGTTTTCTGGGCGGCGTCTGCTTTACTTTCTGCAAGGATTTTTTCTTTCTCCACCAAAGCAAGGCACCGTGCCAGTGTCTTCACCCTTTTTTTATTCTGCGATGCCCATTCCTCTGCTCTTTTGTTCATTTCTTCCATGCTTTCCCCCTGCTTCTGTACTTGCCAGGGTTACGAGCTTCTGCTCCCGGGCTTTGAGTTCCCTGCTCATGTTCTCATGCTCTTTCCTTCCCAAGTGTAGTTGATGGATCATGGACTCGATCTCCTTTTGTTGTCGCTCCCTCTCCTTCTTTCTCTCCTCTTCTTTGGCATTCAATTTCTCCATCATTTGCTCGATGTTGGCAGTTTTTGCCTCCAATTCCCCATGTTTCATCAGGAGGAGCTTATATTCTTGCTGCATTTGCACCAGTTCTTGATTCTCATTCTCAAGCCGCTGCTTATAGCTTTCTTCCATGTCCTCCTTGGCCTTTAATTCCTGCTTGAGGTCAAAGATCTGTCGTTGTTGCATGGCTATTGTGCGGGTTTTTTCAAGCTAGAAAGCGCTACTGACTCCTTTTTCGCCACCAACTCAGCCCACATCCATCCTCTTTTCCTCCTTAGCCCTCTCCAATTGGGAGACCAACTCAGCAACGTACTCGTCGTAACTGGCTGGTGGCGTCATTGTTGTGTGGGTTGGGGTGGTCGAGGCTTCCACTCTCGGCTCTAGTCCTATCTCAACTCAGCATCTGCGGGTGGCTGGTCTCTTTTGCCCCATGGCCGTGGTCTTCGTGCTCTTTCCCTAATCTATTTTTTTATTGATAAAATATTGCATCCAGGCCACGAAGTTGGAGACCTCCATGCTGGTGGGGATACTAGGGGTGAGGGTGGTTGGTTCGGTGGAGGGCACCATGAGGGTGGGGATAGGATGGAGAAGGGCCTTGCCTTTGCCTTCAAAGACAGCGGGCGGCGTGACTTCTGGTACTTGCACGCTAGAACTAGGCCCTTCTTCCCTCAGTGGGCTCCAGGCTCCCGGTTCATCAGCCCTACACTACTGCTCAATGGATCGTCGTGTGGCTTCGGCCAAGTCCTCCTCCTCCTTCCTTCTTAGTTCCTCTTCTTCCTCAGCAGCTCTTCTTTGCCTTTCTTCTTTAGCTTTCCTGTACTCTTCCTCCAGTTTTTTTTTTCTTCATGTTCTTCCCTTTTCCTCTTCTCGGCCTCCTGTTTTGACACCTTTTTAGCCTTGCTGACTTCTTCCTTTGTTTTTTCTTCTTCCTGTTTCTTCTTCTTCTCCCTCTCCTTGGCCTCCTTGAGGGATTGTCTTTTTGCCTTTCCAATTCCTCTTTCTCCTTCTTGTGGCCTTCATCTGGCTTCTTTTTCTTTTGTGCTATCTTCTTCTTGGGTTTCTTAGCCTGCTTTTTGCCCGATTGTTCTTCTTGTTCCTACCCTTCCTTATCACTCTCGGTCCTGTCACTGAACCTCTCTTGGTCCTGGTGAGGGGGTGACCTATTAGGCGTTTCTCATTCCCCTTCTTCTGCATCTTATGTCTCTTTCACTGCCTCCTGGATGAGCGCAGTCAAAATGCTTCCATAGGCAATAAACAAGGCCTTGGACGAGACCTTCTTTCTTTCTATGGCCTTGGAAGCCTGGGACTCTCCTCCTGTTGGTGTGCTTCCTAAAGCCAGTGCTTTAGCCGCCTGGTCGATGGTTTTGCGCACATAACCGTTCTAGTCAACTTCATGCAAGGTGTGAGCCGCTACATTCTCCAACATAGGCACGCTGATTCGATGCATTAAGGCGTCGTAGTGCTGGCTGGAGAAGAGCGCGTGTACTAGCTTTGCTTGTAGTTTGGCTTCCGCATCAGGGATATCCTGGATGATGATGTCGTCGTTAGTTAGCACGTTCTCCTTTTTCATTTTCAGCATGGCATACACATCCCTCTTCTACTTCTTCTCTATCTTTGGCTCCAGTCCTAACGCCTTCTCCACCAAGGTAGGGGCTAAGTGAACCTGTACCTGTTTGGCATTTTCTCCCCTTCCTCCCGTGACGGTGCCACACTCATTGTCAGGGTCGTAAGACCTGAGAAACTCCACACAATTTTTGTGGTCAGGTTCTTGCGCAAATTTTTTGAGGTACTTGGTGAAGTTGCATTGTTCAATGACTCTCTTAGTCGCTTCCTCCTTGTCCACCACACCCTCTACGTTGTGAATGGTTCAGAACTTAAGCTAGTTGTAGGCGTGGCTTTCAAGAGTGATGCTGTATTGCACTCTTTCCTCTTCCGTGAATGGAAGACGGTGGGCACGGTCTTGCTACGACATCTTTTGTTCCTGTCATAATCCCAAGTTTTCATTAATGCTTCCACATTAACAATTCGCAAGAAAAGTCATAGTTTAAAAAGAAAGACTCTATATGTTTATTGAATGAAAGCATTAAAATCCCATCCAATGTAGAATATTTCCTTCCGGCTTTAACTTTTTACCCTTTATTTCAAAGTTCTCTTGCCATTTTCCTACCTCGCTCGTTATTTACGTGTTTATGCATTTTTCTTGATTTTCCTTGGTTTTAATTTGATTCATCTCACTCCCCTTCCCTCCCAGCTCGAAAAGAATCCTTCCTAGGATTGAAGGTTTTGGAGGTTGAGGGCATTTTGCAATGGGCCTAGGAGTTACCGACATAGGAACCAAGTGTAGAAATCAAGGTTGTACTCTAACTGAGCTGCGCGGTCTAAATCAAAAAGTCGAATGCCCACATGTGTAATGTAAGTGTGAGAACATTTGTTAGAAAGTCACTGGAGGCGACACGGCTAGCAATATGTAGCTCTTCCTCAGTCAGTAGGCGATCGAGGTAAGGGTGTCCCTTGATGTGCTCTTCCAGGGGGTGGTCGCGAAGAGTGGTTAACACTCTATACGAGGTTGGCATGACATAAGTGGAGTCGTACTCTGTTGTTTTGATTGCACGGTGCTGCTTAGTGTTTGTCATGACTCGGTACCCTTCTACTTCCCATTGCAACCTAAGAGTGTACCAGTGCCTCAAGAATGGGGATTCAGTCTCAGCAAGTTTGGATATTTTTGCAATTTCTTGGTCGGTGATTGTAGAAGTGGTTCGTTGATCATATGACATGATGAGGCATTGTTTAGGGGCTTGCTCTTTAGAGATCTCGCTATTGAGCAATACAGCAGCGGAGTTTACTACCTTTGAGAAGGCAAGTTCAAACTCTCCCAAGAACAAGGCATCATGCGAACTTCGATTGCAAAAGGCTCGGGCAACAAGCCTAAGTCCAAGCGGTCATAGCTCAAATCTAGCTCTCTGAAGGTGGCATCGAGCCATCTAATGCAATCAAACACGTCATCCCCTATATCTTCGGCTAGATCTGAGGCCAATGTCAAAAATGATTTCCGCTCATATGAGGGTTTAAGAAGTGCTGGTGGTTGGGATTTGATAGCACTAGAACCTTTGACAATGGATAGTTGTGGTTGCGAGTGTTCTTGAGGTTGTGGTTGGGCTTCCTAGCTTAGGACTGGGAAAGTATCATCTACTTCTAATGGACTGTTGGCTTCAAAGTGGATCATTGTAGTCGGATGGGCTCTAGCGGGTGATGGCTCATTTGACGATGTCTGTCGTTTGGGCCGATAGGCTTGTTCGACTCTCTTGGGCATGTGTGTGGATGAGCTTGGTGGATGTGGGCCTGGGAAGCACTGTGGTTTATGGTTTTGAGGTTCTATGGGGCTGGGGGTGATCAAGCTTGGGGGTAGCATACGAGTGGTGCCCTTGGCCATGTGAACTTTAGGGATCCATATCCAGGCATTCCCCTCATAGTAGCCTTGCACGTGCAAGAGGGCTTTAGGGACCCACCTTTTCCTGATTATGCGTCGATTTCTGTAACTGCACCTTGGTGTCCTAGGTTTAGAGCTTCGGGTCTTATGAGGTTGTGTGCGACGAGTCCTAGGCGGTGGTTGTGGTTGTTTAGGCCTCCATTGAAAACTAGGCAATTAAGATTTAGCTTTTGCTGCCACAAGCAGCGGTGCTTGAGAGGTGGTGGGTGGTGGCTGAGCACTACCCTTCTCCTTAGATTTGGCTGCTAATAGTTCTACCGGTGGCCATGCGGACTAGGGTGATATCGTGCAGCCCTTGCTAAAAGCTGTATCAATGTGAATGTTTCCTATGGTGAGGTGAATGTGTTGCAACTCATAATCAATGTTGCAACGAGTTTGCTTCTTGAAGGTTCGCCCTAGCAACGTCTCTGTGCCTGCATCCTTGGCATTTGGCAACACGTAGAAGATCATTGGTATAGTCTCAGACTCGATAGAAATGGCGGCCCTGCACTTGCCGAGAAGTGCGTATGAGCGGCGCCCATATGGGCTTAATTTGGCGTTAGTGGGTTGTAGTGGTGGTTTGCTAAGTTGGGTCCAATGATCCTAAGTCAAGACATTGAAGTCCGCTCCCTCGCCAATTAAGGCATTGAAGATGCATGTTTGCTTGGCAGTGACCGTGATGTGCAAGTATGCAGGCTCCACGGTTTCCTCATCCTCGTCATCGATTTCAGTGATGGTGGCTACTCGTACCTTGATAGGCAGTTCCAACATTGGTGGCTCATGCAAAGGATGCGTGGGAGGATAGTATTTCTTGACACAACTGCCATTGAAAAAGCCTATTCCCTCACCGTCTAGAGTCTCGAGCTCGATGTTGCCCATTCAGCTAATTGCACAGACTCTGAAAGGTCCAAGACCCCTAAACTTCATTTTTTGATTATGCCCCTTAACTGAGTATAAGAGCACTAAGTCACCTTGTTTGAAGTCGCATTGCTTGACATGCTTATCAAACCAGCTCTTACATCGTACCTTCTCACATATGAGTGCATGAGTGGCTAGAAGGCGAGTCTCTGAGAGGCGTTCGAGCTCAACTAGGCATTGCATCCATGCCTCCTTTCCTTCCCATCGCTCCTGAAGTACAATTCGCAAGCTAGGCACGAAGAATTCCACGGGGAGAATTTCTTTGGTTCCGTAGGTCAACCTAAAGGGGGTTTGTCCGACAGGCATTTTATAAGTTGTGCAGTAAGCCCACAAGGCTGCCATCAGCTTGTTATCCCAGTCGCTGCGTGAGGTAGAGACTACCTTGGTTAGGACGTTGACAAGAATCTTATTTGTGGATTCTGCCTAGCCATTTTCTTGAGGGTAGTATGGAGAGGATTTTCGATGGATAATTAGGAGGTGGATAGGAGATGCGCTATCACTTCATTGATGAAGTGTGTCCCCTGGTCACTGATTAGTTCGATGGGGCATCCGAATCGTGAGATCACCTGCTCCTAGAAAAGCTTGGCAATCATTTGAGCATCGTTCTTTCGTGTTGCTCTCGCCTCTGTCCACTTTGTTAGGTAGTTTGTGGCCACAATGATGTATTTGGCCTGCGAATACTATGTAGCGGGGCTAATGGGTCCTATGAAGTCGATTTTCCATTTTTTGAAGGGTTGTCATGTAATGATTGGGGTCAACTCCATTTGATCCTTGCAAATCAAGACCTTCGTCCGTTGACACTCGTCACAATGCTTAACAAATTGTGCGGCATCACGGAACAGCGTTGGCCACCATAGTTGAGACTGCAACACCTTGCGGGTCGTCGTGTCTCCGCTAAAGTGTCCACCAGCCATTCCACTGTGTGCCTCTGAGAGCACGTCCTGCATCTCATGTTCGCACACGTATCTACGCAACAATCCATCTTGCCCTAAGCGATATAGCTGGCTTGCTATAAACTGGTAGGGTTGGATTTTGAGAATAAGTCACCTTAGCCTTGCCTTCTCTATTGATTGTTCAAGCAGTCCGTGCTCAAGCACTTGGACTATGTCATCTGTCCAATATGGCGTTAGATCAGCCTTGAATAAATCTCTCTCGTTGGAGAGGTTAAAGAGGTGGGAGTCTGGCAATTCATTGGTAATGCCTTCTCCAGCAGCTTCTCCTGTGGGGATACGTGACATATGATCAGCCATATAGTGATGTTTTCCCTTCCGTACAACCACGGAGAAGTCAAACTCCAAAAGTAGAAGGAGCCACCGAGCTATGCATCCTGTAGCGCAAGGTTTATTCACTAGGTATAGCAAGGCTTGATGGTCCACAAAGAAGGTAAAGTGTATAGCGAATAGATAATGCCGGAACTTCTTTACAGCAAACACCATGGCCAAGCCCTCTCTTTCTGTCATCAAGTAGTTCATTTCCGTCTCAATGAGTTGTCTGCTAGCAAAGCTCACTGGATAGTCTAGGTTGTGCTTACCAGGTTGGCACAACACTACCCCCACAGTAAATTTAGAAGCATCGATATGCACGTGGAAGATAATGGTCCAATCGGGGCCTCGTAGAATTGGTGATGTAGTTAGAGACTTCTTCAACTCTTCATATGCTCGTTGGCATGCTTCAGTCCATTCAAAGACAATCAGTAGCTTGTATAAAGGTCTGGCTATCAATGCATAATTCAGCACAAACCACCGACAATATCCCATATGGCCTAAGAAGCATTGAACTCCCTTGTAGTTGGTTGGGGGTGGAAGGTCGACAATAACCCTGACTTTCGAGAAGTCAGTGGCAATGCCATTCTTCGACACCACATGGCCGAGGATGCATCCATGCTTCACCCAAAATTGGCATTTCAAGGGATTCAATGAGAGACGATATAAGCGACATCGCTCAAAGACTGCTTGGAGTTTGTTTAAGTATTCCATCCAGGTTGAGTGAACGCAGAGGTCATCGACAAAGACTTCCAACTCCTTGCGAAGCATGTCTTTAAATATGGTGCACATGAGACGTTGGAAGGTGGCAGGGGCATTAGTCAACCCAAAAGGCATGACTATGTAAGCAAAGACGCCCCACTTGGTGGCGAACGCAGTCTTATGCTTGTCGACAGGATGCACTTGCACCTGATTGTATCCTGAGAAACCATCCAAACAATTGTAGGCCTCCTTTCCCGCCACTCTTTCAAGCATGTGCTCGGTGTATGGCAATGGATAATTGTCCCTTTTAGTAGCAGCCTTCACCTTCTTGTAATTGACGCACACTCTAATTTTTTTGTTTTTCTTCATCACGATGACTATGGGTGATACCCAGTAAGTGTGCTCAATTTTGTAAATGAATCCTGCTCTCATCAGCTTATCAATCTCTTCCTTGACAGCATGAGTGTGCTTTGGATTCATTGAGTACGGTCGCTACTTCACTGGTGCTGCGTCTGGTGTCATGGGTATATTATGAGCCACTACACTCGGGTCTACCCCTTTAAGCTCTTCCAGGGACCAAGCGAATACGTCCACGTACTCTCGCAAGAGAGCGACAAGACGTTTCTTCTTCCTCAGTCAAGTCGACTGCAATGAAGGCTGGTTGGGGTGTCTCTCCTTCCTGGGCTAAGTTCACCTCCTTGACCCTGGCTGATCCCTCGATTGGTTCACTTGTTTTCCCTTGCCGTTTGGCACCCAACAGGATCACTACCCTATCTCCTTTCTTGAATTTTGTAAATCGTTTAGGGAGGTCCTGCAGTTTTCATTGTTCGTCTGTTCGTGTGTCCCTGGGTTGGTTCGCCCTTTCCTGCTTCAATCGTCTGTGCCTCAAGTGGACGGGTAGGTCCCCGTTGGTGCATTGGGTCTTGGGCGGCCTAGGTATTTCTAGGTCGCTATCTGGGCTTACCTCCAACTCAGAGTCGAACTCGCCATCTTCGCTAGAAGAGGGGGTCTCCCTTGGTGGTCGCAGTTCAGATGGTGATTTTGCCCTAAGCACCGGTGTCGCTCCTGGTTGAGCTAGGCCTACTTACTCAAGGTCTATGGCTCCTACGTGTTCTAACCAAGTGCAATCACAATCCATGTGCATGATTCCTCGCTCTATCCTGTAGACACTTCTCTTTTGTGGCTTGGAGTCCGCTCGTATTTGTTCTATTTCATGTCCCTCGATGTCGTATTCTACCGTATCCATCTCACCCTCACTTCCATCACTGAAGGATTGGCAGTCTTCGTACTCGTTATCAGAGTCCTCTACGTCAAACTGCTCATTGTCTCCTAGGGCTTGGTATATCTCTTATCGTTGATCAAGGACTAGGGCCCAGTTGTACATAAGGTTCAAGTCATACACCCTGGTCCATTGCCACTTGGATTCGCCTAAGAGATCCTAGAGTGGTTTGAAGTTTACTACTGAATTGTCAACCGGCTTGTCTGTTAAGTATTCCAAAGCCTCCTAGAGTTCTCTCTTGTTGCTTGGCACTTGGAAGGTGACGGGGTTAGGTCTCCCAAGAAGGGTTCCTTCCATCATGTAAACTGGTACAGAGGGCATGCCGTCAGTCGTGCCCATCATCTTGATGGCTTGCTCATACACCTCTTGATCCGAGAGTGGTAGGTTGACTGTAGCAAGGACATGCATCTAATCTCGCTCATCCTCTAGGCATGGGATATACTTGGTCAAGGACCCATAAGACTTCTTGACTTGAGCGTCACCCTTGAACATCGCAGAGATGGCATCCAAGTCAACTGGTGAGGTCTTCCAAGTGTCCATCTCTACCCTAACAGCTTCCGTCCTGTTGCCAAAGAAGATCAAGCCGTTACCCCAATCTTTGATAACTCTGGCATTGCGCATCTAGGGTCAGCCTAACAGGATATCATAGTCCACCCCCTTCATGACTATAAAGTCGACAGAGAACTGGACACCTGCGATTTTCACTGGCCAGTTTTTAAGTACCCCAAATGGCTTCACTCTCATGCCGTTTGCTAATGTGGCATTAAACTGAGCGGTCTCAACAGATGGGTTTTCCCATGTCTGTAGTACTGCATGGCTCAGCACACTAACCCCAGCTCCTGTGTCTACGATGCCCTTTCTCATTGTGTCGCCTAAGGCTAGGACTGGTAACACTGCATGCATCTCGGTGCCTTCCCAAAAAGCATTAACATGTAAGGATTTTGGCACAGAGTGCAGCGTTAGACTCGGTATTTGTGTTTCTACATCATGATCATGCAGATCCACAGCTTGTTCTCGTGACTTCTCAACCCACTACTTGAGGTCTTGCCATAGGGTGGGATGCTGCTTAAGCAAGTCTCCCAGGCTTAACGTTACAAGGGTGGTCACTAGCATGGTAAGGAGGCTGTCGGCTGCTCGTCCCTCTCCTAAACCAGATTGTCTTGGCCAATGGCCATGACTGATTTGTGGGCCTGTAGCATCAAGGCTTGGCCTAAGGAGTGCTGCCTGCAGTGCGGTTGCATCTCCTAACTTTGGTCGAGGGGGTGAGACTGCCATGTTCATGCTGGTGAGATCATCAATCTCGCCCTCTAGGATGGGCTCAGCATCCCTTAAGTGCTCTTGGGCCTCTTTCACCCAGTCCTTCACTTTCTCAATGGCCTCGAGTTGGAGCTTCGGATGCGGGTACTTCCCTACCTTGGCACTTCCCTTTTCGGCCGTCTTGGGGACTGAAGTTTCTGCCTCTGCATCGGTGACCTTCTTTCCAATAGGTAGAGTTGTAGCACTCTCAGTTTTTAGTGCGATCTTAGCCTCCGACCTCTTCTTCCTTCGCCTGCGGCTCTTCTTTCCTATCGAGGCTGCATCGAGGTTGTTGGGTCTCGGTAGTGATATGCCAGCCTACTTCGTCTGGGCACGGGTCATGACCCACAACGGGATGGGTGTGGCCTCTCCATCAAGGTTCTCGACACCAAACAGCCCCAATGGAATAGATGGTACATTGGCTGAACTTGCAGAAGGTCTTCGCTTTGGGCAATCAACAAAGAGATGGGTGATTCTGCACTCTCAACGCACCTTAGGCCAGCTTTGTCTCTGTTCTATTGCTCCCTCTCGGGGCAATGTGATGAGACATGACCCGGGTAACCACAAGTCCAACAGATGATTGGATATTGTGTCTGCCCTCCTAGGCCTCTATCTCGTCCTCTCCCCAAAGCCATCACCGGTACTAGTCGATAGTCCATAAGGACTGTGTTGCCCTCGTCATCATGAGAGACATAAGGGTATAAGTAAATCTCTTCCTCATTTGGCTCTTTCACGTAGTGGACTGGAGCGTCACTCAGTGGAATGGTCACATAGGGACCAAGCGGTCTAGGTATACCTATAGGGTTTATGTCCACCCTAAGGACAGCCGGCTTAATGTCGTTAGGCGCAAAAAGGGCCAGTGGGGCTCCCCTTCCAAAGAGTGGTTGCGGCCTATTCTCTAGGTAAGACTCACCGTATGGTTGGGAGTACGGAAATCTCTTGGGCAATTTGCAATGCACAATGTCATGATCGAACCTGCAACAGTTAGCGCAAGGTCTCGACTGAGGATCCTGACACTCGGTCGGCAAATGGTTTCTGCCACAGTACACACATTGGACGTGTGGTCGTGTTAGTCGTCTCCATAGGTCTTGCAGCTTGACTATCTCCATCTTGACATCAGCCAAGTCTTGGTTCGTCTTGATGGCCTTCCCCTTATCTTGGGATGATGGGGCTGGTCATTCATTAGAGGCTAATGGTCTTTCTGAAATTCGCGAGTTGGCTTCTTTTGAGTTGGAGCTCTTGGAACTCCGCTCTTTCAACTGATCATCAACTATGATGGCTTCCTCAAAAACCCTTGCTAGCGTGTCTCGCTGCAAGCTCGAGTTGGCTGCCAAAGCCTTATATATTTCCTCATTTTGAATTCCACTGATAAACACAGTTGAAACTGCTCTTTCAATCGATCATTCGCCTGTAGGGATTCTCTTGAAGAGGCTCCTCATGTGGGTTACGTAATCGTGAATGTCCTCCTTCTCTTTCTACTTAACATTCATCAGTCGTACTAGCAAATTGTCGGAGTATCCAGGCTCGGCAAATCTCTTAATGAAGAGATTCTTGAGGCTATTGAAATTTTCTCGCTCTGCGGCATCTAAGCTTGTATACCAAGTCATGCCCTTGTCACCTAAGCAGAGCCTAAATGCTTTGAGAGCGCTGAGTCAGGTCATTGAGGATGTTGGCTTCGCAGACTTGCTCGAACTGCTCTACAAAGCTGTATGGATCATTGTGGGGTTGGTACTTGTCGAGCTACTTTGTGACTATTGGGATTTTAGACTGGCTCTTGGAGCCTTGTTGCTCCTAATCCTACCAGTAGTGAGGTCACCAATGCTGCAGCACTTTGCTCTGCTGCGGTGTTGTCTAGCAATCGCTTCATAAGAAGCTCGCTCAGCGTTAAGTCTCCTTCTAGGGTTCTCTCGTGATCTGTTCGATTTCTACCAACTAAGTTTAGCACTCACTGCACCTCACGCAACTCATGCTTTGCCTTTGACTCCTGGCCTGCTGGTCTCTATTGTATGCGGATATGCTTTGCAATGCCTTGTGGGCTAGCTTTCTCTCTTCTTCTAAGTCTGCGATGATAGCATCTGCTGTCCGACTGCGGTGCTCATACCGAGCGTGTGCATCGTAGCTGCTGACCAATTGCTGAATAACCTCTAGGAAGACACCTAAGTCGAGTTCCTTGTTAGACCTGTAGTCTGAGCTTTCTTCTACCATAGTCGAGTTCTTGTGCTCCACCAAGCTATCGATCAAGTTGAGTAGGTTTGTCAAATCCACTTCGTTTGCGCCGCTTGCTTGGTCCTACTTCACGAGTTGATGGTTTGTCTCTGTTTGTGGATTCTCTCCTATTCATGGGTTCCTTGAGTGGCTTATCTAAGTGAGTTCCTTGACTTATTAAATACAGTCCTCAATTTATCTCCACTCAGTGCGTGTGTTCTTTCTAGTGCACTTGTGCTCAATCAGGCTTTCAGTTTTCCTTAAGTGCACTTCAAGTGCGAAATTCAAGGTGAGTGCGACAAATAGCCTCTAAGTGTCTTACGCACCCTCGCTTTGTTTTGGGCCTGATAGGCTTTGTCGATCAATTCTCTGGCCATCTTGACAGGATTTAGGGCTTTTTGGTTACGTTGCCTTGTGGGTCCAATCGAGGTTTTATGGCTCAATGGGTTGCCTCTAGGTCTCTAGGTTTCTAGGTATCGAGACAGCCCACTCAAACTGCTAAGCGGCTACGCCTTACGATTTTATCTATTTCGCGCGCCAGAATCAAGTTCTGAGCGTCAGGAGGGCTTGCGACAGTTTGCGCTGCTGAGCTCCATCTGGGTCAGGTCAAATTTCTGAGAAATTGAGGCAAATACACACTCAATCCAAATGGTCCGAATTGCAGGGGGGCCGAGTGGGTGACTCGGACAGGCCAAATCGCACTAGTCCGAGTACAAAAAGTTTTTCGTTGGCCAAGGTCCGAGTAGCATGACTCGGACGGGCCAAATCAAGTGTTGGGCCGAGGGCCGAGTTGGGTCATGGGCCAAGGGCCGAACTAGTAAATGGGGCCAAGTGGACTTTAGGCCGAGTGTCGAGTTGGTCGAGCGGTCCGAGGGCCGAATGCCTGAGCGGTCCGAGGGCCGATTCTGGGACTCGGCCCAGAATCGTCATCACTCGGACGGGCCGAACACGACGCGATTTTTTGCCGGACTTTAAAGAATTCGTCACGTTGCTTAATCAAGGGCTTTCTACCTGCTGAGCACCTACAGATCCAACCTACTCATGTAGGGGAAGGTGTAGAATTACCTAGGCTAGGCAAATAACTCTCGGATGGCTAGATCGAAGCGGATCCACTCAATGAAGCTTCCTTCCTCTCTCCTGCTCTCCTGAAACCCTGCAATGCACAATGTGGCTTTTCTTGCCACTCTTGGCCCCTTATCACCTTGTCCAAGCATGCACTCATGGCAATCTTGCTTCCCTTACTAACATTTAATCCAAATTTTCATTTATTGCCCTTCTTTTCCCTGTTTCAACTTGTTATACAGCAACAGAAAACCCTACTATTTGCTCCAACGTTTTTCTCCTATCCTTTCTAAATGTAAGAAAGAATTGTAAGAAAAATATCTGCACTACTCCATCATGCTTTCCCAAGTCCAAAACAACAAAAACCTACTTGCTAAGGAGATCGAATACCTCTTCGAACTCCCTCGCTTCCTACCTATCTACCTCAAGCACTAGTTTGGGAAAAACCCTACTTCAATGCTCGATTCGAAGCACGCAAGTGCTTATGGCTTGAATCCGTTTGTCCCGATAATGGAACCAAAATGTGGGAGCTTTCGCTCAATTGCTAAGACCCACGGACCGCTTATTGTTTCAAATGTTCCAAGCCGAGCACTAATGGCTACCTCTCACATAGCCGATGCGCCATCCATATCTACGGGTGTAGTGAGCTTACCTCCATGCCGATCGAGTTACCTCCTCTCCCACGCACTCCGGTAGCTCCACGATCCAAGTGCAAGCTTCAAGCAAGCTCCATCCTCAAGCTCCAAGCTCCATAGCCGCGAGTAAGACAAGAGAAGAGAACAGAATAGAAGAAGAGCAGAGGAGATGGTGAAGAGCTTCACCCTCTTGATCCCTCACTCTCACACACTCACTCCCTCACACTCTCGCACTCCCTCTCTCAAGAGCACACACAAGCAAGAAGAGGAGAAGAAGAGAAGAAGATAAGAGCTCTTGTTAGCCACACACCAAAGAATGAGCTTCCATTCACTTTTTGAACTTTATATATACAAACCCTAAAACCCCATGGGCGCCCATCTCTTTTTACATGACCGGCCATTGTGGCAAGGTCCCTTTTTATAATTCTCTCTTATTGCTTGATAACCTAAGCCTATACCCATCTATTCTTTTACAAGTGGCACAGGAGAGAGCCTGGCACTATTTTACAAGAGTTTTTAGAGTTTTTGAGGCGCCTTTCATTTAAAATTACACTTTTGGCCCTGGCTTAGCTTTAGAGGCCGCCTGCGTGTCTTTGCTCCTTTTTTGTCTTCTTCCCACTTTTTCATTTATTCTTCCGCCTTCTCGGCTTGGGCATTCTTCCGCCTTCTTGGCTTGGGGTTAACAATGGAGCAAGAGAGCAAGAGAGCAAGAGAGAAAGTCACACCATGTAGAAACTCCAATAGTCACAATGTGTGACTGGCCTTTTTTATTCAATAGTCATGAAAAGAATAAAGAATAAAGTGACAGTTATAAGCACCTACCATCTATAGTGTACATGTATGTAATCACAGTGTGTGAAGCAAATATATGGCGGTATAGGCACAAGTGCATTTATCTCCAAGATAAACAAAATCCCTTAGCTCCACTTTCATTATTACTCATCCCCCACCTCCATGTTGGAGTATTCATCCTTTCTTGTGTGTGTCTCTACATGTGTGCATGTATGTGTGTGTCTCTATGTACATGTGTGTTTGTGTGTGTGTGTGTGTGTGTGTGTGTGATAAACAAATACAGGGTGACATAGGTACAAGTGCCTTTATTCCCAAGATAAACAAAATCCCTTGGCTCCGCATCCATTCTTACTCATCCCTCACCTCTATGTTGGAGGCTTCATCCTTTATTTGTGTGTGTGTGTGTGTGTGTGTGTGTGTGTGTGTGTGTGTGTGTGATTTTCCTTCAAGAAAAACTCAAATCGTATAGATTATTGGAAGAGTAATAAATTTCATTAAATAAGTAATTCAATAAATCACATTATTATAAATAATAAATCTAGAAAAAATGACATAATTAAACTAAATAATATATGGTATGAGAAAAATATCTCCATCTATTTTGAAAAATCAAATTATACAATTAAGTAAAGATCAATTTGAGTACAATAAAACACGCTATAAAAATACACAAAACTTGACATAATTAAGTGACTAGACCAAACATATTAAATGATAAAGAAGAAGAAATATAAATAATGAATCTTAAAAGTATAATCTCGCAAAGCTCCTAAAGAATAAATTGTCATTCAAACAACTATGAGTATACAAAATTGTTGTAATTTGTTGAAGGTAGTCCCTAGGAGTAGCTTTTCCAGGATTGACTGGGTGAATGGTCCAGCTGTCACATATATCCATATAAAAGAAGAACATAAGAACCTTGCCTTTGATGTGTATTCTAGGTGTCATCACAAGACCCAATTGTCATCTCAATCACACCTATCAACACATTCGAAACACTAAAACTTAAAAACTTATATGAATTTTATTATGAAATAGTAAAGCATTTCATAGCCAAAACTTCAAAAATATTAGCAAGAGGCAAGCATAATCTTTGCTGAGAGCGAGTAATATCTGCATACTAAAGCAAACTATTCACACTATTTTACCATTCTATAGTTCTCTTTGTAAAGAATATCATTAGCAATATGAACGTACTAACCATGGTAAATAGTAGTCATGAACCTAGTATCATACCAACAAGTAATCTTAGATTCTATTGAAAAAGGTCTACTATGATTCAAGCACACATCAATGCAATAGAGTTGGAAGGTATAGAAAAACCTTCACTATACAAAGATTATACACATATTTCTACAAAAACACCATTGTTCACTCACTACAAGATATAGGCCTTATACCGATGTTAAAAGCGACAAAAATGTTCATAAAGAAATTTGCCCCCGTTGTCACAAAAAGTGTCATTATTGGCGATGCCGTAGAACAGTCGGTATCAGCGTCGCTATTTGCATCGGTATCAGCGTCGATACTTACGCTGATAATGACGCTTTGCGATGCATTTTGCGACGCTAATAGCGACGCGTGCAGGTAAATTTGCGATGCTAATAGCAACGGTAACAGGGGAAAAAAACTTGTGGCACATATACCACTATGTGCTTTATTTGCGCCATACAAAATAGTTCCAATAATGTGTGCAATGCTCGTGTAAATAAAGGCAAAGTGTACTTAAATCATAACACTGATACATGAAATAAATACATGATCACATAATGAAAGTGACCGTTGGTACAATCATGGCAAGATACTACTACTATATAGAAAATGTCTACACATATCACGTGACCAAAAAGAAGGGTATGTGAGCTCCAGGGATCCAAGGGTGAGCTATAGATCATCGCCATCCAAAACCTCGTCCCACCGCAAAGGAGCATCGAACGGACTCTGCAAAAAAAGAAACAACTACACATCAGTTCACCATACAATAATGCATTCTAATTAAGCATGATAACTATGGACAAGAAGAATGAGTGACTTACAGGGCTGCCGCATCCATATAATCGGCCGATCAATGCAGTGAGACCATGCCTCTCTGCAAATCGAGTCTCAAGGTTGGTGGGATCGCGATTTGTAATGGAGTGCTGCAAAGAAAACAAAATACAACTATTAGAAATACGATTGTCAGTACCAAGGATATTGCAAAAAAATAAGCAAGCAAAACAAAAGAAAAACTTACAAAGTCCTCTAGATATGTCTTTGGAGAATCTGTAGCCTCCTCCATGAGTCAGCACCAGTCGTCTGCGTCTAGCCACTCGGGCTTTGAAGCCCCACTCTTGAGTGCCTTGTGTATGTCTGATTGTCTGTGTGACATATATGCACACATGCACTCCATCATCCAGCCTATAGAAAACCTATCTGCTACGGTTGGTATTAGAAACTCCTCATGTAAGGATGCTACTATATAGTCCTTGCTCCCCTCCGGTATGTTCTTCCAATGATCCAAGACGTTGTGCCAAAAAACTTATTGGCACAAACATGCGAGCCATCACCCTCCTCCCCTCATCATTCATGATTATGGCTCCTGACCTATCATCTACAAGGTAGGAATACCCCTCTGGGATATGCCTAAGATGGGTTCTCTCCTACCTGCAACCACACTCCTGGGCATATCCAGGAGACCCCTGTACATCTAGTGTATCTACCAAGATAGTATCTATTGGAGTAGCACCCATAGGGGTGCCACCTGCGGATGGCTGAGAAAAAGCTAGAGTGAGTGGAGTAGACGTCCCCATAAGTGTGACAAATCCCAAAGGTAATGCAACTCCAGCAGAATGACGAGATGGAGACACTGCGTCCGTACCTCCACAGTAATCACCTGAGCCACGCTCTCTCGAACCGCCACGAGAGCGAAGAGTAGCACCTGTATCCCGAGTCGACCGCGAGCTCATTGCATCCGGATCTCTGTAGCATCCTCCTGAACCACTCCCTTTGTCTGGCCCAAGTCTGGAGTGTCGACCTCGTCTACTAGAAACTAAAGCATCAGAGCGGGCCGAAGTAGATCTAATAAAGCGGCATGACGGTGTCCGAGAGACAACTCCTAGTCCACCATATCTTTGAATCTCGCCATCTAATCTGGAGACATACGCATGAAGATCTCTTGCAGCTCCTCATCGCTTATCCCTCGACTCATCCTGATGATCTAAATATCCATAAAGGTCACCTACATAGACAAAAATTGATGTTAGCATAATCAATATAAATCATACAAAGCATGGTAATATAATTTTTTTTAAAATGATCTTACTTAAAATGCATATATTATGTACCCTTATAAGTGATTCGTCAACGAATTGAGTAGGTGGATGCTCCAAGTATGAAATACCCTATGGTCCCATATCAATCTCCTAACACAACTCCGCATACATTGGAATGTCAACCGACATGTCACCACAGAAAGATGAGTCCAGCTCGTTCTCAAAGAATTCCTGGACTCCTATATTTCCATCATTGTTACCTAATGTTGGCTCCTCTACATGCTCCAAGCTTTCGATGGCCTCCACCCCTTGCAATTTCGACCCCTCTATTTGCATATTGTCCTCATCAATGCTCAAAACATCGCTTTGATCATATACTCTCACACTTCCAGGCGCTGAAGGTATAACATACCACCATCGAGATTGTCTGAGGTTTTGATAGAAAATTACATGTTCACAATCACGTACAAGAGAGATTTAACTATTGTGACATGTACCATATCGTAATATAATTAAAAAACACATGAGTTCATGCACCTGTTCACAATGGGCCGGCAACACAAACGTGCCGTGAAAATCCGTCCATTTTTTTCGGAATCTATTTCGAGAAATCCAGATGGACCTCGTCAAGCTGTTGCTCGAGCTCCTTCAAGTACCACTTTGAACCACTACACATCGAATAGGATCATGGAGAAGCTATGGTAATCCACCGTGACAATACTTTGCAAGTTCCCAAAATACTCCATCTCATCTATAACCGTGTTTGGATCCATTGCTCGTCGTCGGCTCTCTTGCTCGAACCTTGCCATGATACCACAATCTGTTGTGGAGCGCATTTTATCAATACGCTCCACGCAGAAATGCCATCCGCACGACTACAAAGCTGCACTATATATTTTCTATTGTACATTGAAACACTCAATTAGTTGTCGCATATAAAATATAGATATGACAAACCCTAAACACATCATCACCTTTGGACTACATCCCCTCGAGAATTCTCACTCCTCCGTTGAGACCTCCGCCCCTTCACGAGACCTTGAGATCAAAGCTCCATGCAACCATCGCATTGACATAAACTGCGGCATCTCCTCCATGCCCTTGGGATATCAAATTGGTCAATGGTGCGTACTATGTCGAAATTTAGATCGCTCTTCCTCTCGATCTTTCCTAGCTTGCTGGTACCTAGTGAGCCACGTCTCCATAGAGACATGGTGCAACATACAAAAGTGATTCACTTGTTGAGATATCGAGCTCCACTCATGATATGCCAGGGTGACCGTTGTGCATTTATGTCACCGACTTGTCAGTTGTAGATGCAGTTGGTACACCGCCCATGAATAATAGCTACATGACAGCTATCCTTATCTACTCTAGTTCGTGGCTTAGTTAGTATGCCACCTTAGTTAGTTGAGTTTGGTTTGAGACCCATACATAGGGTTCTTCTATTTCTTTGTATGAGAGTTCTTTTGGCTTACACAACTAAGAAGAGGAAAACTGTTTTCAGCCTCCACCCTTGTGTGTATTCCCCCATTGTGCAAGCAAGAAAGCTACAAGTGAGACTCCTTCCTTCTCTCCCACAATCTTGACATGGTATCAGAGCCTTGTTCATGGTAAGGAGCTCAAGAAAGCAAGCCAAGATCGCGGTGTTCTGGTAAGAGGAGCAGTGTTGCTTCCATTTTCTATTTTGGGAGCAGATCTCTGAGGTAGCACAGCTGGAAATTGCAAGAGTGCATTGTCTCAGGTTGAGACGCCCTTCGCAATGAAGCAAGAGGGCAGTATATGCTGCGGGAAAGGGCTTTAGCCCTTGGCAATCCTGTTTTTTTTTTATTATATGCACTCAGGAAAAGGCCCAGTTTTATGCTGTGTGACCACTGTTCTACAGGTCGGTGAAAAGTTACTGTAGAAATTGCATCGTATGCTTGTGTGTAGAGACATTGGGAGTTACAGAATCATCCTTGTTGTCTGTTGATGCAAAATCGTCACTAGGAAGTGACTGTGTGGTCAAATACCACTTTCGTCAGTTTTGCATATTAGCCCTTGTAAGGCTAAAGCTGTGTTCTTTGCAGTGACAGAACTTTTTGCAGTGTTCTGTAATGGCGTCTGATTCTCTCTCACAGATTGTCACTGAAAAGCTTGACAAGAACAACTTCCAAGCATGGAAGTTTAGAATGACGAATTTCCTTATGGGAAAAGGATTTTGGGAATTTGTTGCAGGAAATGAAGAAGAACCAGTTCTTCCTGATGTTCCCAATCAACAGCAAATGTAGGCATTTAAAGCATGGCATGAGAGAGCCAGGAAAGTTATATACTGGCTGTCTATCAGTATTTCAGACTCTATGATTGTGTATATTCAGGATGCAAGTACGCCAAAGGAGGCATGGGATACTTTGTCAAAAATGTATAGCACAAATACGCAAGCCAGGAAAATGCAGCTCAAGCAACAGTTGCATAATGTGCAAAGAGAAAATATGAGCATCAATGACTACCACATGAAGGTAAAGAAGATTGCAGATGCACTTGCTTCCATTGGGTCGCCAGTGGAAGATGATGATTATGCACAGTTCCAAACATCCATTTCCGTCTGTGAAAGATTTCCTAATTTTGAGGAGTTGATTGCTCTTCTAATTTCTGAGGAGCAGAGAAATGGTGGTGCATCTTCTTCAGGAGGAACTTCAAAAGAAACTGTCTTCTACTCAAATGCTGGAAGAGGTAGAGGCAGAGGTAGAGGAGGCCGATTTGGAGGCCGTGGTAGAAATCAGAATACGCAGCAAACTCAAGAAAACCAGTCCTATGGAGGAGGACGTGGTAACTCTAGAGGTAGGGGGAGCCAAAGAGGTCGTGGTGGATGGCAAAGAGGCCAAAATGCAAACAGCAATGTTGAATGCTACTACTGTGGTAAAATGGGTCATATGGCTAAAGACTGCTATAAAAAGCAGAATGACATCATGAATGGAAAACTGCAACAAGGGAATTATGCATCTTCTAGTAGACAGGGTGATGACAGAAATGAGCATTTGTTTATGGTGCAGCACATGAATAATTCTGTGACAAGTGCAAAAGAAAGCAACGATGTGTGGTATGTTGACTCAGGTGCATCAAACCACATGACAGGTCATGCAGAATGGATGGAGAATGCAAGGAAAATGGAAAAACTAGGATTTGTGGAGACTGGTGATGATACTGCACATCCTATTGTGCAGATTGGAAAATTTCCTTTGTCTATGCAGGATGGGAAAAAGAAATACCTGTCCGATGTATTTCATGTCCCGAATATCACCAAGAATCTGGTTTCTGTTGGTCAAATGGTTGAGCAGGGCTTGCAGGTCAGATTTAATCCTCATGGATGCTTTGTTGAGGATATGAAAAATAAAGGTCGCTTGATAGCAAAAGGAAAGAAGAAGGGCAGATGTTTACATTGGATGCAGACATGCCTGAATTGAGTGCAGCAATGTTTGCACATGGGACCGGTGTAGTTGCAGATATTGATATCTGGCATAAATGCATTGGTCATGTTAATGTACAGCGACTTAAATCAATGCAGGCCCAAAATATTGTTGCAGGATTGCCTAAATTCAAGGTTGCAGAAATGCATAAGGTATGTGAAGCCTGTCAGTTTGGAAAACAGGCAAGGAAACCATTTCCAAGACATGTTCAAGAGAGTAAGAAGCCATTGGAATTAATCCACTCTGATTTGTGGACTACTAAAGCTGCATCTCTTGGAGGCTGTCATTATTTTGTCACTTTTATTGATGACTATAGCAGAAAAGTTTGGGTGTATTTTATGAAAAAGAAAAGTGAAGTTTTTAGGCATTTCAAAACTCTTAAAGCTATGGTTGAAAAAGAAACAGGCCTGCAAATAAAATACCTAAGGTCAGATGGAGGGGGAGAGTACCTCTCAAATGAGTTTGCAAGGTCCTTGCAGGAGCATGGCATAAAGAAACAATATTCATGCAGTCATACCCCACAGCAAAATGGAATTGCAGAAAGAAAAAACAGGCATATTGGAGAGGTATCTCGTGCCATGCTCAATGAAAAAGACCTGCCAGATTTTTATTGGGCTGAAGCGGTTGCTACAGCAGTCTACATAATGAACAGGACTCCCACTGCAGCAATACATGGGATGACTCCAGAGGAGAGGTATACTGGTAGGAAACCAGATATTTCTCATTTGAAAATTTTTGGTTGCATTGCCTATGTACATGTGCCAGATGAGTTGAGATCCAAGTTGGATCCAAAAGCTGAGAAGTGCATCTTTATTGGTTACTCTCTACAGCAGAAAGGGTATAGATGCTATAACCCTTCTACTCGTAAGTTTACAGTGAGCAAAGATATTGTTTTTTATGAGATGAGTAGCTGGTATAAACCAGTAAATGTGATTGATGATGTAGATGCACAAAATGGTAATGCTGCACAGAATTCACAGCAGCAGTCACAAAATATTAGTGGACTTGGAGCATCCTCTAGCAGTGGTTCACATTCTTCGCCATGGACAGGCAGATTGAGATCAGGAGAATCTTCTCAAAGCAATGCAGATAGTGGTATTCAGGTATCACAAAAAGGAAAAGAGAATGTAGATCAGACCATGTTTGATGTGAATGCAGGTCACTCTTATGTGGATGGTGAATCCAGTGGCTCAAAACAGAGCATTGATGATGAGTTGGGTATTCCTTCTATTGTTACACCTGGAGTAAGGAAGACCAGGGATGTTTTGAGAGCACCTGGGAGTGAACCTACTTTGCGCAGGCCTACCAGAGCTAGGTATCCTATGGATAGGCTGAAATATGATGGATTTACAGCCATTCACTATGCATATATGGTCAAAGTGATATAGGAACCAGAACCCACTTCTTTTGAGCAAGCCATGGGAAAAGAAAAATGGGAGAAAGCCATGGATGAAGAAATGGATGCCTTGGAAGCAAATGCTACATGGGAGTTAGTACCTTTGCCTAAAGGTAAGAATGCAATTGGCTGTAAGTGGGTTTATAAGATGAAGCACAATGCAGATGGTTCTGTGAACAAATACAAGGCAAGATTAGTAGTCAACGGGTATGCACAAACATATGGCATTGATTATGAAGAAACATTCAGTCCGGTTGCAAGGATGGCAACCGTAAGAGCAGTCATTGCTATGGCTGCATCAAAGGAATGGTCTTTACATCAGATGGATATAAAGAATGCCTTCTTGCATGGTGATTTGCAAGAAGAGGTATATATGGAGCAGCCACCAGGTTATGTGCATGCTGTTCATCCTGAGTTTGTTTGCAGGTTGAAGAAAGCATTGTATGGCTTGAAGCAAGCACCTAGAGCATGGTCTGACAAAATAGGACAGTATCTTGTCACTATTGGCTTTTAGATTTCCAAGGCAGATTTCTCACTTTATGTGAGAAAAACAGAGAAATGTATTATGCTACTTGTCATTTATGTTGATGATTTGATTATGACAGGTGACAGTGATGAAGATATCCTTCATGTGAAAATGCTATTGACGTAGAAGTTTGAGATGAAGGATTTGGGAGAGCTGCGTTATTTCTTGGGCATTGAGGTGATTAGATCACCAAGTGGGATACAGCTCTTGCAGAGGCAGTATGGATTGGACATGCTGTCCAAATATGGGATGACAGGCTGTAAGCCTATTTCAATTCCTTTGGAGCAGAATGTGAAGCTGAGCGCAGATTATGCAGGCTATTGGATTTGAGCTATGCTGTTGGATTTGAGCTATGTTGTTGGATTGGTAAGTCAGTTTATGCAGGCTCCAAGGAAATCGCATTTGGATGCGACTAGACGCATACTCAGGTATGTGAAGTCCACGTTGCAGTATGGACTATTTTATGAGACTGGGGTTCAGATACAGTTGCATGGATACACTGATGCTGATTGGGCTGGTAGCATTTCAGATAGACGATCTACCAGTGGATATGTATTCTCTTTTGGGAGTGCTGCAGTCACTTGGAGCAGCAAGAAACAGCCTACAGTTGCCTTATCCAGCACAGAGGCTGAGTACAGGGGCGCAGCAATGGCTGCATGTGAGGTAGCTTGGTTGCATAAGCTACTTTATGATATGCATCAGCCTATAGATGGGCCAATTGTCATTTATTGTGACAACATGAGTAGTATACACTTGGCAAATAACCCAGTCTATCATGCTAGAACAAAGCACATTGAGGTGCATTATCACTATGTGCGGGAGAGGGTTTTACTAGGTCTTATTGATCTAGTTTATGTCAGCACAGAGGATCAGGTAGCTGACATATTTACGAAGGCATTGGGCGCAGAGAAGCTGCGCAAGTTCAGAGACCTACTTGGTGTGCAGGAATTGGGATTGAGCTCGAGGGGGAGTGTTGAGATATCGAGCTCCACTCGTGATATGCCAGGGTGACCGTTGTGCATTTATGTCACCGACTTGTCAGTTGTAGATGCGGTTGGTACACCGCCCATGAATAATAGCTACATGACAGCTATCCTTATCTGCTCTAGTTCGTGGCTTAGTTAGTATGACACCTTAGTTAGTTGAGTTTGGTTTGAGACCCATACATAGGGTTCTTCTATTTCTTTGTATGAGAGTTCTTTTGGCTTACACAACTAAGAAGAGGAAAACTGTTTTCAGCCTCCACCCTTGTGTGTATTCCCCCATTGTGCAAGCAAGAAAGCTACAAGTGAGACTCCTTCCTTCTCTCCCACAATCTTGACATCACTTTCTCCTCTATTGCAGCATCCATTCTTTTTTCTGCCCCATTTCCAACCACCACATCTCCGGTCAGTCTATCATCGTCCTTCAACGACCATAGCATACTGTTGTCTGAATCCACCGTTGGTAGCCATTGTGAAATATGCACTAGCGCCTCAGACACCAACCAACCTTCAGCCATCCTACCTTCTGGCCAAGCTCATTGTCACACAAAGCCTTTCAGGGTTTTCATGAAGCGCTCCAAGAAGAACATCCATCGCGTATGGACAGGTCTAGCAATCTCCACTTCATCTACAAGATGCACAAGAAGGTGGATCTATCATAAGCATGCTAGTAGGCAGGTATTCCTCAAAGAGACAGACCGTCTCCATTGCTCCCCGCCTTGCAGATTCAATAGAGGACATCTTAATCTCCTTTTGTGAGATCCATTGCACTAAAGTCGACAACCTGTAAATTACTCTGCGTATTTCTGGAGTAAGGCATCCTGCGATCACGATCGGTAGTACAAACTGCCACAAAAGAGAAAGCATTATGAACAACAACTACACTCCAAACAGTAAAATACGCATGACACTTACAATCCATTCGTAGTACAAACCTGACATATCTTATGACAATCATGGGATTTTAGCCCTGATAATTGGTTGTCTTTAGAAAATGCAAACCTGAGAGAACGCATCATACCCGTCAGAGTGCGGATAAACTTGACTATTTTCTTCACAATGCATTCTTGTTTAGTGGACAAAACCCAAGGAGCGCAAGGTAGCTGCAAGCGACCATCAGCACTCGACTGCGGTCAAAACGCCTCCATCTTGCCTACCTCCTTCAAATCCATTCGTGTCCCTATAGTGTCTCTCTTTCCTATGATGTGGTCCCATAGCAAGCTGCCCATGTTCTTGAAAATATGCATGGGATCCAACAAGTGGTTAATATGTAAGTGGGTCCAATATGGAAACCCGTAGAAAACTAAGAACTGTCACATTCTGTTTGGATGTGACTCCGTGTGGACCATTTTCAGCTCGTACGAGGTTTGGGCATTCATACGTGCTGGAGGTCATCCAAGAAAACTTTCTCTAAGTTCATGACCCTCTAGCAAGAAAGCACAATGGACATGCATGATAACTTGAGGTAACTAGACCTGTCCCAACACCTCTATCTAGTGAATACAAAGTTGAACGAGCTATGATAGATATTACCAACAAGAACAGAAGCCTACTTACCTGAGTACTCTCTGAATCCCAGAAAGTCATGCATCGTCCACATGAGAATGGCTTGGATATTGGCAGATCGTCGACCATCGCGCTTGCTCATATCTTGCATGGAGACCCCCTCCTCCTACAAAATATTAAGCTCATCGACTAATGGAAGAAGATACACGTCCATATTTTTGACTTTGTAGCGAACGGGAATAAGTAAGCTAAGGATGAGATGTTCTTTCTTCATAGAAAGCCATGGAGGGATATTATAGTTGACAAGGACTATAGGCCACACACTGTAAGAAGTTGAGCACAGACCAAATGGGTTCATGCCATCCATAGCAAGACCGAGCTAAAGATTCCTTGGCTCTCGGACAAAGCCTCGAAAGGTAGATTCAATGTGGCTCCATGCGCATGAATCCACTGATATTCGTTGAACTCCATCTGTGGACCTATTCTGCGCATGTCACGTTGTCAAGCTCGCCATGTCGGAGGTACAAAACATGTGGTTTATGCGGGGGATAAGTGGAAAGTGTCTAAGAACTTTTTGAGTGATGGTTTATCCTTGCAAGTCCTATCAATACATGTGAGCACCACACTTTGGACATGTCTCCATAGTCTCGTATTCTCCTCAAAACAATATGCAATCATTGATACATACATGGATGCTATTGTAGTCCATGCCAAGCTTTCGTAAAACATGTCGTGCATCATCACAAGATTCAGGCATGGTATTTGCAAGTGGTAATGTATGATACTTCGATAACCTGAAAAAAAAAATCATAAAACACCTTGAAAAAGTACAAATGTTTTTAATGATAGTGCCGAAAAGAAATCAACGAAGCATATGTACAAGGTACCTGAACAACTCAGTCACACTTGCATCGCTCCACCCGTATTTTTCTTGCACACTAAGAAGTGCAAGCAGTGTCTTCAAGCGAGATACTCGATACCCATCATATAATGGTATGGATGCTTCCTCTTTAAGCGGATCAGAAGTCTCAACATCCATGGACATCAATGCATCGATCATTGCCTCCATCTCAGGCTCCAAGATTGTAGGTAAGTCTGGAAGGCTGCTTGTCTCCTCTGGCATTGATGGTATAGATTGGGTAGTACCTTCCAAGTGGTGGATTGGCTCAGGCACTCCATCCATTGCACGCCCACAAACTCTTCTAACTGGCCACAAATGGTGCACTCCTCCTTGGGACGAGATGTCATCTCCCTGCATAGAAAATTTGCCAGCCACATCCAATGTTTTTGTATATGGTATTCAATTACCTTGCGAATACAATGCATGATTGATATACGTTTTTCTTATCATTTGCTCAAAATCTGAGATCGTCTGATCAATGATCTCAGATTGAAACTCGCTAGAGCATCATATGTGTTCTATAGACAATCGACGTTTTCGTCTAATTGCCAGCTTACATTGAGAGCAAGGACATGGGACACGCTGATTAAGATACGCCTCGCGATCTTAAACATCATGACCTTCATTGTTTTCCATTTTGTCTACGTTACGACAAACAATTTGTTTTTGTTATCATTCTCTTTTTTAAAAAATTTGTTTGAGAAGGGATTTCTTCTCTTGTAACTCAGCAAAAATTAATGTATGTAAAGTCTCCACCCACCCACAAATTAATGTATGTCGAAGTGTTTCCCGTCTTGTGGTATTGCACCGGACCTCACCACCACTCTCTCTTTGTTTTTTATCCATTCATTCTCTCCTCTCCTTCCATCTCTCTCTCTTTTTCTCTTTCTTTATTATGTTCTTTATTATGTTGTATGTTTATTCCCTCTCTCTCGTTCCTTCTTCCTTTTTCTCTTCCTCTCCCTCTCTCATTTCCTTTAATAAAACATCTCTCTCTCTCTCTACTACCAATTTCCTTTAATAAAACATATCTCTCTCTCTACCACTACCACTACCACTACCACTACCACTACAAAAGAAAAAACAACAACTACTACTACTACTACTACAACAAACAAGACAAGAAGAAAAAACTACCACTACTACTACAACAACAACAAATAAGAAAACAAAAAAAACTATTAGTACTACTATAACAATAACAACAACAACAAACAAGAAAATCACTACTACTACTACTACCACGACTACGACGACTACGACAACTACCACTACCACTACCACTACCACAACAACAACAACAAACAATAAAAAAAGAAAAGAAGAAATAAAACAACAACAATAACAACAACCTCTCCCTCCCTCTCCCTCTCCCTCTCTTTCTCTCTTTCCCTATTATGTTTAATGTTTTCTCCCTCTCTCTCTCATTCCTTCTTTCCTTTTCTCTCTTCCTCTCCCTCTTTCATTTCCTCTCTCTCTCTCAATACACATGATTTTTAATAAAAACAAGTAAAATAAAAAGAGAAAAAACAAAAACAAAGCAAGAAGGAACGATGCACTCACCGTAAAGACCCAAGGATGGATTCGGCGGCTCCTCTTCGCGACGGCGGCTCCTCTTCGCCCTCCATACACTTCCTCCTCTTCTTCGCAAACGGCGGCGACGGCAGTGAGAAGCTTTCCTTCTCCCTCTTTCTCTCTTTCTCTCCCTCTCCCTCTCAAATGCAAGATGGAGTTCACTCTCCCTTTCCCTCTCTCTTTTGTTTGTTCGCGCAAAATAACGTGCTCGGGTTTCGGCCCGTGTTTTTTCATCTGAGCACCGTCGCTATTTGCAATGATGCCGCTATTTTGCATCAGAAAGCGCCGTAGCTATGCCTCTGTATCCTTGTAGTGACTAAGATCATTGAACAAGCTAGTAAAACTTATGTAAGTACACCTAGGTATGCACACCTTGAACCAAGAGATGCAAGACAAAGATGATAAATATATAAGCCCAGTTTGATATGCATAAGTTCATTCTATGATATTTACAAATGTAGATGGAGCTTTAAAAATCTTAGTAAATATATCCTAAGCAACATTATACAAAGCAAAGCTTTACACATCAAATACATTTAATCGAAATTGATTTTGATGAACATCGAGCTTTATACATTGTTTTTTATTTTTTATGCAATAACTTTTGGCATAACCCCTATTAACCTCTATCAAGCATAAGTCTTCTGCCCATCATTATTTCATAAAGCATCAAGTATGATATTGGAGCCCCAAGAGGAAAACCAATAAAAATGTGGAACTACTACAAGAAAATTTATCTTGTCACACCAACAAGCATATTCTTCTTTCTTTAATAAACCATAAGAAGCAAAAGAACAATCTTCACAAATCTTCACGCAGCATTATATAGCAAATCTCCCATGGATTTATCAAAACTTCAACATATTCCTCGTATTCTTCATAGAAACCATCAAAGAACCAAAATACCACAAAGGAAAGATCAACTTCGAATGAAATTCATCACATACTATTCATATTTCATCATCTTCATAGTCTTCATAGTCTTTCTCTCATCTCTCTCACGTAGATACAATGTTTCTCATAGAATTTTGACTATCTCTCATACTCTATCTCTCTCACATATGCTCTCTCTCAATAGTAGTATATTGATATAACAAGGAATTACTCTCAACAATCTTCTCTTGGTTGTGGATACCCCTCCCAAGAGATATACCTGATATGAAGAGTCACCAAAGCCACTACAATGTCCCTTGGAAGCTCACCACTGTCATCATCACTTTAGTCTTCACTTTAAGTCTTCTTCAAGCTATTTCAAGCTTATTTTATTCATCTTCCAATATTACAAAACAATCCCCAGGCTAAACATCCATCTATCAAAATACATACAGAAGCAAACAAAGAATTATAGACCAGATACAGAGGCTCTACATAACACTATAGAATGTCTATAGAAGGCATAAAAAGTATACAAATCAAACCAAAACTACTTCAAACCATCAAAAACCTTCTAACACACTCTCAATCATTTCTCAAAAGACTCATTCACAATCTCAACCTAACAAACAAAAAGAAAACAGACCAAAATAGAGCCAAAATAGACCTTATCAAAGCCAAATAGATACATTACATAACCTATTAGAACATCATATCTCAACCAAAAACCATCATGAGCTTCTCAAACCTACTCAACCCATCCTAAAACTCTCTAAAAAACTTACAACACATCCAAAATCAGCCAATCCATCATTGAATCAACCATTACAAAAACAACAAAAAACAACCCAAAAAAACAAGTCAATTCAATCCTCAACATATCTCCATACTTAATCAGGAAGCCTCCTTGTGACCTTGAAACAAGAAAGAATATTAAGCCCAAAAACTAGCTCAACACTTCTCTCTAACACCAATCAATTATATCTATGAATTACCCTCAACCCCATCAATCTCCAAAATAACCTAGATCTATCAAAAAGATTAACGAAAGGAAAACACCAGCTTGAAGCATAAACCAATGCTTAATGTTCAAAATACAACCAAACAAAGTACTAAAGGATATAAGAGTTTCTTCCATTCCTTTGCAAGTCTTAAAAACTTTAGTCATATCAATAAATCAACATCTTCAAATGTTTTCAACTTTCTCAAACCATCTCTCTAGATGGACACAAATCAAACACATCCACACACTAACATATAACACAAAGAAACCTGAAGGACATCCCATTGAATGACATCCCAATATGGAAGAATGAAAATAGATTCCATTAAAGCTCAATCACCAATTACATCCATAAAGAAACCATTAATGAATATGCTCTCTTTTAAAGGCTTCATGATTTTGAAACCTATCCATGGAAAGGGATTCACCCACAAATATCTTCAAAGGATTTTGAAAGAATTACAAATAGCGCATCCTCTCCACAAGGACAAGATATCTACTCAAAAGACAAAGAGTATGGAAATTCAAGATATCCAACTAACTAGGATCAATATCCACATTGTCATTCATACACAACTTTGGTACTGGCTTCTGATCATTATGAGAATGACAATGCATGTACACTAAGTACCAAGTAAAATGAGAAGTTAATGTAATTGAAGGATTAGTAGATTGATGATAGATCTTAACAAACTATAAATAATTCAGATAAGCTTGTATAAAGTTTGTTAATTCTTTGAAATCATAGACAAATTGATTTCAGTGAATCAGTTTTGGCTCCACCCTCTTCGCCTCTGTACCTGCAAATCAAAACTAAATTGGCTACTAACCAACTGTGGGGGATTAGGAATAAAAAAGATGGATGGAGGAAGAGAAACAATTATCAAGGGATAGATGGATGGATAGACAAAATCATAAAAAAAAGAAAGGGTTAAAGATGGAGATTCATATAATTTAACTAAAAAATGAGTTAGGAAATATACCGAAAAAGTGAAAAGAAATGTGATGGACGGTGGAGGACAAGGAGGAGTAGGAGAGAAAACACAATCTGCAATGAATGGGCAATGAGTGAAGAGAGGAATTTGGGGAGCATCTTGTGTTAACATGGGGAGTTGATTGAAGTATGGATATATAAGAATCAAATCTGTGGGGCATCTGTTGGTAATAAGTAAGAAAAGGCACTAATGGACCTAGAACAAATCGACGATTGTAGGCTTAAAAGAAGGAGGCATCAAAAGGGGATTGTCTAGAAACATGGTCTAAAAGATCCTCCCTTAGTTGGTTAGTATTTTGTAATCATGCAGGAGCTTTAAATTGTCTTTGATTTAATATCACAAACCCTATCATAGAATGCTAAGAAACCTATGACATGCATCCACTTTAGAATAATAGACTTGAAAAATCTCATCCATCTGTAACTCCAAATGTTTGACATAAAGAATAGATTGCAAAATAATGTCCCCCACATACCAAGACATATCCTCATTGTCTAAAATCACAAGATCGCCTCTAAGATACATGTAAGACATCAGCATGGTGTGAAGTATAATTAAATCCACAAAGACCATTCATACAACTTTTGCTAGGAGATCTCGTGAACCAAGCACCACTCCATCCATCTTCTAGAGAATGCAAATCCATGGTAGATAACTTCATATAAAAGGCTAGCTTTTGTTGTTGGTACTACACAAAGAAAGAGTGATCTAGGAGGATATATTCCATAAATTGCTCAAAATAAGACCACAAAAGATCCATTCTAGCTGAAGCCTTACCATCTTAGCTTAGAATAAAGGACACAAGGTTGCACTATGTTGAAGAGCAGTCAAGTTCATTGCTAATAAAGATGGTACTAATGGTAGATTAGGACTTGGAGAAATATACAGTAGTTAAGCCAATTATTCTTTTAACTCCTCAATTTGGTATTTTGATGCTCAACTATATAGATTGTTGATTGTAACTCTACTATTTGGGTAGTAATTAAAGCTTTAAGCTCTTGGGTTTCTTTACAAAGACCAACCTTATTCTCATTAACAATAGCTACTTAAGCCTTTGCTTCAATTGGGCTTGCAAAGACGATATTTCCACTTTCTAGGCTTCTAGCAATCTAGTTTGTGACTCCATTTGTTTGAAAAGATCGGAAAGAGTTTCCTTAGCAGATGCAAGTTCAGTATTAGCCTTATGTAACTCCTCCTTAAATTTTTGCATCTCCTCATAGAAAGAAGAGTACAACTGCTAAACACATGCTATAAATTGATATTTCTATGGAACTCTGAATGTCCTTAAACATGAAAGGAATGGTATCTCCTATCACCAAGTGATGTAGAGAAGAAATTGGTATGGCCAAACTACCATCTTTGTGTGCCCTAAATAAATTTAGAGATGTTAGGCATACAAGAAGGGTATTGTTTGATGTAGCAGGGATCGACACTAGAGGAATTGAAGCAGGAATTGTTTCAACTATACCCTTTAAGCACTTCCTCTAAATGACCAAAGGAGGATAAGAGTCATGATCTTCAGGAATAAGCCCAAAATCTTTAGTATGAGGGGAAACCACTAAAGGATTTTCAAGAGGTGGTAAAATTTTATTTGCAGGGGCAGAGTATGTCAAGAAAACATGCAAGTAAGAACCATATGTGACATTAGGCACATTACCCCTAATCACCCCGATAAAGTGCTGATCCATTTTGGCAAGGAGATAAGAACTCCAATCAATGGTTATGCCCTTGAGCACCATTCTAGAAGCAATGAATAATTCCTTAGATATATAATTAGATGGAGTCATGGCAAGCATAAACTCGTCCTGAAGGAACTGAGATGAATGTTTTCAAAAGGGATTAGAGATCATGAAAAAACAAACTCCAAATATAGTGATGACCCATTTACCATCCAATAAGTCCTTGGTTTGTCTCTACAGGAGCTTCATGATGTCCGCATTGGAAAAGAGTCGGTGAGCTATTGGAAATGTCTTCCTATGGTACGGAAGAGACAAGGCCTTCCCCAATCCTCAAGGTATCATCAAGACAGCGGTATCACAAACAATTTAGTCTGCTTGCTATAAGAGGTTAAAAATCCATCACGTAAGGTAAGATCAATGAGAGAGCCACAAAATATGATAGACTAGCCTTAGTAATAAGGTCTGATTTCGATAAAAATTGAAAATAATTTAAATTAACCAAGGGAAATATATTGGACTAGGGGAGAAGTTTGAGGTGCCATTCGGATAAGAATAAAACACACACTCACACTACACAAACAGACACAAAGAAGGCCTGCAAAATAGCAATACCAAAAAAATATAAGATTTCGTCAAAGTATCAGCTGGTGCATAACACAAAAGACCACTCTAAGCAAACCACATTCATCCTAGAAAAAAATTGGCATAACCTACCACACATGTGACCAATAGCTTTGTGAGATGCAAACATACAAGCACCCTAATCCACATATCAAGCAAGAAATTTAAAATATATATACACATTGTAACCTAGACTACATCAATGTGACCATCAAAACATAAGAAATACCACAAACTACACCACACTGACACAACTGAACCAAGAACAAATTGAAACTTGACAACATGGACGAATTAAGAAACTACATCACCCTCACACCTACGTATTGCATTCATTGATTGGATGAGAGATGTGCAATGAAGATGGATTTAGATTTTTAATGGTAGGTAAATTTCACCAATTATTAGCAATGGGTGAATTTTTTATTAGGTGATCAATCTTAAAAAGAAAATTGCAGTTCATTTTATCCTTTTTAAAAGTTATTACATGTTCACAATGCATTTAAACAAACCTTTGACTTTGAAGGACTAAGAAGGTTTCTAAATACATATTCAGTTTTACCCATTATTGTGTGTGATATGTTTTTTTGTCAACGCGTGTAAGAGTGACGGTTGATTCATTTTATTATAAATTAAAAATGTGTGTGTTTAGTGCATGAAGCGCAGGTAATGTGAATAGTAAGTTTACTTTATTTTATTTAAAATTATGTGTGTTGAGTGCGGATGTGCATAAAAAAGGGTGATCAAGTGGTTCCTTTCAATAATGAAATGTGGTTTGTGGTGCACCAAAAAGAAATGGGGGTGGTGGAGGAGGGAGAGGAGGTGGTGGAAGAATGCAGCAGGAGGAGAAGAAGAGGTGAGGGGGAGTGAGGGTGGCAGGGGGGAAGGGGGGGAGTGAGGGAGTAAGGGGGGGCGAGCGGGAGGGGAGGTAAGGGGGTAGGGACAGGCGAATAGGCAAACAAGTGGGAGGGAAGTGAGGGAGGGAGAAGGGGGTGTGGGGGGGGGGGGGGGGGGGGAGTGGGAGGGGAGGGGAGAAGGAAGTGAGGGGGCAACAGGGTGGGCAGGGTGGGAGGGGAGGGGAGAGGGGAGAGGGGAGAGGGGAGTAAGGATGGGCAAGGTGGAAGGGGAGGGGAGAGGGGAGTGAGGGGGTGGATAGGTGGGTAGATGGGAGAGACATGGGGAGGGGGGGAAAGGAAGGGAAGAGAGAGAGGGGATGGAGGGAATGATCGGGGAGAGAGAGAGGGGGGAAGAAAATGGTCAGTAGTAAGAGAGAGGGGGAGGAGAGAGAAGAAGAAGAAGAAGAAGAAAGAGAGGGGGACATGAATGGGTGGGAGGGGGTTGTTTTTTTTTCTAATATAAATTTTTTTTATAAAAGAAAAATGTGGTGAAAAGCCCCTCCATCATCCCGTGCAAAAGCATAGGGTGGCAAGGTGAAAAACATTTGTTGTGCCAGAGATGAAGGGAAGGGGAGGAGCATGAGTGGTCAGCCGGAAGACGTGGAAACTGATTGCACACATTTCGAGGCAAAAATTAAGCGATCACCACACACGCAAGGCCATGAATGAAAAAGTCACATAAAATCTATTTGGAAAAGATCTAGGCCTCGGATTGACATGCAAAAAAAAAAAAAAAAAAAAGTGGACAAGATGACAGGGGCAATAGGATGTACAACATAAATGATACATCTGGCATGAAAAACATGCATTCACATGGAAAAATTATAAAAAATACACCCAAAAAAAGGGATCAAACATTAATAACAAAAAAATTGATCACTGAAACGAAGTGGAGGAAAAAGTAAGTGTCTAGTTTGATCAAACGAATAGGGCAATCAAATCAAAACATGGATGCAGTGAGAAACACAAGCGTTCACATGGAAAAAATGACAAAAGCACACATTAAAAACATAACAAAAATTAATTTGAGACAATCCATCAATCGAAACAAGAAACAATGAAAAGAAAAAGTATCAGGAGAGCAGTGTTTGATAAGTTGGTTAGGTCAAAACCTAATTCTGGTGTGAGAAAAGCACATTCGCATGGAAACATATAGAAAATGCGTATAAAAATACAAGCAAAATTTAATACACAAAATCTGTGGGCCGAAATGAAGGGGAGGAAAAAGAAAAAATGTTCAATTAGATGTGTAACTTAAGGCTATCCAAGCAGCATACAATTTTGACGAGAAGAGAGAGTATTCACATGGAAAAAATAGTAAAAATCACATAAGAAAATACTCGCAAACATGTAAAAATAATTAACGACCAATCCGTGTATCAAAAAAACAAGTTGTAAAAATAAAAAATGTCCAACAGAAAGAAAAGATCAAGGCTATCAAGTCAAAATATAGTTCTGGCATGAGAAGTATACGTTGGCATGAAAACACATCTAATTCACATAAATTTCTTCAAAAATTAATAATTGAGGAATGATTGCTTAGAACAGAGAAAAATAAAAAGGAAAAGTATCGAGTTTGAAGAGACAAATAGGGCTGTAAAGTCAAATTTCAATTTTGGTAAACCTAAGGTGTGTTCACATGAAAGAATGGTAAAATAATAAAAAAAGCTAAAGGGGCAGGAAAGACCCCAAGGACAAGATTGAGTAGGATGCTTGGGTGAGAAAGGGACCCAACATTGGAAAGACAAGTCACCACATCATTTAAACATCATATATCAGTGTGTCAATGAGTATGTGGAGACGAGACACACAGGGACACATTCCCACACTTAAAACCTTAACAACTCAGTTTGTTTAATCAGCAGGGGCATAGCACTTGACCATGAACTGAACCCTTGCATCCCAACACTTAATACATGATATATATATAAATGCAAGAAAGGTAGGGTTAGAAACACTTGGCCCATTCAGATGGTTTAGGGTGATCGTCGTCAACATGCTTGGTGTCGAAATTGTTTACAAGAGGTACCACCGCATGCCAAAACACACATCCAACATGGGCTGAGACCATGCAATAGTATCCAAGGAGGTAGCATCATTGATGGAGACCCATTAAGTTGTTGATGAGACAAAAAATATAGCACTCAGCTCAAAATCCACCAATGTAAGAATGATAGATCAATCTCTCTAAGAAGAAATGAGAACCCATATATCACACTCAATTGAGAAATCGACAAGAGGAATAGCGCAGAGAGAGTATGCCACTGTGCACAATTAATGGTGCATTAGTGCATCCAAACCCATCTTGCATAGGTATGAGAAGGTAGGCCAAGGTAGTGCAATACACAAAACAGAGTGACGTGTCTTGTGGTGATAGTAGACGCCCATCTTGTGTGTACATAGGAAAACAAAAATGTACCTAGTACTAGTGTCATAACGTCCCTCAATCCTCACCTCTCACAATTGATTGAAGGGAAAACTATTCATGCTCAACCCCCCTTCTCTCTCACGCTCTGTTGATAGTTACAGGAGGGCAGTCCATACTTACATCCCAATCTAATTGTTAGGATGAAAGCTCACATCACGCAAGGGACTTTCGATGAAGAGCAGCTTCGTCTTGTCGATGATAACAACAAATAATATCTGTTGATGAAGAGGCGTATCCAAAGAGGTAGCCAAATGATCAGGAACTTGGATGGTATGTAGAAGAAATCGTCTATTGTAGGGGTTAAATGTAACTATCGAAGCACATGACACTGTGCACCAAGGGAGGTGGCTTCGGAACTACATCTTGGGGATTTCCATTGAGGAGTCAACTATTCTAAACTACAAGGTGTTGCCACCTTTTCCACAGCTAGCTTTCTATCCAAGGGTATTTGCCACCTTTTCTTGGAACGAGGCCTGTTATGACATTAAATTTCTTCATTTTCTTGGATTGTAGATGCAAAGAAAAGGGACATACCTCACCAAATTGTCCAAACCTTAAAAGGTACATGGACTACAAGCCCTTAGTAAAATCAATGCAAGGGAGAAGGCCACACTGCAAAAGACTATCCTAGTCTAGTCCTTACAAAGGCTAGTACTGCTAAAAGTTAGACCAATGCCCAAGACCTACCTCCAACTTGGTGGAATTATAAGTTGCCATAATCATGCATGCTAGGAAAAGGAACCACTTGTCCAAAAAGGAAATAATCCTTCTACCAAAACAATGAAGTTCAATCTTTCGACAAAGAAACAAAACAATACAAAATAGAATAGTGCAGGTTAGAGTAGTCTAGTGCCACATAAGGATATAGAGACATTTATAGAGACAGTACTAGATGTCCAAGAGATAGAGGATGCAAAAGTATCCCCAATAATAGAAGAAGTTCATATGTTATCGTTGCTGGAAGAAAGAGGAAAGATGAAAGTGGGTGTCACCCCATTCCCTATTCAGCTACAGAAGCCCATGGATCCTATCAAAGAGTATATATTGGTCAAAGACCAGGACAACTTCAAACCTAACCTTTCGATAGCTGTTGCTGATGGATCCTATCAAAGAGTATATATTGGTCAAAGACCAAGACAACTTCAAACCAAACCTAACCTTTTGATAGCTATTGCTGATGCTATCTCCCAACTACTGAAAGAAATTTAAAAGCATATTGATAAGAAGACATGGCCTAAGGATTGCTTCCAACCACAACTGCCACCAAAGCCAATAAGGTTTTAGAGCTAGTAAAAGAAGTGGACGTGGCTAACACCTTTCTGGATCCTGGTACTTCAAAGATTGTTGTTGTTGCTGGAAGAAAGAGAAAAGATGAAAGTGGGTGTCACCCCATTCCCTAGTCGACTACAGAAGCCCATGGATCCTATCAAAGAGTATATATTGGTCAAAGACCAGGACAACTTCAAACCTAACCTTTCGATAGCTGTTGCTGATGGATCCTATCAAAGAGTATATATTGGTCAAAGACCAAGACAACTTCAAACCAAACCTAACCTTTCGATAGCTATTGCTGATGCTATCTCCCAACTACTGAAAGAAATTTAAAAGCATATTGATAAGAAGACATGGCCTAAGGATTGCTTCCAACCACAACTGCCACCAAAGCCAATAAGGTTTTAGAGCTAGTAAAAGAAGTGGACGTGGCTAACACCTTTCTGGATCCTAGTACTTCAAAGATTGGCATTTGGATTGAATGATAGTTTATTGTTGCAGATGCATTGATTGATAGCAGCTCATCATTGAATATAATGACAGATGTAATAATGAAGAATCTAGGCCAGCAAGGTATGCAACCTACACAGTGGCTTATTAGACTAGCATATCAAAGTAGAATTAAGCCTTTTTGCATAATCTACTCAATTGATCTCCTAACCAATAAACCTTTGGTTTTCTCATGAATCATAAAATTGTTTACATACACATGTGATTGTGAAAATAGGTTGCTTGATTACACTAGGTGGCTCAATGATTAAGCATTTTGTCGTCGTCCATAACTTTGAGAGGGAAACCTCCTTGAGCCAAAATTAGGACTGAACTCTCTAGGCTTTGGTCCGATATCCTAGGTTGTCATCTCGAATTCTAACAAGTTGAATCTTGCTTCCTCATCTTTTTTCCTTCATTCATGCATCTTCTTCTTCATAGAGCACATATTCTCTGTATAATTCTTCCTTAAATAGTATGAACAGAAGGCTCCAAGGAGGATAGTTGATTTTTGGATACATTTAGTGACTAAATGTCCCACTTGATGGCACTTTTCACAGCATATATTCAACCGCATTCAATCTCTCCCATCTCCTACAGTACTGGATGCGCTAGTGGTATTCGCTTTCAATATATGTAATTGTTCTGTGAATCACATCCATCAGCTCTTTCTTGATGCTTGCAACTAAATTGGACAAATAGTCCTTCAAATTTTCTCCCCTTGGAGTACTTGCAATAGGATTTTGGGAAGTATCTATAATCACTACATAGACTGGTTGGGTTGATCTAGAGGGTCCTTTGTTCTGATTTTGATTCAAAGCTTCTATTGAGGTTGTTGGTTATTGATTCTAGTGGGTTCACTCTTATTGTTGAGTTGCCATTGGGAAAACTATTTGAGGCCATTGTTATTATTGTTGAATCATCATTTGAGGTATTGTTGTTTGTGAACCACTATGGATTCGATGCATTGTACTACAATGTTGTTTGCATCTGAGGGTAGGGGTAAGGAACTATATACCCACCAAATGCAATCCCTAGGACTGCATTTGGTGGGTATACAATTACTCGCATGGGAGGAGATAAGACTCCTCTTCGTAAAGTCATTGATATCCTTGCTTCAACTTCATCATACAATCTTGCACCTTCCATTGCAACTTGTAGATTGATTGGTCTTCTCAACTCCACTAGCCTTGCTTCAACTTCATCATACAATCTTGCACCTTCCACTACAACTTGCAAATTGATCGGTCTTCTCAACTCCACAAACTTACAAACTTCTGGTTGTAGGCCTCTAAGAAAAGCATCCTTCTGGATGCATTCGTCTAAGTGATGATTGGTCCATCTCTTCAATACAGATTCCATTCTAGATGCACATACTTCCACTTGTTCTCCAGAGGACTATCTTAAGTTCATAAACTCCTCTCGTATCCACTCTTCAAAACCTTCACACTTGAATTTGGTGAAGAAGGCCACCTTCAAGAAATCACATGTGCCAAAAGTTCTTACTTCTTATTTCTCATACCATTGAAACACCGTGCCTTTGAAAGTGACGAGAAATATCACCAACCAATACTCAAGGGTTTTGGCATTGTTGGCTATACATGCTACTATGAACTTAACTACATGAAGATTAGGGTTTTGATTGTACTCTCCCTTAAAGATTGGCAGTGGAACTACATTCGTTGTCCTATCGTTAATATTTCCAAGATGGATCTAGCTAGGAAGAAGACCTTGATTCACCATGGAGACTTCTTTAAAAAGTGCCGCAAGGGCGTCAAAGGAGGCTTCTACTATTAGCTTGTTCTCGGCTTTGATTTTGGCATTCTCTTTTCTCACGTACTTATGGATTCGTAGTGCTTGCCTCTTGATCGTGTCATTCATTTGGGAGTTAGCTTCACCTAATTTGTCTATACTCAACAAAAGGGAATCAAAAGGGCTTCAGTCTCTGGAGGACTCCCTTGCCAACATTTCTTCTACTTCCTTCTTTTTCACATCTCTGAATTTGGCTTTCATTCCACTGTAGAGGGGAAGATATTTAGTTCTAAAGGTATTAAAATTCATTCTTCTAAGGATTGCTATAGTGCCATTATCTTGATAATACCAACTTCGGAGGATTTCAATAGCATAGGTTGTGAAAAACACTCTCTCTACTAGCTTCCAGTGAGTTGCCAATTGGACAAAAAAAAGGTTGTTAGTGTACCAAGCATCCCACATATCTTACTGTTGGCCATCCACCACGAATAAATTTTAACTCTTTTCCTTCTTATTCTTGTGAACTTCTACTTACCACAACTTCTAAAGCTTCTTCACAATCTTCCACTTGATGATGTTTGGAAATTCTTCAATGAAGGCCAAATCTCCCATGGGTGGACATTTTCTATGTTTCTGCTTTGCTCTTCAGTTTTTTGAGAAAAATTTAGCTATAGTGATACGACTTTCTGCACCTTTAGAAGACAGTGGGATTAGTTTGTCACATAGAGCCCGCATCAGGATAGTGACATGCTTCCGCCATTGAGGAATGCACTTCTTGTAAAGAGTGGCTGAAAATCTCTAATTTTTCAATAGTAGTATGAATTCTATAATCTTCCATTACTTTTCTTCCTCTTAAACAATGTCACTTCTTCCATTTCGACCTCTGTAATAAGTGCTTGTTGATCCCAGCATTCCCCAGCTGCGCACCAAAAACCTCGAGCCCCAAGTGGACACTAAGAAAGTAGGGAACTACTGCAAGAAAATCTATATTGTCACATCAACAAGCATATTCTTCATATTTTAATCAACCACAAGAAGGAAAAGAGCAATCTTCACAACTCTTTATGTAGCATCATATAGCAAATCTCCCACAGATTTATCACAACAAAACTTCAACACATTTTTCATATTCTTCATAAAAACCATCAAAGAACCAAAATACACAAAGGAAATATTAACTTTGAATGGAATTCATCACATTGTATTCATCTTTCATCTCTCTCATATAGATATAATATTTCTCATAGAAAATTGACTATCTCTTATGCTCTATCTCTCTCAGATATTCTCTCTCTCAATAGTACATTGTAATAACAAGGAATTACTCTCAATAATCCTCTCTTGGTCATGGATACCCCTCCCAAGAGGTATGCCTAATATGAAGAGTCACCAGAGCCACTACAGTGTCCCTTGGAAGCTCACCACTCTCATTATCACTTCAGTCTTCATTTCAAGTCTTCCTTAGGTACTTCTACTTCTTCAAGCTATTTCAAGCTTGTATTCTTCATCTTCCAAGATTACAAAACATTCCCCAAGCTAAACATCCATCGATCAAGGCACATACAGAAGCAAATAGAGGATTATAGACCAAATACAAAAGCTCTATAGAACACTATAGGGGTCTATAGAAGGCATAAAAAGCATACAACTCAAACCAAAACTACTTCAAACCATCAAAAAGGTTCTAACACACTCTCAATCATTCCTCAAAAACTCATTCAGAATCTAAACCTCACACATAGAAAGAAAAGAGACCAAAACATAGGTAAAACAAACCCTAAACAAATACATTACAAAACCTATCAGAATATCATATCTCAACCAAAAACCATCATGAGCTTCTAAAACCTACTCAACACATTCTAACACTCTCCAAAACACTTCCAGCACATCCAAAATCAATCAATCCATCATAAAATCAACTATTCAAACAACTCACAAAAACAACAAAAATTAGCCCAGAAAAACAAGTCAATTCAGCCCTCGACAAATATCCTAAACAACGTCATACAAATCAAAGCTTTGTGAGTCAAATACATTTAATCCAAACTCCTTTTGATAAATATCAAGCTCTATACATCATTTTGAAATTTTTATGCAACTTTTCACAAATGATTAAGGAGATCAATATAATTTGCAAGTCTATCGATATACAAATACACATGTGGTGTCATTATGATTAATTCCTACATTAGTCATCAAGCCAATACTAGAGAGCATCTCAAAATGTGTTAAACCTCAAACGAACAAGGTGGAAAATCGGGAAAATCTAAAGTAGAAGATAGAGCCAAGGCAAAAGCGAAATGGAGAACGAAGGCACGCCAAGAAAAATCGAGAAACACAAGAAGTGTGGAAAAGTCCTAAATCAAGGAAAGGCACCTAAGAAAAAGCATAAGTCAATACTTTTGTGAAAGAGCACAAGGCACACCGTGATTTATTTTAAGAGTGCCGAGCTCTAACTTGTGAAAGTTGTAAATATAGGTGGGCGGTAGGAAGGAAGCTAGGAAGATAGGAGAACAATGGAAAAAATGGCCTAGGCTATGGCCGGCCATGTAAAAAGGGGATGACCACCAAATGGGATTTAGGGCTTTGTATATAAAGTTCAAAAGTTGAATGAGAGATCATTCTTTGGTGTATAGCAAAGTGGACTCTTCTTCTTCTCTTCTTCTCTTCTCTTTGCTTGCTTGTGTGTGCTTGAGGGAGGGAGTGTGAGAGTGTGAGGGAGTGAGTGTGTAAGGGTGAGGGATCAAGGGAGTGAAGCTCTCCACCATCCTCTCTCTTCTCTTCTCTTCTCTTGTTTCGTGTGTGGCTATGGAGGATGGAGCTTGGAGGTGGAGGTTTGAGGATGCTTGAGCTTTCATCAAGAATCGTGGAGCTATTGGAGTGCTTGAGAGAGGAAGCAACCCAATCGGGCATCAAGGTAAGCTCACTACACTCATTGAGAGGGATACCACGCCGACTATGTGGGAGGTAGCCATTAGTGCTCGCTTGAAATGCTTAAACAATAAGCGGTCTGTGAGTCTTGGTGATAGAGTTTGGGCTCGCCACTACATTTTGGTTCTGTTGCCCGGACCAACGGATTCAAGCTTAAACGTGCGCACTTCAAATCAAGCATCGAAGTAAGGGTTTCACCCCCGAAACCAAAGCTTGAGATAGATATGAGGTTTTGGGTTTTAATCAGTGCTACAAGTAAGTATTTCTAGTTTTTGATGATTGGTTGAGTAGGAGAAATCCATTCAGTACCCTACTTTTTGATTTTTATCGCATTTAGAGTAGGATAGGTAGGAAAAATCAGAGAGGGGAGCTTGAAGTTCATTGATGTAAACAATCCTGAACAAGGAAATAATAGGGAAAAATGAAAACAAAAGAGTGCTCAGATGTGTCAAAGTCAAAGGTCAAGTGATTGGGAAGGCTAAGGTGCAGGCCAGTGAGGGCTTAAGGTCCTAGGTGACCATGGAAAACCTCATTTACGATTCTGGCTTTGTGTGTGTGTGTGTGAGAGAGAGAGAGAGAGAGAGAGAGGGAGAGCTTGCAGGTCTAGGTCTGCATTAGATCAATTGGAGCATATTAGGACTTTCAATGGCATTCACATATGGAATGCCCTTGGCCTACACTCCTCCTTGATTCTTGGAAGTTCTAGTAGCTAGTAGCAATATCTATCTTTCGAGTTTTGGGCAAATAAGTGATCGACACGCGTTTCGGCCAACGGAATCGGACACCCCCCACAGTGTCCAATTCCCAGAATCAAACCGAGTAACCTGTCTGACTCCCAGAGTCAAATCACTCGGACAAACCAACCTGGTCTGATCGGACACCCTGTCCGATTGTGACAATCAAAAAACCCATAATCGGACACACAACCTAACTCTCAACCCATCCGATCGTGACACTTGGACTATAGAATCAGACCAGCAGCCTTGTCCGATCGGAGATACCCGCTCTGATTTCCAAAATCGGACCATCCCAAAATCGGATACATGTCAAATCGGACATCCAATTCCTAAGATCGGACTCCCAGGATTGGGTAGTCGAACCATACATTTGGGCCAATCAGACCAACTGTCTAATCGGATACCCACCTATCCAGTCGGACACCTTGTTTGTCCAATCGAATACGCACAACAATCAGATCATTTTAAGAATTGGACCAACTCCAGCTGTCCAATCGGATAACCCTGTCCGATTGTGACAATCGAACCCGAACCGGACCCGAACCTATCCGATCCCCAAAATCAGACATTGATAAATCAGACACAGCTTGAGAAGGAAAACCTGGGAATTTGATGAACCCTGGCTAACGAGAAGCGTGATCCGCATGGGAAGAACCCACCGAATGCCTCACACGTAGTTACAAACCTAGAGATTGTGGTTGAATGGTGTGGGGGCGTTCGCTCAACCGCCAAGACCCACGGACCACTTATTGTTTCAAGCGTTCCAAGCGAGCTCTAATGGCTATCTCTCACCTAGCCGACGCGCCGTTGATCCTACGAGTGTAGTGAGCTTACCTTGATGCTCGATCAAGTACCCTCCTCTCTCTTGCACTCCGGTAGCTCCACGATTCTTGATGCTAGCTCAAGCATCCTCAAGCCTCCTCCATCTCCAAGCTCCATCCTCCATAGCCGCGTGCACAAGAGAAGAGAAGAGAAGATAAGAGAAGAGAAGAAAAGAAGAGGAGATGGTGAAGAGCTTCACCCTCTTGATCCCTCACTCCCACACACACTCACTCCCTCACACTCTCACACTCCCTCTCTCAAGAGCACACACACAAGCAAGAAGGAGAGAAGAAGAGAGGAACAAGAAGACTCTTTTTGCCACACACCAAAGAATGAGCTTCTCATTCACTTTTCAACTTTATATACAAAGCCCTAAATCCTTTTTGGGCGGTCATCCCCTTTTCCCTCCTTTACATGGCCGGCCGTAGCCTAGGCCCTTTTTCCCATTTCCCACCATTCTAATTTATTCTATTCCCAACTAATACGTACACTTTGCATAGGAGCGAGCCTGGCACTCTTTTACAAAGATTCGGGGGCGCTCCCACATTTTAATGGTGCGCCCTTTTTCTCTTTTGTTGTCTCGGGCCGACACCGAGGCTTTCTGAGGGTCGCGCCCGAACATTTAAATTTTTCAGGGACTGGTTACCGGTCAAGGCACCTTTTTCTGCTTTTATCATGAGCCTTTTTTGCTATTTCCCCTTTTTTCCATTTTCTGCTCCTCTGTGCTGCGGGAAACACGGTAACATTACCCCCCTCCTAGCTAAGTGCCAGTCCCATGGCACTGCGGTGGGATGTAGTGGCTAGTTAGGTTGGCGGCTAGGCAGAACAGGTAGGTGGGTGACATTGCTTCCAAGGTGGTTGGGTGAATGATAGGTGATGGAGTTTAAGGACGATGACCAGGAAAGATTCCGGCATGCTTTAGGCTGCATGAAGATACTCGGCATCTTTCACACTGTTGTGGCGCCCCATATGTAGCCGATCGTCTTTTGAGTATCAAAAACGCTTGAAGCAATAAGCAATCTCTTAGGAGGATGGTATTGGAGGGATTTATTCTGGAGAAACCCCCTGAACGTTGTTTGCCTTGAAAATCCGTGGCTTTTATTAAAGATCCTTGTCTTTGAGTTGCAGGTCTTCAGTTTTGAGTTGAAGGTCTTCAGGCTTGTGGAATCAATAAGCGATCCGTAGATCTTGAGGCATTGGGCATGGATCATTGGACGATGAGGTTCCAAGATCTATGCCAATGGAAGTTCTACCTTGACTTGGTTCAATCATGGTAGCCATGAGCAAGCAGATGGCTGGATGTCGGCACATGAAAAGAAGTTTTGGTCATTAAAAGATGCTATGGGTGATCCTCTTCCGCTGGTAGCCATTTCTTGAAACTCAAACATAACCTACAAGAAAAGTTGTGCACTCCCTAAGGGGTGTATCTGTCTCGCCATGTAGTGTGTGGTGCCCATGGCGATGGAACTGGGAGATGGGTCTAACCTTGGGCAAGCCCTTGGTAACATCCCACACTTGAGGACCTAGTTCGTGCTTCGTTGGATGTGCGGTGCAAGTCTTAGGGTGACATGTCTGAAAGTCCTACCCTTGATGTGCCCTAAGTGTGACGTAGGGAGGGGGCTAGGGAGAACCCTAGGTGTAGTGATTGTGGTGCTTCTTTCTTCTTTTTCTTCTTCTCTCTTTTTTTTTTAAATAATAAACATAAAGAGGCGTATACATGGAGACATGTGATACAAGGGCATGATGGGAGTTTACTCCTCGTCATTCGAATGGCGGGTAGGGGGGATGGCGGAGGGCGGGGGGCCTTGTTAAGGAATCTACGACTCAACAAGTAGCCCTTGAGGTTGAGGCGGGTTTTGAGAGTAGTGGTAGAAAGGAAGGGGTGGTTGCACTGGGTGAATTTGCTATCGCTCATATCTTCGAGCAGTGCAACACAGAAAGATGGCAAAAGAGAAGCGCGCATCATGAGGCGAGTCATGGTGCTGCTATCTATGGCATTGGGGTCGAAGTAGAGGGGTGGGAGGTGGCGTTCTTGAGGTGCGGGTTCTTGGTGGACTAGGATCCTAATTAGTCTAAGATAATTACAAGTGCTTATGAAGGTGGGGTCAGGACAGGAGGTGAACTCGCTAAGAAATCTATCTATAGAGCTGTACAAATCGGGGAGGGTGAAGAGAAGGGCGTCCCTATGGGAGGTGCTATTGGTGTTATAGATAATGGGAAAGTCAAACCTGCCGTGGATGGATGGATTAAAGTCGACCCCTACCCTTCGAGGATACGGCATGAAAGTAGGGTCGTTTCTCTCAAAAGGGAGGGTGTTGCAAAATGCCATCCATGCGTCAAGGTTGACGTCAAAAATGTATCTTCTCTAGGTGGGTTGGCAATTATAGCCTTCCACCGATCTAGGCACCTGGAGGACTTTATCCTGCCAAAATTCGTGGTCCTCAGCTCCCCAAGCAGTTGGGTGGGCCTCTCGCTCCGCTAACCACTTGGCATTGAGCCTTGCACCCATAGCGATGACGTCATTTACAAGTTGAATGGGCAGTACTTTGTTCAAGGTAGCGGAAAACTCAAAGCTCAAGTCGAAGGGGTCGGGTTATATTCTTGATGTTCCCAGATAATCAATTTGGCATGGAATTCAGCAGGGGGATCTTGAGGGTGCGGTAGGAGAGGGGCAGGCTGTCTTGGAATAGGTCTAACATTCAGCTTTTTCCTTGCCTTCTCTACCATTTCTTTCCTACGGTTAGCCTGGGCTACTTTTCTCTCAACAGATGTATCAGGGGGCTGCACTTCCGCTTGTTGTGGCTGAGGGGGTGGTGGGACGTATTCCTCCTCCTGAGGTCCCAGATCGAACTCCGGTTCACCCCCTTCTACTTGCACGTCTTCTTGTGCCTTCGCCTCTATGAAACCGAGTTCATCTATTTTTGGCGCTATCAGGCCTACCTGTGCAAGATATCTTCTTTGCTCCTCTAGGCTCTGCGACGGGCCTCCTAGATGCAGTGGCACGTGTAGGCCTGCTGTTAGAGCTCTGCGTGCAATGGTTAGCTTCTTCTGTAGCTGATCATTGGCTTCGTTTCCTTCCGGTTTGGTGGAGTGGAGTAGTGTATTGAGGAAGGTGTGCCACTGGGCTATCATGGAGAGCTCAGCTGCCTCTGCCTGATTCTCAGCCAGCACCCTATCTCCTTCGGCTTTGGCTAGCCGGCGTGCCAAGTCCCGTATTCTCCCCTCATTGTGATCAGCCCATTCTTTTGCTCTTTTTTCCATATCTTCCAGGCTCTCCCCCTGATGGAGGGTCATAGCCATGAGTTGTTGCTGCTGGGCCTTGAGCTCACGGTGTAGGCGGGACTGCTCCTGGCGTTCATTGGTGATCTGTGCATTGAGCTAGTCCAGCTTCACCTGCATCCTTTGCACCTACTCTTCCCTTAACTGGTCCAGCTCTGCAGCCTCCTGTTTGATCTTGTCAAGTTGGCTTTGTGCTTCCAGGTTGACTGCAGATAGCTGATCATTCTCACGCCGAAGGTGAGCATTGGTCTCCCTCTCCCCGTTGAGATGCTCCATCAAGATTTTTCTCCTTCCTTCCCAAGCAGCGTCACGTTCCTTCAGGGCCTTTAATTCCTCCGTCTCCTTATTGTTGGCTTCCTCCCTGAGCGCAGCGATCTCCCTTTGGTATTCTGTTATCTGCTTTGTTCTCTCCAGCTAGAGAGCGACTCGTGATTCTCGTTCTGCTGCCAGCTCCTCCATGGCTGTCCTCCTTTCTTCCCTGGCCCTTTCTAACTGCAAGAGCAGCTACTTAACATATTTGTCGTATTGGCCTGCTAGAGGTGGGGGTGGGGCATGGTGGTGGTGGTGACAACGTCTTCTGTTTTCTGCCTCTTCAGCTCCAGCCTTGGCTTCAGTTTAGCCGTGGTTGCCCTTTTGACTCCTGATGCTGGGGTGGCCACGGCCGCTTCTCTTGCCAACTCCCGTTCCACCAAGAATTGTAGCCAAGTGGCCACGTTGCTCTTATCGACTTTTGGGGTGGAACCTTGGGTGGCAGTGGCAGGGGGTGTCATCATGATAGGAGTGGCTGGCATGGAAGATATGAAGAGGGGGAGAGTTGGCATCATCGGATCTTTTCCTTTTCCTTCTACTGGGGGCAAGGGTGCGATTTTCGGCACACTGGTACTAGAACCAGGTGCCTCCGTTCGGTGCGAGCTCTTTGTGCCTTCCTCGTCTCTTTTGTGCTGCTCCTCGATGGAGCGATGGGTGGCCAGCTCTATTTCTTCCTCTTTCTTCCTTCTCAGCTCCTCTTCGGTCTTCTTTTTTCTCTCCTCCTCATCCTTGACTGACTCCCTTCGAGCCCTCTCCAAATCTTCATTTTCTTTCTTCTTTCGCTCCTCTTTCCTTTTTCCATGCAAGGCTTTGGTTCGTTGTTCCGTGTGCCTCTATGGGGTGCTCTAGGATTCTCCCTCTTCATCTGTGTCCGTCTCCGTTTCATCTAACGACCTTCGCTGCTCTTCTGTGCGAGGTGGGGATTGTGACGGTGATTCGTCACTTCCTTCATCGCCTCCCTTCTTGTCTCCTCCTTCTCGTCCTTGCCCTAGTGCTTCCTGGATGATGGCTGTTAACCCCAACACAAAGAAAGCAAAAGGAAGTGGAAAAGACGCAGGGCAAAGGCGGAAAAAAGGTAGCCCGATTGAAGAAAGAAAAGGAGAAAACGCCAAAAGCGTAAGGGCAACCTTAAAAGTCCAAGGCAAAGGCAAAACGGGAAAGGCGCATTTTAAAATAAAAGGCGCACCCTGAAATCTTGTAAAAGAGCGCCGGGCTCTCACCCGTGCAATTTGTAAATGTAGATGGGCGGTGGAAAGGAAGCTAGAAAGATAGAAGGACAATGGGAAAAAGGGCCTAGGCTATGGCCGGCCATGTAAAAAGGGAAAAAGGGGATGACCGCCCAAAAGGGATTTAGGATTTTGTATATAAAGTTGAAAAGTGAATGAGAAGCTCATTCTTGTGTGTGGCCAAAAGTAGCTCTCCTCTTCTTCTTCTTCTTCTTCTTCTTGCTTGCTTGAGCTTGTGCTTGAGAGAGGGAGTGTGAGAGTGTGAGGGAGTGAGGGAGTGAGTGTGTGAGGGTGAGGGACCGAGGAGGAGAAGCTCTCCATCTTCTCCTCTCTTCTTCTCTTCTCTTCTCTTGTCTTGCTCGCGGTAATGGAGCTTGGAGCTTGGAGGTGGAGGAGGATTGAGCTTGCTTGAAGCTTGCACTTGGATCGTGGAGCTACCGGAGTGTGCGGGAGAGGAGGTAACTCGAACGGCACGGAGGTAAGCTCACTACACCCGTAGACATGGATGGCGCGTCGGCTATGTGAGAGGTAGCCATTAGTGCTCGGCTTGGAACGCTTGAATCAATAAGCGGTCTGTGGGTCTTGGCGGTTGAGTGAAAGCTCCCACATTTTGGTTCCGTTGCCGGGACCAATGGATTCAAGCCTTGAGCACTTGCGCGCTTCGAATCGAGCATCAAAGTAAGGGGTTTCCCCCAAACCGGTGCTTGAGGTAGATAGGTAGGAAGCGAGGGGGTTGAAGATGGTATTCGATCTCCTTGGCAATTAGGTTTTTTTTTACTTTCTTGAGATTTATGTTGTGGAATGAAGTAGGGTAGGTATTTACTCTGTGATTCGGATGCATTAGGGTAGGAAGAAACAAAGAAAAAAGAATAAAAACAAGCATCAGGGTTTCTGCCTTCATAACAGGGCATAAGGGTTTGATTCATTGCTGATTTGAATTTTGGAGTTTATTCGCTATCCCAGGTATATAGATCTCTTCCCCATCACTCCAGCATCATTCCTATGGAATCTTGTAGCCTACAATAAGCAATACCTTAAGATTTTGGACAAATTTGTGCTCGAAAGTGCGTTCGGGCCGACGGAATCGGACACCCGATTCAGTGTCCGATTCCTAGAATCTGACCATTAGAATCGGACAGCCCGATCGGACGTGCCACATGGCACTTGGACCAACCCGTTCGATTTTGAGAATCGAACGCTCGGACCAATCCGTCTGACTCGGACACTCAGACGAGTCCATAATCGGACCACTCACAATCGGACCAGGCCGTCCGAGTCCCAGACTCAGACTAACCAGAATCGGACCAGCTCAGAATCGGACCACCCTGTCCGATCCGATTCCCAGAATCGGACCACTTTTTGATCCGAGTCCCAGAATCGGACGTGACCAAAATCGAACCACTGGTCCGATCGGACCCACCCAAAATCGGACGTCTGATTCTGATAATCAGACTCCCGAAAATCAGACATCTTGAAATCGGACCAAAAAACTGTCAAAATCGGACGGGTATCCAGAACACAAGTTCTGACGCATCTAAACCCCGAAATTGACCCCAAAGGCTACGTAGCTAAAGGCACATCACAGATCCTCACTAGGCTAAAATTTAGAGCACGTAGTTCAAAATTAGGCTATAAACGGTCCTCCAAATTGCATATGGCATCTACCGTAACGGCCCTGCGGGCCGGGGGGGACTGCCCCCCCTGGACCTCCCCCGAGTAGGTTGGAGAGAAAACGCGCGCCGTGACAGGCCTCCCAAATTGGACCCTAGTGAAGTAATGGCTCTACACAAGCATGGATGCTCACTTGCAAAAGAGCAACCAAAAGCCCGTACCCGAATAGAGACAAACAGAGACCCTAGAATGTCAATGGGCCAATCTAGCCATCAAGGGCAAAAAGGCCACACCATGAGAACACAAAAACATTGTGTTCAAACCGTGTCTAGTCGAAGCAAAACGCAACTTCAGCAAGCGACAAATGCGAAGATGACTAGACATGGCACTCTTGACGAGAGATGTACCTTGAATAGTACTGCACTGATGATCCAAGACAGCAGTGGAGAATCCACATCTGGTCCTGCAGTCGAGAACTCAAGGGCATCTGTCAGAAGGCTTAAATTTACAAGCCAGGACCTGGAAGATGAAGACATAGTACCACCTGCTTATCTTAGGGTCAAACTCACCGCAAAAAGAGAGCATACTATTGATGCTTTAATTGATGAAGGAGCAGATTTTAATATCTTGACCTATGAATCATGGACCCAACTAGGCCAACCAGAGCTCACACCGACTAGTGCAACTCTTCGCCCTTATGGGGGACACCCACAAGCACTCATAGGGAAGTGCAAAATCCTTGCAACAATTGAAACGGAAAGCTTGCCTATCCTATTTCATGTTCCTCCAAAAAGCGCTAGCTGCAGGAAAGAAACCCTCCTAGGAAGACCCTTCAAAAGGGCGACCAAGTGTGAGGCTGACTATGTAGCACAAAGGATACACCTGACACTACCGGGTGTGAGGATAGTCACCATCTTTAGCAAGGGTGACCTCATCGAACCTCAAGGGAAAGGCAAGGAAGGTGATGACATAACAGTCAAGCCTACAAACGAGGGCAAGGACTTGTTGAAAGAGTTGATACAAGCACAGGTCGAACAACGAGAACCAGTGAGTGAGGCCAGGCCTAAAACAAGAAGGTCAAGAGACAATGCCAAGGATGGGCTTTGGACTTACAAATATCCTAGAAGACCACGAAAGAAGCCCAAGCCTTATAGACGGAGGCGTCGATGGAGAGTCAGCAAAACACCGCGATGGATATCCAAAGCATTGCTACGTGCTCAAGGATACTACGCAGGTAACCAATGGATTTGGGTGCCCAAACTCCCTGCTAGGCCACCTCTATCAGAAGCCCAAACTATGTCCAAAGCAAAGAGGTGTAGGAGGAAAACTAAACGAATGGCCAAGTTCCAAACCAAACATATTGGAGTGATTGAGCCCATCACTACTGAAATCAAGAAACCAACCATGGCCTATCAAAAAGTAGATCCTCAGCCTAGTGTGCTTGACAAGCGGACATCAGATGCAGCCACTGAGCGTGCACAAAAATCATTAGTGCCCAAGGAGCCTTTGATTTCCCAAGGGGAGAACAAACATCATAGGCACAACATTGCTCAAGGCAAGGCTGATCGCTCAACAAAGCAAATGGCACAATCGTCTAGTAACCTCAAGCAGATCATTCAGCGAGTGCCAAGTCCACCCAAGAGTCCTAGATCTCTTACGCCCTCTTCTCCCAAACAGACACAGGAAGCACTACAGTAGTTGTCTAGGGCGACTGCTCAATTCCAATCTCTATCTCCATCTAAGCTTCCAACCGTCAAAGAGGTGGGACATGATGCCATCCGTAGCTCTCGACCCAAGGATATGCCTGAGCCACCTAATGCGACTAGATCAACTCATGTTCGATCTACACAAATGAGTGCTCAAAGGCCAACAAAAGACACAACCACTTCTGATCGCCCTAAGGACTTGACATCACAATCCACCAAGGGTAGCCAGCCCACTGAACTAGTTGCTACTACTTCCAATCCGGGATCACAGCAGTCACCGTCCTTGGCCGTGACAATGCCCCTTGTGGAACGTGTCCTTAGTAGTTTACCAGTGGAGGTGTCGCAACCAAATCCCTCAACAACTCCAGCGCTTTCAAAGTGCCTAAAGCCTAGGACGGAGGAGTCAAACGCAAGGGAGTTGGTTGAAAAGCTAGACTCTCCGAAAAGGGCAGCAGTTGTGCCCTCACAATCGGGCAAGGCTATTCAGCAAACTGTGGCTATGTCCCATAAGGACACGCTAGAGAAGGGAAATGCTGAGGCCCGACCAAGCACATCAACGGTCAATATAGCCCAAGGTCCTGAGTCGTCGAGAGAGGCACCTTCATTGACCAAGAAAAAGAGGAGAAAACAGAGAAAACAGCAACAGTTGCAGGTGGTTGTGGACCCCAAGAACATTGAGACGAAGAGCGCCAAAGAGCCGATGAATAAAGCCTCAAGTCCATCCACCAATGAACTCATTGATGCCTCTCCGAATAGCGGTGAAACCCCAGACACATCCGTGTGTTCTGAGAAACCAAAGCAACCGTTGCCATCAACAGTTGCTTGCAACACTCTATCCACTGACAATAGAACTCACATTGATCAATCAAGAGTGGATACAACGCTGTCACAACAGGGTGACAAATCTATACCAGTCACATCCGAGAAGAACCATGACGAAATAACAACAAAACCTCAGGAGCAACATGAGAACCCCACGAGCATGAGAAATCCTAGCGTTGACCAATCTTGCTCATCCAGGCTTGAGCCCCCAGCCATGCTAAAGCCTAAGGAAACTCTTAGAACTTTGCATGAGATAGCAACCGAGCAAGCCCTCGTTGAACATAGAAGTGTCACAGAATGCTTAATTGAGTTGGAGGCTAAGCTCAAAGTGGTCGCACGAGTCTACGTCCTTGCGGACATGGGCACAATCCCCAAAGAGCAGCTCGGAGATTACTTGACCTTTCCTCTAACATGGGAAGAACAAGAATATCTTGAAGGGCACTACGACAGGTTCCTGCATGAACGCATGTGACTCATCCCTGACGAGGAGGCTGACGAACTGCGCTTAACCGTCACGTTCAATGAAATGC